>NC_084932.1:13332500-13957500 GCF_958298935.1 Phragmites australis | reverse complement strand
ATCCCACTCCAAATTCTGGCGCAAAAAAATTCTTCTATGCCCGAAATAGTCTAGCGCATACTGAGCCTACCACAGACCATCTGGCGTTTACTTCCAATTTTGCTTCAGCACTGAAAAAGCTCTCGTTTGTCTTGTTTGGCAACACTGGACCATCCGGTGTAGTCAATTTCTCAAACACCGAACATTCCTATGAATTCAAATTTCTTGAACTTAGAAACAGACAACTCTAACTCCAACTTTGGTTAGCCATAAACAAAATCATACACAAACAAGCTCCAGCGAACCAAGTTCAACTCAAGACCAACGTTTCAATGAATCATCACAATAAAATGAAGGCACATCTTAACTTGGTTTCTCAATAATGCCATGCTGAGCATGAAGTATTTCCGGTAGGTGTGGTCTTCCGCTTCCACACCTTCCACCAGGAGCCATGTTCAAGGCAAAAAGCATCAAAGAGATAGTTCTTCAAGTTGATGCCATTATCACTGTGAATTGCTTTCAATGCACCTGGGAGTTCCTTGAACAATCTCAAGGCTAAGCTGTGAAAGTGTGAGAACACTTCATCCTTACTCATAAGAAAGAAGACCCAAAAGTAACGAGAGTAGTCATCAATAATTACAAGTGCATACCACTTCCCACCCGCCGAACAAACCTAGGAAGGACCAATAATGTCCATATGGAGAAGTTCTTCCGGTCGTTCAATCATTACCAGATTGATTGGTGGGTGAGGAGCGACAACCATCTTGCCATGAGGACAAGGAGCACAAATAAGGTTCTTCTCAAACTTGAGCTTGGGCAATTCTCGGATCAAACCTAGGGCACTCAAATGAGTAAGCAAATAAAAGCTCATGTGCCCTAGTTTCCTATACCACATCCAAAGCTCCGAAGAAGATTGAGCTAGTAAACATCGAGAAGAACCAAGAGACTCAGAAAAATCAACTCCAAAAACTCTCCCAACTCAAGAAATCTTGCACCAAAAGAATAAAAAAAAACTCTAGAAGTATTGCACTTGAAGTGCACTTCCAAGTCCACATCTAACAACTGAGATATTGAAAGCAGGTTTTATCCCAAATGCTCAACTAAAGTCACATATTTGAGAGTGAAACTCTCATTTACCTTTACAGTTCCTTTGGCCTTCACTCTACCTTTCTGATCATTCTCGAATGTGATGTACTCTTGATACCTCCAGTCATGTGGCGCGAACAACTAGAGTCGATGACCCACTTGTTCTCCAGGCCTCTGCCTGCCACGTACATCAAGTAAGACAAGCTCGAGTGCTCAGTGCTGGGGTGAGTAAGAAACTTCCTAGGAATCCAGCATCGAGGCACTGGATCAGCAGAGGTAAAAGCAGGTGTATGCAAATCAACACTAGCACACTGGAGGCGAACACCACAATGAAGGAAACGTGGTCCACCATAGCGCTTGCACCCAAAACCTCTTACACGTGGACCAAGGCCATATGAGCCATGGTAAAGTTCACGCCAGGCAACACCTCTAGGATGAGACTAAAAACCGTATGAAATTCGTGGGTAGGAGCGAAGAAAAGACCCATGTACACCAACAGAGGGTCGGTACATATCCCGGGTGCTCCACTCCCACTCACGTCTCTCTTCCCTACGGCAAGAGTAAACTAAATTATACGAAAGAGTGGAACACGAGCTGATTAAGTCAGCATTAAAATAAATTGCAGGAATGGGACTATTTTGGACATTGGGCACAACAAACCTTATCGCAAGATGGGTGACAGGAGTAAGTAGCATACATAAGTAACTAGCATAAATAAGTAACTAAACTATAGGTAATCATGGAACGTGAGGTGGTTAGGTCAGTATCAAAATAATTTCCAGGAATGGGACTATTTTGGATGTCTGGCACAACCAACCTTGTCTCAAGATGCCGTGACTGAGGTGTAGTTAAACTGTGCTATATAAGAAAACAATGCACAGAAAGCTAATGTTCAGAGATCCACTAGTAGCCACAAAAACAATCCATAGATCTAGTTCAGATATACAATTTTTTCTAGTACATCAATTTACAAAAAGAGTAGAAAAACTATCACTTGAGAATACTATTGAGAAGAACCTGCTGATTGCTATGTGCAATGATGGTGAGATGATTTTGTACACCGCTCACCAACTCACCGGTACTGCTGTCGACTGGTGGGATGCTTTTTGGAATGCACATGAAGACATTGTGACTATCACTTGGGACGAATTCAAGGTATGTTTTTTGCAATGCACATGAAGAACGTGAAGGAGTTTTGCAACCTGAAGTAAGAATCTATGTTAGTGAACGATTACGTGAACAAGTTCATTCAACTTTCAAGGTATGAAATAGAGGATGTGGACACAAATGAAAATAAAGAAGAATGTTTTTTTGGATGGACTCATTTATCGGATGCAAGCTCAGCTAAGCACCAATGATTACCCAGACTTCCAGCATCTTGTGAACAAAGCATTGGTTTTGGAAGAAAAGCACCACATGCTTGAGAAGGACAAGCGTTGCATTCTATGGTGTTTTCTATGTCAGTTTCCCTGTGGAGTAGTCATGAAGGATAAAGTCTATGTAGTTCAGTTGTAGTCTTATTTGCTTCTTTGACTCTCGAATGTCACTTTTATAAGATGACTAAATACGATTAAGTTAGATATTGCAATGATTATAATCAATAAAGTAATTATGTGTTTGATTGATTTTTGGGCTCACTGCATAGATAAGATTGGTCGATTTCTTAGATCAGTCACAACAACGAGGCAAAATCAGCCAAAACAAAACAAAGCACTAAGTTTCTGGTACGCGAGCCGGTTCCACGTAGCAAAATTCAGCCAAAAACAGAACTATGTGTAGAACTGTTGGGTGCATGTAGCAATATGTTGCATACTGATGAACAGTAACACCAACGATAGCAATGCCGTCAACAGGCGTACGGATGAACAATAACACTACCATCACAAGGTTTGACTTACCGTTTGTGGCTCGGTTACCGCTCCCGACTGGTAACCGAAAATGCGCGGTTATCGCGATAACCGCTCGAAATTCGGCTGAAACTCATACAAAATTCATTTGCTAAAATTTGAAATTTGGTCAAGAAATTGTAAGAATCGCCTCTTGGTAACCGGTCGAATCAGATCGGATACCAAGCGGTTTTGGCGACTAACCGAGCGGTTTACACGATAACCGAAGACTAATTAACTGGGCGAATTTGATCAAAAACTGAGCAATTTGAAGCGGTAACCAACCGGAAGAACTCGTAATCAATGATTTTGTAAGAAAATTAAAAAAAACACAAAAAAGACCAAAAAAATCATGAAAAAATAGTAACAAATATGGCATGAGATTTGCTATTTTTTCTTTCATCAGAAAAAATTTTGGCATGACCTTTGCTATATTTTGGAAGTTTCCATGGCAAAAAATAGATACTAATAGCAATACGAGTATGAACATATAATTGTTTCATCGAATATATGCATACATTACATATGTAGCACCTCAAATTAATAAATATATGTCGAATTGTCCGTACTAAAGCTAAAAACACAATCACATGACATCCATCAGTACTTACCAAAGTGATGGTCGATGCTTAAAATATAGTTTGCATAGTATCCATGCCACGTGCAACCTACGAGATGGAAAAAATTAGTATAATACCATGGTATGGAAATAAAGTAGTTGCAAAAAGTAAATTTTCATCACCTTTAGAACCACCATCTTGGGGGGCGATTAAATTCGGCTGTATTGTACTCCTCGGTGGACATAAGCATTATCTGTCATGTAGATAGCAACTCTGCCTTAAACTTTGCCCAAGTTTGCCACGTCCATGCAGAAGTGGTTGACCATTGTCATTGCAATATAGCATAAAACTCAGAGTCTTGCCAATCATAGACCCACTGAATAGGAGGCTCTGACTGAACATTGGGGACAGGATAGTGGTACGAATACGATCCAGAACTATTCTACATGCCTGTCGGTGTATCAGGAACCAGGGGTCCCTGAGTCCCGAGGCCAGGCCAGCCGTCTGCCACGTGTCCCCATCCCGCGAGGTCCCTCCTGCGGGGTGAGGAAAGTCCAAGTTCCAGGAGAAGGTGCTCGGGGCCACAGTCACTGGTCCCCGGGCACCCCAGTTCCCCGATGACCCGCGGAGTCTAAGTACCGGGAAGAAAGTGCTCGAGCCAGTGCCTGGTCACCCCCGAGCACCCTAGTCCCCTGATGATCAGAAGAGCTAAAGTTTTGGGAGAGAGTGCTCGGGGTTGCGGGCAGTAGCCCCCGAGCACTCGGTTCCCCGAGATTCCACACAAAGAGAGTGCTCGGGAGAGAGTGCTCGGGGCTGCACGCAGCAGCCCCCGAGCACTCGGTTCCCCGAAGGTTCGTATAAGAGTGCTCGGGAGAGAGTGCTCGGGGAGGTGAACAGTACCCCCGAGCACCCGGTACCCCGAGGGCAAGGATAAGCATTCTCGGGAGAGAGTGCTCGGGGAGGTGAACAAACCCCCGAGCACTCGGTGCCCCGACAACCCAGAAAGACCCCTGAGGGACCCGCCGATGAGGTGTCAATCAGTCAGAGGTCCGAAGCCGCATTTAATGAGCGTGCGTGGCCTGACATCCCCAACTGCTCCCGCCGCAGTATCAGTTCCTGCCGTGTTTTGGCAGAGAAGCGTGGGGCTATTAATTGCACGGGTCCCGTCCCGTATCATCCGGCGTATCTCGGGATAACATCACCAGGATCAATGCGTTCCGTCTGCCGCCCTGCTGTGGCAGAAGGACAAGACAGGGCGGGCACGCCGGGTTGCTCTGCGGCTGCCCGGTGGGCCCTCCCTACGGCGCCCGTTGCCAGGGCGTTTATGGTGACAGGTGACCGGGCGTGCCCGCGCTTTCCACCTCCCGGTCACTTCACCCAGAAGAAATGATGACGCCTTTTCCAATCATGGTGTCTTGGAACTTGTGCCCCCTCCTTCCCGTTTGGGGCATGTCACGGCCGGCGAGTGCATAAAAGAGTCGACACAAGGAGGGAAAGGGCGGCCCGAAAAAAGGATCAACGAAGAATAGACTGAAAGAGAATCCTACCAAAGATACATCCGAGACGTCCCAGAGACCGCAAGCATCGAGCACAGAAGCACCAAGAACCAAACCGTAGTCCCTGCCCAAGAACAAGGAGCCTCAAGCTCTTAGTTACACACAATATTCTTGTAACCAGCAACATCCTTGAGGGACTTCCTTAGGACAGTTATTACATCCACACAGGAGTAGGGTATTGCACCCCTGTGCGGCCCGAACCAGTCTAAACTCCGGTGCATTTACTTCCCTTTGCACTAGGTCGATCATCCCCCACCACCGGCCGTTGCATTTACTTCCACTTCCATTTATTTCTCCGACGAACTTATTCAGGATCATCCCCCTGCCGAATCTCTAAAAAGGGGTCTCTCGGGATCCCTGCGACAGGAGTTAATCCTCCGACAGCTGGCGCGCCAGGTAGGCGGGAACAACCCTGAATCTGTTTGTTTGTTTTCTTCCACAGGAAAAAATGGCCGGTGGACACCGCCTCCAGCGTTCCGGCTCCACTTCCAGTGAGGAAATGCAGCCCCTTGCACAAGAGGTCCTAGCCGCTGCTGCGTCCCAGCAGCAGCCGCAATCTGCACGTGCGGCTTTCCCCTCCCAAGGGGACCAAGGCGCTGGGCCCAGCAGGGCCGCCGTCGTCGCCGTCGGTGCACCTTCCGACCCCCATCAGGTGGTCGAAACTCTGGCCGCCAGGTCTGCCTCTGGACAGCGCCGGGTGCCACTTCGGCGTAGACTCACTTTCAGCGAGGCCGCCCCGGGGAGCGCGCTGCTTGCAGCGCACGCTCTCCTCAGGCATCCGCCTGTCCAGGCGATGCCGAACACCCCGGAGGGTCGCTGGATCCAAGAAGTCGCTACCCTGGTCAGTACTGCTCACCGCCAGGTACTGGCCGGCAACTCTCGCACCACCACCCAGCGTGGCGCCACCCGGACTGGCCCATCAACAGGCAACGTTCGCACGGGGCGGGCGCCTCCAGGCAGAGCGCCACCCCCCCTATCCGCGTCCGAAGCCCAGGACCTTCGGTGTCGTCTCAACGAGCGGAGGGGCCACGAAGACGCGCGCGTCACTCTCGAGCGCCAGCGGGAGACCCGGCAGGAGGCCGAGGCTGAGGACCAGGCTTCCTCTTTTCCGGCCCACGACCGCCAGGAATCCCCGGCTCGCTGGCATTCACCGCCGAGGGGCGCCGCCCGCACCACAGGGTACGGCAACAGCTGTCGTGCCTTCTCTAGTGAACTCCGACGGGTCAAATGGCCCTCCAAGTTCCGCCCAGAGCTGCCAGAGAAGTACGACGGGTCCATCGACCCCATTGAGTTCCTCCAAATATACACTACGGCCGTCCAAGCGGCCGGAGGCAGTGAAAAGGTGATGGCAAATTATTTCCATGTTGCCTTGAGGGGTTCTGCCCGTTCTTCACTCATGAACTTACCCCCAGGATCTATTTGCTCCTGGGACGACCTCTGCCACCAGTTTGTGACTAATTTTCAGGGCACGTTCATGCGCCCCGGCTTGGAGTGCGACCTCCATGCCGTCAAGCAGCAGGAGGGGGAAACACTGCGGCGCTTCATTCAGCGTTTCAGCCAGGTCCGCAACACCATCCCGCGGATAGCCCCCCACGCTGTCATCGTCGCCTTCCGGCAGGGCGTCCGCGATGAGCGGATGCTCGAAAAGCTAGGTACGCACAAAATCGAGACCACTGTGGAACTCTTCGCACTGGCCGACAAGAGCGCCAAGGCGGCGGAGGCCCGGGCGTGGCATGCTCCGCGCCCCGCCACCGACCAGCCGAGTTCTTCCCGCTCCGACAGGCGGGAAAAGAAAAAGAGAAGAAAGCGCGAGGCCGCTCCTGTCGAACCGGCCCAGGGCCCCGCCCATAGGCCGGCCCAAGAGCCCGACCGCTGACAAGAGCGGCGGGCGGCCGCCGACAGACGGCCCGCGCCCGCGAGGGCCCCAGCCAGGGCCCCTCCTCGGGCTCTGGCTCCCGCAAGGGCCCCGGCACCTGCAAGGGCACCAGCTCCCGCAAGAGCCCCGGCACCCGCTCGGGCTCCTGCTCCAGCGAGGGCCCCCGCTCCCACGGGGCCCGAGCCAAGCAAATGGTGCCCCATCCACCAGACCAGATGGCACGATCTCACGGAGTGTCGTACAGTCAAAGGTCTCATCGAGCAGCGCCAGCGGGAGCGCAACGAGTCCCGCGGGGAAGGCGATGCTGAGGCCGCCCCCGGCAACGCAGAGCTCGGCTTCCAGGAATCCAAGCACACCGTCGCCTTCATCGACGGAGGCACTTACACGCCTTCCTCGCGGCGTGGCATCAAGACCATGCGGCGCGAGGTGTGCTCAGCAACCCCGAGCGAAGAGGCCACCAGGCTCCTGAAGTGGTCGGACGCTCCGATCACGTTCAGTATAGCCGACCACCCCACCAGAACTGCAGCCGTGGGGCGACTACTCCTGATGGTGTCCCCCACCATCTGCAATGTCAATGTCGGCAGAGTGCTGATCGATGGGGGTGCAGGCCTCAACCTCCTCTCCAAGGAGGCCTTTGAAAAGCTGCAGGTGTCCTCTAGGCGCCTAAAGCCGTCGCTCCCATTCTGTGGAGTGACGCCCGGGCACTCCCTGCCCCTCGGGCAAGTCGAGTTACCCGGGACCTTCGGGAGTCGGGACAACTTCCGCACGGAAAACATCCTCTTCGACGTCGCGGAGCTCCCTCTCCCCTACAACACCATTCTCGGGCGTCTGGCGCTCACCATATTCATGATGGCCGCGCACTATGCGTATCTCACGGTTAAGATGTCGGGCCCAGCAGGCCCCATCTCTGTGACTGTCGACTCCGGTGGCGCTGTCTCCTGCGTCGAGCAGTCGTACATGGCCTTGGTCTCAGCCCAGGCCGAGGTCGAAGGCTGCACAGGGGGCCCGGGACCCTCTTCATCCAAACCCCGACTCGTCGCCGACGCCTCTGTTCGTACGAAGGAGGTCATGGTGGGCGAACGCGCTTCCCAGGTCGTCCGAATCGGCTGTGACCTGGGCAGCAAATAGGAAAGCGCGCTCGTCACCTTCCTCTGGGCTAACGCCGACGTGTTTGCGTGGCAACCGTCTGACATGCCCGGGATCCCTAGGGAGGTGATTGAACACCACTTGGATGTGCGCCCGGTCGCACGCCCGGTGAAGCAGAAAGTCCGACGACAGGCACCAGAGCGCCAGGAATTCATCCGGGAGCAAGTCAGCAAGCTCCTCGATGCCGGATTCATCCGAGAGGTTCTCCACCCCGACTGGTTGGCGAATCCAGTTATCGTCCCGAAGGCCAATGGCAAGCTCCGCATGTGTGTGGATTACACCGACCTAAATAAGGCTTGCCCCAAAGATCCCTTTCCCTTGCCCCGCATAGATCATATTGTAGATGCAACCGCGGGGTGTGATCTTTTGTGTTTTTTAGATGCAAACTCTGGGTATCACCAGATCCTCATGGCCGTAGAGGACGAAGAAAAAACTGCTTTTACCACCTCGGTGGGGACTTATTGTTATATCTCAATGCCTTTTGGTTTGCGCAATGCTGGGTCTTCCTTCCAGCGCGCCATTCGTATCACCCTTGGTTCGCAGGTTGGCCGCAACGTCGAGGCCTACATCGACGATCTTGTGGTCAAATCCCGAGACTGCGCCACCCTCCTCGACGACCTTGCCGAGACTTTCAACAGTCTCCGCACTACCCGCCTCAAGCTCAACCCCGAGAAGTGTGTCTTCGAGGTACCTGCGGGCAAGCTCCTCGGTTTCTTGGTTTCCAGCCGAGGGATTGAGGACAATCCAGAGAAGATCCGGGCCATCGAGCTGATGCGACCCCCGGCTCGACTCAAGGTGGTCTAGCGTCTCGCCGGCTGCATGGCGGCCCTCGGGCGCTTCATCTCCAAACTTGGAGAGCGGGGCCTCCCCCTCTTCAAGCTCCTGAAGAAGACCGGTTGTTTCGACTGGACGCCGGAGGCCGAGCAGGCCTTCCGCGATCTGAAAAAAAACCTCACCTCACCGCCCGTGCTGGTGGCCCCATCCGAAGGCGAGCCACTACTACTCTACATATCGGCCACTCCTCAGGTCGTAAGCATGGTGCTGGTGGTGGAGCGCGACGAGTGCGCGGGGCCAGGTGCTGGGTCCCAGCTCCTGGCCGCCCCCGGGCACTCCCCCGTCCTCGCGGCTCCCCCCGAGCAGGGGGTCGAGCCCGAGCACTTGGCTCTCCCCGAGCAGGGGGTCGAGCCCGAGCGCTCGGCTCCTCCTGACCGGGGAGTAGAGCCCGAGCACCCGGTCAGCCCTGACCACGCCGCCGAGCCTGGGGGCTGTGCCAGCCCCTCGGGTGAGGCTGCGGTCCGGACCCGCCGGGTCTAGCGACCGGTGTACTTCGTCAGTGAAGTCCTCCGGGAGGCCAAAGCAAAGTACCCCCAGGCTCAGAAGCTGCTCTACGCCATGCTCATCGCCTCGCGGAAGTTGCGCCACTACTTTCAAACGCACAAGGTCTCGGTGGTTATCACGTATCCACTGGGACCCATCCTTTGGAACCGAGAAGGCACCGGGTGAGTTGTCAAGTGGGCGGTGGAGCTGGCGGAATTCGACCTGCACTTTGTCAGTCGCCAGGCGATCAAAAGCCAGGTGCTCTCCGACTTCGTGGCAGAGTGGACACCCATCCCCGAGGTCATCCCAGAAGAGATTTCTGCGTATCCCGGGCACGACGCGCCCGGGTACTGGGTCATGCACTTCGACGGTTCCCTCTCGCTGAAAGGCGCGGGGGCCGGAGTGGTTCTCACCTCCCCAACGGGTGAAGAACTCCGGTACGTCGTGCAGCTGCAGTTCCGCGCATCCAACAACATGGCGGAATATGAAGGTCTCGTCACTGGTCTCCGAGCCGCGGTGGGCCTCGGGATTCATCGCCTACTGGTCAAAGGGGACTCCCAGCTGGTGATCAACCAGGTGTCCAAAGAGTACCAGTGCACGGATCCTCAAATGACGGCGTACGTGACAGCAGTCAGGAAGCTGGAGAGGCGCTTCGATGGCCTGGAGTTGCAGTACATCCCTCGCCGCGACAATGCTCTGGCCGACGAGCTCTCTCGCCTGGCCTCCTCCCGCGCGCGCGTCCCTGTCGGTGTCTTTGAAGAAAGACTCACACGGCCTTCCGTCCTGCCTGCCGAACAGGACGAAGGGGAAACCTCGAACTCAATTCAGGGGACCCCGGCGGTGCCCTCAGTGGGAAGCCCCGTCAGGGTACCACCGTCCGGCAAGTGCGCTGCGCTGAATGTTCTCAAGATACCTCGTGGATGCACGAAATCCGAGGGTACTTGAAGGAAAAGTTCCTTCCCGGGGATGATGCGTCTGCCGAAAGAGTTCCTCGTCAGTCCAAGCGCTATGCCACAGTAGATGGGGATCTCTACCGGTGTAGCGCAAGAGGTGTCCTCCTGAAATGCATCTCCCTGGCAGAAGGCGACGAGCTCCTCGCTGAGATCCACAAGGGTGAGTGCGGTGGCCATTCATCGTTCCGCACGCTGGTCGGGAAGGCCTTCCAGCAAGGTTTCTACTGGCCTACAGCCCTGCAGGATGCTTTCGAGCTGGTTCGGCGCTGCAGGGCGTGCCAGTTCCACGGAAAGTAGATTCACCAGCCAGCTCAGGCTCTTCACACCATCCCCATGTCATGGCCTTTCGCGGTCTGGGGGCTGGACATTCTGGGTCCATTCCCCCGAGCAATCGGGGGCTATGAGTACCTCTACATCGCCATCGACAAGTTCACCAAGTGGCCGGAGGCGGTCCCAGTCATCAAGGTGACCAAGAACACGGCGCTCCAGTTTATCCGCGGCATCACCAGTCGTTTTGGTGTCCCGAATCGGATCATCACCGACAACGGCACCCAGTTCATGAGTGCTCTGTTCGGGGACTACTGCGAAGACCTCGGCATCAAGCTCTGCTTCGCCTCCGTTGCTCATCCTCGGAGTAACGGGCAAGTTGAGCGCGCCAACGCGGAGATACTGAAGGGCCTCAAAACCCGGACCTATGACGTGCTTGCAAAGCACGGGAAGGGATGGGTGAACGAGCTGCCCGCCGTGCTATGGGCTAATCGGACCACTCCAAGCCGCGCCACCGGGGAGACTCCATTCTTCCTCATGTACGGCGCTGAGGCGGTCCTCCCCTCTGAGCTCACTCTAGGCTCCCCTCGGGTGCATGCATACTCTGAGGGTGAGCAAGAGCAGCAGAGACGCGACGACATCGACTACTTGGAAGAGCGCCGGCGGCGTGCCGCCGTCCGGGCGGCTCGTTACCAGCAAAGTTTGCGGCGCTATCACCAGCGCCATGTCTGGGCACGGTCCTTTGAGGTGGGGGACCTAGTTCTCTGACGCGTCCAGTCGCGCAAGGAAGGAATAAGCTGTCCCCTATGTGGGAAGGTCCCTTCACCGTGATCGGGGTTCCGCGAGAAGGCTCTTTCAGGTTGGCAGCAGAGGATGGGCAACCGCTTCCCAACACGTGGAACATCGAGCACCTGCGCAGGTTCTACCCGTAGATGGCTATGCTCGCGGCTCAGGTCAACCAGGCCGGGGGCTCCCCCCCCCCCCCCGCCCAAGTTGACCGGGGGCTACCACTAGCTAGGTAAGTCACCCAACCTTGCAAAATTTGTCAATTCAGTGTAAATGTTAATGTGCAATCGTATGTCAATTTCGCTTTTCTGGATTTCGTATGTTTAATTTGTCTGGTAAGATGCTCGATTGTGCAACAAAAGTTCGCTCTCTCTTTTTCCCCGCTGATAAAAGAATCCCGATCGGTATGCGCGCGGGCAGCTACCACTGACTTACGTCCGATGTGGTAGGCTATGGTGTTCGGTGTCGTGGCTGATCTCTGGGCACTACCGAGTCCCTGGGTGCTCTGGGTAATCCTATCGCTCGAGCCGCTCGAGTAGTCCGGAGCTCAGGCCCCAGGGGCGGGCTGTCGGTGCTCGGTCTGGTCTGTCATACCCAGGCGCCACCAAACCATAGGACCTCTGGGTTATGCCTCTGCCTGCTCTTGTCCGCCGGTCTGGGTATTCGAGAGGTCTCGGGTCGAAAACGAGAGCAGTCTATAACAAATACCGCACTAACAGAGCGCACAAAACAAGGATTTTCTCCTCTCTCTCTCTCTCTCTCTTAAGTCACATATCGATAATCAAAGCAAGGCAGCTCGACCGCAAGGGCCTCGATGCCTAGGTCGCTGCTCGGCTCCAAGGGTCCGCGAGTGGTCCTACTGCTTAAGCATGAGTGGTCGAGATCACCCGACCCCGGGCTCCTCGTGTGCCCCATAATGCTCGAGCGCCCCGGCTGCGGGAACCAAGTCCCCGGCCACCCCGAGCTCGGAGCGCACGCCCCTCCTGGATCGGTTGGCCGGAAGGCCGACAGCTGTCCGGTGAGTTGTTAAATTCAGACGAATTTACATTCAATAGTATTTTGTTCCCAAGTCGTCCTCGGGGGCCCTCGTATTCTAATCTTCCCAGTGAGATGGTCTCCTCGCGCACAAAACCCTACCGTGTGTCCACTTTTTCCTAGAATGACATAACGGCCCGCATAAAGGTGCACCGTGCGTGCGGTAGTGTCTGATCGAAGTCTTTCATGGTGGTCGTGGTGTTCGGTCCGCTTTTAAGGGCCCCGAGCACTACCGAGTTCCTGGGTGCTTTGGGTAATCCTATCGCTCGAGCCACTCGAGTAGTCCGGAGCCTAGGCCTCAGGGGCGGGCTGTCGGTGCTTGGTCTGGTCCGTCTTAAGCCCGAGCACCACCGAACCATGGGGACTTTTGGTCACATTTCCGCCCACGCGTGTCTCCGGTCTGCCGACTGAGTGGTCGCAAAGTGGAAAAGTGTTCACCGGTTATGGCGTGCTCTGTGCTGGATCGACCTATCTCCCGAGCAAGGAAGTTCGTGTCTTTGTCTTTTGGCTTAGCCGATGCGGACTCGCGAGGGCTCGGGGGCTCAACGCACTGAGAAGGACGGTCGGGATGACTTCGCTCTCGGGGATGGAAAGGTCAGAAATAAACCGACTAAGTACTCCTCGGGGCATCATGGCAGAACATCAGAAACAACATCAAACACTCAGAAGAAACGCTAAGTACTCGAGAATACCAGAGTTGCGAGCCCGAAGAAAAGCTTCTATCATATTTACAAGGGGAATACAAGCATTTCTGAGGGATCACTCCCGTATTTACATCAAGACAAAAATAAAAGAAGAAGAAATTACTACAAAAGCCTAATCGGAGGCAGAGTCGGCGTCGAAGCCGTCTTGGCCATTCCCGGGGGATGGCGGCGGTGGCACTTCCCGCCTGAAGCCGGCCGCCACCTCAGCAGCGGTGCTCCGAACCGCTTCCCGGGCGGCCTCTCCCTCGGCTTCGACTACTCCTTCCCGTGCTGGTTCCAGCGGGAAGTTCGAGTCTCTGCTCTGGTAGCAGGCCAGAACGTGCTCGGCCACCGCTTGGGCCAAGCCGCGTCCTTCCCGGGCGGCAAGTTCTTGAACGGCCCAGGGCAGCGCCTCGAGGCGCTCGTAGACTTGCTGAAGTCCCAGGACGTGTCGTCCGGGGGCATCATTCTTCTCGTCCGTGACAAGTCGCCCAAGGCCGGCCCTCTCCACGGCCCGCCGCATCCGCCGGAGTACGTCCTCCAACATCTGCTGCAGGTTGACCCGCGAGACAAAGGCAGCCTCGAGCTTCTCCTTCGCGGCCCGTAGCTGCTCCTCGAGACCCTGGCCCCCAGCCGCACCAGAAGCGCCAGCGCCGGGTGCGAGGCCGGCGGCTTGCTTCGCCTACGCCACTAGTTCGGACAGAGCCCGCTCGCGGGCGGTCAGCTCCGCCTCGTGCTTAGCGTTCTCCTCCTCCCTGGCAGCGACAGCCGCCGCCGCCTCAGCAGCCTCCCCCTCCCAGCGGGATAGCAAGTCCTCCCGGGCGCCCAGGTCCGCCGCCATGATTTTGGCGTCGAACTCTCGGATGGCGACGTCCTCCTCCCAGCGTCGGAGGTCCCCTTCGGTGTTCTGGAGCTCCGCTGCCCAGCGCTGGAAGTCGGCGTACACCCAGTCGACCTCGCTCTCCCGGAGGATCAGGTCAGCTTCGTGGGCCTCCGCCGCCCACTCGCGGCTCGCAACAGCCTCATCCCGTTCCTACGCCCGCCTCTCCCTGGCAAGGGCCTCGGCAGCCTGCTGCCGCGATGCCTCAGCCAGGCGGGCGGCGTCTTCTCGCTCCCACGCAGCTTCTGCGTAGGCGCTCCCCAGAACCTCCCACTCCCGCGCGATCTCCGCACGGGTATCTTCCAAAAGCTTATGCTCCCGCGCTGCTGCCGCGCGGGCCTCTTCCATGGCGCTTTGTTCCTCCTCGTTGGCAGCACGCTGCGCGGCGAGGCGGGATTCGAAGGCGCACCGGGTGGACGCAAGCTGCGCCCTCTCTGAGTCCAGCCTGGCGCGCTCCGCCCCAAGCTGATCCTCCTTCGCTTCCACCGCCGCACCCAGCCGCTCGACCGCCACCTGGACGCACTCGATCGCGGCCAGGAAAGGGTCGGCAGGTCGGCTGGGCGCCGGTTGTGCGCTGGCTTCCCCGTGACCCTCCTCCAGGGGGTTCGGGGTCCCCGAGGGCTGCAACACCATCATCCGCCCCGGGCTCGGCATGCCCGGGGTAGGTTCGACCGGCGCCGGGTGCTCGGGCGACGGCTGCGTCCCCGCCTCGGCCGCCGCGTCCGCTGGCCCCGTCAAGGCCACTGCTTCCGCCATCATCGCCTCGACCACCGCATCCGCTGGCCCCGCCATGGCTGCTGCGTCCGCCGCCCCCGCCTCCATCGCCGCGTCTGCCTGCCTCGGCTCCGCCGGCCGGCTTGGCTCGGATGCTGGCGCCGACGCCGGCGCTCCTTCAACCTCGGCGGCGCCCGTGGGTGGCCTGCAGGAGACAGACGAAGGTCAAAACCGAAGCTTAGTTCAGGCGGAGCGCGCCCAAGAAAGAACGAAGAATGAAACTTACGCGGTCGTAGTCCCCCGGTACTGCCATTTGGCCGCCGGGAGCCTGAACTCCGGGCCCGACAGCGCCGGCCTGGAATCCTCCCGTCTCCTCTTCCGCCGGGGGCTCGGCGGGGCCGCCGCGCGGTCCCCGGGCGTCGAGTGAGGCCCCATCCTTATGAGGCACGGCTCCAAGACCGGGAACACCACCGCTGCCGATGGCGACGGCGGGGACTCCGGTGTGGGAATGTAGACTCAGGGGCGCTTCCCCCGGTCCCCCGGCGCCGCCGCCACTGCGCTGTCGGCGGCGCCCTCTTCTCCGGTGCAGCGGCTGCTGCCCGCAGCGGCTCCACCGTTGGCCTGCGGCTCGCTGCTCACGGCGCCCGGGCCACTGGTCCGCACCGGGCTGCTCGCAGCCCCCTCGCTGGCCACCTCATCCAACCCAGGGAGCTCGGGGGCCTCGATGAGCCCCTGGGCATCGAACTCCGGCAGCTTCGCCAGGATCGTCGCGCGCTCGGGGTTGGCGCAGAGCGCCATTTTCGGCCATGGGAGCTCCGCCCGCTCGTGTCCTGCACGCCGGTCACCACCCGGATCATGCCCCTCAGCTCCGTCGGGCCTAGGTCCCAGCTTGCGCCGATTTGGGTCCTGGTGATGTCTTCGGGCCCGGTGTAGAGCCAGCATGGCCGGGCCTGCTGCCGCAGGGGCGCCAGGCAGCGGTGCAGGAAGTCCACCACCACCATCACCGATGTCAGCCCGGCGTCGCGCAGGAATCTGATGCGCTCGAACACTGGCTCCAACCTCACATCCTTCGGCGGCAGCGCCTCCCACGTTGACTTCTGGGGCTCCGCCGCCACTTCCGGTAGGGCGAGACGGTCATGGGGGTCGACGTCGACGAAGAACCAGTCCCGCCGCCACTCCTCCCATTTGCTTCATAGCACCTGGGGGATGTACCGCTCCCCCCGGCCATCTCGCAGCCGAAGATTGCAGCACCCCGCGACGTCCGCCGTGGAGTACCCCCTCTTCTTCCCGGCCGATCGCAGGACGAAGAAATGTCGAAGAAGCGTCACCGAAGGCGCCACTCCCATGAACATCTCGCACAGATGCGCGAACACCGCCAGCACGACGACGGAGTTGGGGCTTAGGTGCACCAACTGCACGCTGTAGGTGTCGAGGACTTGGAGGAAGAACGTTGAGAACGGTGGCACCAGTCCCGCCGCCACGAAGGATGTGAACAAGACAATGCGCCCGGGAATGGTCGTCGCCGGTGGGAAGTTCGCCGGCGTCACCACCGAGGCTCCTTGCTGGCCCTCGGGGACCAGTAGCTTCCTGACTTTCTCCGCCGCCTCCTCAATCTTCAAGCGGGACTCCGGCAGCACGCTGCCTAGGGTCCTGTCGCGGTGGCTTCCCCCGGCTCTCGGCATCTTGTCGGAGGGGGAGGTTGTCTGGGTGGTGGAAAGGAAGAAAGGGAAGCGCTCCGATCGCCTAAGGGATTCTAGGGGCTCAGGAGCGTCAAGGAAACGAGAGCAAGATCGCAAGATGGCATAAAGAGGGGGACGGATCGATCCCCTCCTCCTTTTATATCTCAGAGAATTCAAACGTCTCCTGCCAACGGTGCACTCGTCGGGACGGTTTCCTCGGTCGACGCAACCGCCAGGCGAACTCCCGCTGGTCGTGCGGCGTCAGCGGCTGCCAGGCGTATTTTCCTCGATCTGCGTGACGGTCACGCGTGCCGCCCATCCCGTTGTCGTGCCCTTCGGGAGTTGTATTGACGCGCGTCCACTCGTCTCCCCGTTGGGCTGTACCAGAGGCCCAGTTCTGAAGGGTCACCTCTTGAAAGTTTGCCATGTGGCGTCCACGCCAGCCTCAGCGCGACGAAGGGCCCATCCGCAGTCTCCGTGCCATCGCCTGCCAATAGGCCCGGGGGCTACTGTCGGTGTATCAGAAACCGGGGGTCCCTGAGTCCCGAGGCCAGGCTAGCCGTCCGCCACGTGTCCCCATCCCGCGAGGTCCCTCCTGCGGGGTGAGGAAAGTCTAAGTTCCGGGAGAAGGTGCTCGGGGCCACAGTCACTGGTCCCCGGGCACCCCAGTTCCCCGATGACCTGCGGAGTCTAAGTACCGGGAAGAAAGTGCTCGGGCCGGTGCCTGGTCACCCCCGAGCACCCTAGTCCCCCGATGATCAGAAGAGCTAAAGTTCCAGGAGAGAGTGCTCGGGGTTGCGGGCAGTAGCCCCCGAGCACTCGGTTCCCCGAGATTCCACACAAAGAGAGTGCTCGGGAGAGAGTGCTCGGGGCTGCACGCGGCAGCCCCCGAGCACTCGGTTCCCCGAAGGTTCGTATAAGAGTGCTCGGGAGAGAGTTCTCGGGTAGGTGAACAGTACCCCCGAGCACCTGGTACCCCGAGGGCAAGGATAAGCATTCTCGGGAGAGAGGGACAAGACAGGGCGGGCACGCCGGGTTGCTCTGCGGCTGCCCGGTGGGCCCTCCCTACGGCGCCCGTTGCCAGGGCGTTTATGGTGACAGGTGACCGGGCGTGCGCCGCGCTTTCCACCTCCCGGTCACTTCACCCAGAAGAAATGATGACGCCTTTTCCAGTCATGGCGTCTTGGAACTTGTGCCCCCCTCCTTCCCGTTTGGGGCATATCACGGCCGGCGAGTGCATAAAAGAGTCGTCACACAGGAGGGAAAGGGTGGCCCGAAAAAAGGATCAACGAAGAATAGACCGAAAGAGAATCCTACCAAAGATACCTCCGAGACGTTCCAGAGACCGCAAGCATCGAGCACAGAAGCACCAAGAACCAAACCGTAGTCCCTGCCCAAGAACAAGGAGCCTCAAGCTCTTAGTTAGACACAATATTCTTGTAACCAGCAACATCCTTGAGGGACTTCCTCAGGACAGTTATTACATCCACACAGGAGTAGGGTATTACGCCCCTGTGCGGCTCGAACCTGTCTAAACTCCGGTGCATTTACTTCCCTTTGCACTAGGTCGATCATCCCCCACCACCGGCCATTGCATTTACTTTCACTTCCATTTATTTCTCCGACGAACTTATTCAGGATCATCCCCCTAGCCGAATCTCTAAAAAGGGGTCTCTCGGGATCCCTGCGACAGGAGTTAATCCTCCGACAATGCCATAGTTCCTGGAATAGCTCCCACTATCTTGTGATCCATCGTGGCCACCCTGTATGATATGCCTTTATGAGGATGGGGCACCGTGGTCCTGGTCCTATGTGGCATGCGAAAACTGACTCTCACCAATGAATTGCACGGGAGCAACGCACGAGGATGGGCATGGAGGAACATTGGCACCCTAACCATCATTGTCACCACTATCTATCTTTGAGCTATTGCCATTCGATTCTTGGTAAGTTGGGCTCTTTGGGTCACTATCCATGCTCTCATCGCTTTGCACTTATCTTTTTCCCTTACCCTTAATCTTCTTGCTCTTCTTTGTATGTGCCATTTGCTTCTTCCTCTTTCCCGTGTGTGTGTCACCTACCACTTTAGCAGCCCACTGCTGTAAATCTTGTGGGTTCGCTATGTATGTCACCAGGTGAGTTGGCAGGGGTATGTCACTGTATGTGTCCTCCTCATAAAGCTCAGGGGCAGCATTTGATCTACCGGTCTCCATCCAGTCCCGGAGCGGATTGTTCTTCTCGTTCAATGTGAGCTCCATAAGCCGCTGAAATGGATCATTATCAACAATCGACCTGATGCCTGCATCCAAATTGTTCTGTATTCTCAGGTTGTAGTTGACATATACCAACTTATGGAGCTTCTTATAGCTTAAGCGGTTGCGATCTTTCGTGTGGATAAATGCATATGTACTCGAGTTCCTCTCACACCCACTAGATGAAGCGCACTGAGACACTAGGCTTCTGGCAAGCATTGTTAGTGTGGGAGTAGACGAACCAAACATAGACCACCATTGCGCTGCGAGTAGGTAAAGTGATATAAGGGTTGGAAAAGTAGATAAAGTGATGCAATGGTTAGATATTTCAACGCAATTTGTACCAGGTTGAGTCCTGCCGTCACAAGCCATCCGTGAAGCGAGTGAAACCTGCGAACGATAGAGACTTTGTCTGATATATTTCAACCTCAATAAGTGCTTCCACGGCAGTACTAACATCAGTCATCCTCTCGAATGCCACCCGAAGATCTTTGAACAAGTTTGGACCCATGCCATACGTGTAGTGCATGCGGGGTTCAGTGCGGCCGCTGCAAGTTGTTGATCGAAACATTAGTACCATAAGCATTAGAAACATAAGCATTAGTACAATAAGAATGCAAGTGGTAGGAGTGTATCACCCGCATTCATGTAGGTCTCATTCGCTAGATCATGCATTCTGCGATCGATAATTGCCATGTACTTTTCAAAAGAATCCCTATCATTGCGATATAACGAATCGTACTCCTGCTTGACAACGGTGTATCTCAAGAGCACCTCACTCAATGTTGGCACCTTGTCTTGATCAGCAAATCGGAGGAATGCACACAATGGCTGAACGAAATCGACAACCATTTTAAGATTGTCCCACCATGGTAAGCTGGATAGGCAACTATGTGCATATCTCTCAATATCAGAACTAATGTAGCGAGACTGCTGGAGCTCACTAGATGCCATCCATTGCATGAACCTATCCTTTCGGTGTAGAAAGCTATCAAGAAATAGATAGTTTGTACCAAATCTTGTGGCATTCCACCTCACCAACTCTCCACCTATCGTGGCCTTCATCGTTTCATGTAGCTTTGAATGATTATACAGCCATTGTGATATAGACCTTGCACTTTGAATGATCATGTCGTGTTCTCTAACTTCACCAACTGATTTCAACATTAAATTTATCATATGAGCCACACAAGGCTACAACGTGATAGCAGGATATTCCCTTCTGAGACCTAACAGGCCTTCTTATAGTTGGACCCATTATCAGTCACGATCTGCATAATATTTTGTGACCCCAAATCATTGACCACTACTCTTATCTCCTGAATAAAAGAATCAACGAAATAAATATGCAACAATTGAAATACTATGTTACCAACTTAGCAAAATAATGTACTTTGTCCAAATACTTTGCATCACTACTACACAAACTCCTATATATACCGGCCCATCATTGTCGATTCCTAATGGGCCGGCAATAATGGGGAATCACTGCCGGTTCATAAGCCACGCGGGAAAAATATAGTCATCGTGACTTCCAAACCGGCAGTGATAAGGGCATCACTGTCGGCTGTTGGCTTGAGCCTGCAGTGATGCCCTGCTCCATCTTCACTGTCGGTTTAATCCACCAACCGGCAGTGATAGCAGGGCATCTCTGTCAGCTTATTATATGAGCCGGCAGTGATGTCTCGACTATATAAAAGTCACCCTCTACTTCCCCAAGCCTGAGCACACAACAGAGAGGAGCTCTGTTTGCTCGGTGGCGGCCATTTTTAGTCACCAAGTTCTTAGTGGATTCAAAATTTTGAGAAATTCTCATGCCCTAGGTGTTCCAAGGTATGTAACTTCATCCCCAATCCATTTCTAGTTAAATTTTATTTGCTAAATTGCTCTAGATTTTGAAAAGATGGAGATGCACCTATGGCCATAATGTTTTAAGACAATGTAGATGCAATTATATCTCATTTATTATACAGGAGCTTCAATTAGTAGCTTATAGTGGAAAGTGTCTTTATTATTGATTTACATTAGCTATAGGTTTGAGCATATTTATTTTTTAATTAATTTAGCAAGCTCCTATATAGAAAGGTATGAGCATATTTATTTTTGATTTATAATGAATTAGAAAAATTAGCCATGATATTTAGGTATGTTGAAAGCTCAAATTATATTTTTATATTTTAATTAATTAGCATGCTCCTATATTTAGATTTTTAATGAATTAGAAAATTTCTCCATGATATTTAGGTATGTAGCAAAATCCAATTATATGTTTCATATTTTATTTAATTAGCAAGCTCCAATATATAAACTTTATGTATGAGCGTTTTTTTTTATTTTTACTTAATTAGTCCTACAAAAGAATTGAATAATAAAGAAAATTTCTATGAATGGTACCAACAAATACTCATTGGAAGCGTACGCGAAAGCATACAAAAGGCGGCTCCTCCAACCTAGGCCAATTGCCGGTAGGAGATGACGAGGTAATTTAATAGTTGGTGATCGCAAAAATTTCTAGATGTTATGAATTTAGATTTACAATAATGATATAATTATAGATGGACAGAAGATGGATGTACGATGTGAGCCGTGTGAGCACAGAGTATAAGAACGGCGTGGATTGTTTCCTAATACAAGCCGCGGCGCACAAGTCAAATACACAGTCTCAATACATGTGCTGTCCATGCGTCGATTGCAAGAACAAGAAGTAGTTTTCCACCACCCAGTAGATACCTTTGCTATACTCGTTGGACCGAGCACAGCGAAGCTGACATCGTACAGGAAGGGCAATACATTATGATGTGGGTGCTAATACGAAAACTTGTGCACCGATATGCTGGCTGACGAATACACCGATATGCCCCATGCCGAAGATACGTTGGTCGCTGATAATCTAGAGGAGATGTTGGCCGACGCTGACGCCGATGATCTGCAGCAGATGTTGAGCGATGGGGAGGGGAACTTTACCAATGAAAGAGGGTTTCAAAAGTTCCAGCGTATGGTAGAGGACTCTGTAACACCATTATTCCCGGGCTGCGAGAGGGAGCACACAAAGTTTCGTACCGTGCTTTCGCTGCTACAATTGAAGGCAAGCAACGAGTGGTCTGATACAAACTTCACAGAGTTGTTACTGTTCTTGTCGAAATTGCTTCCAAAGGAAAATGTGCTCCCAGAAAACACGTACCAAGCAAAGTAGGTTGTGTGCCCATTGGGGTTGGAAGTGCAGAAAATACATGCATGTCCAACAATTGCATGTTGTATCGCAGAGACCATGCAGACTTGGAGGCGTGTCTCGTCTGTGGTGCATCACGGTACAAGCGTGACCGTGATGATATCGATGGTGAAGGAAAGAATAAAAGGCCTCCCGTCAAGGTGATGTGGTATTTTCCTATAGTCTCCTGTTTGGAGCATTTATTCGCGAACAAAAGGCATGCCAAACTAATACGGTGGCACATCGAAGAGTGCAAGGATGATGGAATGATAAGACACCCCGTTGATTCTACGTAGTGGAGAAACATCTTTAGGAAATACAAGGAGCCCTTTGCAGAAGATGTGAGGAATATAAGATTTGGGTTGAGTACGGATGGGATGAATCCATTCGGCAACATGAGCAGTAGTCATAGCACTTGGCCTGTGACTCTATGTATCTACAACCTTCCTCCTTGGTTGTGTATGAAGCGGAAGTACATTATGATGCCGGTGCTAATACCAGGAATGAGGCAACTTGGCAACGATATCGATGTATACCTGAAACCATTAATGGAAGATCTTGTAATACTGTGGAACGATGGTGTGCAGGAATGGGATGCATACAAACAAGAGAACTGCACCCTACGCGCAATGTTGTTCGTAACAATCCAAGATTGGCCTGCCCTTGGCAACCTATCGGGCCAGACTGTCAAAGGCTACTATGCATGCGTGCAGCGTTTGGATGAAACAGAGAGCTTGCGGCTGAAGAATAGCTGAAAAATAGTGTACCTAGGTCATCGTAAATTTCTTCGCAAAAATCACCCATACCGCAGCAACAGGAGAGCTTTTGATGGGAAAGTTGAGACTCGATCAGCTCTTAAGCATCGCACTGGGAGATAGGTATATGATATGGTAAAGGGACTTAGGGTTATCCTTGGAAAGGGATGTAGGAGTACACCAGTTCCAAAATCTAATCTTAGAGCTCCTATGTTCAAAAAGAAATCTATTTTTTATGACTTAGCTTATTGGCCGGATTTGGTAGTTCAACACGCAATCGATGTCATGCACATTGAGAAGAGACTAGTAAACATGAAAGATTTGAAATTAACTGGCATGAAGTCTCATGATTGTCATGTGATGATGATACAGATGCTTCCAATTGCAATTAGAGGTATTCTATCGCTGAAGGTCCAAAACCCAATCATAAAGCTGTGTTCATTCTTCAACACGATATCACAGAAGGCCATTGATCCAACCAAGCTAGATAACTGCAGGAGGACGTGGTCGAGACTCTATCCCAGCTTGAGGCATTGTTCCCTCCATCATTTTTTGATATCATGGTGCATCTCATTGCTCACATTGTGAAAGAGATACGGATTCTTGGCCCCGTGTTTCTGCATCAGATGTAGCCTTTCGAGAGGTTCATGGGAGTTCTTAAGAAATATGTTTGTAACCAAAATCGATCGGAAGGCTGCATGGCCAAGGGCTAGTGAACCAAGGAGGTCATTGATTTCTGCGTCGACTACATGAATCTTAAATCGATTGGTGTGCTTGTATCTCGCCATGAGGGAAGGCTACAGAGGAAAGGGATGATAGGTGCAAACGCATTCCGCACTAACGATCTCGTTTCATTCATGCAATCACATTTTACAGTTCTGCAACAATCAGTTGTAGTGGACCCATATGTCGAAGAACACCAGAAGATGCTACGCACCAGAAACTCAGGGAAGTCCGATGTTTGGATCGCGCGAGAGCACAGAGATCATTTTGGTGCTTGGTTACGCAAACAAGTGATGCATAAGCAGATAGAGTGTACTCAGTTGAATGTGTTGGCTCACAGAATGTCTACTAAAATCCTCACATTTCAAGGATATGACATGAATTGCTATACATTTTATACGAGAGCTCAAGATAATAAGAGCTCCAACCAAAATAGTACTGTATAGATGCCTACGACTGCAATGGAAATAGGGAGACCTATTATGGATTCATAGAGGAGATCTGGAAGGTCAACTATGGAGTATTAAAGGTTCCTCTTTTCCAGTGCCAATGGGTCAGACTCACAGAGGGTGTGAAGATCGATAAGTACGGTATGACTACAGTGGACCAAAAACTCATTGGATACAGAGAACCATTTGTACTTGCGAATGATGTTATGTAGATCTTCTATGTTAAGGACCCAGACCCGGATAACAAGTAGGAGCGCCACGTGGTTCTTCAAGGAAAAAGAAGGATTATCGGAGTGGAGAATATTGTTGACGAGAAAGACTACAATCAATTCGACGCGCTACCTCCTTTCGGAGAGGACATCGACCTAGGTCCCATGGAAGACACCGACGAACATCCCTATGTACGTCGTGATCATAATGAAGGGTGAATCATTAAGACAAAGTAGCTAAATTGTATTAATTACTATGTATGAATTTGTTTTGGATGCAATTATACCTCATTTTTGTTATGAAAGCTTCATTTGTAGTGTATGGTGGAAGATATATTTATTATTGACCATATTGATTTTTGATTTTAGGTATATACAAAAATTAATTGTGGTATATAGCAAGTTCAAATTTAAATAAATATGTATTAGGTCTGCTAGGTCAACTTAATGTTAATAAATATAGATAGTACAAACTCAGTCAAAACCATCTAAATAGTGTAGCGGTTTGTTCAGTCTTACTTGGTGTAGGGCTTGGGTTCGAGTCTCTGCGCGCACGCATGAACCTAAAACAGATTTTTTGCACACCGCGGCACCAGCAATGAAAGGGGTTTCACTGCCGGTGGACATATTGGGCCGGCAGTGAAAATACTTTCACTACCGATGTACTTATTGAGCCGGCAGTGAAAGTAGTTTCACTGCCGATTGTCCTAGTGAGCCGGCAGTGAAGGTACCCTTTCACTGTCGATGGTCATATTGAGCCGGCAGTGAAACTCCTCACCTATTAAATAGCTCGACGCCCTATGCCCTTTAACACATAGAAAATTTTTCCCGTTCCCTGTGCCGTCGGCCAAAACGCCTCTCGACGCCGAGGAGCCCATGCCGTCGGAGGTCCACGAGCCGGTACCCACTGTCCGTGTCCTCCTCGACATCGTCATCCTCCTCCCTAATGCCATTCCCGTCCTCCTGCCCAATGCCATTCCCGTCCTCCTCGACGATGTCATCCTCCTCCCCGCCGCCATTCTCGTCCTCCCGAGCTCCAATACATCATCGCGGTGAGTACTCCACCGCCTGCCGTCTCCCTCCACCTCCCAGACGGGGTTTGTGGTTGCTGCAAAGTGATAGACTGTGAGGTTAATGGTTGATTTGGTAATTGAGTTCTAGTTTCACCACTGGGTAGTTTAGTCAATTGAAATTGAGTCGAGTGAGCTCGGTTGTGGTGTTTAGCACTTGGGTGCTCAGGCAATCGATTAGTGGTGGTGCTGTGTTGGTGGTGATAAGCTCTGTGTTGGAGGTGGTATGCTCTGTGATGATCAAATGTAACACTGAGGTTGGGCTAGATGTCTAAGTGCAATAGGTGTTAAATCTGTATGGTCAACTGCTGGGACTCCAAGGCGCTGGTCACCTTCATCCCGGTCTTGATCACTAGCCGAACACACAAGCTCGACTTTTTCCAATTGCATATTTTGACCCATGCCAAAACTAGATACAGGATTGTCATGAAACATGTTATGAGGTGTGAGCGATCAAGATGGAATTTGCCCCTCCTTGATAATAGGAGAGATATCTCTGGGCCCATCGAGGTAGTTGGATCGAGAAAATGTGTGGCCATGCCAATATGATTAAAGAGTTAGTCATGATGAATCCACTACTTGATCGAGTGAATGGTCGAGCTATCACAAGGGTGGCACATATCTCTCCTTGAGCTTGACTGGTATCGTGAGGCGAAGGGATCGGTGTATGTGTATATCAAGGTTCAGCCGATATGATCTTTTGTTTATACTCGGGAGTCAACATGTCCTGCTAGGGACCCTTATTGATTTCGGTTTGGAAAGGGTTTTCCAGTCATAGCCATTTGTACATGAACCTAACAGGTCACACACCTAATCGGTTGGAACAAAACATGCGAATTGCATTCGTATATGTGTTTTGATTGAATTGTGATCCATAAGAAGTTAGAGTCCTAAAGGGCTTACAACATGGGAGCCTATTGGCATGCTCTATGTAAGGAGAGGCATGGTGATGCGTGTTTGCCTGATCTTTTGAAGGTAATATGATAAGTCGATTAGTGGAGTTTCGACGTTGATGATCCAAAGGCTCATGATCAGAACAGATCAAGAACCCTCGCAAACACTACACCACTACTCCGTGGTTATCAACCGTGCCAAGACGTGGTTGACCTCACCAAGAAGACTTTTATTGCAAATGAATCGAGAACACGAGCAAGAACAAGTAGAGGCAATCTGAATATTGCTAATTACCAAAGAAGCACAGGAGTTTGGGGTTCAACAAGCCGATAAACGGCAAAACTACATTAAACAGAATAATCTAAGCTAAAATCAAGCCTAAACTACGATGGCTACTATGTATATATAGGGGGGCATTAGGAGGTCGACCTACGATTGTGCAACCGTGGAGAGATGTGTGCACAACCTGGACTCTCCGACTTCGACACGATTACAAAACCCGGCAGGGTTCAAATTGGTGACACAGCACATTATTCCTTTGACTCTGACTAAACTATAAGGAATATTTGGTTGAGCTCATATCCATTGGAAAGGGCTCGTCGTAAGCTTTCCAAAATGTCCAAAATTGCCAAAAACGGACTTTGTATGAGAGAGTTATGCCCGTTTTACTGACGTGTTGTCCTGGAACTCGACTTCGACCACGACCATGACTAGAGCTCAGCCTTGAGTCCTAGTAAACTTGGCCTTCGAGGAGTGACATCTAGGAGGGGTTGTGATGCTTCTCCCATATTCCTAAAAATAACACAAAACTTATTAGTACTCTATTCTTTTACGAAGAAAATAAAAACAATAAGAGGCGAATTCACCTTGTGTGTATCCTATGGAGACGTGCCCTTATCACATGGTTAGGGCATGCTAAGGTTGAGCCACTCCGAAACCCTAGCCGCAGCCTTCTACACGATCTCCCAAAACCCTAGCCGCACATGTAGTGCTAGCACATCGGTGCTCGACGTTTCTACCCAGAACGTGTAGATATCGTAGAGATGTTGCTGCTATTGCGGCACTGATCTTCTCGGCGAGTTGATTGCCATGTGTTCGGGATTGGTCACCTACCATGAAGAAATGGTCGACGTACCTACTCATCTAATCGCGGAGCACAATGTGACCACTCGGATCTAGTCGGACAGCACGACACAACCACTCAAAACTGGTTGAGGATGCGACAGACCTGATTGGGAGCTGGTCGAGGGACTGGTCGAGGAGAATGACCACTTGCTCGGAGTTGGTTCGGGAGTGTGACCACCTGCGTGGGGCTGGTCGCGGATCTGATTGAGAAGCTGCTCGAGGAGTTTAACGCGCACGACGTTGGATTAGTCTACTCCAACTCTTCTTATGTTGCACTGCGCGTCGAGCGGTAACAATCTAAGATCTCCTACTATCATGGTTTCCTGGGTGAATGCAGTAGAAAAATTCTATTTTAGGCTAGCGTAGCATGCCCGTTACCCAACAGTGGTATCGGAGCCACCTTGCGTAGTTTTTAATCTAGATCAGTCACATAAATGTGATCTGTGGTAGTAATAGATTGGATATATTATTTTAGTGATCGGTTCATGTGATAGATTGGTCGCTGCACGATTTGGTGTAATTGGGATCGGATGAGGTGCGAGTTGATGGAACCATACGACCAAAAAGATTAGCTCGATCTCCCACCTAGCCACATGTGCGACTTGCCCCTACCTGCTGGAATCACCATCGAGGCTGATAGCATGCACCGCTTAGTGGTCGGGAGAACAACAGATTGAGGTTGTACCTGTTGTCATCATTTCCAGAAAACCTCACGTGATGATTAATATGATTGATCCAATGAAAATTGAGGCATTGTGAATGACTCGGAATCGGCTTGATATGATCAATCTGATGAGATTTTCATAGCATTTCATAGATACGATCTATGAATTTCTGAGAGGTTTTCAGGGCACTGCCCTGAAACCCGCAGGGCGCGGCTTCCCCCTCAACCCCTACCTGCTAACCGGCTAGCGGGACCGCCATGCTGTCCGAGCCTAGGGCTTTTAGGGATAACATGTTTTCATCATCCCGTTAGAATTCGATTATACGCTTAACTTGTTTCTACAGGGAATGATGTGAATAGTATGGCCTTTATGAGTATATGTTACATGAGTGTAATTTTCATGGCCTGCGTGTCATGGTTAATTGCAACCAAAGACTGTCATATTATTGTATAACGGCCTGCATGCCGACTTGTGATGCTTCTATTTCTCGATAATTTGTCTAATGCTATTAGGTGTAATAGACTAATACATGATCATGGAGACTTGAAGCGTGATGACCCAGAAGGATAAGGACCATGGCGATGGGGATCACCATGTGAAGGGACCATACTATGTCACAGTGAATATGATTGCCTGTGATATTTATCTATATTCCTATCATGTTATTTTATTCATGTTTTCTATGTGATGGATATGTTTACATGATAGAGTAGCTTCCCTTAGAAAAATTAAGAATAATTGATGCCCTTCCAATAGCTGCACATATTTAGGTTTTGATCATTGTTTGGTAGGTCTGTCAAAGCAGGGTGCCATTTTTTTATCTTAACCAGTTAGGGTGGATGTCGGACATCCACACGTATAGTGTTGATTTACTTAATAAAGCTATCAAAATGGTTTTGAGCTTTGGGGCATAGTGTTGGGTGCCGGGGCATTCGATGCCACCCAACAAACAATAGTCCCATAGGGATGTGATTAACAAGTTGTTGCTTACCTATGTGACCAAAGTTTCTAGCAGTGATGCCAAAGCTCACTAGAACCTAGTTGAATATGGATCTTGTTTCACTATATGTCGTTAGAGGGAAACGGCTTCAAAAAATATAGTGGGAATATCTTTTGTTAAATTGTTTAATAAAAGGTTTACATAAATATAGTGCTAACTTTGTATATTTATTTTTGTTGTAGATCATGGCACCTACTATTAACACTAATTCTAATTTTAATTTACGTTCGATTCTTGAAAAAGAAACGCTATCTGGAACAAACTTTATTGATTCGTATAGAAATATGAGAATTGTTCTCAAACAAGAGAAAAATGAGTATGTTCTAGAGGTTCTCTATCCTGATGAACCAACTGATAATGCATCTACCGCTGATCGGAGGGCTTACGAGAAGCATATCAACGATTCACTAGATGTTAGCGATCTCATACTTTCCACTATGTCCTCTGAGCTTCAGAAGCAATATGAGAACGCGGATGCTCATGATATGATTGTGGGACTTCGAGGCATATTTGAGAACCAATCTAGGGCCGAGATGTTCAACACCTCAAAGTCCTTTTTTGCATGCAAGTTGACAGAAGGCAGTCCAATTAGTCCTCATATGATCAAGATGATTGGTTACATTGAGAACCTAAAAAAACTTGGTTTTTTCCTTAGTCCTGAGTTGGCTACGGATGTGATTCTTCAGTCACTCTTTGCGAGCTTCAAGCCATTCATTTTGAATTTTCATATAAATAGCATGGAGAAGAGCATGGCCGAATTGCATGGGATTCTTAAGACTGCTGAGAAAAGCATTAAGAAAAGCTCTACTCATGTGATGATGGTTCAGAAGGATACTAAGAAGAGAAAGCGCAAGGACAAAGCTAAAGCGTCAGATGAGATCTCGAGCTCAAAGCCTAAACCTGTTGGAAAGTCCAAGGCTGGCCCTGCTGCTTCTGATCCTTGGCACCACTGCCATAAGCCTGGCCATTGACGGAGGAACTGTAGGCTATACTTGGAAGAACTCAAGAAGAAGAAGGGAAGTAAAACTTTCACTTTAGGTATAAATGTTATTGAAATTATTCTTGCTACATGTCCTAATGATTCAAGGGTATTTGATACCGAATCAATGATTCATACTTGCAAATCGTTGCAGGGACTAAAAGCATTAGGAAGTATGTGAGAGGCGAGATGGATGCTCGTGTTGGCAATGGTGCAAAAGTTGCTGCGTTGGCCGTCGGTGTTTATTCCTTATCGCTACCCTTAGGATTAGTCTTGGAATTAAATAATTGTTATTACATTCCTGCCTTGGGCAAAACATTATCCCTTCTTCATGTTTAGAAGAAAATGGATATAATTTAAAAATAAAGAACAAGTGTTGTTCGATTTATTTGAATGGTACACTCTATGGTAAAAATAAATAAAACACAGCAGAACTAAAGATCTTCAAGGTCAGCGGGGCTTCCATAATCCACAAGCATCAACTGGGGGCACTCCAGCCTAGAACAACAACTCTGGATTGAAATCGTCTTCATCAAAGGTTGCAGCTTCATTGACGGCTTCTGAACAGCGGCAGAATGCAAGAGAAGGGACAACATGTGTGAGTACAAAAATGTACTCTGCAAGTGTAGGGAAAACATGCTATAGGGCTTAAGTCAAGGAAAGGTTAGACACGGTTAACTGCACCAAGCAAACTTTAACCTAATGACTCCAACAATAGGCATCCTATTTACTAAGTGTGAAGACACCACTATAACAAAAGGATTGAGTCATTGGATTCCATCCGACTACCAAGACTCACCAGGTAATTCCATTACCCAGCTACCCAACCAACCATACTAACACTGATCCCATGTAATATGGAAGAAGTCCAAGTTCGCTCTTGTCTGTGAGCCTGGCTGATCGACCAGATTGATACTCTGCAGAGTTTGCACAACTTCCCCACAAGTCATGATTCTCGTGTTGCTTCATACTTTCGGGGTGTGGAGTCGGGGTCTCACTCAAGAACTTTATAAAGCTCCCGTCAACTTGCAGGCACCCACTATGGTTTCACTGCTAATAGATGATTACATCGCTGCAGAAGCCCCCTCTTGTGCCAATCAACCGTCCAATGGTGCCCATAGAGTTAGAAGGGTGGCTAATTAGTTGGCCAGGCCATAACCATATATGCCTTGTGGTTGTGCGAATTCACTTGGTTACATGTTCAAGAACTGGTCCTTAGGACCCCACACAGGAACAAACACAAGCCTGCTTTTTAGCACCACCTCAATCCAACCATCCTGATAGGGTCTCTATACCATGTTACTATAAGATTACCATACCCGATTCTGGTTGCAGACATTAGTCAAGATTAACATTTCCCCCAACTATGACTGCACTAGCATATACTACCCATTTTAACCCATGGTTAAACAACGGTGATAAAATATAATCATACAAACCTAGTAAACCATAACATAGGATTCCAAACTAGACAAGCATGCACAGAAGGAATAAAATAGCTACACATGAATCCTAAAAAAGAGGTCAAAATATTCAAGGACACTTGCCTTCAGCGGAGGGTTGCTCAAAGTCCTTGAAAGCTTCATTTTGAAGATTCCTGAACTGCTCACATGCTAATCAACAAACCAGAAAAAGCACATGAGGGAAACCTCAAAGAATAGCACACCATACAGTACTAAAACTAGGTAAAAACCCTATAAAAAGATTCTACACGCCGCTATGAACATTTGGGTGCGAAAATCACCCAAAACGAAGCTACGAGCAAAAAGTATTAAGCCTTTGAAGTTTTAGGGGCTTAACTGCAAATTTTACTTGATTTTCAGAGAAAAACCCAAATTGATTTTATACTGAAAAATAATGTATGACGTCATAAATCAAAATCAATTTAATTTTCTATTAGAAAAGCTCATGGAATTTTGTCTACGGACCCATGGACCACGGCCTGGAAGGCTGGTCCTTGTTCATGGTGGGCCGGTTATGAAGTGATGAAGGGGTATGCTATTAGGGTTGTAGGATTGAGATTCGACGGCCGGGGTCCAAAGAGGCGGCAGACGGACTCGGTCAGCGGCTGACGGCGGTGGGGTCACCGGAACCACGCCGGAGAGGTGCAAACGGGCACGGATCATGGCGGAAAGAGGCGCAAAACAAAGGGGAGCTCATGGAGAATCTTTATCGAGGCTTGTTGCCATCGGAGAGGGGCTAAGGAAGGCCGGCGATGGACAGGGGCAACCGGAGGGCTTCAAGCTCGGTGAGGGTGGCGTTCGGCGTCAGAGAAGAACCGAGGAGCGGCGGAAAACTCGCTGGAGACCTGCGACGCCAAAGAAGCAAGAGCCAAGGCAATGGCGGCTCACGCATGGAGAGTTTGTGGCGCCGGAGCTCCTTACCGGAGTTGAAGAAGAAACCAGCGCCGAGGTTGAATTCGAGAGGGAGAAAGAGGAAAAAAGGGTGGAGAATGCGCACAAAGTTGCAAGGAAGAATAAGGGAGGCCAAAATACACAAGAGAGGGAGAGAACGACCGGATTCGAAAGGATTGGCCGGAGTTCTAAATTTTCATAATTTCGTCAATTTCCACATTTGTGAGGGATTAAGGAGGGGGAACGGTCGGGAAGGAGTGAATAGGGGGCGGGGATCTCGGCCACAAGGTTCAATTGAGTCGAAACGGCACCGGGAGGCGGCGATTTGAACTGGCACACGATTTGGGGGCGGATCGGGCTCTGGTGGCGAGAGGAAGGAGAAGGGCAGCCGCGGCTCTAGCACGCGTGGCTCAGCTCCAGACAGCTCGGGCAGGGCCTGCCTGGCGGCGAGAGAAAGTTGGGAGGGGTAGCTCAGGGGTAGCACAGGCTGGCTCCGGCGCGGCCCAGCACGGGAAGGAGGCTAGCGGCCCACACGGGTGGAAGAGAGGGGAGGGAAGAGGTGGGTCAAGAGAAGGATTCAACCCAGGAGTTTTTTTTTCCAAATTGAAAAGCTTTTTTTTAGATTTTGAACAAATTTCGAAAGGAGTTTAAACGAGGGACTCTAGCGAACTTTTGCAAACTGTTTCCACTCATTAAAACCTATTGCAACTATGACAGCATGAATGCATCAAACTCATATATAACCTACAGCAAAATTAAATTTAGAAATTAATTTCTTCTATTGAACAAAATTTGCAACTCCTATTTAAAATTCTATCAAAATTTTAAACTATTGCAAAAATTGAAATTTAAGGTGGTACATTATATATTCTAGATCTTGAAGATGTCCCTATCTATAACATTAATACGAAGAAGTCTCGGCTTAATGATTTGTATCTCACTTTTATTTAGCATTGTCACTTAGGTCATATAAATGAAAAACGCATGCAGAGGCTCCATAAAGATGGTCTTCTTGATTCATTTGATTTTGAATCATTTAATACATGCGAATTTTAAAAAGTTCAAGGAGTTTCAGAATGAAGCACAAAATCAACTTGTCAAGACAATTAAATTTTTGCGATCTGATCGTGGAGGTGAATATTTGAGCTATGAGTTTGGTGATCATCTAAAGCAATATGGAATTGTTCCATAGTTGACTCCACCGGGGACACCTCAATGGAATGGAGTGTCCGAACAAAGGAGCCAGACTTTGTTGGACATGTTCCGGTCCATGATGAGCCAATCTGATATTCCATTATCCTTCTGTGGATACGCTCTAGAAATTGTTGCGTTCACTTTAAATAGGGTTCCATCTAAAGCTGTAGAGAAGATAACATATGAGATATGGACTAGAAAGCGTCCCAGGTTGTCTTTCCTTAAGATCTGGGGTTGTGAGGACTATGTAAAACGTTTGACGTTAGATAAGCTCACTTCCAAATCAGATAAATGCTTCTTTGTGAGGTATCCTAGGGAAACTAAAGAATATTACTTTTATAACTGGGAAGAAGGCAAAGTGTTTGTCGTCCGGAATGGTGTTTTTCTGGAGAAAGAGTTTCTCTCAAGGAACATCAGTGGGAGCACGATGCAACTCGAAGAGATTTGGGAACTATCAGAAAGTGTTTTAGCTCCTACTGAACCACAATTGGGTGTTGTAGAACATATTGTGGAGACACCAGCCTTGTGACAGTCAGAAAGGATCAGTCGCGCACATGAGAGGTTTATGTTCGTAACCATGGAGCAGCGCGATATATTATTGTTGGACAATGATGAACCTAAGACCTACTCGGAAGCGGTGGTGGGACCGCACTCTAAGAGATGGCTTGGAGTCATGAGATCTGAGATATAATCCATGCATGATAATTAAGTTTAGAACTTGGTTGATCCACCTGATGATGTCAAAGCAGTTGAGTGCAAATTAGTTTTTAAGAAAAAGATAGACGTTGATGGAAATGTTAACATCTATAAAGCACGATTGGTGGCAAAAGGTTTCGGTAAATTCAAGGTGTTCATTATGATTAAACATTTTCATCCATCGCTATGCTAAAGTATATCCGGATCATCCTAGCAATTACCGCATATTATGACTATGAGATATGACAGATGGATGTATATGACACAGCCTGAAGGTTTTATCGATTCGAAAAATGCTAGGAAGATATGCAAACTGCAAAAGTCCATCTATAGGCTGAAGCAAGCTTCTTAGAGATGGAATCTTTGTTTTGATGAGGTGGTCAAAGGGTTTGGTTTCATCAAGTATGAAGAAGAGCTTTTTGTTTAAAAAAAAAGGCTAGTGGGAGCGTACTTGTGTTTCTGGTCTTGTATGTAGATGACATATTATTGATCGGGAATGATATTAAGATGCTTGATGCTATCAAATCTTTGTTGCAAAAGAGTTTTTCAATGAAATATCTAGGAGAGGCAGCATAAATATTGGGCATAAAGTTATAGAGATAGGTTGAGAAGACTCATCGGATTAAGCCAGAGTATATACATCGATAAGGTATTGAAAAGGTACACTATGTAGGATTCCAAAAGGGGTTTCTTGCCAATATCACATGGCATCACTCTCAGCAAGAGTCAATGTCCTTCGACCACTGATGAGCTTGAGAAAATGAGTGCAATCACGTATGCTTCTGCTATCGGATCCATCATGTATGCCATGCTTTGTATACGCCCAGATGTCTCCTATACTCTAAGTGTTACGAGTAGATACCAATCAAACCTGGGTGAAGCTCACTGGATAACAGTAAAGAATGTCCTCAAGTACTTCAGAAGAACTATAGATATGTTCCTAGTCTATGGAGGTAAGGAGGAGCTCATTGTGGTTACACTGATGCTAGCTTCCAAACCGACAAGGACGATTCAAGATTGCAATCTGAATTTGTGTTTTGCCTCAATAGAGGAACAGTGAGTTGGAAGAGTTCCAAGCAAAAAACTGTGGCCGATTCCACGACGGAGGCCGAGTATATCGCAACTTCTGAAGCTACAAAGAAGGCTGTTTGTATCAGAAAGTTTGTTTCTGAGTTAGGTGTGGTGCCTAATACTTCTAGTCCAATGGATCTCTATTGTGATAATAATGGAACTATTGCGCAAGGCAAAGAACCTAGATCGCATCAGAAGTCCAAACACACATTACGGTGCTATCACCTTATTTGAGAGATTTTAGATCGGGGTGACGTGAAGATATGCAAGGTGCACACGAAATTTGAATATTTCTGATCCGTTGATAAAGCCACTCCCACGACCAAAGTATTAGGCTCACATGAGAGCTATGGGTATTAGATACTTACATGATTGACTCTATTGCAAGTGAGAGATTGAAGGAGATATGTCCCAGAGGCAATCATAAAGATGATTATATCACACATCTATGTTAATATACTTTTGAATAATATGTTATTCTAAGAATGACTACCTTTTATATTGATTGGCAAATATGTGACTTATTCATGAAACTCTTTGTTTATATCATGATGTTATTCTCAGTTGATCCCTAATCACATATCATTGTAATGATACATAAGACCAGCACATGCGTTGATTGATGATCACGTTTTATGGATTATAAGTGTAGAGATACCAAGTCAATAATACGAACATTTATGTTAGAGAACATGATGTTTGATAGATCCACCTTGAGATACTGCTGGAATTGTTATTTATAATATGCCGTCAGTTGTTATCTCAAATGGTGTACCTGTAGAATCCTTAGACCTAAGATCGTCATTGATTCACAGAATGTGTAATGGCATATTTTGAGGCTGCCAAATGATATTCCGTAACTAGGTAGTTATAAAGGTAGTTTTCAGGCTTGTTATGAAACATGTCGTGGGGTGTGAGTGATCAAGATAGAATTTATCCCTCCTTGATAATAGGAGAGATATCTCTGGGTCCCTCGAGGTAGTTGGATCGAGAAAGTGCATGGCTATGCCAATATGATTAAAAAGTTAGTCATGATGAATCCACTACTTGATCGAGTGAATAGTCAATCTATCATAAGGGTGGCACGTATCTTGCCTTGAGCTTAACTGGTATTGTGAGGCAAAGGGATCGGTAGATGTGTATATCAAGGTTCAGTCGTTATGATCTTTTGTGTATACTCGGGAGTCAACATGTCCTGCTAGGGACCGCTATTGCTTTCTGTTTGGAAAGGGTTTCCGAGTCGTAGTCGTTTGTACATTAACCTAACATGTTACACACTTAATGGGTTGGAACAAAACATGCGAATTGGATTCGTATATTGGGTTTGATTGGATTGTGATCTATGAGAAGTTAGAGTCCTAAATGGCTTCCAACGTAAGAGCCCATTGGCGAGCTATATATAAGGAGAGGCGTGGGTAGGGCGTGCTAATGTTGAGCCACTCTACAACCCTAGCTGTAGCCTTCTACACAATCTCCCAAAGCGTAGCCGCGAGTGCGGTGCTAGCACATCGGCGCTCGACTTCTTTGCCCAGTATGTGTGGATACCGTAGAGGCACTGCTGCTATTGCGGCGTTGATCTTCTCGGCGAGTTGATTGCGACGTGTTCGGGACTGGTCGACGGCCATGACGAACTGGTCGACATACCTGCTCGTCTGATTGTGGAGCATAATGCGACCTCTAGGATCTGGTCGGACAGTACAACACGACCACTCAAAACTGGTCAAGAGCGCGACAGACCTGATCAGGAGCTAGTCGAGGAGCACGCCCACCTGCTCGAAGTTGGTCGGGGAGCGTGACCACCTACGCGGGGCTAGTCACAGATCTGATCGAGAAGCTACTCGAGGAGTTTAACGCGCACGACGTTGGATTGGTCTACTCCAACTTTTCTTTTGCTGCACTACGCGTCAAGCGGTAACGATCTATGATCTCCTACTTTTATGGTTTTCTAGGTGAATGTGATAGAAATTTTTTATTTTAGATTAGCATAGCCTACCCGTTACCCAACAGTTGACTCAAGAATGAAGAATGAAGAATGTTTTACAATGTTATGAGGATTTATAATATTGATATTTTACTTCTATTTATGTGTATGATTTTGTGACATTGTTTGAAGATGTTCGATTGATATGTATATGTTGTTTGAATGCAAATAATCTGTGAATGATTTATTATTGATATGTCAGTTTATATTCAATAATATATAAATATCGTACTGTATAAATACACAGTACAAATGGTTTTACGCCTACAATAGTATGTACAAATGCACAGTACAGATAGCTTGAAATTAGAGCTGTCTATACTGAACACTGTTCACAGATGATTTGAAACCTAGATCCGTCTGTGATAATATCTAGTACAGACGATTCGTTATTAGAGACGTCTGTACTGTTCTTATATCATATATGATTTAAAATTTAAAGTTACCTGTAATAATCTATAATCCAGACTGTTTCAATCGTGAGTCAGTAAAAAATTTGTATATATGGGTCCAGACGTGTGGCGAGGGCGAGCGGGGTTTGATGGTTCGCGACGCCGGCATCTGGCCGCGGAGTAAGAAGTCTGTGTCGCGTAGCTGTCGGAAACCATTCGCTGGAAGGGGTAGCTGTCGGAAACCATGGCGTCCTCGCGATGTAGCCACCCCCAGAGAGGACCATGCCGTATTACTAGAGACATGAGAGCCGTCCGATAGGCGGCACACGAATCCGGCCGCACATCTGGCATCCGGTCTGGACCCATCCTGTACCCACACGACAGCGACAGAGGGGCCCAGGCCACAGTTTATCTATTCACCCCAATCGTCACAGCAGACGAACCCACCCACTGCCACCCAAATCGCTCCTGCTGTCTATCTTCCTCCTCCTGTAGCATCCGTAGTAGAGGCGGCCGGCGAATCAGCCCGCCAATGGCATGTGAGCCCCACGCCCGCGCATGGCAAATGGTATCCCCGCGCGTGGCTTCCCCGGCTGACAGGAGTCTCCTCTCCTCCTCTTGCAGCTGCGCGGAGGCCGGCGGCGCCGGCGAAGCCCAGGAATGGCGGCGGCGGCGGGGCGGGGAGGAAAAGCGCGTGGCTAGCGGCGGACGGGAGCAAGCGGTGGGGGGAGGCGTTCTTCCTGCTCTACACGCCCTTCTGGCTCACGCTCTGCCTCGGCGTCGTCGTCCCCTTCAAGCTCTACGAGGTACTTCGTCGTCCTCGGCTTACTTGATCCATCTGATCGTGAAGGAACTCTTCTTGGTTAGCGGTACCTTCGATATGTTGTGGAGCGTTTGTTCTTGGAAGAGAGATTGGATCTTGGAGCCTCGGACGCCCCTATGTGGTCACGAGATTGCGATGCGGCGTTCTTGGATTGGGTGAATAAATTATTTATGACGTTCTTGGATTCTTCTGTGATGTGCAGAGGTTCATGGAGCTGGAGTACCTAATTCTTGGATTGGTGTCCACCGTGCCCGCATTCGTGATCCCTCTGTTCCTAGTAGGGAAGGTAATTGGCGCCCTCCTGTTCTTCACATCATCTCGCGACAATTTCTAAGCCCCATTTGTAGTTGAAAGGGGCAATATTTAGACTTTGAATAGTAACAAAACATTTCACTAAAATCAGTCATGTACCATTAAGTGAGATGGAAAAGTGCAAAATCGAGAAATATTAGGTTCAAGTATGCAACAACATAGGTATAACATTGAGAATCTAGAGTGACGTTCGTCTTGGTGTGTTCAATGAGCTAGGAAATTATATTTCAACTAAGCCCTTGTTACTTGACATAGCACCAGTATCCCCCTCAGCGAATGCAGATTAAGCCATCGTGATGATGATCTGTTGCTGGCTGATCATGAGATTTAATAGCACGCCAGGCCGGAACATTGATCGAAAGGGCAGGCCCAGCCACCCCTCTCCCTCCTAACCGTAGCTGTTTGTTTTTCCCTGTCCTGAAACGTGCTTGTCTGTGAGCCACAAGCCCTATGCGATGCCTAAGTTGCTGCTACTGGTGAAGCTCAAAACGTTTAACCTTTTTGGCTTGCTGTGCCTGGACAAACACTAGGTATGCTTCTTTTTCACCTTTGACAGCACCTGGTTAGAGTTATTGTTTTTTTATCAGCGTCTCAAAATTGGTTCATCGCTGTGTAACTGTGAGGACATATTGAGGTTGATTTGTACAATTCATACCAAATGTCATGTTTGGTATGTCGTCTCTGCTTTAGTTTACCTCCAAACAGTGGCCCTTGTTCCGATGTTCCATTACTTTACTTCCAGCTGACTGCTGGCTATCATTTTGGAGATAAAAATGAGCTGGTGTTTGTCTTTTTTCTGGTGTACTTAAATATACCAGCATTCATTTTTGTCTTAAAAATGCAGTCTTGTTCTTATGATTATTTGATGCGAAGCTTTCTTCTTGACATACAAAGAATTCATATGTTCAGAAACTAATTTATCAGTGCTTCCATTTTTCAGGAAGATAGTGTTAGAAGTTTGAAAGATCGATACTGGGTCAAGGTAATTATTTTTTCTATGAATCGTTTTGTGTGGCTTTGATACGGTGCGGCCGTATCAAAGACTTCAAGGGTGAGACTAGGGTAGCGCGGGCTAATGGATGGGAACGGAGGGGGTAGCGCAGAGGTAACCAAGGGCTGCCACTCTCGTCGCCGGGCGGTGGCTCTTCCGCAGCCACGATAGGAGACTCTGGCGCAACCAACTTGAGGAGTTTATTTCTTGCTTAGTCCAACCTAATGACAATCTACCACCTTTATAGATCAGGCCTCACATGTGATAAGGAAAGAGTTAACAAATCTTTAACCGAAAGGAAACTAACTAATTTATTTCCTAACAAACGACATCTCCTCCTGCTCCTTTCCTTCTTGGTTGATCCTAGCCACTTTGACGCGCCAAGGACTCCTTCCTATAGCGCCTGTAGGTACGTCCAACAAAAGCGTCGACAACGGGCTTTATGTGAAAAATAGATGTTTTTTAAATAGTTCAACATTATAACACTATAATGTTACTGTACATCTGATCCTGAAATATATTTTACAACAAGTTGTAGTGAATTGAGTTTTAACTTTGACCTAGTGAAGCAAAAATGTGGTGGCAAAGAATCAATATCTGGTAATATTACCAATTTAACTCTGGTGAAGTGACACTTTTAAAACTGTTTAGAAGTTGAATTCAGTGTGCAGTTACTCTAATGATTCTGTAGCCATCTACTAATACAAGGAACTACTTCTCAATTGTTGACAAACTTCATTTGGGTAGTGAGATTTGTTGGTTCAATTTATTTCAAAATCATTTGCTAAATCTAAGACACATCTTTCCATTGCAGGCAAATATTTGGATTATAACTTTTAGTTATGTTGGTAACTACTTCTGGACACATTACTTCTTCACAGTTCTTGGCGCATCGTATACTTTTCCATCATGGAGGATGAATAATGTAAGATTTGATGAACATATAGTTGACCACATGCAATTAATGAAAATGTTCTCCCTCAGTTGCAGGGGTATCTCTGTTGTACACATGCAGTTGCAAGTACTGCAACTGGTTATCATGTGTTTGAACATGCATGTAATTGTAGAACTAGAGGTTTTCGTGTTTGCAATCTACCTGTCAGCAGTTAAACTGAAATTTCTCTATCCTAAATAAATTCAGGTCACCTGAATGTGTCGACATTTGATGTAATGTCAATCATAGATGACTAGGCACTACCAGTAACTTGTCGGTGCTATTCTCAAGGTTTACATGGATAAAGTTGAATAGAGAAGTTACTATTATTATTATTGTTTTGTACTGGTAGTGGAAAAGAGGGAAAATCCGTGACCTATCACCTCTCAATTTGGAGCAACTGGACAGTTAGTTGTTTAATTTGATAAATTAGAGTTTTCTTATAATAAGGTTTAGTACGCATCTGTTTCTTTCCTTCCATTGAATGGGAAAAAAAATTGGCATTAACCTACCACTTGAAACTACTCTGGTATCATGATTTGAATCCTTCCTTGCAAGGGAAGAACTGGGGTTCACCTATATTAGTACTTTTTTCTGCATCTCTTTTTTGGTATTCGATTAAGGTAATACAAATGTTCATGCTTTCTTCTGTCCCACTACATATACACCCTTTCATCAATCTTCTTTTATCAATATTAGTGATAACAGAAACTGGATAGCTGAGCTGACATGTATGTTCTGCCATTTTATGGAAATTTATTTCATTCTGCAAACAATGGACTATAATCAGCTTTGTATTTCAGTGAATTATTTCTTAATACAAGTTAAATCTGAGCACTTTGCTATTTCCTTCTCACAAACTAGTCCAAGAACCCTTGTTCCCATTTTGCTGAGTTGGTTGTAATGGAATTTATTATTTGTGAAGTTTTTTTTTTACTTTCTTTCATGTTTCAGGTACCCCACACGACTTTTCTTTTGACTCATGCCTGTTTCCTATTCTATCATATGACATCAAATATGACGCTTCGTAGATTACGTCGCTCTACAGCTCACTTACCACAGTCTATCCGGTGGTTATTTGAAGCCGCATGGGTTTTAGCACTGTCATACTTCATAGCGTACCTGGAGACCCTAGCCATTGCAAATGTAAGTTGGAGCATATATTTCTAACTCAGTTTCCACCTTCTAGTTCTAATATAATTAATTTTCCTTTCATATGGTACGATTAATAAATTCACGTCTTATTAGACAAAATAGTTTGATGCACACCAATTTGTAGTAGTGCTGCTGCATATCCTTTGTTTAGTTCATCAGGCATATATAAATATGTGCAAATGATTACATGCTGGACCTGGTAGACAGTTCAGGAAATTTAGACATATCTTGACAATGGCAGATAAAGATTGTACATAATCCATGGTTTTTCAATACACATTATCTCATCACGTCATGAGCATGTACCATCAGTTGCAAATTCATATAATGTGCTAGTTCCAATTCTTTTTTGAGAATGCAATGTGCTAGTTTCATTTAACCATTGTTGTCGTACTCCAAGAAACATCTGACTATTTTAATCAAATCATGGTATAAAAAAAATCTTAGAAGTCACTCGTAGTTTGATTTGCACCCCCCACAAGTACGTTTGTGGCATATTCACCAGCACAAGTATACCCCCGTTGCAAATTCCCACCCTTGAGTGCCACGTCTACTTTGTTGGTGAGTTAAAGGCCGAGGCATGAGAGGGGGGTGGGGGGAACTATGGACCAGTTGTTCATGTCTAAGTCGAACCCATATGATTCTATACCCAGTCGGTTAGGTCTCCGTATTTGGTTGGGTCTACGAGTCAAACAACTTAATTTGATGACCTAACTAACCTGGTAGAGGCATCCAGGTTCGACTTATACACGATGGGCCAGTCCATAGTCTCGCTTGGGATGCAGTTGCCTTTAGCTCAGCAAAAAAAAAAAATCACATGCGGCACTCAAGGGTGGAAATCTGTAACGGGGGTATACTTGTGAGGGTGAATATGCCACAAATGTACTTGTGGAGGTGAAAATCAAACTACGAGTTACTTCTGCGAGTGTTTTTGCAATTTTGCCATAAACAATGTACTTGGTTTACTATCATCAGATCATGTTAACCATAATCATCGAGTTTATTTTATTAAAATGGAATTAAATTTATTGAGCACACCATCTAATAATTCTTTTTGGTATGACATGCTTCCTTTTAGTCTAGCGAAGAAAAGATAGCTTGAAGATATATGTGATAACCTGCATAATGTATGCAAATATTCAGTCAAAGATGAAAAGAGTCAGGTTTCTTTCAAATTAACTATGCATACAAATTTAGAATAAATATTCAAGGCAAATTTTGCTCCTGACACTCTTTGGGTGTGACTTTTGCTGTAGGACACACACTTTTTTTTTATGTATGGGCACTCTAAAAATATGGCTATTTGCCAGAACACACCGTATCGATTAAAATATAATATTTTGCTAATTAGGAGAGAGGAACAATCCAAAATACCCATTGAGCCCACTTGGCCCACGCGTCAGCCCTCTTTTTCTTCCTTTCTTTCTTCTTCCTTTTCCTCTGCTTGATATGCATGAGGCGAATCGAGCTCGTCCCCATCCCACATGCTGTCCCATCTCAAGCTCGGTGGAAACAAGGAAGAGCTTGCGATTTGAATCGAACCTCAGAATCGCGGGGAACTCCGACGAGGGCGAAGGGAGGAGGCGGGCGGCATGGATCTCCAACAAGCACACCCGACCTCTATCCTCCGTGGACGAGGCTCGTCTCCGTCAACACTGCCCTGTCCTCTTCTCAGTCCAATGGCTCATGAAGCTGCAGCTGGAGATGAAGCATGCAATTTGGCGGCGTGAGGCCACAATGAGTTCGAGGCCAAGAGTGCACGGTCACTGGCATGCATCGTGAGGCCGAGCAATGGGCAGTCAACCATGCGCCCCTCACGAAATTCTTGGAGAAGGTTGGCTACTTCTGTTATTGGCTCTTTATCAAGTTATCCTCCCTTGCGGCCTTGCCACGTTCGCACAGTTGTACCACGCTTGTGAGCTTGACTCTGCACGTCGGTGTCTCGCCTCTCTTATTTCCTTCATTATTTTCGCTTCTAGTTCACATCAATCTCTCCTCATCCAAACAACTATAATGGAAATCAGTACCCATGTACAAGGGAACCAAACAATTCTAGTATTCAAGCGTGCAAAGGGAGGAGAGCGTTGGCTACGCAGATCACTTGCGAGCGTGGAAAGGGCTGAGAAGCAGACGGGCGACATGAAGCTTCGGCGAGGGCGGCGGGAGTAGGGGTGAGCATGCAGAGCGTAGCGTAGTGGGGAGCAGAGGCTTTAAGGCTAGATCCATAAGTGGCCTCACTGTTATGAATAGCACTTGTATTCATCATGTGGGATATGCAAGTGGCTCAACATTAAGCTCCATAGGCGTCTCAACAGCTGCGCTGATTGTTGAGAGAAGCACAATCAAGAAGATCCTATATATACTTTTCTGGGGACAGGATGAAGCCCTCAGACGTGGAAGAAATCTCAATCCTAAGGAAGTAATAAAGATGACCCAAATCAGACATAACAAACTACTCACTGAGACGTGCCTTCACAAAGGCAATACTAAGAATCATCTCTAGTTATGATCATGTCATCAACAAAAAGAAGAGTCCGATCACGAGGTGAAGTGTGGACAAAGAACACAGGATCATGAGCATTGGCAGAGAAGCTAGCAACAATGACCATTGAAGCAAATTGTTGAAACCAAGCACGTAGGGCTTGCTTGAGCTTATAAAGAGAGCGGCGAAGGCGACAAACTATGCCCTCAAGGAGACGACAAAAGTCTCGTCATATTCATGACCATGCTTCTGCTAAAAACCACACACCGCAGGACGAGCCTTGTAACGCAAAAAAGAATCATCAAAGTGAGTCTTAACCTTATAGACCCATTTACAGGTGATGGGACGAACACATAGGGAAAGAAGGACAAGATCCCACGTGCTGGTGTGTTCAAGGGCAGCGAGGTCCTTTGCCATCGCCTACGCAACACCGATATGGATACGTGTATCAGTATCGGGTGGATACAGATACGCGGATACGCTATTTTCCTAAAAATCTCGATACGTGGATACGTTTGACTAAAAAAAAGTTTAATATAGTGCATATAATAATAGTTGGAACAAATTACCTTGTTCTTGTGTCATTTCTTCTCTCTTTTCGTACAACCATTCTGATGATCCAAGTAGCCAACGTCCAACAGTTAAGGCTAAAAAATAATGTACAAGAGAGTTACAATTACAAACCATAAGTGCATAGTTGTATAGAAGTGAGGGAAAATAGATTTAATTACAGCACCTTCGAGGATGAGGAGCCTTCCACTTCACCCGGCCTTTCTTCTCTTATATAATCAGTCAATCAGATAGCATAGCACATAGCTACTGCATAGTGTAGTTCACAACATATCACAATATATTGAGATTGACATACCACATAGCAGTTCACAAATCACAACAATAAACCATAGAGTTTAAGTTCTACTTAAAGTTCTATTACATCGCAATAACATAACAGTTTCAAATTTAGGAAACGATAATTCATGAAGGAGATAACAGGCTGGCACGCTGCAACTCCAAGTTCATCCTCCACGAATCCAACTAGGCTTCTTCATCCTCATTGGCTTCAACTTCATTCTCCTGAATATCAACCTGTACGTCTCCAAAAGACACGGCTTGCAACTCAGGCTCATTGAGAGAAAGGTTAGCCACTTCAAGAATGCCTAAACCACTAAGAGAGTCAAAAGAATCTTCTCCCACATCCCACATCCTTGATTTTCCTTTCTTGTATGCATCTATTCTTCTAGAGAGATGTCTCAGATTTGGGTGCACATGGACCAAATCTTCAGCACGCTCTGGAGTTAAGGCATTTCTTTTAACACTATGGATGAAGATATAAGTACTCCAATTCCTCTCACAGCAAGAAGATGAGACTGGTTGGCTAATCAATCTAATAGCCAAACTCTGTAATAGAGGAATATATTGTCCATGATTTGACCACCAAGTCATTAGATCACAAAGCCATCTATCACGAATTGAATCATGATCATTGAATTCCTCGGAACAAGTTGAGAATCTTGCGTATGCTTCTTTCACTTTTGTTAATTCTTCTTGGATTGGAAAGAACTTCTTGAAGCAATCCATCCTCATTTTTGATACCTCAATATCCTTGTGTGGGGGTACACGGCCAACACCTACATCGAGCCAATTTTTGCTATAATATCTACAATGTTAGCATCAAGCAAAAGGTTAAAAGTTGTATAGCTTGAAGCCTTGAAAAAATATATGAACATAAGCAAGAGTACAAGACAGCAAGAAAAGTGTAATGATAGGTAGATAACCTTGGATTAAGTGAATGAGCCAAACAATGGAGTGGATTATTGCCTTTTGTCCATCTATCAATCAATATCTTATGAATAACTGAGAACAAATTAGATTCCTCATTTTGTTCATTCCCTTCCCATAGATATATCTCTTTCTTCACTTTCTCAATCATTGAAATCCACATCTCATAAATCAGATGAAGACATGGTGTGTCGGTGTCTGCAACACGTATCATATCATAGAGAGGTTGAGTAAATTTGAGAATGAACTCCACATTGCCCCACCACACATCACTAAGTATCTTCTCTTTGACATGAGCAGCAATTTGAGCATCATCTTTGTAGTGATCCCATTGCTCACTAATTACCATGCTTTGAAGAGGCCTCTTTATCTCCATAAACCGTTGTAATATACACACAACTGAGGCAAATCTTGTTTCAGCAATAGCAAGTAACTTCAAATGGCTAAACTCATTAAATATTGGAAGTCGCATGCCATGGTTTATGATGAAATTCTTGATCATTTGAGCTTCAGTTTTAACATTTGTTATAAATTCAAGTGTGCTCCAAGCAAAAGCCTCTTCATCATTTTTCGGTTGTTTAGGCTCACAAATATTCTTCAAAGCAAGATTGAGTGTGTGTACAACACATGGTGTCCAAAATATGGTATTATATTCAGCTTGCACAAGCAGGCTCGCACCTTTGCAATTTGCAGCATTGTCGGTGATGACTTGTACCATATTATGTCGACCAACTTCTTCAATAACAGACCTCAGCTTGGCAGCAATGTATTCTTTTGTCTTCACATCTCCTTCACAATTATCAGCCTTCAAGAACATAGCTACTTTCCCAGAAATTGCAACATAGTTAATGAGTGGCCGCCTCTGCGGATCTGACCAGCCATCAGCACAAATTGTCACTCCCTTCTCACTCCATGTGCTCTTTGTACTCTCCAATAATGTGTCAATGTGAGCCCTTTCTTGCTTGAGAAGGGTAGTCCTTAACTTGTTGTACCCCGACATTTTATAACCCTTCAAGTCATTGCTGCAAGCATAGGTAAATACTTCTTGAATGTATGGATTTCTTGCAAAATTGAAACAGATCCCTACAACAAAAATAGAATTAGCACAAGCAATGGTCTTGAAAAATTGCAGCTGTAGTTGAACAATGAATATGTGTTGCATTGCAATTGCATACCTCTTGAATAAAATGCTCTTGCAATTAAAGCATCCATGTGCTTTCGCTGGTCCATTTTCCAAGCTTTCTCTAGTGCAGAAGGAGGTCCACTCCGCTTTTTCTTATTGCTATTGGATGAAGAAGTAGGCAAGGACACAGTTCTTTGTTTTGACCTTTCTAATTGTTCTTTAGTAGCTGCAACTTCTCTCCTCATTTGGCTAAGCTCATCTATTGTCACCTTCGGACACATACTGCTTCCCTTGTTGGACTTTTTCAGCAAGTGAGCTTCCACTCTAGTGTAGCTACAAATTTTTTCAATTGAACAATAATTGCATCTCCATCTAGCATTGCCTCCACCTGCAGCTGGTTTCTCTAAAATTGTGACATGATCCCACAGTGGAGCCTTGAGGTCAGTGATGGATCGAGCATTTGAGGTTGCACCACCACCACTACTAGAAGTTGCCATTTGAATTTAAAGAGAACAATTGAGTATAATGTGCTAATCTATACTATACTGGTCTGAATTTAAAGAGAACAATTGAGTATAATGTGCTAATCTATACTATACTGGTCTGAATTTAAAGATATTTGAGTAGCATACCTCTTGCTACCTATACTGGTCTAAACAGTCAAAAGGGGAAGATAAGTGCTAACCAAAATATAAGTGCTAACCAGTGAATCGGGTGCTCAGTGCTCACTGCTTGGCTGCTCGGTGCGCTACTCGGCTGCTCCGTGTCGTCGACCGTGTTGTCGCTGCAGGAGCAGATCCTCGCCGGTCGCTGCAGATCTTCGTCGACCGTGTCGTCGCTGCAGGAGCAGGAGGTCGCCGCCTCGCCGGTCCTTGCCGGCTCGGCGCTCGCAGCCTCGCAGTTGCCGTTCGGCGTCCGCTGCAGATCCTCGCCGTTCTGGCGTTCTCTGCCGGCAGGTAGTCGCTGGTCGCGGCCGAGCGGCGGCGCGCCGGCACATTGCTTCTGGTGGAGTGTGCTGGATGCGGTCGTCGGCGCGGTGCTTCTGATGGACGAGAGATAGAGTTCGAGAGGCGGCTGTGGATTAGCCTATTAGGTCATGGAATCAAATGCCATCTTGGGCCGGGTCGTATCACTCGCGTATCGACTACGTATCGCCCATGTATCCAAAATTGATTTATTTATTTAATTTTTGATACTCCAAGGATGCGTATCGGGGCCGTATCCGCTCCGTATCCGTATCGGATACGGTGTCGGATACGGATACGCCTGTTCCACCACGTATCTGTGTTTTCCAGGCCATCGCGTGCTACCATTCTTGATGAACAATGGCATCACAATAAGTCAGTTCGGTAACAACAATGCTAGCAAATCAACTGACGATCACAAAGGGAGTATCAAGAAGGCTTAGGAGTAGAATCCTCAAAAGAAGATGGCTCACCAGGAGAGGATGGCGCATTGTGTAGACATGTCATAGGTGGCACATAATCAGGAATAGTGCCAACGGAAATGAAAAGGATATGCGTCTTAGAATAGGGTGCCACAGGAGAGGGTGCTACAGAAGAAGGCACCACAAGAGGGGGTGCCATGGAAGAAGGCACCGACTGTGGGAATGGCATTACAACAATAGGAGTGGCAGGGTAAGTCAGGAAAGAAAGTGGCTCAACTAGTGATGCCGAAGAAGCATCGAAAGGCCGATGATAGAAAGGGCAAAACCCATCGAAAGTAACATCCCAAGAAAATCAAATATGGCGGCCAACAGGATCCCAACAACAATATCCCTTATATTCAGCACTATACCCACGAAAAGCACACTCAACAGACTAAGTAGTTAGCTTGGTGTGCTCACGGGGTGCAAGAAGCACGGAGCACACCCAACCAAAAATGCGAAGGCTAGAATAGTCAGGAGTCTTGCCACATGGACGCTCAAGTGGAATCCCACCCTGAAGAACAGATGAAAGCTCAATATTTGTTAGATAAGTGGTAGTGGAAACAACCTTAGCCCAAAAGTGAGGTGGAACAACAAAAGCAAGCATAGGAGCACAAATAGTCTCAAGATGATGAAGATGCTTACGCTCTGCTATGCCATTCTGGGCATCAGCACTAGGACAAGAAAACTGGGCGAGAGTCCCCTTCTTAGAATGAAAATGGCGAAGAACTCCAGAAAGATACACCCCCGCAAAGTCAGCACAAAAGATCCGAATAGTAGTGTCAAATTGAGTGCGAATCATGGCGGCAAAGGTCTTATGGAAGAATAAAGCCTCACTACGATGTTTTATAAAATAAACTCATGTGTAGCAAGATAAATCGTCTATAAAGATTATATAACATCGATGACCCCCTTGCGAAACGGGAGGAGCCAAACCCCATACATCAAAGTGAACAAGATCAAACGAATGCATTGACACTGACTCACTAGAATAATAAGGTAGTTGTATTTGCTTGCCTAACCTACAACCCTGATACTGACCAAGGATACGTCACCAGAGACAAACCCTAAAAGACCACGACAAACTAAAGTAGATAGATGATAACTACAAAGATGTCCCAAACGATGATGCCACTGAGCAAACGATGAGGTGGACGATGCAGCGTAGGCGGAGCCGATAAAATTGGCAGGAGCAGCGAAAGGAAGACGAAGCCAGTGAAGCTCCTAGAGACGTTGTGAATCACGATGGCAAGGGTCAATACCAACCAGGAGACCTATGCGGCGATCCTGAACACAATAAAAGTCAGAATCAAGTATAACATGACAACCATAATCAGTTAGCTGGCTAGCAGATATAAGCTGCATGGTTAGTTTAGGAACATAAGAAAGAATATGAACATGAAAAGAAGGAAGAAAAAATAGTGTCTCGTCCTGCAACAGGGAGAGGGGATCCATATGCAATTTGAATAGTGATAGGAATAAATGGAGAATTAATGGAAGAAAGACCGGTACAATCAAGAGTCATATGAAAAGAAGCAACAGAGTTAGAATCTACAGAAAAGTACCAAAGTTGAATGAAAAGAAGGTGGTCCCTCAGAAGGCAGAGGAGCTACACCAGTAGAACTTGGCAGTGCAGAAGTTGGAGTAGCTGAACTAGCCGATCTTGTGGGTGTAGAGGCAGCAAGTTGCAAAGCAGCATGAGAATCTCCTGTGTGTCAGAACTAGCAGAACTCCTTTGAGAGCCTCCAGTATCTAAACTACCAGTACCCTGTGAAGGGCGTCCACCTCTACGAGAAAGAGCCTTCTTCATATAACAATAAGCCTCCACATGTCTTATCCTTGTCATAGTAGGTGTAGTTAAGACCGTCACCCCGTCCACTCCTAGAAGAAGGTGACATTGAAGAAGGCACTGTAGGTGGAGGGGCGGTGGGTCTAGAAGCTGATGAACGAGCAGCCAAGACTGAAGGCTACTGCAGGAGACCCACATTGCAAAGACAAACAACAACAAGAGCATCTACCAAGGTGACACATGGGTGGCGACATAGCATCAAGGAACAATGACCAACCAGTAGGCTCATCACGATCATGGAGAAAAGCCCACATCAACTGTACAATATCAAAACCAACAATATTTGCATAAACACGCTCATGCATGCCAGCATGAGCATCCTCATCCAACCATGTCTTGTATGCAATAAATTGAGCCTCAAAAAATGCCACCTTTTCCTCATAATCAGCACACAACATCGTCTTCTTAGCCTCAGTAGCTTCCTCCGGAATCACAGGAGGAACAACAGGACGGATCGGACAAGTCAGCTTGGTTGTAAGAAAAATCCAAAAGTCACAGACCGCGCATGTGCAGGCCAATGTGAGGAAACCACACGAGACAATTGGAGCCATCAAAAATCACCTGGCAACAAGGAACAAAAACAGTGCCAGACAAAGGAACAAAAGAGGGCGACACTTTTCTTTTTCATTTTTTGGTACAATCGAAAAACACAGCCAAATTGTTCAGCTAGATCGAACCGAACATATTAGAAGCGGCCGTGCCCTAGCATTGTCACTGGACAGGAAGGCCCTAGTGGTCCGACGACAGAGAGGAAGTCCAGCGGCACAGCTCCGACGAGTGATGGTGATGGGAGCAGAGCTGCGGCGGTGGTGGCGAGTCCCAACAACGGGCGAAGCCAATCGGGGCTAAAGGAAGCTGGCGGCATACAATCTGGTGGATGACGACGGATCTCGGCAACAAGTGACCAAAAAGACAACGAATTCAAGCAGTAAGGATACGCTAGGATCCAAGCATCCGAACTACCGATACCCTATGACAACGTTCTTCCAACACCAGCCTGATCCCGATTTGTATGACTCAGGCTTGATGAAGAAGAGAACCTGACGTCTTAGAGTAGAGGCCAACTACGTGCTCAAGAGGAATAGCAGAATGACTGGATGGCGGCGGTGGTAGTGGCACGTCAGGAGGAAGACACGATAATGGGTGAAGAGTAGCGCTGGGACTTAGCGCAAAGAGCAGCAGCACTAACAACAATGGTGTTGCATGCGCAATTGTAACACATACAGGAAACCCTAAATGAAACCCTAGGTTTGAATCTGATACTATTTTGTGAATAACACTTGTATTCATCATAAAGGCTCTAGGCCTAGAAATACAGGAAGGCTATATATACATCTATCACCCACATCCTTAGGGGCAAAATAGATATTTTGCAACGTTTCTCTCCTCAACAGCTAGAAAAGAATATTTTAATCGACGCGGTGTGTTCGTGCAAATAACCATATTTTTTAAATGTTCAGTAGTAGGGCCGTGCACATTCGAACCAAACCGAACCGGTCAACTCGGTTTGACCGGTTTTCGCTTAGGTAGACAACAATTCTGCTTTTACAATGTTCGGTTTTTTGGTATTAACCGGCTGAAAACCGATTTAACCGAGGAACTGATTTGCTCTATTGGTCGTGGTCTGTTGGAGGAACCGATTTAAAAAATGTCCGTCTTTCTTATTTTTTGCGAATTACATCTCATGTTTATGGCTGATGTTTTCTGTGGACTTTTGCAGTTCCCATATTATGAATTTGTCGATCGGGATATGATGTACAAAGTAGGATCATTATTTTACGCAATCTACTTCATGATCAGCTTCCCAATGTTTTCAAGGTAAAATTGAATCTGAGTTCCTGTACGTCAATTGGTTCGATATTCTCTTTAATATAGTTCCTGTACTCGAATACATGTACTATCCTTTCCTAAGCAAAATTTACTGCTACACTACTATTTGCTTTAGAAAAATGATATCTGCTTCTACCATATCTGTTTGTGCTTTATCCACCAAGTTGTTGCCTTTGATAACTATGTCAGACTCTCTTTATCAGTCTTAAGTTTGCCAAAACATCTATCTATACCAACTGGATGTAATGAACAAGTATAGCTCTCAACCCCAAAAAATAAGTATAGCTCTCAACCCCAAAAATTAAAATGAATTTGCATAGCATTTCGGCTAGGTATGCAGGAGATTCACCTTCTCGAGTTCTGTGAATATTGTCGTTCCATTTTTTGTCTATGTGAACAACTCCTGCTTTTGTGATAAGCATGGTTTCTTATTTTTCTGTTAGTCTGAGATTAACTAACCAAATCATAGCATGTCAAACTTATGGTTTCCCATTCATTACCTGGCGGCACAAGGGGCGCTGTGATTATCAATACAAATAACACTTCTCATGAAGGCCAATAGCACCTCCCATTATTTACGTTGGTTGACAAGTATAGACCGTGGCCATGATTTGATTAAACGCTGTAGCATAGAAATACAAATAATCAACCTTTCTGCAACTTTGTGTGACTCTGTTTTCTGTCATTCAGGATTGATGAAAACGAGAAGTGGAACCTGTCCAGGGTAGCTGTCGATGCTTTGGGTGCAGCGATGCTTGTTACCATAATACTCGACCTATGGCGCATATTTTTAGGGCCAATAGTGCCCATCCCTGAGTCAAGACGGTGCGGTCAGCCGGGGCTCGCATGGTTCGAGGTGCAGAACGAAAGCATCTAAATCGGCGCTGCAACAATTTCGTTGTTTCCACGTGTATCGCAGACCATCCTCAAGCATTCTTCAAGACTGTTAATTCCGATCTGCTACTGGATAAATGATATGAACGACAGAGCGGTGTGGATAATGAGGATGGGCGGTGTTGTCAGCTTGTAATATTTGCTTCATGGTTGATGCCCATGCTTGATCTTGGAACCCTTTTTCGGATGCATGAGCAACAGGTACATCAAAAAGCTAGTAATAATGTTATTTGCCAAAAAAAATATAGTAATGAAATTTCCCAGAAAGTAATTTACATGATTCTGTGCGATTAAGCTTGCCTGACCGTGCTCTGCAGAAGTGTTGTAAAAAAGAACGAAACGATTTATTTATTTATTTTGTTTTTTGCCACTCCTTTCGGGTGCCTTTGATGAAATACTACCCATAGCTTTTTATTTCAGCATTTGCCATCCACGTGGTAGGACTAGTACTATTCGTGCATTCCAGCATTCCAGGTTATTTATATGTCTACATGACCGCAATGCCCACTTCATGTGGCTTGCATCGATACTACGGCTCAGTGCATCGCCGTCAGCTGAAACCATCTTCAAATAGGCTCAATGGGAGTAAAGTGAACAGTTTTGATAGTTGAGGAGAGAGGGGTATCCGCTATTTTTAGTTACGGGTTCAAAACCAGACTCTAAATAACTGGGTAAAATGGATTTATTTGGTGCGAAATATGTGCTTTTTTTCCCTTCTTACCGTTGTCTCATACTATTTTAGGTATGAGTTTATAGTGAGATATACATAGCGTATGAAATTGTCCAACAATGAATCCTACAGCTTGCAACATATATAGGATATCTATTTGGTGCGAATACTTTCCTAAACGTGGAGTCCGCATAAGAGTGCCTCCAACAATATATTCAACAACTAGCTATAAAATATGTAAATATCATTTTACAGCATTTCTTTCTAATTTAATATGAGCCCATATGTAATAAGGTATTAAAAGCTATATTTTCTCTCTTCATATTAACTCTCCTCCACATAAATAATAATATGATGTGAATATTTTTATAGCTAGCTGACATGAATAATTGGAGAGGCTTCAAAACGATCATGTCTTAATTACAGTATATAAGGTAAGTCCTACAAATTGACTATATCCACTCGGAATCTCCCAGGACCCTACATAGGTCATAACAGCTGTGTCAACTTTTTATTTTTGCTTTTTTTCTGCTTCTGATAGCTGGTTGGTAGCCGCGTGGGAACAACAACGTGCCGTTAAAAAAGTTAAACATCTTTCAGGGAAAAAAAAAAGACTTTCAGTTAGCCCCGTGTGATCGGAGGAGCTAGCCTAAAAGGGACAATCTTCCGCATCTGGCGTGTTACGCAAATTCCGTTGGGCAACAAGTGCATATTTAAATTGTTCATATTATTTAGCATATTTCACATGCTTATAGTCAATGAATGGGTGCAGCTGAAGCAAGATATATAGTTTATACGTAGAGATGACCCATGATCGACGAAATTGATGCAACTTTTGTGGTTAAGAATGAATTTGTGCACAGGTTTTTGAAAAACAAATTAAGGACCATACGAAAACAACCATATTTTGAGACGCATATAACCACGGCATAGTAAAATCTATTTGGCACCGTTGACTTTTCTATTAAAAAAGCATAGCACCTTACTTGAATTTCCATGTGCATGATTGTGGACGATTTGTAAATTATTGATCTTATGAACTTGTAGATAGAGTATGGGTACTTTCTGTAGACCAATCAGATGGCACATACAAAGGATTATATAGGTTCAGTCTTTCTTTAGGACAATAGTTATACATCTTATTTATCTTATATTGATCTCCGAGACTGATAATAAGAAAATTTTATCTAGCCTATATAGATCTAAATCTAGTCGAAGAGCTCTTTATATATAGTTGTGGAGAGTTGCTGATGTAGAAGGCTTGAGGGCTCAAAGCTTTTGTAAGGTTGAATAGCTTCCAATTGGCTTGTCCTCCGCATGATCACCTGGCTTGGTATATATATGGGGGTTACCGTACGGCCTTTGAAGTCATTCCTTATCATTCTTAAAGATAAACTTCCTTGTTTACGAGACATCCTGAGCACATGCAGGCGGTTTTCATACGTTTAAGGATTCCCTTTTCCTAGGCATAGAGAAATACTTTGAGAATATAGTAAACCCTAGGGGGATCTTGATACGGTAGTTTTATACTACCCACGTCAAACTCCTCATCAGTACGTGAAATGAGGCTTTGACGGATCAAAAGCTCAGTCAGTAAAGATAAACATTTGACCGACTGCATCTTCGAGTGGAACTCGGATCCCCATATAGGATGGTACGTCTATCTGGGATCTCAGAGTCCTTGGGTCATCTAGTCGGGATTCTGAATAACTATGAGCTCAAGCCTTTGAGAAGGTATTCCATTCAAATAGGAATTTCAAGTCATCCAAAAAATACCATCCCAATATTTCAAAAGGACGAGGAGAAAATACTTATCGCTAACCGGGTTTGAATCTGCCATGATAGCGATTTTGCATGGTGGTGAAAAGAATCTTTTCGTGGCAACAAATAATGATTGACGTTTGTAAACTTTGCGAGTACGGAGGAGTAGTGCGCCGTTCTCCCCGGGATACTGTTCCAACTGCCTCACGTGTGTCGAAGAATATTTCGAGCATTGAATGAGATGGGACATCAGCATAAAAGATCGTAGACCTGAGTTGCATTCGGAACTGTTATCACACTAGTCAGAGATCTGTCAAGTGCCTCTTTGTTTGCACGAGCCCGTTGAGTAAACATTATTTAACTGCTGGTAGACACTTGGTTTAATGTGACTCATTATGTGGTCAAGCCCATCGTACGACGACTGAAGACTGAGAGTCGCGGTCGCTCCATAGCGCCTGGAGGCCTTTTCAATCCCAGGGTGATGAGCACTTATTACCTTGGGTAACCTTCCTTAGCCTCCAAACCTAGTCATGGAGTCCTCATCGTCTTCCAACTCCCGAGAAGTTAGGGTTAGGGTTTCATCACTAGCTGGTCCTCTACCCCTCGACACCAAGGTCTCCCCCTCCAGCACCACCACCTTACCTACTTGAGTTCAGCTCCATTATGGAAGTTTTCAACATCTCCTTCGATGAGGTGATGGATGAGGAAGCGGCCACTGGTTCCACCATCGCTGAGGTTGATCAATATGGCAAGGCTCCAATTGTCGAGCAGTCATCCCCAAGCTAGGAGAATTTTGGATCTCTTGGATAAGAGATACAAGAAGAGGAGGAGGTGGCTGAGGAGAAGGAGGAGGAGGCAAAGGCTTCCACTATGTCCTCATCCGCAAGCAACGATGATGACATTGGAGTGGATCTTCTATTAGGGCCTTCTAATCTTCTCTTTCTTCCTCTTCCTGCACGGTGTCGAGCTAGGACTTAGAGCTTCTTTTGGTTCTTCTTTTCTAATCTCTAGCATATCTGTAAAAGGAACTTGAAATCTCATTAGTAAAATCTCTAATTTTTACCGCAATGCCTTTGTATGAATATGGGACTTCACGAATGCAGAATATAGAAAGCATGCATCAGCTTATCACGTTCAGCCTTTGAGATGTTTTCTTCCGATTAGTTCAGGAATTTTGTAGCCACTTTTGGGGATGTACATTGTGGATTGTCTTAGGTCTAACTTGAATAAAAAGTGTCTTAGCCTTCAAGCACTCGAGAACTCGATAAGGAACTTCACAATCCCTATAGATGTGACATTAAAGCATCATCCCTTCTCGTTAGAAATCGTTTTAAGGCATGCATGACATGTGTTTGCAGCCTTTAGTACCAAATACCTGTTAAGCCTCCAGCTAGTTATTAGGGGAGTTATTATGGATAAATAGTCTTTGATCTCAATCGTGTATGTAGATATAGTTACCCGAATAGCGGCTTATCTTGTTGCCAGGCATTAAGTTGCAATGTCAAATAGGAAAGGATTGAGAAATATTCATTCAACTTCTCAGGTAATATGATAACTATTATTACAAAATATATCATAAGTACTTACATATAGAACTTACAAAGTTGGTTGATATTCCAAGAATTTTTAAGGACTTACCATCTTCCATTGCTAACCTATACGACCCAGGACAATTGGATTCAACCACCTTATAAGGATCCTCCCACTTTAGAGATAACTTGTTGCTATTTTTCTGACTCTGTACGAGTCATAGAACCAGATCCCCAGGTTGTAGGGTTTTTTTCAGACATTTTGGTCGTGGTAGCACCGGAGAGTTTGCTAGTATCTTGCTGATCATATCAGCACTTGAGTCATTTTTTCTTCGAGAATGTTGAGGTCATCTTGTCTTCTTGAGATTTCATTCTTGTCAATGTATAGCTTGATGCAGGGAGATTTGATCTTTAATTCATAGGGTAGCATAGCTTCAGCTCTGTAAAATAGGAAAAAAGGAGTTTCACACATCGCCCTATTGGATTTTATTCGTAGTGCCTAGAGTACATTAGGCAATTCGGACGCCCAAGCTTTAGCATAAGCAGATAAGTAGTTGAAGATGCAGGTCTTGATTCCTTGTAGGACTAGTCCATTGCTATGTGGATAAGCAACCGATGCAAAGTACTATAGTATCTAGTCCCTCGTAGTAATCGATGAAGGCCGCGCTTGAGAACTGAGTTCCGTTGTTGGTGATGATCCTACTCAGGACCCGAAATCTATCACAACAGTTTTCATGATGAACTTCTTGGTTGCTTGCGAGGTGATCTTGTCGACTAGCTCAGCTTCAATCCAATTGGTGAAGGTATTGATTGTGACAAAGAGGAACTTGAAGCTCTGGGTGCTACCGGGAAAATCTCCAAAATATCCAGCCACCCAAGTCACGAATGGCCATGACAAGGGGATCGTCTGTAAGGCTTGGACGGGCTGGTGTACACGCTTGGTATAAAATTGGAAGTTGGCACATGTCTTTACCATCTTGATCGCATCATGGAGAGCTGTAGGCAAATAGAAACAATGTTTGAATGCCTTTCAGAGCAAGGTTCGAAAGGAAGCATGAGCTTCTCACACCCCCTCCATGGATTTCTTCAAGTAGTTCTCTACCCTGCTTCTGAGAGATATACTTCATGAGTACTCCATGGGCTCCTCTTCAATAGAGGATATTGTCCACCAGGGTGTGCATCCTGGATCGATGATATATTTGATCTGATAGTGCATCATCTTCTAACTCGATATTGAAGAAATTTGTAGATGGGATCCATCCATGAATCTTCGTATTCGAGTAGAGCCATGAATTCCACCTTGACTCCTTTTGGGGTGTCGATTCCTAGCGAGCCCCCAAGCTGATTATAGGTCTCATAGACCATCACTCCTTCGGCTGTGTCATCTGATGAGTTCACAGATGGCTTCGAGAGTCTCTCTTTGAAGACCCTAGTTTATCCTAGAGATCGTAAGGAGGCTAGTCGGGCAAGACTATCGGCGAGACAGTTATTCTCCCGGGGATATACTTGACCTCGAGTCCAATGAATTTCTTTTCCATCATCCTCAGTTCTACTAGGTAATCTATCATGGTCGTGTCTAAGGTTTGATACTCTTTGCTGATTTGCTTCACCACCAATTCTGAATCCCCTTTCACGATAATACGGAGGATACTAAGAGTAGAAACTACTCAAAGACCAGCGAGTACACTCTCATACTCAACTACATTGTTTGTGGCTGGAAAGTCGAGCTATAAAGCATATTACAACCTTTCTCCTGTGTGAGAGATGAGTATAATTCTAGCCCCCGAGCCTTAGAACATAAGCGACCCATCGAAGAAGAGAGTCCATACTTAGGACATGTTGTTGTGGCTATCCTAGGGTTGATCGAGTTCTTTCTATTTGGTGATGAAGTCAGCAAGTACTTGCGACTTGATCGTTGTCCGAGGTATGAAGCAAACATTAAATTCCCCGAGCTCAACATCGCACTTAGCGATTCAACCAATGGCATCTCTGTTGTGGAAGATTTCTTTGAGTGGGAATATTGATGATAGGGTGATCTTGTGAGCCTGAAAATAGTGCCTTAGTTTGCGAGAGACCATTAATGTTGTATATAGGATTCTATACTTGCAGGTAGTGCTCATTAGGATCATGGAGTGCTTCACTAATATAGTATACCGGATGGTTGATCTTCTCTCGCTTATCTTTGGCACTTCTCGTTCCACCACCAATACTTTGCTCATGCACGTGGTCCAGCCGCTATGTATAACAAGAGTTTTTTGTTTGGGTCGGGAGCGACTAGCACATGGGGAAGAAAGATACCTCTTTAGCATATCTCTTGGTCGACCTCGGATGGAACCGAGCCAGCCAGTTCACTCTTTGTAGATCTAGAGATAAATCCTAGCATCTGTTCATGGCACCTTTATCGGTCCGAGCAACCACATGCATTTTGCCCATTGAGGTCAGAGATCAGCCGTGGCTTCTACTCAAATGGTGCCAAAATGACGTCCGGTTAGGCCACTGAGGGTGAGTTCATGGTTCCTTGGGGGTCTTCGAGTGTCTTCGCTACTCGATGACTTCGTGGAGATCATTTATAGGGTGGTCCCTAAGTGGCGAGGTCCTACTATGGCTAGGTGCTTGGTTGTCTTCTTGGACTGTGTTGTTCTAGGGATCATGTCTTTCCTAATCTGAATCATCACGAGACAAATCAACACGAGACTTTTCCCGATTAGAGCTGTTCGTGGCTGTGGGTCAATGAAAGTTCTTGACCAGGAGGATCGCTTCCTTGGCCAGGTCGGTCACTGAATTGATCTAGTCCTTGCCACTAGGGGTAGCCACATTTGTCATGGGGTGTCGTAGGAGAGACTCCTGCAGAAGGAGGAGCCTCTGAGCTGTTGTAGATCTGAAGTGTTGAGTTCCCTGTTAATGATCAGGGGACATGAGATCTCTAATCCTATTGGGATTTGGGATCAAAGGGGTTGTCATAAGTGGAGGCTGACCAGTGTTTCTTGTAACCGAAGCGGTGGGATGCTACGTGTTTGCAGGACTGCTATCATCATGATTGGTCGGACTAGCACCCCCATCTCTGATGGTGAAGACTTCGCAGGGGTAATCTCCACTAGAGGAGTCTAGATTCATCATAAAATTTATCCCCAGAGGAATTCTCCGGACAGGTACATCAACAATCAATCTTGTCGGAAGCCTCAGGGAAGGATCCCGACTTGCGACAAATGTCGCTCACGCGATCATCTTGGCAATTGAGTAGTTCAAACATGATGTCGTAGTCCTTGGCACATTGATCCATAAAGCTACTTATCTCAAAATTGGGATCGTCGCCAATAAGGTCGTCATCAAGGTCCACCCGGCTAGCCGCCAGTTCGTTGTCGATCAAGAGGGTAAAGTTATCATAGAACCCCTCGTCTGGAAAGCCGGTCCTTAGTGCAGACTTAGGTGAAGTCGATGGCATGTTGTGTTGAAGATTCGATGTCTTTGGTCATACTCCCCACGAATGGCACCAAGCGTCGACGATTTTTTAACTGTTGATTTTACGAACTTGTAGATGGAGAGTTGCTGATATAGAAGGCTTGAGGGCTTAAGACTTCTGTAAGTTTGAATTTCTTTTAATTGGCTTGTCTTCCGCAGGGTCCCCTGACTTCGTATATATATGGGGTTTGTCATACGGCCCATGAAGTCCTTCCTTATCATTCTTATAGATGAACTTCCCTATTTATGAGATATCCTGGGCACATACGAGCAGTTTCCATACGTATATGGATTCTCTTCCTAGGAATAGAGATATACCCTAAGAATATAGGAAACCCTACGAGATCTGAATACTTAATGATTCATGAAAAGGCATTTACAAAACGGATGCATTTAGAGAAATGGTTGATAATGATTCATATGCCTTGTGCATTAAGAAAAGGCACGCTCACAGTTTTATAGATGATACGTTTACGTATGGCTAATTAGTTAAAGTTACTTAAGGACTATAGATGGAATGCCGGTATCCTACGTAATTAAATATGGAAAAGACTAGCTAGTTTCCAACCATGCTGATGTTCACTCGTTGGCCCGCACACAAGACACCTCTCTCATTCTCCATTATCCCCCATCACTCCTTTCTCCTTATCTCCTCTGCTCGATCCTCTCCCAAATCAATCTCTCATCCCTTCCGATCGTTCTTCCTACAAATCAATTTGAACAAGTCTTTAAAGAATGAACCCTGTATCACATATGTCATGTTGTCGACAATAGCATCAGTCTGCAGCTCCCAACCCCCAGCAACTGTTACCTTCTTCAGCTTTACATATGTAAGTTTGCACTTATTTTGAATAGCATATTTATAATCCATAAAGGAATGGGTACTACCACTATCCACAAGAGCTACCCCTCTTTTGCCATTTACATATGTTACCAAAGAAAATGTAGTCGGTCCCATGATTCCAGAAATAGCATGAGCAGACACAAGCATGACTTGATCCTGAGTTTCCACAGCAGCTTGTTCAGTGAAATCTGGACTACTTGGGGCAGTGTTATACCCAGTTTTAGCATTGTCTTCACTGTCTTCCAGCTTACTATTCTTAGGATCATCTTCCCACAGAATTGCATGTAGCCTACTTTTCACCTTGCATTTGTGCTGAGGGCTCCAGTTCTCCAGACAATACCAACATTTCCCCTTTTCCCTGTTAACTCTTTCAGGTAGCTGAGGACTTTCTTTTGGTAGAGCTTGTGTCTTTTACCAATTGGAATTGGGTGCTGATCTTGCAGCTGTCCAAGGTTTCCTATAGCTATCGGCTTGTTCAATATGATTGGCATACTAATATTCTTCCAACAAGTTTCCTGGTTGGTGACAGGTAACTTGGTGTTGGATATGACTCTTGAGCCCTCCAATAAAGCAACTCAAAAAGGAAGTTTCATGCAATTAAGGGTGTTCCCTCTTAAGATTGGCCATGCATTCCTCAAGAGTATTGGTTCACAGTTCCTTCTTGTTTCAAGTTCTGAAACTTTGCCATTGCTTCATGGATCCCCATCACAGAGAAACGACCTTTGCACCATTCTACTTAGCTGATCCCAATTAATGAGCTGCCATGGAATTCCTAACACAACAAACCAAGTTTTTGCTTTCCCAGAAAAGTGTGATGTGGCTATATTGACCCATTGCTCATATAGGGTTCCAGTAATCTATAAAAAAACGTTCACAATGCCTCAGCCACCCAGCAGGGTTTTCATCCCCAAAAAGAGAAATCTCCAGCCTAGGCCCCTTAATAACTGCTTCTGCATAATGCGCACCACTATGATTCTTGTTTTCCTCAGATATTTGTACTCCAGTATACGGTGGTTGTCCTCTACCCAACTCCCCCAGATGGTGAATTTCCAAGGCCATATTGATTATATTGCAGTAAGCAGGGATGTCTACCAGCACTAAGGGGTCTAGTAGTGGTAATTACAGGTGCAGTGTATACATGCAACGCAATTGAACAAGGACTTTGTGACATGTGTGTATTTATAGCCCCAGGTACTGCTGAGTGGTAAACTGAAGGAAATCGAGATGTGGAAGTATTAGGTGGACCATTACTAGAACTTGGAACTTGATCACCACTTGGCGCCCCCCCTGAGATGTTCCTCATTTGTTCTGTTGAAGGCCATTTCCCTCTCTCCACGAAACAACAGCAATTGCTTGATTTCAGAAAGATCTTATCTCAGGCCTCTCAGATCTGCAATCTCCTCCTTCAAATTCTTGATCTCAAAACTCCGAGCTTCATCTCCACCTGAACTCGTCTTCTAGGACTCTCTCAGATCGTTGTGATCTCTCTTCCACTCACTGGCCTGATAGGACAGCAGGAGATGCAATCTATCGCTATAAGCCTCTTCAGGGTCTACCGCCGCCCGAGCTAGAGATCGGCACAGGAATTTTACGCACGAACTTGTCGTACAACCTTAGTAGTAGAAGGTAGTAAATAGGGTAACTGTTGGAGATAGAAAAAAAATAAAGAGTACTGTAATAGTGTAAGAGGATACTGTAATAGTGTTATAGGGATAAATTTTTAAGTATCTGTTAGAGATAGCCTGACAATACACCTCCCGGGGGGCCAACTCCATGATGAGGTAGAACATACTTGAGATTTTCTCTCTACAAACCTCAAAACATAGTATTTCAATTGTGTTACGACAGTATCCATCAGCCGAATCTCAACGTCGTAGTGTGTTACGGCAAATGCTGTCTTGGTGCGATGTCCGTAAGCCAATTCTGGTGCTACAGTTTTAACCAAATGCTTTGGCGGATGTTGATAATTTAGGTTCTCATAGTCATAAATTGAATTTGTTCCGAACTATGCAGCTCTTCTCCTGAGGTGCATTCTATAGGCTTGTATGAATATATACAATGCTCAGGCAATCCTTTCAGAATGGTACGGAAATTAATTCATCTTTAGATCCAATCCAATGGGTTTGGAAACGTATAATTCCCATGTATGACGTGTTCAAACAACCCTACAGAACAACTCCGTTTTCCTAGACGCGCTAGTTTGCTGTCATTCAAATATGTACACAATCAGAACATTCACTTAACACCACCTGCTCTGCAATCCTGAAAGATCGACCAGGTTTTGTGCGTCACAGCCTGGACAAAGTGCTTAGCTTGATATCATTACTAGCAAGCAGTACACATGCAAAATACAACCCAAACCTTCACCTGAGAGCATATGATGCGTGATATTCTGCATAACGTGCAGGTGCAACACTAAATACCAGGGCAGAACCAGAAAAATAACAGGCAGAAGGTCCATCAGTACGAGCCAGGAACTATATACACAAAAGACCTGGGTGTTCTCCAGGTACTTAACTACTCCTTAACTACATGCATAATATGGCGGATAGATTCCTGCGAGGAGGCTCACCACGGTGCTGCAACGACACTCCTAAAGCGCTGCTCAGCAGACAGGTATGATCGCTTAAGCTCGCTGGCTTCTGTTTTGAGCATTGAGATCTCCAACGTATGGTTGATCTTCTGTGAAACAGCAGACTGCATTATGCAGCGGAAGAGGGAAGCGTGCAGATCAAGCTGGCAAATAGTCGTATTTAACATGCCAATTTGCGCACCAAGCTAACAGTCATCAATTTCTTTGTGAGCAATCTTCTCCTGCAACTTTTTAATCGCATCCTGTAGCTCAGCGCAGCCATTCTTTATGTGGAGCAGTGTTTCCAACCGTGATCGCAGGTGACTCACATCAAAGCCATGTGCTTCCAATGTAGAAACGCCCTTCATCTTCTCTTCGAACAGTGAATTCTCATCCTGAATATTCAGCCTCTTAATGCTTTATGCTAAACTGGCGAAGGAGAGCATCAAACCTAATGCCATTCCTTCACGGAGTTCTGGAACATGCAGCTGGAACTGATGAAAACTTGGTCGCTGCAGCACTTTACTGAATATTTCCATTGCCTCAATCTGTGCCCACATCAGGAAGGTCTTAACAAATGGAAGATTCTCCACACCCAAGGATTCTGAAGGTTGATCCGCTATGATGTTCTCACGGATAACTAGAGATCTCTGTAACAAGGGGTGGCAACAGTCATGTGTTCTGATAGGAATGTACTTGGACATTGGCGTAATCTCATCATCTTTAGGTTCAGTCAATCTATTTCCATGTTCTGCTTCAGTGGAGTTGCTCATATCAACAGAAGACCACTGAGTTAATGCTGATTTATCCATGGATTGGCTACTTTCAGCTGCATACTCTACCATAGGTGAACTGTGATTCTGTTGTGACACTCCATGTTGTTCATTAGCTGAAAATTTCTTTGTTGAACTTTGCGTCATAATTATGTCACCATCAGCACTGGCATGCTCAATTTCAAGCATATTACTAGTGTTTCCTTGATGATCTGCCTTGCCCATACCATCCTCCTTGTTAGCCTCGCAATTCTCACTGGACGTAAACAGATTCTGAGCCACACCACTGAACACACCCAGAGACATACTAGACACATTTTCAGTTCGAACATCACCACTTGTGGCGCACTTCACCATGGCCTCCATGTTATCTTTACAAAGCTGGCGATCATCCCCAGTAGTTCCACAACTCTCTGCTGAAGGCAGCAAATCAACATTAGCATCATCAGCAATAACCAAAGACTGCTGAAAAAATTCATCACGAATGTTTTTCTCCATTATTATTGCAGACTTTCCAGTGACGGTTTCTTTGTTTCCAAATTGAGTTGATGAATCAGAAGGAAACATATTCGCATCCCCAGGTTTATCAAATGTTGAAGTGACAGATGGCACCGAATTCTCAATCAATACGCTAACTTTGATTGCACCAGATCTTAGTGCCCCAATATAATCCCCTTGCTGAAGTTCATCTGTTCCAATCGGTATTCCACTAGGTATGATTTCATCAACAATGCTACTTTCCCTCAAAAAAACACTTCTTTCCTGTGAACCTGAAACAGCAGAATGTGTCAGTATCGAAGCATAAGTATATTGTGAAGATGCTACTGACATATCTGCAATAGCAATACACATACCTTTATTGTCCTTTAGTGGCGTTGGGTCAATGCTAGTCACTGTATTTGTTTCCGAAAGTACTCCAGAGCCAGGAGTTGCATCATAAGGCAGTTCATTGTCACCATCATTCTTCGATTTGGTTGCTGCGAAATTTGCGTAGTTAGCTAATTGTAGAGTCTTATGTAGCGTGGAAAATTAGTGGTACAAAACTTACGCTCTTCAGAGATAGCTACACTCTTGCTGGTTTCCTCAACGTTTTTATCTACTATCCTTTTCCTTGTCAGCATCTATTAATGTAAGAGGCAATCAATAAAAAATAAAAAAATTATCAATCATAGCACTAAATTTGAAAGACTCGAGAATGCACTAATTTTAAAACTGACAATTTCAGGGTTCTGTCCTAGTCCCTCTCGTGTCTCTCGTGTCGGAAAAGAAGCACACTCCTTCCTTTTTCTGGACACATCAGTTCCAATAAATGATCCAGCACTGATGTTCTGTTCAGCACCAGGCATCAGGTAATAACCTTTATCAGCTGATTGCTTTTCCTGATCAGTAAATGCTCTTTTAGATCCTCCAATGTTACCAAAATCTGGGTTAAGTGATTGTATTCCTAAAACCGGGCCCTACGGGAGAGGTCTTAGCTGTCCAAATGCTCCAAACAAGGAAGCTTGCAACTTTCCAGTCTGTGGTATAGAGGGCATTGCAATCATCCGAGGAGATGATAGTTGAAGTTGACTACTTAGACAAAGTTTAGGATCATACTTCAAATGGCCAAAGCCTGTCACTGATAGCTGTGAAGGAAGCGTCAAAGGGGACTTTAATGCCAAAACTGAATTTTGTTTCTTCACCGCATCTTCAAGATAAGAGCTGGTTTTAGGCTGGACATTTTCGTTTTCATTACATACCGATAAGTCAGGGCAAACTGGTCCCAATATTACATCTGTATTCTTCACCTTTTTGTTAAGATAAGAGCCAGTTGTATCTCTGATTTTGTCGCTGTCATTACATGATGCAAAGGCAGCAATTTTTTCACTGTCATTACATGATGCCAATGCAGGAATTTCATCGATGCCGTTGCCTGATGCCAAGGCAGCAGAAATTGGCCTTTTCCGGGAATTTAATGGAGGCCTTATATTAACAGGTTTCTGAAATGGAAAGGGCAAGACATCATCATAGAGATAATCTTGATCCACAAAATAAATACAGGGGAAAACACATCAGTACACCATATTTTAGGATAATTATTCGTTGGGAGGCATCGGCTGCTAGGGGAAGGATTAGACCATAGATTGAGGATGCAGAATATTGGGGGAGACTAGATTAATTCTTTGCTTGATTACAAAGGGTGGTAGCCGTGTGCCTTATATAGGCCTACAAAGACCTCATTCAAATCCAACTCAACATATATCTAATCTTATCTCTAACTCTTATATGATTTAAACTAACCGATCTCTAATCTTATCTCTAACTGAATCTGATTCAAACAAACAAACTGAATAGAACTAGGAAACTGGAAGGCTATTGTTTATGTTGTTCTGCAATTTTCAAACAGTGCACGAAGTAGATTTTTATTTAAGATTTCTGCTCCTTGAGGTTGAAACTAAGCTAACAATCAATTGATGCTGTCATGTAAAAATAATGCATAATATGGCAAAATTTTAGAGCATTCAATCATTCATTAAAAAAAGACACAACAAATTTGATAGAAGACAACAGAGTATGCATTATGTGTACCTCTGTTAAGTGCCGCACCCATTTTTTACCATCCCAATCATAATGTGGCCTCAGCTGTGTATGTTCAACTGTCAATACATCCGCATATTCCACATCATCCAAGTCTGTCTCACGACTCTTAATTTTAACAACATACTTCTTGATATATTTATCATCCAAAACCTCCAAAATAACACCAGGCCACCAGCTAACTTCATGAAAGACCTCCACACGAGAAGATGGAGGAAATCTATACTTAGAGTCCATAAGAATAATGTTTCGTGCTGGTCGAATATATTGAGAATCTAGAATCTCAGTAGTCAGTTCCCCATGCTCTCTGACATGTCTATACTGTACTAAGAAACTTGTAGCACCAATTACTTTCTGAACAATAGCTGGATTCCAGTACTCGCCGTAAGTTTTTGCAGACCCACTCACTTCAACTTGGCGTCCCTCTCTGAACGTTGGACTTTCATTTGCCTGCCCGTGACAAGAGAATCAGAAATGTATAGTAGGATATCAGCAGTAACACACAAAGTTAGTGGCAATTGTGATTACAAATTTACAATGCTTTACCTTCCTGTTTGTGATTACAAAGTACTTTCTGTTAGCTCTAATTCAACTCTTCCACACATGCCATCTCAGATTCTCAATCAAAAAAGCCTGGGAGTTCATCTAAACTGCCATTACAACCTATTCTACAGATTGATCTTATCAATGGTGTATTTTCTCCACTTGCCAAAAAAAAGGCAAGCCTACACACTCACATGAATTTGCCACTGTTTTGTAACTCAGTATAATCACCAAACTGTGAACTACAAAGGACTAAGTAAATTTATAACTCAAGGTGCTTTACATTTTAAAACTATCCTAAACTCAAGCTCACAACTTTTGGGAACTATTATTCTATTTTTCGGGACCCCAAATTCTCACCCAGTCAAATGATTCAAATCATCATTTTCTAAGAAACTTCAGCAGGCAGTTTTACAATTAAACATTGATTATCTTAGCCAACAAACTGTTCGTTTGACTCAAATGTACATGTATGGGGAGCTCGCACAGAGAAGACTGCGCTATGTCAACTTCCTTATTATCAAGGCACGCTGAAATCACAAATTTGCAATATGAACCAAATAACAAAATTAAATGACGATTTTTCAGTGTGTACCTAGTTACATCTAAGACAGCCAAAAAAATATAATTACACGTTCCATTTAGTAGCATTCCAAATTTATGCACTTGAAAAGACAAATCTTTTAGCACAATTTAGCAAAAAAAAAAAAAAAAAAAAGAATTTAGCATTGCAGACATGCACAACATATATTCTTTCTCCAAGTGTTCCAAGTAGGAGGAGGCAGCCTGCTTACAGCCTCTGCAGCCGGGACCCACCGCTCGCGTAGCGCCGTCTCCTCGAACTCCAGCACCTCCCGCGACGTCGGGAAGCATACCGTGTACACCCGCCGCGGCCGCCGCTCCCCGTCCCCCGCCAGCGCCATCAACTCCGGCGGCACGGCGCAGATGACGCCGGCCCACCATCCCTCGTTGTGGAACGCCTCCACCATCTCGTGCATCGCGAAGTTCCGCGGCGGCTCGTCCGCGTGCGGCGCCGGGGGCCGCGGGCGCACGTCCTCCGCGGCGGCATGCTCCCGGAGCGGCGACCCACCGTCCTCCCGTCTCGTGAGCGTGGAGTAGGCTACCACGTACCCGCGGCCGCTGGGGTGGTACCCGGCGATGGTGGCCTCGTAGAAGGAGCCGACGAATCCGAGGTCGTCGCTGCGCACCTCCACCTCAGCGCCGAGCGGGAAGAGGGCAGGCTCTTCCTCCCCCAGGTCCACACGGGTCCCGTGCCACCTCCTGGGGCGGGCACGCCCCATCGGAGCTCGTGGCGGAGCAAGCGAGGCCGCTGCTTCTCGCGCTCGCGCGGTTCTTGGGAGTGCGTTCGTGGGATTGTGAGAGGGTGGCAGTCTGGCGGAGGGCGGAGACAACGATGAATGGGTTAGGGGGATGCAAACGGATCCAATACGCATGGAATACGCAAGGAATCGAATTCGGATAGTACGATATATTATATTTTAATCTGAATATAAATACGGATCTGGATATTCTCGAATACGAATACGAATTGGATTCGAATATGAATCCGCATTCGGATATCTACACTATCTTCGAAATTTAGGTCGGAAATTTAAATTTTTGAATAAATTTGACTGAAATTTGTTCTAATTTGATTGGGCTGGAATTTTAGAAATTTTGTTCAAAATTCATGTTGGAAATTTAAAATTTTGATCAAATTTAACCGAAATTTGATGAATTTGTTCCAATTTGATTGGGTTGGAATTTCGTTCATATCTGAAATTTCTAAAACTTTAGCAAAATTTGGTTCTCTGGTTGGCGGATACGGATACGAATCGGATATATCTTGAATTCGGATATCCACATTTGAATCCGAATCTCGAAAACGAATTTGAATATATCCATTTTAGTATCCATTTCAGAAACGAATACGGATACGGATATCCATATTCGTATTTTAACGGATACAAAATCGGATAATTCGGATTTCTTGCCATCAATTTCCACCCCTAGGTAGGGAGGTGTGGGTTTTGGGGGAAAAATTCTCTGGTGTAGGCCGTCTCGATTGCAGCCATGTGTGCGCATCAGACAAACTCAAAGCACCAGACTGAGCGAGCTGTCTAGAGCACAAAGTAGGGTTTCAAAATTTGACCGTTGCCGGTTGAAATTTGTGTTAACTGATCTTGCTCGTCACAGCAAAAAACTCGTCTCCGCCGCCGCGAGCTCCACCAGATTCGTCGCGTAGCCGAGGTAATCCAGAGGAGAAAGGTCAGAAATCGGTCGGGAGAAGGCGGTAACCGAGTGCATTGGAGCGGTAACCGAGCCCATCGCAGGGAAGTCTGCGCATCTAGCGACCGAGCGCATTGCAATGGTAACCAAGGCTATGCTAGCGGTAAGTTGCTAAATCCGAGCAATTTCTTGCTGAAATAGGTCGATTACCGCTACTAGGAGCTCGCCAGTGCAGTTCGGCATCTATGCGATTGATTTATTGTGCAATTCACTCGGTTATCGGCTGATGCGGTCGGTTTTAAACAATGTGTGCTCGGTTGGTATGTGTTATTCTTGGTTAGGGTTAGTTCAAAGCGATTAGTGTCGGTTAGGGTTCGTTTTTAGGTTGTTATGGTTGGTTAGTATTCGATAATGTTGGTTAGAGCCTAGTACTTAGTTTAGCTCAATGTTTCCTCACTGTTAAATTTGTGGAGTGCTAATAGCATGATATATGTTGTGGTGCAGTAATCGATGGAGGATAGAGATGTGGTGTGGCAGTATGGGAACAATTTGGCCCTGGGGTTTAGGTGCAATTACTATAATAAAGAAAAGAAAGACGGTGGTGCCACAAGGTTAAAAGAACATTTGGCAGGACACGGATCAAATGTTATGCATTGTGATAGAGTACCTCCAGATGTGCGTGATTACTTCAAGCGTGAGTTGGATATGGCAAGAGATAAGAGGAAGGGAAGGTCTGAGGAGAGGCTTCGGAGGCAAGAGTTAGTAAGAGTTTAGGTAGATTTGACAAACGATAATGAGAAGACGGAAGAGAAACAGTTTTAGCGTGTCATGGCTCAATCTAGGGAGGAGAAAGAGTTCAGGAGGAAGGCAGGTGAGTCCTACGAGCATGGAGGTGGTAATAGAAGTGACAGATGAGGCAATGTGTTAAAGAGGATGTTTAGGAGGGCATCTTCAACTAGGGAACCACCACCAAGCATCAAGGATTTCAATGTTATTGTAGCAAAAACCCTTGTACAACAGAGGATTGACATCGGGTCATGAAGTGCGAAGGGAAATAATGTAAAGGTAGCTATTGGTTTGGTATGGTCCAAATTTTTTCACACTTCAGGTATTCCTGGTAGAAGGGCGGATGACACATTCTTTATGGCTGTAGTGAAAGAAATACAGAAATAGGGTAAGTGATAAAGTTTGTGATGAAATTTATTGTTGTTATATTTCTTTCTTTTTGACCTATGACCATATGTTGTATAACAGGATAGGGTGTCCTATCTCTAACTGGCTGGGATATAGATGGTAGGTACCTGGATAAGAATGAGAGTGCATTGAAGAAGATATTTGATAAGTGGAAGCTAGAATGGCTAGACTATGGTGTAATCATCATGTGTAATTCTTGGACTGGACCGACGTACATGAGTATTATTAATTTTCTTTTATATTGCAATAGTCGTATGTTTTTTCACAAGTTCATAGATGCGACTGGCTACAACCAAGATGCCAAGTATTTGAATAAGGTACATTGTTGTGCTACATTGTTAACTTAGTATTGCAATTGTTGCATATTTATTTGGTTGATTCGTTTATACAGGAGATAAGATCAGTGGTCAATGATGTGAGGCCATAAAATATTATGCAGATCGTGACTGATAATGGGTCCGATTATAAGAAGGCATGTCAGGTTCTCAGAATGGAGTATCTTGCTATCGCATGGCAGCCTTATGTGGCGCATATGATAAATTTAATATTGAAATCAATTGGTGAATTTAGATATCACGATATTGTCATTCAAAACGCAAGGTCCATATCGCGATGGCTGTACAATCATTCAAAGCTCCATGAAATGATGAAGACCATGATTGGTGGAGAGTTGAGGTGGAATATCACAAGATTTGGCACAAACTATCTATTTCTTGAAAGCTTTCCACGCCAAAAGAATTGGTTCATGCAATGGATGACATCTAGTGACCTGCAGCAGTCTCGCTACATGGGTTCTAACATTAGGAGATATGCACATGGTTGTCTATCTAGTTTAACATGGTAGGAAAACTTTAAAATGGTTGTCGATTCTGTTCAGCCATTGTATGTCTTCCTTCGATTTGCTGATCAAGACAAAGTGCAGACATTGAGTGAGGTGCTCCTGAGATACAACATTGTCAAGCAGGAGTACGATTCGTTGTATTACAATGATAGGGATACCTTTGAAAAGTTCATGGCAGTTATCGATCGCATAATGTATGATCTAACGAATGAGACCTACTTGAATGCCGATGATATACTCTTACCAATTGCATTCTTATTGTATTAATTCTTATGGTACTAATGCTTTGATCATCAACTTGCAGCGGCCGCATTGAATCCCCGAACACACTACACGTATGGCATGGGTCCAACATTGTTAGAAGATCTCCGAGAGGCGTTCGAGAGGATACCGATGTTAGTACTACCGTGGAAGCACTTAATGAGGTTAAAATATATCGAACAAAGTCTTGGTCATTCGCTGGTATGCTCGCTTCACAGATGGCATGTGACGTCAGGACTCCACCTGGAACAAATTGTGTTAACATATCTAACCGTTACATCTATTTATCAACTTTTCTAAATGTCAGATCACTTTACCTACTTGCAGCGTAATGGTGGTCTATGTTCGGTTCATCTGCACCTACACTAACGATGCTTGTCAGGCGCCTAACGTCTTATTGCACTTCACTTAGTGGGTGTAAGAGGAACTGAAATACATTTGCATTTATCCACACGAAAGTTCTCAACCGGTTAAGCTACAAGAAGCTTCATAAATTAGCATATGTAAACTATAACCTGAGCATACAGAATAATTTGGATGCATGCATCAGATCGACTATTGATGATGATCCATTTTAGCGGCTTATGGAGCTCATATTGAATGAGGAGAACAGTCCGCTCTAAGACTGGATGGAGACTGGTAGATCAAATACTACCCGAGAGCTCAATGAGGAGGATACAGACAGTGACATACTTATGCCAACTCACATGGTAACAAACATAGTGAACCCACATGATTTGTAACGTACACTATCATAATGGGATGCTAAAGTGGTAAGTGACACACACGGAAAAGAGGAAGAAGCAATATGCATAACCAAAGAAAAGGAAGAAGATTAAGGGTAAGAGCAAAAGACAAGGACACAACGATGAGAGTACGGATAGTGCCTCAAAGAGCCTAACTTATCAAGAGTCTAATGACAACAGCTCAAAGACAGATAGCGGTGATAATGACAGTCAGGGAGGTGGTGCTCCTCGACGCCCATCTTCTATCGTTGCTCCCGTGCAATTTACTAGTGAGAGCCAGTTTACACATACCAGACAGGACGAGAACCATGGTGCCCCATCCACACAAAGGCATGTCATACGGGATGGCCATAATGGACCACAAGATAGTACGAGCTATTCCAGTAACTATGGCATGAAGAGTAGTTCTAGATCGTATCCATATGACTATCATATCCCCAATGCTCAGTTAGAGCCTTCTATTTTAGTAGGTCTATGAGTGGCAAGACCCTAAGTTTTATACCTATTGTAAGGACAATGGTCAACCACTTTTGTATGGGCATGGCAAAGTAGTGCAGAGTTTAATGTAGAGTTTCTATCTACATGGTGGATAATGCTCATGTCTACCGAGTAGTACAATACAACCAAATTTAATGGAGCTCCCTTAGAAGCTTGTGGTACTTAAGGTGATGATAATTTACTTTCTGCAACTACTTTATCTATATACCATGGTATTGCACTAATTTTTTTCCATCTCGTAGGTTACCTGTGACGTGGATACTATAGAAACTATATTTTAAATATCGATCATCACTTTGGTAAGTATTGATGGATGGTATGTGATTGTGTTTTTAGCTTTTGTATGGACAATTCGATAAATTTATTAATTTGAGGTGCTACTTACATATTATATATATATATATATATATATATATATATATATATTCGATAACATAATTATATGGTCATGCTCGTATTGCTATCAGTATCTATTTATTTTCTTGGAAATGTCCAAAATATAGCAAAGGTCGTGCTAAAATTCTCTTATTTTTTTTAATTTTTTCCCTATGTATAATATATGCAAGGAGTTGATAGTATGATTAAACAAAACATACCAAATCTCATGCTATATTTGTTTCTATTTTTCCTAACTTTTTTGTTATTTTTAATTTTTTTTAATTTACTTGAGCTTCATGGAAATTCAAATAATGCATTCGGTAACTACCAAAATTCGATCGGTTATCATAAAAAAAATGCTCGAATTTCAACTAGTTCGATCGGTTATCGTCAAAATCGGTAAATAAATCGCAGAAACCACTCGGTTACCACTCCAATTCGCTCGGTAGCCTGGCGTCTCAAGTGCCCTCGAGTTGCGATGCACATTAAATGTGATGCTGTTCTCGGAGAGATATATGACAGTTGGTCAGTGCTCGGGTGCTTTTATGGCTGGAGTGGTCCCCGATCACATGGGTCCTGACCAAGGTTTTTCCTATCCAAAAGATTTTTTGACTAGCTCGAGGGTTCTATTCGGTCGAATGCTTCTTCTCGATCAGGAAGGACCAAACCTGGGCAAAGAGTTGGTACTCGGGTGGATCAAAAATCCTAGTACCTAAGGAAAGCATTCAGAAAGAACATAGGAGAAATTTCACAAGAAGTTCCTTCTTGATGAAAAATTTACATCAAAAGGTTCTGTTTCGTCTCAGTAATACGAGCACCGCTGTCGGATAGCAACGCCCCAAATCGGCAATCCGAGGCGCTCCTCTCCAACAAGAGGCGGCGCAAGCATAGCTTGGACGACTCTGACCACGAGCTTGATAGGTGCCCTACATCTCTCCCCTCCCCCCATGGCCCCATGTGGCGAGGGTTTCGTAGCTAGTAATTGAAGTTCGCCGTGATTTGCTCAATCTGTAGGTTTATGTGGGATTTCCGTGTGATTAATCGATCTCTCTATACTCATTTCATGATCTGGGGCGTGCTTCCATATCATTTCCGGAGGCAGTGACATGAAGGAGATAGTCACGCTGCTACGGCACATAAGGACAAGGCACACAAGCACGGCCAAAAGAAGACCGAGCCAGGCATCTTGAGGTGTTTTAGCTAGATAGAACCTGCGCAGGAACAAATGTTCTTCTAGATATCGTATCGATCGAGTACTTGAAACCAAATGCTCCCTTCCCCTGATGGATGCTTCTTCTGTAGTTCTTCTTCCAGTACTTGTTCCTGGATATATAGTGTCCTATCTGAATGTTCTGTTCAAGTCCACTGGAGCAATACAAAGAAAACTCAATCGTGGTTTTGTCATAATGTTCTGTGTGCATATCCTTCTGCATCATTTTGCCATGTGCTAGCTAGCAAAATGAGCAAGGCGAGTATATGCATTGGAACCTGCACATTGCAAAAACCCAACGCTGCAATTCAGGGATAGAAGATGGATATGACTGCAATGAGAAATTCATCTTATTTTTCCTCCCTGTCTGATTGGTATGACTACAATTCTGTGATTTTAATGATTGCTTTCGTCTTGCTGCCCGTGGTGAATGGTTTTCAGGCATACTGACTCCATCATACACTACAGACCATGCTAGAGGCATCACGAGAGAAGGGGACTGCTGCTTCTGGACCACGGTTATAAATATCATCGGTAACTGCTCGTTTATCACGGTTGTCGGACGATTCAGTCTACACTATTTTTATAAACCAAGCGATTAATGATCAAACTTAAATTTAAAATTTAAATTTTTTTTTGACAAAATTCGACCGGTTTCTACCGAATTCTACCGAATTACTGTGCGGTTACCGCGGTAACTGTGGTTACCGCCGGGAACCGGTAACCGTTGCAAAACGGTAACTAAAACCCTGTTGTGGACATTGGGCTCCACAGGAACTTGGATTTCATCAATTGGATGCTCATGTTCAGCAGGCAATTGGGTGTCATCAACAGAAGATAAAGAGGGATTATAGGGAGTTTTGCGTATATGTATTGTAAAGAGTTATGGATGACAATTGTAAAGAGTTATGGATCATAGGTTGTGGTTGACATGTTCTCTTGTTGATCCAAAATATCTTCAGATATAACATTAGGAGACAATTCATTGTGAATAAACTGGTGTATCTCATATTCCCAGCTTTCATATACTAATAGTTGCATTTCATCTGAATATCAACGTAGGCTGACTGACAGTGCAAATGAACGTTACAATTCCAATTCCAGTTAAAATGCAAATGAACAGTTCTGGAGCGAATGAACAGTTTCAATTTCAATGACCGTTGAGGCTAGAATCTAGTTTATTTATGAAACGTCTGTATTACAATTTCACGAAAATAGTGCAAATGGACAATTATATTTTCAAGGTTCCATCAAATTTTATTGAAGAATGCTTACTCCTTAAATGCTACATAATTTGGTACTTCATCAAAATATAATTTTCTGGCAGTGAACCATGCTCTTGCATCTTGATCGGCTCCAAGTAAAAGACTTGTGTATCCTCCTTGGATCAAAAGAGCAACATTGGTTGAAGAATCCCCATACGTATTGGCTGAAAACTTTGGTATTATAATACTAGCACCGATGGTTGCATCAAATGATACCTGTTCTAAACAAAATACAAAATTATTCATAACAGAATAGATGTAAGTTAATCAGTAATTGTAAGACAATAACGGGCGTTGTTAATGTTTCTTACAATCAGTTGCTTTGGATCTTCTCCACCTTGTATGTTATTTACGCCATTCATTGAATTTTCTCCTACAATTTGGACATGTAAAAGCGAAACAAAATTATTACTAGCTATACAATAATACGACGGGAAAAGAAATTTTTAAATGGGTTGCGCTACCTTTTTTCTTAGTAGCCTTTGTATTGCTCTATTTTTTCTTTTCAAGTACATTCCTTGATCTTTTAGTCTTTGACCTTTTATCACCTGAGGAACTCTAATTGATACTTTACCTTTTAATATATCTCTATCACATTCATTACAACTTCAAGAAACCCCATAAGATTTGGTAGGTTTTTAGCTTAGTGAATTATCTGCATCTAGGTCCAACTTATTTATAGCGTTCTCCAAATCATTAAGAAGTTCTTTCGAAACTGAACACTCACTATTACAGAAATAGGCTTATATGCCGGCCCATCACTACTGGTTTCTTACGAACTGGCAGTGATGGAATATCACTGCCAGTTCATACCATGAACTGGCACTAAATGGCTATTTAAAAAGAACCAGCAGTGAAAATCCACTATCACTACCAGCTTTAGCCATGAGCCCATAGTGATAGCGTCACTACCGGCTCTAGCCATCAACCGGTAGTGATAGTTAAGGTTTCACTACCGGCTCTAGCCATGAGCCACTGCCAACTCGTGGCTAGAACCGGCAGTGATATTGGATGATAGCTTATTTTAAAAAATTCATAATTTTTCATACGAAGTTAGATGGGGACAAACTTTATATCAAAACTATAGCACTCAACGAGACCTACAACTTTATAGTTGAAAACTTTTTCATTTGATGTCATTTAGATATCCAAATAATCGTTTGAAGTTTCAGATAGAAGATGTCAAAAGGACTGCATATGCCAATGATATCACTAGTACTTCTGTGGTGGGATGGTAAGGACGTATCGCGCGAGCTGAGAGGTTTCAAGTTCAAGTGTGTCGGTGACATGGGAACTAGGGGTCCCCGAGTCTCAAGGCCAGATAGCAGAGTGCCACGTGGCGCCCTCTCTCGGGGATTATCTCCCTGAGGTCCGAGAAGACCAAATCCCGGAAGAGGGTGCTCGGGACCATGAACAGTGGTCCCCGAGCACCCGAGTTCCCCAAGGACCCGAGAAGACCAAGTTCCGGGAGAGGATGCTCGGGGCTATGAACAGTGGTCTCCGAGGACCCGAGTTCCCCGATGACCCGAAAAGGCTAAGTTCCAGGAGAGGGTGCTCGGGGCCATGAACAGTGGTCCCCGAGCACCTGAGTTCCCCGATGACCAGAGAAGTCACAGTTCCGGGAGAGGGCGCTCAGGGCCATGAACAGTGGTCCCCGGGTACCCGAGTTCCTCGAGGGCCCAAGCAGTCAAAGATCCGGGAGAAAGTGCTCGGGGCTATGAACAGTAGTCCCCGAGCACTCGCAGTTCCCCGAGGACCAAGAAAGGGCATATCCGGGAGAGAGTGCTCGGGGCTATGAACAGTAGTCTCCGAGCACTCGTAGTTTCCCGAGGGCCTGAGAAATCCTTCGCCGGTGATCCCCACAAGGGCTCAGCGGTGAGGTGTTAATTGGTGAGAGGCCCGATGCTGCATTTAAGAGGGCACGTGGCCTGTCACTTCCAACCACTCCCCCACGCCTGCTGTCAGCCCCTGCCACTCCCTGGCAGGGAGGCGTGGGGACATTTAATGCGCAGGTCCCATCGCGTGTCATTCGGTGCGCGTCGGGATAACATCAAATTGCAGCCCATGATGGTTGCTTTCTATTTATGGTGCCTTAGAAGTCGTGCCATCCTTTCTAGGCATGCTACCTGTCCCGACGAGGTATAAAAGAGGGGCGGGCTACCTGGAGAAGGACAACTCTAGATTGATAGACCGAACTGAGAAGATCGAGACACACAGAAGACAACGACTTCTTCAAGACCGAGACAAGCTCATGAAGCTCGGGTTTTAGACAAACATTCTTGTAACACAAGAGATCCTCAGAGAGGCATTCCCTGAGCATTTATAGCATAGACACAGGAGTACGGTGTTACGCTCCGTGCGGCCCGAACTTGTCTAAAATCCCCTGAGCATTTATTTCCCCCTGCATCTGATCATCCAACCCACCTGCATCTCATTTACTCCCATTTATTTCACGTACGAGGTAGATTCATAATCACCCTCAGCCCAATCTCAAAGGGGATCCTTCCGGATCCCCGCTTGTGGAGTTCATCCTCCGACAGCTGGCGTGCCAGGTAGGGGGATTGCATCCCAAAATCTGTTTTGTTTCCTGTAGAAAAGATGGCAGGTGGACATCGTCTCCAACGCATCGGTTCCAGCTCTAGCGAAGGAGTGGAACCCATCACTCAGGAGGCCCCAGTTTCTGCTGCTCCTCAGCAGCTCCAGCAACGATGCGCCCGTACGGCACTACCCTCCCATGGGGACAACGCCACTGGGCCCAGCAGGGCCGCCGTCGCCGTCGCAGGCGGACTGCCCAACCCTCAGCAAGCGGCAGACACTCATGCTGCGAGATCTACGTCCAGACAGCGCCGGGCACCGTTACGGCGCAGGCTCGCCTTCGGTGACACCAGCCCTGGGAGTGCGTTGCTTGCGACGCAAGCACTCCTCAGGCACCCGCCCGTCCAGGCAGCGGGGGAAACCCCAGAAGGCCATTGGCTTCAGGAGGTGGCCGCCCTGGTGGGCACTGCTCACCGGCAGGTGTTGGCTGAAAGCTCTCGTACCACCTCCCACCGCAGCGCAACCAAGGCCGGTCCATCCTCAGGTGGTGGCAGAACTGGCCGGGGGGCCTCCAGGTGGAGTGTCGCCCCCCTGGCCACGACCGGAGCTCAGGACCTCCGCTTACACCTAAACGAGCGGAGGGCCGTCGAAGATGCGTGCGTCACCCTCGAGCGCCATCGGGAGTCCCGGCATGAGGCTGAGGCAAAGGACCAGGCTTCCTCTATGCCGGCCTGTGACCGTCGGGGTTCCCCGGCACACCGGCGTTCGCCCCCCAAGGGCCCTGCTCGCACCGCGGGATACGGCACAGGCTGCCGCACCTTCACCAATGAGCTCCGTCGGGTCAGCTGGTCCACAAAGTTCAGGCCAGAACTACCGAAGAAGTATGACGGGTCCATCGACCCTGTCGAGTTCCTCCAGATCTACACCACCGAAGTCCAAGCGGCGGGCGGCAGTGAAAAGGTTATGGCCAATTACTTCCATGTAGCCTTGAGGGGCTCTGCCCGTTCATGGCTTATGAACTTATCCCCAGGATCCATTAGTTCCTCGGATGATCTCTGCCACCAGTTCGTGGCCAACTTTCAGGGCATCTTCACGCGCCCCAGTTTGGAGTGCGACCTTCACGCCGTAAAGCAACAGGAGGGGGAGACGCTGAGGCGCTTCATACAGCGCTTCAGCCAGGTCCGCAACACCATCCCATGGATAACCCCCCATGCCATCATCATCGCATTTCGGCAGGGCGTCCGCGACGAGCGGATGCTCGAAAAGCTAGGTACACATGAGGTCGAAACCACTGTGGAGCTCTTTGCGTTGGCCGACAAGTGTGCAAAGGCGATGGAAGCTCGGGCGTGGCATGTCCCGCACCCTGAGCAACCCACTGCCGACCAACCAGGTTCTTCCCGCTTCGACAGGCAGGAAAAGAAAAAAAGAAGAAGGTGTGATGCTACCCCTGTCATGCCAGCAGAGGGCCCCGCCTGTAGGCCGGCAGATGGCCCTGACCGTAGGCCAGCGCATCGGGCAGCTGCCGACAGAAGGTCGGCTCCCACGAGGGCTCCCGCTCCCGCGAAGCCCGAGCCAGGAAAGTGGTGCGAGATCCACCAGACTGACTGGCACGACCTCACAGAGTGCCGATCGGTCAAAGGCCTTGTCGAGCGGTGCCAGAAGGAGCACGAGGAGCGCCGCAGGGGCGGCGACGATAGAGCCACCCCCGAGAACCAAGAACTCGGGTTCCAAGAGCCCGAGCACACTATCGCCTTCATCGACGGAGGCGCATACACTCCCTCATCTTGTCACTGCGTCAAGACAATACAGCGCGAGGTGTGCTCGGCCATTCCGAGCACAGTGGCCGCAAGGCCCCTGAAGTGGTCGGACACCCCGATCACCTTCAGTATGGTGGACCACCCCACGAGTACTACATGCATGGGGCGACTACCTCTGGTAGTGTCCCCCACCATCTGCAATGTAAAGGTCAGCAGAGTGCTGATCGATAGGGGTGCAGGCCTAAACCTCCTGTCCCAGGAGGCCTTCAAGAAGCTGCAGGTGCCTTCCAGATGCCTAAAGCCGTCGCTCCCCTTCTACGGGGTGACACCAGGGCACACTCTACCCCTCGGGCAGGTTGAGCTGCCCGTCACATTCGGAAGCCGGGACAATTTCCGGACGGAGAACGTCATCTTCGATATTGCGGAAGTCCCTCTCCCCTACAACACCATACTCGGACGCCCGGCGCTCGCTCGGTTCATGGTGGTCACACACTATGCCTACCTCATGGTTAAGATGCCGGGCCCTACTGGCCCCATCTCCGTGCCCGAGACCGGCAGCGCCGCCTCCTGCGCCGAGCAGTTCTACTCGGCCTTGGTCTCTACTCAGGTCGAGGTCGAAGGACACCCAGGGGGCCCGGGACCCTCTTCATCCAAACTCTGACTCGCCGCCGACACCTCCGTCCCTACGAAGGAGGTCGTGGTGGGCGAAGACTCCTCCCAGGTCGTCCGAATCGGCGGTGACCTTGGCGGCAAATAGGAAAGCGCGCTCGCCGCCTTCCTTCAAGCTAACGTCGACGTGTTTGCATGGCAACCGTCCGATATGCCTAGGATCCCTAGGGAGGTGATCGAGCACCACCTGGCTGTGCACCCTGATGCACGGCCGGTGTGGCAGAAGGTTCGGCGGCAGGCGCCCGAGCGCCAGGAGTTCATCCGGGAGCAAGTCAACAAGCTCCTTGACGTCAGCTTCATCCGAGAGGTCCTCGACCCAGAGTGGCTGGCAAACCCAGTCATCGTCCCCAAGGCCAACGGCCAGCTTCGCATGTGTGTCGACTACACCGACTTAAACAAGGCTTTTCCGAAAGATCCTTTTCCTTTACCCCACATAGATCAGATTGTAGATGCCACTTCGGGATGCGATCTTTTATGTTTTCTAGATGCAAATTCGGGTTATCACCAAATCCGTATGGCCAGACAGGATGAGGAAAAAACTTCTTTTACTACCCCGGTGGGGACCTATTGTTATGTCTCAATGCCTTTTGGTTTGCGCAACGTTGGGTCGTCATTCCAGCGGGTCGTGCGCATTACCCTTGATTCACAGGTTGGCCACAACGTCGAGGCTTACATCGACGATCTCGTGGTCAAGTCCCGAGACCGCGCCACCCTGCTGGAGGACTTAGCCGAGACATTCAACAGTCTCCGCACTACCCGCCTGAAGCTCAACCCCGAGAAGTGCGTCTTCGGGGTACATGCGGGTAAGCTCCTTGGTTTCTTGGTTTCCAGCTGAGGAATTGAGGCCAATCCGGAGAATATCCGGGCCATCGAACAGATGCGACCCCCGGCGCGACTCAAGGAAGTCCAACGTCTCGCTGGCTGCATGACGGCCCTGGGGCGCTTTATCTCCAAACTCGGGGAGCAAGGGCTCCCTCTCTTTAAACTGCTGAAGGCCGAGCACTTTGACTGGACACCGGAGGCCGAGCAGGCCTTCCAGGACTTGAAGAAGTATCTCACCTCACCACCCATATTGGTGGCCCCCTCTGAGGGCGAGCCTTTATTGCTCTACGTCTCGGCCACTCCTCAGGTCGTGAGCAAGGTACTGGTGGTGGAGCGTGACGAGTGCTCGGGGCAAGGTGCTGGGTCTGAGCTCCCAGCCGCCCTCGAGCAGCCTTCAATTCTCGGGGCTCCTCCCGAGCAGGCAGAAGAGCCCGAGACCTCGGCTCCTCCCGACCAGGGAGTCGAGCCCGAGAGCCCAGCCATCCCCGACCACTGCGCCAAGCTCGGAGGCTGTGATAAGCCCTCGGGCGAGGCCTCAATCTGGGCCCACCATATATAGTGACCAGTGTACTTCGTCAGTGAAGTCCTCCGAGACACCAAGACAAGATACCCCCAAGCCCAGAAGATGCTCTATGCCGTACTCGTCGCTTCCAGGAAGCTGCGCCACTACTTCCAGGCGCACAAGCTCTCAGTGGTAACAACATATCCACTCGGGCCGATCCTCTGGAACCGAGAAGGCACTGGGCGTATCGTCAAGTGGGCAGTGGAGCTGGCGGAGTTCGATCTGCACTTCGTCAGTCGCTAGGCAATCAAGAGCCAGGCTCTGTCTGACTTCGTGGCGGAGTGGATGCCGGTCCCCGAGATTGACCATGAGGAGATTTCCGCGTACCCCGGGCAAGATGGGACCGGGTACTGGGTCATGCACTTCGATGGCTCCCTCACGCTGAAAGGTGCGGGGGCTGGAGTGGTTCTCGCCTCCCCAACGGGTGAAGTACTCCAGTATGTCGTGCAACTGCATTTTCGAGCAACCAACAACATGGCGGAGTATGAGGGCCTCATCGCTGGCCTCCGAGCAGCGGTGGGCCTCGAGATTCGGTGCCTGCTGGTTAAGGGAGACTCCCAACTGGTGGTCAACCAAGTATCCAAGGAATACTAGTGCGCGGATCCTCAGATGACGGCGTACGTGATGAAAGTCAGGAGGCTGGAGAGGCACTTCAATGGCTTGGAGCTGCAGTCGATGACCTCTCTCGCCTGGCCTCTGCCCGGGCGCTCGTCCCAGCCGGAGCCTTTGAAGAAAGGCTCACACGGCCATCCGTCCTGCCTGCCCACCAGGATGAAGGGGAACCCTCGAGCCTAGTTGAGGGGACCCAGGCAGCACCCTCAGTGGGAGGTCCCGTCAGGGTGCCGCCGCCCGATGAGTGCGATGCACTTACCGGTGGTTCTCAAGATGACTCGTGGATCGATGAGATCCGAGGGTACTTGAAAGAAAATATCCTTCCCGGGGATGATGCCTCTGCGGAGAGGATTACACGGTAGTCCAAACGCTATGCCATACTAGATGGGGATCTCTATTGGCGCAGCACGGACGGTGTCCTCCTGAAATGCATCACCCGAGCAGAAGGCAGTGAGTTCCTCACTGAGATCTACGAGGGCGAGTGCGGTGGCCATGCATTGTTCCACACACTGGTCGGGAACGCCTTTCAGCAAAGTTTCTACTGGCTTACAACTCTCCAGGATGCTTCTGAGTTGGTTCGGCACTGCAGGGCATGCCAATTCCACGCAAAGCAGATGCACCAGCCAGCTCAGGCTCTCCATACCATCCCCCTGTCATGGCCCTTCGCGGTCTGGGGGTTGGACATCCTGGGTCCATTCCCCCGAGCAATCGGGGGCTATGAGTACCTCTACGTCGCCATCGATAAATTCACCAAGTGACCGGAGGTGGTCCTAGTTATCAAGGTTACCAAGAACACGGTGCTTCAATTCATCCGCGGTATCACAAGTCGCTTCGGCGTCCCAAATAGAATCATCACCGATAATGACACCCAGTTCACAAGTGCCCCTATTCGGGGACTACTGCGAGGACCTCGGCATCAAGCTCTGCTTCACCTCTGTTGCTCATCCTCGGAGCAATGGGCAGGTCGAGAATGCAAATGCTGAGATACTGAAGGGGCTCAAAACCCAGACCTACGATGTGCTCGCAAAGCACGGGAAAGGGTGGATCGACGAGCTGCCTGCTGTGTTATGGTCCAACTGGACCACGCCAAGCCGCGCCACCGGGGAGACTCTGTTCTTCCTCGTGTACGGCGCTGAGGCGGTCCTCTGCTCCGAGCTCACTCTCGGCTTCCCTCGGGTGAATGCCTACTCCGAAGGCGAACAGAAACAGCAAAGACGCGACGACGTCGACCACCTGGAGGAGCGTCGGTGACGAGCCGCCGTCTAGGCAGCTAGATACCAGCAAAGCCTATGGCGTTATCATCAGCGTCACATCTGGGCTCGATCACTCGAGGTTGGGGATCTAGTTCTCCGACGCGCCCAAACGCGCGAAGGAAAGAATAAACTGTCCCCTATGTGGGAAGGCCCCTTCATTGTGACCGGTGTCCCGCGACAAGGCTCGTTTTGGGTAGCTACAGAGGACGGGCAGCCGCTCCCAAACGCGTGGAACATCGAGCATCTGCGCAAATTTTACCCCTAGGTGGACATGTTTGTGCTCGGGCCAACCAGGCCAGGGGTCCCTCGTGCCCAAGTTGGCCGGGGGCTGCCACCAACCAGTAAGTTACACTTCTGTACAAAATTGTCAATACACACTCTTATTCCGAGCTTTCTCTCTGCAATCCATATGTTTAATCTGTTTGGTGAGATGTTCGATTTGTGCGAGAAAACACGCTCTCTCATTTTTCCCGTCGATAAAAACGGATCCCGGTCGGTATGCACGCAGGTAGTAGCTGCTGACTTAAGTCTGTTGTGGTAGGCTGTGGTGTCCGGTTGCATGGCAGTGCCCCGAGCACTACCGAGGCTCTGGGGTTCTCAGGTAATCCTACCGCTTGAGCAAAGAGTGGTCAAGACCGCCTAGACACCAGGGGCGGGCTGTCGGTGCTCGGTCTGGTCAGTCCTACCCCGAGCGCCACCGAACCATTGGACCTCTTGTTTATGCCTCTATCTATACACTTCGCCGGTTTGGATATTTGAGAGGTCTCAGGTCAAAAACGAAGAGCAATCTATAATGAGTACCGCACTAACAGAGCACATCAAGCAAAGAGCCTTTTCCTATTTCTTAAGCTTACATGTCAATGATCAAGAACAATGCAGCTCGACCGAAAAGGGGCTCAGTGCCCAGGGCGCCACTCGAAACTACAGGGTCTTCGGGTAGTCCTACCACTCAAACATGAGTGGCCAGGACCGCCTAGCCCCTGGTTCTCTCACCTGCTTTCCAGTGCTCAGGCACTCTACGAGGGAACCAATGTTCCCGGGCGCCTGGAGCTCGAGGCATCTGCCCCACCTGGTTCGGTCGGCCGAAAGGCTGATAGCTGTCCGGTGAGTGACTAAAGTCATATGAATTTTCCTTTCGTACATATGCAATAAACTATTGTTCCCAAGTTATCCTCGGGACCCTCGCATTCTAATCTATTCGACGAGATGGTCTCCTCACGCACAAAACCCTGCCCACGTGCTCGCTTTTCCGGAACGACAAAAACAGACAGTGGTCGGTGTACCGTACAGGCGGCGATGGCTGACCGAGGTTTTTTATGGTGGCCGTGGTGTTCGGTCGGCTTGGCAGTACCCCGGGCACTACCGAGTCTCTGGGGTTCTCGGGTAATCCTATCGCTTGAGCAAAGAGTGGTGACTGCCTAGACCCCAGGGGAGGGCTGTCGGTGCTCGGTCTGGTCAGTCCTACCCCGGACACCACCAAACCGTGGGGACTCTTGGTCGCGTTTCCGCTCGCACGTGTCCCCAGTCTGCTTGTTTGAGAGGTTGCAGGGTGGAAAGTGTTCACTGGTCGTGGCGTGCTCCGTGCTGGATGGACTTATCTCCCGAGCAAGCAAGTTCGTGTTTGTGTCTCTTGACTTAGCAACTGCGGACTCGCGAGGGCTCGGGGGCTAGACGCTCGGGTGGTCCCACTACTCGTACGATGAGTGGTCAGGGCAACTTAACTCTTGGGGGAACAAGGCCGGGCTCGGTTCAGCTAGTACCTCTCGGGACATCAAGCGAAAAGCAAACAATATCAAGACAAACACAATGGAGTTTCGATCCCAAAGAAAGGCTTCTATTATATTTCAAAGGAACCATTCTGGAGGGGATCACTCCCATATTTACAACATTCAAAAAGCAAAAAATCTAACTAATCCGCAGGCTTCGACGAAGGCGAAGACATGTCGCTGCTGTCACTACTGCTAGGTTCCAGCGCCGGCTACCACGTAAAACACGCCGCCACCTCAGCGGTGACGTCACGGACGGCTTCCCAGGCACCAGCTTCCTCAGCCCCAACCACTCCCTGCCGGACCGGCTCCAGCGGGAAGGAGGGGTCTCGGTTGCGATAGCAGGCGAGAACGTGCTCGGCCATTGCTTGGTCCAGGCATGCCCTCTCGGGAAGCCAGCTCCTGCACAGCGTTCAGAAGAGCCTCGAGGCACCGGGCGATCTCTTCAAAGCCGAGGGTGACGTGGCCGATCGTCTCCTTGTCCAGCCCCTGCTCGCCCACGTGCACGTGCCCGAGCCTGATCACCTTCACGGATTTCCGTGCCTGCTGGAGGATGTCCCGCATCATCAGCTTCACGTTGGTCCACTCGGCGATGATGGTCTCGAGGCTGGTACCGTCAGCTGCGCTGGCAGGGACGCCCCTGGTGGAAGGGGTCTCGGCTTGAGCTTGCTGCAGCTGCTCGGCCCAGGCTGTTCTCGGGCGGCCAGGTCAGCCTCCCGCTTGGCGGCCAGCTCCTCTCAAACAGTGAGGGTCGACGACGCCGAGGCGGCATCCGCCAAGCACCGCATGATCTGCTCCTCCCAGGCATCCAGAAACACCACCGTTATCTCAACATCGGTCTTGCGTACCACAACCTCCTCCTATCGACAAAGGACTTCGGCGTGACCACGCTCGAGCTCATCGTTCTGGCGGGCTAAGTCCGCCTGGGCAGACCGCACGGCCTCCTCCCGTTTGCTGGCCGCCTGCTCCTGAGATAGCAGCTGTCGCTCCCGAGCAAGCAACTCCGTGGCCCGCCTCTGGGAAGCCTGGTCGCGCTCGGTCATGAGCCACTCCATGCGGCTGGCCTTCTCCTGCGCGGCGACGGTCTTGTCGCGTGTCTCCAACGCTTCCTCGGCCACCTTGCATATTGATTTCTCGTAAGACGCGGGGGCCGAGGCGATATGGGTTTCCAAAAGTTTGCCGACCTCTTCCAGTCGCCCCCTCTCTTCATCCAGGGTGGCGCGCTCCTTATCCAGCTCGGCCCACTCCGCCTTCACAGCCACTTCGAGCCGCCCGATGACCTCCCGGGCGCTTCCTAGCACCTCCGGGAGGGGTTTCGGGGCCTAGCCAGAAGGTGGCCGGGGGCTGGGCCCCCTGCGAGCCCTCTCTGCAGAGGCGCTCGTGGTCCCCGACGGCTACCGCGCCAGTGCCACCCTCGTCGCGACCACCTCCCCTGCGGCCACTCGCTCCATCCTCGTAGTGCTCGGGGCGGGTTCGGTCGGCGCTGGCTGCTCGGGACCGGCCGGGGCCCTCAGCTCAGGGCTGGTCGGTGCCCTCGGCTCCGGGCCTACTAGCGCGCTCGACTCTGGAACGGGCGCGCTCTGCCTGGGAGCTGGGGCTGGCCTCGGCTCCTCCGGTTGCCTTTGGCCTCCTGCTGGGTCCTTGGGCGGCCTAAATACAGAAAAAAATTAGTGACAAGTCAACATTCGGGCAGGCATGCTCGTGACAGAAAGGGAGCTTACGTGGTCTTCGGCCCGCGGTACTACCACTGGGATTCGGGACTCTTGAAGCCAGGGCCTTGCGGCTTTGGTCCGAGCTCCGCCTTCCTCCTCTTCGGTGGAGGGCTTGGGCCCTCGGGCCGTTGTGGGCCGACCCTAGCAGCCGCTTTGGAGCCTACCTCTAGCAGCTGGTCGGTCCGGGCGCCGGCTATTGCGCTGCCGGTTGGGCCCTGGCCCTCGGGCTCCCGCGCCCTAGACCTGGCCTCCGTCCCGGACTCTACTCCCGAAGTTTGGCTGCCCCGGCCACCCTCCGTCGCGCCGCCCGCCGCCGGCCGTTGCCGTAGAGGTGACGGCGACGACGAGGAAGATGGTTGAGGCACGCATTCCTGGGGACGCTTCCCCTTGTCCCCTTAGGCCGCCGATCTGCTGCTTGCTGCCTGCGGTGTCCCTAGCGTTGGTCTGCTGCCTGCTGCCCGCGGCGTCCCTGCCACCAGCTTGCCGCCTGCTGCCTGCCTCTTCATCCACCTTGGGGATTTGTATAGTCCCAGTGTTCCGACGCCCTGGACGCTCCACCAGGCCCTGGGCATCGAACTCCAGCATAGATGCTTGCAGTGCTACCCGGCCCGGGTCCGCGCAGAGCGCCAGCTCCTCTCGGGGCAGGACCGCCCGGGCGAGGTCCTCGACGCCGATCACCACCTTCAGCAAGGTCGCCAGCGCCCCCTCGTCAAGGTCCCCGTCCTCGCCGATGTGGGTCCTTGTGATGTCGCCTGAGCCTGTGTACATCCAGGCGAAGCAGGTCCACTCCTGCAAGGGGGCTAGACGGCGACGCAGGTAGTCGGCCACCACCATCAGCGAAGTCAGCCCCGCCCGGCACAGGTCGTTGATGTGGTTCAGCACCGGGCAAAGGCGCTCATCTTCTGCGGGGGCCGCCTCCCAGGTCATCCTGTGGGGTTCCACCGGCGTCTCAGGCAGCGTTACGCGGTCATGGGGGCTGACATCGACGTAGAACCAGTCCCAGCGCCAGTCCTCCCATTTGCTGCGTAGCACTTGCGGAATGTAGAGTTCACCGAGCCCGTCCCGCAGGCGGAAATTGCAGCAGCCGGCGACATCCACCTCGGAGGATCCCTTCTTCTTCCCAGCCACTCGCAGGATGAAGAAGTGACGGAACAGGGCCACCGACGATGGCACTCCCACGAACATCTCGCAGAAGTGCGCGAAGATGGCCAGGATCACCACCGAGTTTGGACTCAGGTGGACGAGTTTCACGCCGAATGTATCCAGCACTTGGATGAAGAAGGTCGAGAAGGGCGGCACCAGCCCGGCGGCGATGAAGGATACGAAGATGACGATCTGCTCCAGCCGGCGCATGGAGGGCGGAAAGCTCGCTGGCGTCACCACCGACACCTCCCGCTGGCCGGGGGGCACCATCAACTTGCGGACTTTCTCCGCCCCCTCCTCATTCACAATGCATGACTGCGGTAGCACACTGTCGGAGCTTGCCTTGTCCCAGCGGCTGCTTCCTGCCCTCGGCATCTTTGGGGGAGGGGAGTGTGCTGGAAAGGATGAGAAAGAGGGTGCGCTGCGGGCCGAAAGGAGGGCGAGAGCTCCTGAGCGTAAGGAAGAAGAAGATAGAGGTGGTGATCGCAAGAATGGCGTAAGGGGCAACGGTTCGCTCCCCCTCCCTTTTTTATATCCTGGGGATTTCAAATGGCGCTTTCCGTGGTGCATTCTACGAAGCGCATTCCCTCGATCGGCGCGGGTGCCAGGCGAATCTCCCTCGATTCGTACGGTTGCCAGGCGCACTATCCTCGATCCGTGCGGTTGCCACGTGCGCCTCCTGCCTTGTTATCACACTTCTCGGGAGTCAGAAGGACACCCGTCCTTTCAGTTCCCCGCCTGGGCCGTACCAAAAGCCTGGGCTAGAAAGACCAGCGCCTGAGAACAGGCCACATGGCATTGATGCTGGGATCGGCCTCGAAGAAAACGAGGGCCCCATCCGCAGTCTCTGGGCCATCGCCTACCAATGGGCCCGGGGGCTGCTGTCGGTGACATGGGAACCAGGGGTCCCCGAGTCCTGTGGCCAGAACAGCAGAGTGCCACGTGGCGCCCTCCCTCGGGGATTATCTCCCCAAGGTTAGAAGACCAAGTCCCGGGAGAGGGTGCTCGGGACCATGAATAGTGGTCCCCGAGCACCTGAGTTCCCCGAGGACCCGAGAAGACGAAGTTCTGGGAGAGGGTGCTCGGGGCCATGAATAGTGGTCCCCGAGTACCCGAGTTCCCCGATGACCCGAGAAGGCCAAGTTCCGGGACAGGGTGCTCGGGGCTCTGCTGTGTCAGGCTCGCTCTGACTGGGCGGGCACGTGGGGTGCTCGGTGGCTGCCCGGTGGGCCCTCCCCGTAGCACCCGCTGAAAAGCGGGATGATGATGACAGGACCGGACGGGGGCGCGTTTTCAACTCCCCCATCACATCAAATTGTAGTCTATGATGGTTGCTTTATATTTATGGTGCCTTGGAAGTCGCGTCATCCTTTCCGGGCACGCTACCCGCCCCGACGGGGTATAAAAGAGGGGCGGGCTTTCCGGAGAAGGACAACTCTGGATTGATAGACTGAACTGAGAAGATCGAGACACACAGAAGACAACGGCTTCTTCAAGATCGAGACGAGCTCGCGAAGTTCGAGTTTTAGACAAACATCCTTGTAACACAAGAGATCCTCAGAGAGGCATTCCCTGAGCATTTATAGCATACACAGAGGAGTAGGGTATTACGTTCCATGCGGCCCGAACCTGTCTAAAATCCCCTGAGCATTTATTTCCTCTTGCATCTGATCATCCAACCCACCTGCATCTCATTTACTCCCATCTCATTCATCCTAATTAAATTCTAGCAAAATTTTAGGAAATTACAAAATAAAAAAAAATCAGGGTGTTACAAACCTACCCCCTTAGAATGAATCCCACCCTCGAGATTCGGAAGGATCGGGGAAGAGCTGCGGAAACTTGACTTTCAGACCAGGTTCTCTTTCCCATGTTGCTTCTTCTTTGAATGGTGTCTCCACTGCACCTTGCACATATGAATTCTTTGGTTCGTGGTGATTTGCTTTGATGTCTCTAGAATCTTGATAGGATACTCCATGTAGGTGAGATACTCTCCAACTTCTATTTGCTATAGGTGCATCTATTCCTCGGGAAATCGTAGACATTTCTTCAACTGTGATACATGGAAAACATCATTAACATTTGCTAGCCGAGGTAGTAGCTCCAATTGATACGCTACTTCTCCACGTTTTTCTAACACCTTAAAAGGTCCTATAAACCTGGGTGCAAGTTTTTCTTTAACTTTAAATCTACAGAAACCTCTGATCGGTGAAACTCGTAGATATATGAAGTCACCTGCTTCAAAAGTCAACTCATGCTTCAAAAGTCAACTCATGACGTTGATGATCAACATAACTCTTTGGTCCATGGATGATATGCCGAACTAAAGTTTAACCTAGTATCCAATGTCTCATGTACCTTTTGCCAAAACCTGGAGGTAAACTGACTTCCTCTATCAGACACTATCCTCTTGGCTACACCATACAAACATACAATTTGGGTGATATACAACTTAGCAAGTTTAGGTCCTCTGTATGTGGTCTTGAGTGGAATAAAATTAGCAACTTTCGTCAAGTGATCCACTATAACCCAAATAGAATCATATCCAGATTGAGTTCTGGGAAATCCAATGATAAAACCCATAGTAATTTTGTCCCATTTCCATTCTTGTATCTTCAAAGGTTGAAGTAGTCCAGGAGGTCTCTGATGTTCAACTTTGACTCTCTGACATATATCACATAATGCTACATACTCTGCAATCTCTCTCTTCATACCATACCACCAATACCATTCTTTAAGATGTTGATACATCTTGGTGCTTCCAGGATGAATAGAATATGCAAACTCATGCGCTTCTCAAAGTATAGTTTCCTTGATAGGTTTGATATCTGGGACGCAGATACACTTCTCAAACCATATCGTTCCATTCTCATCCTCAGTAAAACCTAGGGCTTTACCCTCCTTAATATGCTACTTGATTTCCATAATCTTCTTATCCTTGAGTTGTCCTTTTACGAATTTCTTGTTCCAATGTTAAATCAACTTCAATTACCATAGCTTTTGCGTTGTTTACCAAACCAAGATTGATCCTTTCAAACTCTTCGTATAACTCGGGTCGTCTGTTTTGCACGGTCATCACTTTGAGATGAGCCTTTCTGCTTAAAGCATCGGCAATTACATTCGCCTTTCTGGGATGATAATTAATTCCCAAGTCATAATTCTTGATATAACCATCTAGGCTGCCTGAGGTTGAGATCTGGCTGAGTAAAGATATATTTCAAACTCTTATGATCCGAATATATCTCACATCTTTTTCCAATTAAATAGTATCTCCATATCTTGAGTGCATGTACCACAGCGGCTAACTCCAAATCATGTGTAGGGTAGTGTTCCTTGTGCTTACTCAATTGTGTTGATGCATAGGCTATAACATGACCTTCTTGCATAAGAACTGATCCTAATCCTTGACGAGAGGCATCACAATAGATGGAGAATGACTTCTATATATCTGACATGACTAATACTGGCGTAGATGTTAATATTTTCTTCAACTATTTAAAACTTGCCTCACAAGCAGGGGTCCATTTAAACATTTTACCCTTCTCAAGTGACTCGGTGATAGGCTTTACAATCTTGGAGAAACCTTCTATGAATCGACTGTAGTAACATGCTAATCCAAGGAGACTACAGATCTTAGAGACATTCTGGGGAGGCTTCCAATTCAAAACATCTTCCACCTTTCTGGGATCAACTGCTATCCCTCTGGCGGAGATGATATGACCGAGGAAAGAAACTTGGTCTAGCCAAAACTCACACTTTCTCAACTTAGCATACAACTGATTATCCCTAAGCATCTGTGGAACCAATCTCATATGTTTTGCATGTTCCTCTTTATTCCTTGAGAAAATTAGGATGTCATCAATAAATACTACCACAAACTTATCCAAGTATTCAATAAACACCTTGTTCATCAGATACATAAAGTATGCAGGGGCGTTTGTCAACCCAAAAGACATGACCGTATACTCATAGAGTCCATAATGGGTAATGAAAGCGGTTTTAGGTATATCTGATGCTCAAATCTTCAACTGATGATATCCCAAGCGAAGATCGATCTTGGAGAACACACATGCTCCTTTAAGCTGATCAAATAAGTCATCGATCCTAGGATGAGGGTATTTATTCTTAATGATAACCCCATTCAAGGCTCGGTAATCTATACACATTCTTTAGGTACCATCATTCTTGGGTGCGAAAATTACTGGTGCACCCAATGGTGACAAACTAGGTCAGATATAACCTTTGTCTAACAACTGTTGCAATTGTTCCTTAAGTTCCAGTAACTGATTAGCAGCCATTCCATATGACCTTTTAGATATAGGAGCCGTAACAGGTACTAGTCTATAACAAACTGTATGTCACGGTCAGGTGGCATACCTGACAAATCTTCTGGAAAAACATCCGGATATTTGCAAACAACTGGAATGCTCTCAATTGGGCTTCCATCAGCTTGATTTACTGTCCCTCTAACCATTGACGATACTTCTACAACGTATTCCACTTCTTTTCCTTCTTTAGCAGATACACGAATCGCTCTTCTTGCACAGTCAATAATTCCATTGAATTTGGTTAACCAATCCATTCCTAGTATGATATCTATCACTTCGGATTCCAAAACGATAAGGTTTGCCAGAAATTCTACCGCTCTTACTTTAATACTAAGGTTAGGGCATACATGCTGTTAGAACAAGGGTTCATCTTGTCCCAGCAAGTACGGCGAGAGTTTCTTCTAAGGAGGAGACTCAAGCTTGGAGATGAAGTTTGAGAGAAAGGAACACCACAAATGTTTTGATAGTAGGAATATGGACCGGTCTAGGGGGAGTATCACAGGAAGACTTTGTGATTGTGCTGCTCCGTGCTGTGTTAAGCGTGCTCCTTCTGACCTCCCTTTTCCTGGTGACCACAACCCCCTATTTATAAGATAGTACAAAGCTTAGTGTACAAGTTATCACGATGTACATATATCTAGGATCTGGTCAAATTACTGAGCCTTATCCTGGATGACTACCATTTACACTACATAGAAGATAAATATCTACCGTGATAACTATTGTGGTGCCTGCCACCTGAGGGGTGAGCTGGTTGCCAATTACGGCCCAACGCTGCTCTGCCGAGGCTGTCAGGATGACTTGCAGTGCGCTGGGGTGTCAAGATAAGCACCACTTGCATCGGCATTAATCGCCCATCACCTCACGTTAGGTCGGCTGTAGGGGTGTCCTTTCTTCCCTGATATTATCTCCAGAGGCCGGCTGCATCTTTAGGCTTTGGAAGGCCACATGGGCACTGGAGGGGTGGCCTGAAGGGATGCGCAGCCTCCGGGGATAAGGCCTCCTGCTAAGTTCGGAGGCCGATGGCTCTGGAGGGACTTCCTGTAGCTTCGAGTCTTCGGAAGGCCACGTACATGTTGGAGAGGTGTCTCGAAGGGGTTCGCAGCCTCTGGGGATAAAGCCTCCTGCTGAGTCGGAGGTCAAAGGCTCTGGAGGGACTTCCTATTGCTTCGAGTCTTCGGAAGGCCACGTACATGTCGGAGAGGTGTCCCGAAGGGGTTCGCAGCCTCTGGGGATAAAGCCTCCTGCTGAGTCCGGAGGTCGAAGGCTCTGGAGTGACCTTTGATAGCGATCGTCAACCGTTATCCTCAGGCTGGTCTATTTTCCCCCAACAGTACCCCTCATTAATCGCCCATCACCTCACGTCAGGTCGGCTGCAGGGGGTGTCCTTTCTTCCCTGATATTATCTCCGGAGGCCGGCTGCATCTTTAGGCTTCGGAAGGCCGCATGGGCACTGGAGGGGTGGCTTGAAGGGATCCGCAGCCTCCTGGGATAAGGCCTCCTGCTGAGTTTGGAGGTCAATGGCTCTGAAGGGACTTCCTGTAGCTTCGAGTCTTCTGAAGCCCATGTACTTTTTAGAGAGGTGTCCCGAAGGGGTTCGCAGCCTCTGGGGATAAAGCCTCTTGCTGAGTCCGGAGGTCGAAGGCTCTGGAGAAACCTTTGATAGCGATCGTCATCCATTATCCTCAGGCTGGTCTATTTTTCCCCAACAGTACCCCTCATTCTCTGGCTTCGACGTTTGGAGGAGTGAGAGGATGTAGAGGAAAACCAACTCCATCCTGGGTTTGTAACAAGAATGCCCGAAGGCCATTCCGCATCCCTGAGGAGTTTTTCGGCGGGAACTATGGGCGTTGATGGTAAAGCTCAAGGCTGACGGTGCATTGGTGATGGCGGCACCCTCCCCTCTGGAGGTGCAGCCGGCATCGAAGTTGGAGTCAAAGACCGAAGACGTATCAGCAGAGGAGGTACATTCTGGAGCCTGTTGGAGTTAGAGTATGTGGTATCGGGGCCCGAGGATTGAGGGGCATCGGTGGAGGTGATGCGCTTTGGGTCTGTGCCAGTGCTGATTTAGATTCTTTGGACTTTTTTGGTGATGGGTCTTCTCGCCATTTGAGTTTGTCAGAGTAGGGGATTACGTGTGGGATCGAGGAATCCCCACGTTTGCCAGTTTGAGGACGGTATGATGGGATGTGTCATTGGTGCTTTTCAGAATGGATAATGCATGGGTTCGTTTAGGGTCTTGTTCCCACGCCCCTGGCATGCGCCGAAAGGAGTCTAGGTCATTAACGTGATGGGATGCTCATCCAGGAAAATGAGGCGTTGCCGTAGGATGTTGCCATGTGTCGGTAGAATGACCGGGATATGGCCACGAGCCCCTAGAGATTAATGAGGGACGCCATGGAGTGACACCGCATTGGTTCTGCTTCTGTTCTTTGGTGTACGTGGCTGCTCAGCCCGGGTATAAAGCTAGGGTCATTCAACTGAATTTACCACCGCCCCACGAACGAGCACTCAACTTGACTTTGAATATGGCATTGTCTTACTCCCCATCCTCTTCGGAAACATCGATGATCTAGACTGCTTCTACTGGGGCTAGGCTATTTTGACCACTGACGGTGGCACCGGTAGCTGTCCAGCTTCAATCCCTGTGGGGTGGACAGCTGCCTGTCGCCCCTGTCCAACCCCCGGTTCGGGAAACCATGCCTGTCAAGATCATTGATATTTTTGACGATGATGAGGAGATCAACTGGGATCTCCTACAGAGGGAGAGTGACGAGGAGGAGAGGGCTTTGGTGGCGATGGCCAGGAAAAAGCTGGAGGAGGCCCCAAGGGTGGCTCCTTTGGTTTCTTCTTCGTCTTCTGATAGCTCGGGGGCCAGCTACTGCATCAGCTTCCGTGGTGGCACACCGCCAATGAAGTGCATACGCTGTTTCATGTGCGGCCCCTGTCGGGATCTATAGGAGGCGAAGGTGGCCTTCGGGGGTGCTTCGTGGACATCCCTGTTTTGCCGTTCGACTATGACCCCACCGCGGGCCATAGTTGTCTTTTGCCACCTTGTACTCTTTCTCCCCCTGGTTTGCTCTCTCAGGGTTTGTCTCCTCTGTAGTGGCCTTTGTATTATTTGCTTCTTTGTATGCGTTCTCCGGATGCACGATTTGTACAATCATATAATTTGGACCTTTGGGGGCGATTGTATCACTTTTTGGGTTGAAGTGTAAGGGGATCCTTCAAGCTAGGGACCACATGTCTGTATGCCTTCATATCTTCGAGCCATGCTTCTTCGTCCCCTTTGTAGGCGATGGCTAGTTTTTTGGATGACTGAGGTACCGAGCCTTCGCATAGGTCATAGCGCCGGTGAAGTTGTTCCTTCCACGGGAGAGCTTGCCTCCGGAATTTGGTGGTGGTAGACATGTAGGGTAACTAAGGAGGGCCGGGTGAAGCAGTGGCGACCTCATCATTCCCAGTTATCACGTACTCCTCGGGTTCGACGCTTGTAAGGCCTTTTTACAAATTTGTTCTAGATTTCTGGCCCAGCAAAGTCCATCTGGAACCTTTGGAGACAAGTTATGGAGGTGGTCCTTGACCCTTTGGGTTCTTAGCCACTGCCCGGCTTCGGAGGCGATCCGTTCGGAGCCCGACGATGGCATATCGGAAGTGAAGCTGAAGGCTAGATGGGAGAGGTGGTTCTCGACACCCTCGGCCCTTAGCTACTCCCTGGCTCCGGAGGTAATCCACCTAGAGCCTGGTGACGACATGTCAGGGGTGAAGCCGAAGGCTAGTCAGGAGAGGTGGTCCTCAATCCCCTCGGCCCTTAGCCGCTGCCCGGCTCCTGCAATAAACAGCTGAGGATTCCATACTATTTCCTGTGCCACCTAGAGTGGGTTTTACTTAATGTTAGCATGATCTTCATAAATGACGTATGAATCATGTCTTTAGATGAGACTGCAGGGTAATGACTTTACCTGGTACCATACGTGTTTGAGTCATGCGGGCCATACCTCTTCTTGTGGGGAAGGGGATTTATACCCCTTTGGTCTATTGGTTGTGCCTGTCGGGGTTCTAGTGGGCTTCACACCCCTCTGGTATGGAGGTGCTTGCCTTCAAGATGCTGGGGGATTTTGTCCGATAGGTTTTTTTGAACCTCTTCATTTGGCGGAGGTTTTTGGAAGACATTCCTGCTTGGGGGGGGGGGTTCGGAAGTCTCTCCATCTTGCGGAGGTTTTGTAACTCTTCATCTTGCAGAGGTTTTGGGACTCTCTCCGTTTTGTCAGAGGTTTTTGCAAGACTCTCCATCCTACGGAGGTTTGGTAAGATTCTCTGTCTTGTAGAGGTTTTGGGAGTCTCTCCATTTTAGCGGAGGTTTTGCTGACTCTCCATTGTTGGCAGAGGTTTTTGTAAGACGCTCCGCCTCACGTAGGTTTTTGGATGTCTCTCTGTCTTGCGGAGGTTTTGGGAATCTCTCCGTTTCGATGGAGGTTTTGCAAGACTCTCCGCTGTTGGCAGAGGTTTTTGTAAGATCCTCCACCTCACCGAGGTTTTTGGAAGTCTCTCCATTTTTGCCGAAGGCTTTGTAAGTTTCTCCGTTTTTGCTGGAGCTTTTGCACGACTCTCCATTTTTGCCGGAAGTTTTGTAGGACTCTCCGTTTTTGTTGGAGGTTTTGTAGGACTCTCCATTTTTGCTGGAGGTTTTGCAGGACTCTCTGTTTTTGTCAGAGGTTTTGTAAGTTCCTCTGTTTTTGCCAGAGGTTTTGCAGGACCCTCCATTTTTGGACTCTCCATTCTTGGACTCTCCATTTTTGCTTGAGGTTTCGTATGACTCTCCGTTTTTGCTAGAGGTTTTGGAGGACTCTCCGTTTTTGTCGGAGGTTTTATAAGTTTCTCCATTTTTGCCTAAGGTTTTGGATCCCCTTCAGCATGTATTAATGCCGAAGGCTCTACACACTATTGGAGCTACGCAATACCTTCCAGGAAACTTGGGCAGTCTTGCCTTCCAGGTGATCTAGGCATACTACGCCCGCGGTGTGTAAGCTTGTTGTGCTCCCGAGGAAATGCCCCGGGTGCACTGCAACACTATCCACCAAGGGTGTGCCCTGGTACGTGCATTTATATGACCGAAGTTATGCAATACCTTCCAGGAAACCTATGCTTGTTGCCTTCGCAGTGACCTAGGCATGCTGCGCACGTTATATATAAGCATGTCATGCAACAATGATTCCTTACGACATCATTCCTCAGAGAACCACATCCTCACATCAAGGTCATCCCTTGATATGTGGCGTCCATACTACTGAGGCTATGCAATGCCTTCCAGGACACCCTGGCATAATCTGCCCTCTGGGTGACCTAGGTATGTTGTGCTGCTGCAGGTGTGTGGGATCCACTGCCTACCAGGGAAAAGCCTACCCTGCAGGAAACCTTTTCAGGTGACTTTAGGTTTAAGCAAGCAATGCTTACAGGTGCGTGGGCGTGTCACACCTCCTGAAGAAATCCTTCGGAGGAACCGCAACTATAGTACCAAGGAAGTCCCTTGATAACCGGCATCTACACACTATCAAGGCTATGCAACACCTTCCAGGAAACCTAGGCTTGATTCCTTTGCAGTGACCTAGGCCTACTTTGCAAATGGTGTGTAGGCATGTCGTGCAACGAGGATTCCTTGCGACAGCATTCCTCAGAGCACCGCATCTTTACCTCTGAGGACATCCCCCAGGGCGTGGCTTCGACACTGTCGAGGCTATGCAATGCCTTTCAGGACACCCTGGCAAAATCTGCCCTCTGAGTGATCTAGGCATGCGGCGCAGCTGTAGGCGTGGGTTTTGCATGGTTACGTACTAGTTAAGTTTTGCAGCCAACTGTTGGCAATAAGCAGCTAATTGCAGTATAAGACATAGCTAAGTCAGATGACTATTCGTAACTCATGTCAAATGAAGATTTAACTTAAGTTCTACAACTTACTACTAAACAAGGATGTAATCTAGATTTACCATTTCTACCTAATGGATATATGTAGTAAAAACTTCTAGCAGTAAGGTTGGATGCCTCCAACATATTTTTATCATACTGTACAAAAGATAGACCAGCTAGGTAAACTATCTATAGGTAATAGTGGGCGTACCTTTGCCAAAATAAGGCCTCTATTATGAGACTTGAAGGCCTAGAAGCGTACAGCTAGGCCGTGAGAGGTGGTCCTCGACCCCCTCGGCCCTTAGTCGTTGCCCGGCTCCGGGGGTAACCTGTCTGGAGCTTGATGACGGCGTGTGTTGGAGGTGGAGCCGAAGGCTAGTCAGGAGAGGTGGTCCTCGACCCCCTCGGCCCTTAGCCATTGCCTGGCTCTAAGGGTAATCCACCCGGATCCTTGCGACGGCGCATGTCGGAGGTGGAGCCGAAGGCTAGTCGGGGGAGGTGGTCCTCGACTCCCTCGGCCTTTAGCCATTGCCTGGCTCTGGAGGTAATCTGTCTGGAGCCTGGCGATGACATTCTCCGACTCAGCCCTCGTCACTGGGGTATTGCATCGTCGTTAGCGAAGTTGGTGGCGACAAAGCGGGGTCGGAGGGCCAGGGATCTGCCCGGGAGTTTATGCCAGGCATCCAACCCCTGTGCCATCCTTCGCCAGTTCCCTCTGTGGCTAGGTATCCTGCTTGTCTTTCGAGGTACTCCTCCTAGAAGGTTGTGAGGGTTCGATAGACGTTGGTGTTGTGGTCGCGCCCTGGTCCGTGCAGGATACATCCGTATGCCTCTAGGGGTACCAGAGCTTGTTGTTGACATTGAGGTCGTTGCCGGGCTGCGTGCCCCAAAGCCCGTGGTTTTCCCAGGGCCTCCTTTCCTTTGATGATCTAGAATATATTAGTTGTTCTATGTATATATGAAGCTCAAAGCATAGATGGAGGTTTCACTATGTGTTACTATAGATGGCTACCTTTAATCTAGTGTTGTAGATAAATTTTGGATTTTTGGTATATAAACATAAAATTATCAATAACTATAGTATTTAATGATAAGTTTTGAATTAATGTTTGCCCTTATTTTTAGGTATTCATGTATATAATATAATGGTAATAATTAATTATTTTTGAATTAATTGTCATTTGTATGGTTCATTCATGCATGCATGCATGGTAGCTCCATTTTTTTGACGAAAAACTTGGTTGCTCTCTTTTATTAGGTTGATTTGACATAAATTTACTTCATACATTGTAGATGGATTGTGGCTGGATGTACGGTTCTCGTACGAACCTAGGGTACCTTGATGGTGTGACGGCTTTTCTGGTAGCTGCCAAGGAGGATCGATTGGAGAAGGGTGTCGAATTTATATATTGTCCTTATTGTGATTGTAGAAATGAAAGATCCTTTTTTAGACAGAACATAGCCCTACAGATCTAAATGCACTTGATTATTAGGGGCTTCAAACCTAACTGCACGTGTTGGACCAAACATGGTGAAGAGCAGAATGTGTTACATGAAGACGTTGGTATCGTCGAAGAGCCCGAAGTCGACGTAAGAAGAGAAGATGACGAGGAATTTGGTGCTTATGTGAACTTGAGTACTCAGAGAGACTTTAACAAATTCATGTGCTTGATTGAGGACTCGGAGAAGCTGTTGTTCCCTGGATTCAAACCGGAATACACAAAGTTGTCATCCTTGCTCGAACTACTTAAATTGAAAGCAAGCGATGGTTGGTCGGATAAGAGTTTCACGGTGCTATTGGAACTCTTATTGGACATGTTTTTAGATGGAAATGAGCTGCTCAAAAGCACATACGAAGCAAAGAAGGTTCTTTGTCTATTGGGGATGGATGTAGAAAGGATACATGCATGTCCGAACAACTTGTATCCTCTATAGTAAAGATCTATCAGACTGACATTCATGTCTAGTATGCAAAGCATCTCAATACAAGTGAAAAAGTCAATCAGACGACGACGAGGTGAATAAAGAAATTCCTGCTAAGGTGGTGTGGTATCTGCCTATAATTCCGTGTCTTAAGCAGTTGTTTGTGAATCGAAAAGAGGCCAAATTATTGTGCTGGCACTTGGAGGGCTGCAAGCAAGATGGAAAGCTAAGGCACCCTGTAGATTCTCCCTAGTGGAGAAATATCGATATGATCTTTGATGACTTTGGTGCAGAATCGAGAAATTTAAGGTTTGCTTAGAGCACGGATGGGATGAATCCTTTTGGGAACATGAGTAGTAGGCACAACACTTGGCCAGTTGTTCTTAGTATCTACAACCTACCTCATTGCTGACTTTGCCACGTTATCTAAAGCCCATTTCACAATCTTACAACACATAACTGAAGTATTCCTGCATATCGACATATATAATGACGTACTACGCAGAGAGAATCTAGGCCATATGGAGGCTTGGATCACAAAACAACACAACCGTAGCTTCAACAACTAATGGCAGCACGATTCAGTAATAATAGTTCAATAGAGGACAATATTAGCTGGTTGACAAGATGGCCAAGTAACATAGTCGTGACATTTTAAGCTTATGACATAAACGAGTATACCTTTTATATCAGAGCACGGGATAGTAAGAGCACAATACAGAACAATGGTGTGCACATAGATGCCTGTTGGGACAAACGTGGGGTCTGTGCGTACTATTGGTACATAGAGGAGATTTGAGAACTCGACTATGTACGTTTCGAGATCCCCCTCTTTCGGTGCCATTGGATCGCACTGTCAAGTGTTAAGGTAGACAAGTACGGAATGACTATTATCGACCTCGAACGTGCCATATACAAAGATGAACCATTTGTACTCGCTAAGAAAGTTGTCCAGGTCTTTTATGTGCAAGACCCAACAAATCCAAAGCTTCACGTAGTCCTTCAGGGAAAAAGAAGGATTGTCGGAGTTGAGAATGTCGTGGATGAAGAAGAGTACAATCAATTTGATGAGTACCCTCTTGGCGATGACATCGCCCTTAATGAAGAACAACTTCGATCGGCTATCTACGCGTCAATCATCAAGAAGGGCTGATTGTTAAAGCTGTATGATGTTACTCGATTGTTATGTACCTATATATTGCAATGTAATATGTAAAAATTAATTAGTTATGAATTTACTTAAAAAATTGATCTCATTAATTTGGAGTTTGTATGAATTATTTATGAATTTTGCTTGTTTTAGTTTAATTTAATATTTAGGTTTAATGTTCAAGTTAATTTTTTGGTTATAGTAAGAAGAATGATACATACACCATGTGATAGTACAGATTTAATCTTAAATTTACATGAAAATTTCGTCTCATTTGGAGTTTGTTTGAATTATTTATGAATTTTGCAAGTTATAATGATTCTGAAAAATCAGTAGTATAGGCGCTTATATAATAAAAGCTGTCTGTACTAATATATTAGTATAGACGGCTCAGAGTTATAACTTATCTGTACTATTTTTACAGACGACTGTTTTATAAAAAACTATTTGTACTAATTATACTAGTAGAGACGGTTCGGAGTTATGATCCTTCTATACTAATGCCGCTATATATACCGTTTCGTCCAACCCGCACTTCACCAAGTTCTTCTAAAAACCCTAACCGCCTCTCGTGCTCCTCACTGACAACCGTGCTCCTCCCGGCGATCTCCCTCCCTCCGGTGACCGTGTTCCTCTTGGCGACCGTGCTCCTCCCTGTGAACTCCCTCCCCCTGGCGACCGTGGTCCTCTCGTCTACCATGCTCCTACCGGCAACCTCCCTCCTCCCAGCGACGTCCTCTTCCTGATGACCTCCTTCCCCCTGGTGACCGTCCTCCTCCCGGCAACCTCTCTCCCCTCAGTGATCTCCCTTCCCCCGGTGACCGTGCTCCCCAGCGACCGTGATCCTCCCGGTGACCTCCCTCTCCCCGACGACTGTGCTCCTCCCAGCAACCTCCCTCTCCCTGACGACCGTGCTCCCCAGTGACCATGCTCCTCTCGGCGACCTCCCTACTCCCAGCGACCATGCTCCATCCATCCACAGTGGTGAGCAGCCATTCCCTTCCACCTGAGCCATCAGAGCCGGTGCTCCGGCCGAGCCGTGGTCCTCTCTTCTCGGTGATAAGCATGATTATGCTCTATGATGCCTGATTATGCTAGATGATGCCCTAGATAGTGCAAGTCTTGTATGGTATTTGCTCGATGATGATTAGGATTACTGAAATTGGGCATGTTCTCTAAGTAATCTAGTATAGACCTGTGAGTTCTCTAGTTTCGGCTTTGTTCTATGCATCGAGATACACCTATTGATTTGTTCAATATTGCTGTGATCTCTATATATGCTTCACACTTTTTTTGGTACTAGATGAATTGCTAAGTCCAAGTTGTTGTCACTGTCTTGTGCAGCTCGAATCAATTTCAGTTTTGGCTCGACAGTGGTTTGCTACTACTATTCTAAGTCTAGGTCTTTTTACTAGTTGGTGCTTAGGAACATTGCCCAATTGATGATGAATTCCCTAGGAAAATTAGGGTGCAGGACTTTCAAAGTCCTGGGGCCAATTGTTTCTTATTGTCTGAGAGCAATTTTTCCTTCAAAAAATTGCAAAAATTGCATCCCTTGAACATTTTTTGGCCTATGGAACTTTCATGCAGTTTGGTAGTTTTGGATCATACAGGTTATCGGTTCTTTTCTTTGTGGTGTCTACATTTCCAAGTTTTAATGTTCAAATAAATGACCGGTTTGAGTTTTTGAAAATTAAGTAGTACACATAATGAAGCACTTATAATTACTAAACTGTATAGTTTATATGAGATTGGCTTTAAGCTTTGTCATAGACTATTGTAGAGGAGTCTAATGGTCCTTTTAGGCTAATATAACTCCCCATCCTCTAAAATTTCTAGCAACTCACTCTGTAAAACATTTTTCTACACATTTAGTTAGTTGATAACACATTATCCTTCTCTAACTGTTGTAGTATCATAAGTTTCTTGTATACATTATAACCCCAGCCTTTAAAGAATTGATTGAAATGTTTTAGCTTGCTTTCAATCCTATCAAATGTTGTTTCAGCATGACAAGGCTTATCCCATATATTCCCTTTTTAACTTTTTGGATGATTGAGTGAAAACAGCTCAAACTTACACTTATACATTGTTTTATGTACATCTTGTTTCATTTTTTATGGAATCCAGTATGTGCTAATGTTGCGAAATTCAGTTAATCACATTTATGCAAACTCGTTCTAGTCTAGGACTCATCTGACACTTATGTTTTTTTTTGTTATTGTGAGAAAGGTGAGTTTGATGTCTAGTGTATGCCAGGTCCAGTTAGCTGATTTCAATGTGATCTAGGCATCAAATTGCTTTATTTTTAGTTTACCTTCTTGCCTTGCCTCTCTCACCCACTCCTTTCATCAATTTTCACTGTAACTTTTAATCTTTTTGTCCTTAATAGCATGGTTGTCTACGTATCTATGCTTAATGATGATAATGTTTACTAAAATTGGGCATTTAAGCTAAGTACAATAGATTTAGCCTGTAAACTTCTCTGTTACTATTTTGCTCAAGCTGGTTGTGAAAGTTGTGACTTGGGAATCCCTAAGTAACCCCCGTATACCTAGTTTTGCAGCTCTGTTGCTTCTCTGTGCACTTTCTGGTAACCTGAAACTTTGGATAAATTGCTACTAGATTGGTGGGGCTGTAGAGTTGTTGGCCTGTTCAATTCCATCTATTGCTCTACAACTCGGTTTATGTTGTTTCTGTTACATTCTGCTTTTCTGAACCTGTTTAGTAGCTCTGTCCAATAAGTTTGTTTAGTTTCAAAGAATGGATGGCATGTTCTTTTTCTAGGTGTGATCTTAGCTAAATGCCCAGTTGTGATGTGTATTATGATCAACTAGGGAGCATAGTTTTATAGTTCTGGGGTCAGGTATTTAGAACTATCTGAGAGCACATTTTAATCCTTTAGATTGCTGTTCAGTACTGTTTTATATACATGATGGTTGGCATCTTTGATCATGCTCTAATGGCTCTTTCTTTCAAGTTCATGTATATCAATTTCGATCTGTTCTGTTCTTGTTATTCTTTTTATGCAATATGGTTATTCATGCTCTCATTATCGCACATATTACAACTTCCATGCTTTTCTCAGGATACTTCCCCATGTTGTTCTTCTTTCAAACTAGCTTGAGCTAAGTGATAGTTAGCAATATCCTTCTGCTAAATCTTTCCCCATTCTTGAGCTAAGTGATAGTTAGCTTGCGCTAAATGATTTGTTTTCTAGAAGACTGGAAACAGCAATAACAAACTTCTACCATTATAACAAGTTCCTTAATAAGCTGTGACTTCCTATTTTGAAGATAGCATCTGGAGATGAACGTGAACTACCTCCGGCCTCTTCTCCTCAACAACAAGAGGGGGTCACTGCTCAACAAGATGCGGATGCCACTTCTTAGGAGCAAACAGAAGAAACTCACACGCAGAAGCAAAAGCGAGGTGGCCGGTATAAAAACCAAATACCCATGGGTCACTACACCATAACTCACGTCAATGAGGCATGCATGCCAACACAGTCTCAGCAAGCTCAGGTGGCATTTCGTAGAGCATGCACCTCACTTGGATGGACAAGGGTCAGGATAACTAACCCAAACTAGAAGGTTGTGCCGTGGAGCGAGAAAATCTTCTTGTGGGAAACAATTGAAGCCCAATTTCACCTCCCTGAAGGATGCTCCTTGGAGGATGTGGAAAGAAAGATAATAGCCAAGATGGGCAGGGCATGGTAGACCTTCAAGAGCGAGCTGTATAATACATATGTGAAGCAGGATCTCATCCCCAATAATGTTGCTTATGGGTACTTGGTGGATCAATGGCCAGAGTTTGTGGAGAGGTGCCAATCCGAGGAAATTCACAGCAGAGTCAGGCTAACAAGGTGCACTAGTCACTCAACACGCACTTCCAAAGGCTGGGCACCGGTGGGCACGCACGCAAGGAGTTGGACTAGGACAAGGAGGATGAACAGGCAGCTTGGGAGAACCACTTGACACCATTTTTATAGATCCTAGAGAGGCAGACCCGGAACTGGTTCCGAGGAAGGATGGTACGCTCGGCTGATGGTTCCATCACCTTTAGGAAGCTAGAAACTGAGCAAGTGGCTCAAAGAATACTGCAACTTTCAGAAGAATCCACTCAAGGATCATTCTAGCCATCTTGGGAAAAAGACATACTAACCTTGGCTCTGGTGAATAAAGAGCACCTGGGTCACATGCATGGCATGGGTGTTTCCATTCCATGGAAGTTGGGATTTCTTGACGATGCCGATTCATATAAGAGCTGAAGGATAAACAAAACTAAGCACGAAGCAGCCGAACATGAACAGATGAGAATGAAGATTGTCACTGAGGTCGAAGCAAGGACGAAAGAATAGATTGATATGCTTGCAGAAAGGATGGAACAACGGGTCGAGGAGCGAGTACGGGCAATGAGGCAGTAGGATGCAGCCATGACACTTGAATCTTCACTGGTTCGACATCAGAGTAGCTACACATCTGCACCAAATAATGATCTAGATAACATGCTCTATCAACATGACTTCCCTACCGGCGGATTTGAAGGTAACTCCCCTGGCGATGACATTCCAAAAGTGGTCCCTAGCGAGAGATACCCCATCGACGACATAGAGGTAGCCACCAAGTGCAAGCTCTTACTGCCCACCACTGTTGGCTTAAATAACATCATTGAGGTTGGCACAGGCTTGGTGTTCCCATGTGGTGGGGAACAGATGACCCACAGACTCTCGCTAGAGCCTGGTTATGCTAGGGTGTTAGTGGACATGGTATAGAGGAATTGCACGTCCCTGCCACTTCTTATTCCCAAAGAGGATGACGTCAGGACACTTGGGGAGGCCATACAGTCCTTTATCTAGTGGCCGAATAAGTTCATAACACTGGTTACCCCTCCATCGCCTCCATAGCCTCTGTCTCTAGTACACGATGATAGCGACTTCCCTTTTCGTTGTGCTTCGCTGAAGGTCAAATCTCCTTCTGCACAATATGAGCAATAATAATTGTCCTGCAAAACTGGCCAACAGTCCGCCAAAATGGCACCACCCGGAAAGGGCAGAGCCAGCAAACAGAAGGATGAGAGCAAGGAGGTAGAAGAAGAACCTCTATCAAACACCTTTGTTGCAGGTTAGTCATTACTGTTGGGGGAAAATAAACCAGCCTGAGGATAATAGTTGACGATCGCTATCAAAGGTCCCTCCAGAGCCTACGGCCTCTGGACTTAGCAGGAGGCCCTATCCCCAGAGGCTACGAACCCCTTCGAGTCGCCTCTCCAGCACATACGTGGCCCCTCAGAAGACTCGAAGCTACAACAAGTACTCCCAGAGCCTTTGGCCTCTGAACTCAATAGGAGGCCTTATTCCCGGAGGCTACGGACCCCTTCAGGCCACCCCTCTGGTGCCCATGCAGCTTTTTAAAGCCTAAAGACATGACTAGCCTTTGGATATAATATCAGGGAAGAAAGGACACCCCCTGTTGTCGACCTGACGCGATGTAATGGGCGATTAATGCCGGTGCAAGTGGTGCTTATCCTGACACCCCACATGATGCAAGTCGTCCTGACACCCCCGGCAGAGTGGCATCGGGCCGTAATTGGCAACCGGCTCACCCATCTGAGGGAAGGCACCAAAATAGTTAGCATGACAGATATTTATCTTCTATGTAGGGTAAAAGGTAGTTATTTAGGATAAGGTCCAGTAATTCGGCCAGGTCCTAGATATTTGTACATCATGATAACTTGTACCCTAAGCTACGTATTACCTTATAAATAGGGGGTCGTGGTCACCTGGAAGAGGAGATAAAAAAAGAGCCTGCTCAACACAACACAGAGGATCATAATCACAAAGTTTTCCTATGATACTCCCCCTGATCCAGTCCATATTTTTTACTATCAACACATTTGTGGTGTTCCTTCCTCTCAAACTTCGTCTCCAAGCTTGAGTCTCCTCCTTAGAAGAAACTCTCACCGTACTTGCTGGGGCAAGACGAACTCTTGCTCCTACAGCACGCCTTCCATGGGGAACGAACACAAAAGTGCCAAGGAGAGGTAAGAATCCACCAGAAAAACCACCAACGCGCTAGCCGCCACATCCACCGTTACAACCATGCAATCATATGTGTGGCTGTCTTAGCCGTGCACATCACGTATACCCTCCAGCCCCACTAGCATATGGGACGGCGTTCCTCCGTCCTTGACCAACCTAGAACCTTGGGTCGGTACGGAAACTCGTTGCACCAGAAGAGGTCGCGACCGAGATCGCAGCCAAGCATGCCGCCTTCTAGTGGTTCTGGGCGGTCGAACCCCGGAATGTTTCAGTCTGGACTTGGTCCCAAGGTATTTGCTTCGACAACACCTGGGACGCCCCGGGAGAGCCAACACCTTCGAAGAATCTATCCACCCAGTGTCCTCCTCGGGCCTCCTCAGCGAAAGAAGGTTCCGAAGAGGCGCAATGCTCTGGAGTATGCAGACCTCGCCAGCGCCTCTGACGTAGCCCTCGTGACGCCAACAGCAGGCGAGGAACCCCAAGTCCACCTCATCCAGAGAGGCGCAATCGGAGCCACTCCGGCTCCGAAAACAAGTTCACCAAGCAACCCCTGATGGCCTCCCCAAAGGAAAGTAGGCCCTGGGGAAACCGCAGGCTCCAGGGCACATGACCCCTGACAGCGACCTCAATGTCAGCCACAAGCTCTGGTACCCCTGGAGGCATATGGGTGCATCCTGCATGGACCACGGCATGGCCACAACACCAATGACTGCCGAACCTTCACGACCTTCCGGGAAGAGTACCTCGAAAGATAAGCAAGATACTTGGCCACGGAGCAAACTGGCGAAGGATGGCACATAGGTCGAAAGCTTGGGGCAAACTCCCAGGAAGATCCCTGGCCCTTCGACCCCGCTCTGTCACCATCAACTACGCTACCAACGGTGCAATATCCCTACGATGAGGACTGAGTCAGAGAACGCCGTCACCAGGCTCCGAACCGGTTACCCCCGGAGCCGGGCAATGGCTAAGGGTCGAGGGGGTCGAGGACCACCTCTCCTGACTAGCCTTCGGCTCCACCTCCGACAAACGCTGTCGCCAGGCTCTGGACGGGTTACCCCCGGAGCTGGGCAATGGCTAAGGGCTGAGGGGGTTGAGGACCATCTCTCCCGACCTAGCTGTAGGCTTCGAGGCCTTCAAGCCTCATAATCGAGGCTTTATTCTGGCAAAGGTACGCCCACTATTACCTATAGATAGTTTACCAGCTGGTCTATCTTTCGTACAACACGATAAAAATATGTTGGAGGCCTCCAACCTTACTGCTAGAAATTTTTACAACTAGTAGCCCTTAGGTAGAAATGGTAAATCTAGATTATGTCCCTATTTAGCAGTAAGTAGTAGAACTTAAGTTACATTTTCTTTTGACATGACTTATGAACAGTCATCTGACCTAGCTATGTCTCGTACTGCAGTTAGCTGCTTATTGCCAACAGTAGACTGCAAAACTTAACTAGTACGTAACCATGCAAAACCCATACCTGTAGTTGCGCTGCATGCCTAGGTCACCCAGAGGGCAGATTTTGCCAGAGTGTCCTAGAAGGCATTGTGTAGCCTTGGCAATGTCGAAGCCACACCCCGGGGATGTCCTCGGGGGCGGTGGTGCAGTGCTTTGAGGAATGCTGTCGTAAGGAATCCTTGTTGCACGACATGCTTGCACACTACGGGCACAACAGGCATAGGTCACCACATAGACATCAAGCCTAGGTTTTCTGGAAGGCATTGCATAGCCTCGATAGTGTGATGCCAGTTATCAAGGGACTTCCTTGGTAATGTAGTTGCGGCGCCCCTAACGGATTTCTTCGGGAGGCGTGACATGCCCACGCACCTGTAGGCATTGCTTGCCTAAACCTAAAGTCACCTGAAAAGGTTTCTTGGAGGGTAGGCTTTGCCCTGGTGGGCAGTGGAGCCCACACACCTGCAGCAGCATAGCATGCCTAGGTCACCCAGGAAGGCATTGCATAGCCTTGGTAGTGTGGACGTCGCATATCATGGGATGACGTTGATGTGAGGATGCGGTGCTCTAAGGAATGCTATCGCAAGGAATCCTTGTTGCACGGCATGCTTATATACCGCGAGCGCAGGATGCCTAGGTCATTGCGAGGGCATCAAGCCTAGGTTTCCTGGAAGGTATTGCATAGCTTCGGTTGTATAAAAGCCACGCGCCAGGGCACACCCTTGGTGGATAGTGTTGTGGTGCATCCGGAGCGTTTCCTCGGGAGCACAACAAGCCTACACACCGCAGGCGTAGCATGCCTAGGTCACCTGGAAGGCAAGGATGCCTAGGTTTCCTAGAGGGTATTGCGTAGCCCCGATAGTGTGTAGAGCCTTCGGCGTTAATACATGCTGAAGGGGTTACAAAACCTTCGGCAAAAATAGAGAGTCTTAAAAAAGGTTACAAAACCTCCAGCAGAAACGGAGAGTCCTACAAAACCTCCAACAAAAACGGAGAGTCCTAGAAAACCCCTAGCAAAAACGGAGAGTCTTACAAAAAGATACAAAACCTCCAGTAAAAATGGAGAGTCCTCCACAAAACCTCCAGCAAAAATAGAGAGTCCTACAAAATCTCTGGTAAAAACGGAGAGTCCTACCAAACCTCGGTAAAAACGGAGAGTCCTACCAAACCTCCGGCAAAAACGGAGAGTCCTCCACAAAACCTCTGACAAAAACGAAGAGTCCTGTAGAGCCTCCAGCAAAAACAGAGAGTCCTACCAAACCTCCAACAAAAATAGAGAGCCCTGCGAAAGCATTGGCAAAAATGGAGAGACTTCCAAAAATCTCCAGCAAAAATGGAGAGTCCTACCAAATCTTCGAAAAACAGAGAGTCTTACAAAAGCTCTAGTAAAAACGGAGAGGCTTCCAAAAATCTGCAGGAGGTAGAGCATCTTACAAAAACCTCCACCAAATAGTCTTGCAAAACCTCTACCAAAACGGAGAGACTCCAAAAACCTCCACAAGACGGAGAGTCTTACCAAACCTCCGCAAAACGGAGAGAGTTCCAAAAACCCCCGCAAGCGGGAATATCTTCCAAAAACCTCCGCCAGACGGAGAGGTTCCAAAAAACCTATCAGATAAAATCCCCTTGCATATTGAAGGGAAGCACCTCCGTACCAGAGGGGTGCGAAGCCCACTAGCCCCCGACAAGCACATCCAACAGACCAAAGGGGTATGAATCCCCCTCCCTGCAGGAAGACGTATGGCCCGCATGACTCAAACACATATGGTAATAGGTAAAGTCATTACCCTGCTGTCTCATCTAAAGACATGATTCAATGTTGTTTATGAAGATCATGCTAACATTTAGTAAAATCCCACTCTACGTGGCACGGGAAATAGTATGGTATCCCCAACTGGTTATTGCACGAGTCAGGCAGTGTCTAAGGGCTGATGGGGTCGGGGATCACCTCTCCCATTTGGCCTTTGTCTTCACCTCTAACATGCAATCGCTACGCTCTGGACGGATTACCTCTAGAGCCGGGCAGTGGTTAAGGGCCGAGGAGGTCGAGGATCGCCTCTCCCGTCTGGCCTTCGGCTTCGCCTCTGACACGCTATCGCCAGGCTCCAGATGGATTAACTCCGGAGCCGGGCAGTGGCTAAGGGCCAAGGGGGTCGAGGACCACCTCTCCCGTCTGGCCTTCGGCTTCGCCTCTGACACACCATCGCCAGGCCCTGGATGGATTACCTCCGGAGCCACGTAACGGCTAAGGACCGAGGTAGTCAAGGACCACCTCTCCCGTTTTGCCTTCGGCTTTGCCTCCGACACACCGTCGCCAGGCTCCGAGAGGATTACCTCCAGAGCCAGGCAGTGGCTAAGGGCCGAGGGGGTCGAGGAACACATCTCCTCTCTGGCCTTTAGCTTCGCCTCCGACACGCCGTCACCAAGCTCCGGACGGATTACCTCCGGAGCAGTGCAGCGGCTAAGGGCTGAGGAGGTCGAGGACCACCTCTCCCGTCTGGCCATCAGCTTCGCCTCTGACACACCATCACTAGGCTCCGAGCAGATCACCTCCAGAGCCAGATAGCAACTAAGGGCCGAGAGGGTCAAGGACCATCTCTCCCGCCTGGCGTTCGGCTTCGCCTCTGACACGTCGTTGCTATGCTCCAGGAGGATTACCTTCGGAGCCAGGTAGCGGCTAAGGAATGAGGGGGTCGAGGTCCACCTCTCTCATCTGGCCTTTGGCTTTGCCTCTGACACGCCATTGCCAGGCTTCGGGTGGATTACCTCCAGAGCCGGGCAAAAGCTAAGGGCCGAGGGGGTCGAGGACCACCTCCCCCGCCCAGCCTTCGGCTTCGCCTCCGACAAGCTGTCGCCAGGCTTTACACAGATCGCCTCCAAAGCCGGGCAGTGGCTAAAGACCTGAAGGGTCGGGGACTACCTCCAAAGCTAGTCCCTAAAGGTTCTACATGGACTTCACTGGGTCAAAAATCTGGAACAAATTTGGAAGAAGGCCCTACCAGCACCGAGCCCGAGGAGTACGCGATAACCCGGAAGGACGAGGTCGCCACTGCTTCACCCGGCCCTCCTTAGTTACCCTATGTATCTACCACCACCAGTTTCTCGAGGCCACCTCTCCGCCAGAAGGAATGAAACCGGCGATGATCTATGCGAGGGCTTGGTACCTTGGTCATCCAAAAAACTAGCCATCGTTACGAATTGGCGAAGAAGCGCGGCTCGAAGGCATGAAGGCACACATACATGTGGTCCCTTGCTCGAAGGATCCCCTTATACTTTGGCCCAAAAAGAGATACAATCGCCTCCAAAGGTCCAAATTATATTATTAAACAAATCGTGCATCCGGAGGATGTGTACAAAGAAGCAAATAGTATAAAGGCCACTGTAAAGGAGACACACCGTCACCAGGCTCCGAGCGGATTACCTCCAGAGCCGGGAAATGGCTAAGGCCCATGGGTTCGAGGAACACATCTCCTGTCTGGCCTTCAGCTTCGCCTCCGACACGCCATCACCAAGCTCTGGACGGATTACCTCCGAAGCAGTACAGCGGCTAAGGGCTGAGGAGGTCGAGGACCACCTCTCCCGTCTGGCCTTTAGCTTCGCCTCTGACACACTGTTGCCAGGCTCTGGGCGGATCACCTCCAGAGCCAGATAGCGGCTAAGGGCCGAGAGGGTCGAGGACTATCTCTCCCGCCTGGTGTTCAGCTTCGCCTCTAGCACGTCGTCGCTAGGCTCCGGGAGGATTACCTCCGGAGCCGGGCAGCGGCTAAGGGCCGAGGGGGTCGAGGTCCATCTCTCTCGTCTGGCCTTCGGCTTCACCTCTGACACGCCATTGCCAGGCTTCGGGTGGATTACCTCTGGAGCCAGGCAATGGCTAAGGGCCGAGGGGGTCGAGGACCACCTCTCCTGCATAGCCTTCGGCTTCGCCTCCGACAAGCTATCGCCAGGCTTTAAACAGATCGCCTCCAAAGCCAAGAAGTAACTAAAGACCTGAATGGTCCGAGACTACCTCCGAAGCTTGTCCCCAAAGGTTCTACATGGACTTCACTGGGTCAGAAATCTGGAACAAATTTGGAAGAAGGCCCTACAAGCACCGAGCCCGAGGAGTACACGATAACCCGGAAGGACGAGGTCGCCACTTCTTCACCCGGCCCTCCTTAGTTACCCTATGTATCTACCACCACCAGATTCTCGAGGCCACCTCTCCGCCAGAAGGAATGAAACCGGTGATGATCTATGCAAGGGCTCGGTACCTTGGTCATCCAAAAAACTAGCCATCGCCTACGAATTGGCGAAGAAGCGCGGCTCGAAGGCACGAAGGCACACATACATGTGGTCCCCTGCTCGAAGGATCCCCTTATACTTTTGCCCAAAAAGAGATACAATCGCCCCCAAAGGTCCAAATTATATTATTAAACAAATCGTGCATCCGGAGGATATGTACAAAGAAGAAAATAGTACAAAAGCTGTTTTAGAGGAGACAAACCCCGAGAGAGCAAACCAGGGGGAGAAAGGGTACAAGGTGGCAAAAGAAAACTATGACCCGCCGAATAGCCATACTCGAAAGGCAAAACAGAGATGTCCACGAAGCACCCCCGAAGGCCACCTTCGCCTCCTATGGATCCCGGCAGGGGCCCCGCATGGAGCGGCGTATGCACCTCATCCGTGGCATGCCACCACAGAAACTGATGCAGTAGCCGACCCCCGAGCTGTCAGAAGATGAGGAAGAAACCAAAGGGGCCACTGTTGGGTCCTCCTCCCACTTCTTCCCAGCCCTCGTCGCTAATGTCCGCTCTTCCTCGTCACTCTCCCTCCATAGGAGATCCCAGTCGATCTCCGCATCTTCATCAGAAATATCACTGATCTCGACAGGCATGGTCTCCCAAACCGGGGGTTGGGCCGGGGCAACAGGGAGCTATCCACCCCATAGGGACGGAAGCTTAATGGCCTTCGGTGCCACCTCCGGTGGCCGAAACAGCCCAGCCCCAGTAGAAGTAGTCAAGATCAATGATGTTTCCGAAGAGGATGGTGAGGCAAACAATGCCATATTCAAAGTCAAGTTAAGTGCTCGCTCGTGGGGCGGCGATAGATCCAGCCGAATGACCCCCGCTTTATACTCGTGCCGAGCAGCCACGTACACCCAAGAAAATAAGCGAAACCAACGTCACGTCACTCCACGATGTCCCTCATTAATCTCTGGGGGGCCGTGGCCATATCCCGGTCATTCCACTAACACATGGCAACATCCCACAGCAACGCCTCATTTTCTTGCATGAACGTCCCATCACATTAATGACCTAGACTCCTTTCGGCACTTGCCAGGGGGGTGGGCACAAGACCCTAGATGAACCCATGCATTATCCAGTCAGAAACGTGCCAGTGACACATCCCATCCTACTGTCCTTAAACTGGCAAATGTGGGGATTCCCTGATCCCAAACGTAATCCCCCACTCTAACAAACTCAAATGATGAGAAGACCCATCACCAAAAAAGTCCAAAAAATCTAAATCGGCCTCGGCACAGACCTTGGAGCGCATCACCGATGCCCCTCCGACTTCGAGTCCCGATATCGCATACTCCAACTCCAACAGGCTCCAGAACGTACCTCCTCTGCTGATACGTCTTCGGTCTTTGACTCCGACTTCGACGCCAGCTGCACTTCCGGCCTCAACATAACCCCAGGGTGTGCCGCCATCACCAATGCACCATCAAGCATTGAGCTTCACCATCAACGCCTGTAGTTCCCACCGAAATACTCCTCAGGGACAGGGAATGGCCTTCAGGCATTCTTGTTGCAAACCCAGGCTGGAGTTGGTTTTCCCCTACATCCTCTCACCCCTCCAAATGTTGAGGCCAGAGAATAAGAGGGCACTGTTGGGGGAAAATAAACTAGCCTGAGGATAATGGTCGATGATCACTATCAAAGGTCCCTCCAGAGCCTTTGGCCTCTGGACTCAATAGGAGGCCATATCCCCAAAGGCTGTGAACCCCTTCAGGCCACCTCTCCGGCACGTACGTGGCCCTCCCAAAGACTTGAAGCTACAACAAGTACCCCCAGAGCCTTCGGCCTCCAAACTCAATAGGAGGCCTTATTCCTAGAGGCTGCGGACCCCTTCGGGCTGCCCCTCCTGTGCCCATGCAGCCCTCCAAAGCCTAAAGGCGCGATTGGCCTCTAGAGATAATATCAGGGAAGAAAGGACATCCCCTACAGACGACTTGACGTGAGGTGATGGACGATTAATGCCGGTGCAAGTGGTGCTTATCTTGATACCCCCACACGATGCAAGTCGTCCTGACACCCTCGGCAGAGCGGCACTGGGCCATAATTGGCAACCGGCTCACCCCTCAGTGGGAGGCACCAAAATAGTTACCACGGTAGATATTTATCTTCTATGTACTGTAAAAGGTAGTTATCCAGAATAAGGCCCATTAATTTGGCCAGGTCCTAGATATTTGTACATCGTGATAGCTTGTACACTAAGCTACATATTACCTTATAAATAGGGGGTCATGGTCACTTGGAAGAGGAGATAAAAAAAAGAGCCTCCTCAACACAGCACGAAGGAGCATAATCACAAAGTTTTCCTGTGATACTCCCCTTGGTCCAGTCCATATTTTTACTATCAATACATTTGTGGTGTTCCTTCCTGTCAAACTTCATCTCCAAACTTGAGTCTCCTCCTTAGAAGAAAGTCTTACCGTACTTTCTGGGGCAAGATGAACTCTTGCTCCAACAATTACTAGGCAAGAAAGCATTAGAGCAATTGGGCTGGGCAAGTATGATTCTGCATGTCCTATACATGAAGAGGTTCCATGAGGAGAAACATCTTTCCCATTGTTTCATGCCAAGTACCAGCGGTAACATTTCCTAAAACCAGCTGGATCCTTCCTCGTGACCTTTGAGGATTTATTACTCCTCTACCATCTTGACAAGCTGGACGTTGGTCTAGTGAGATGATAGACACTGTAAGTGTTTAATTGCGGTTTATGCTTAATGAACCACCTAACTCATTGATATGCTCATTCATCTATATTACTCTTATGTGTAGACTTATGATTCAAGAAGCCGGGAGAGAGCATCCGGGAATTGGATTCCTCGACCCATATGTCGTATGTGTGTCAACGATCACTTGGTCTCCGAGGGAGGTCAAAAAATACGTCATGGAGGCCGTGGTTGCTCTTTGTGGATCAAAGGACCTTATTCTTCTATCGTACAACTATCGGTACCCTTGGATGCTAGTTTGTCTCTATACACATAATCAACACTGCATATACTTTGACTCGATGTACTATGACCCAGATAGGTATTCAGATCTGACAGATTTGTTGACAAGGGCGTTCACGAAGTATGTTTCAATGGGTGAGATTGTATGGAGAGATAAACCCTCGGTGACCCACCAACATAAGTTCTTGGTAATAATTCCTCCATCATAATAATATGCATTCCATAGAACTAAATGTACGGTGCACAAATTTCTGCAGTGTCACAGGCAGCCACAGGGCATCAACCTTTGTGGGTTCTACGTTGCTCAGTATATGCTGGAAATCGTTGGCTCTAGTCCGCTAATATATCTGCCAGTTAGTGTAATTATAATATATTAAAATGCATTTTTCATCATTGTGCCTAACTATTTTAATTTTCTTCTATAGACATAAATTTCCTATAAATAATCTCGTGAAGGATAGTCTCATGTATATTAAAAAATGGCTCATCCATTTCATACTTGCGGAGATCATATAGAAGAGCGATGAATTTCATGATCGCAACAACTTTAGGAGCTAAGGTTTGTAATCACAATAGAAGCAAGTCATTTCAATATATTGAAAATGCTTGCATCTTGCGGTCTATTGATGTATTAAACCTTTATTGCTAATGATATAGAAAATGTCACACCTGATTTTAATGGCCAAAACCAGGTGCGGCTTATGTGTGCCCAGAATGTTCAACACACATAAGGACGTCACAGGTGAAGTAACAAAAGCAATACTTTTATAGAATAAACGTTAAACTCTTACTGTAATTGACATATATTGTCTTCTATGAAGATATCTGCAGTGGAACAGAAGCACTGGTGCCCAACAACATCGCAGGCAACCTACCGGGAGACACGCGCCTAGAACTTCACAACCTCATCTTGATAGTCTTCAACATCTTCACTCACTGAGCAGCAACATACATGTCGCATGGTATAGGGAAAATAGCAAGTGTGAGCACATGACGCGCTCAGCAAGTGTGGGAAAAATAATGATGTGCAGGCTTATATCAAGAATAGGCTAACACATGGTACATTTGCGTAAATGCGAGTAATGAAAACATATTTGGTCTCAAAAGCATTAAGCAATTATTAAGTGAATGTAACTGTCACGGCCCAGAGTTTCTAAACACATAATTAAGCACTAATGAGCATCATTAGCATCTTTTGTTTTTGTTTTGAGCAGTATAGACATGCAATGAGGATTAAACCGAATGTGGTTAAACCAGGTTTAACTGATGCATTGTAAAGCATCTCCCAAAACTTCTATGGAACATAGGGCTGGTGGCAATTTTAGAAATTAGTAGATGCTAGGAGAAGAATATAAATGAATTTTCCCAAATTTTTGGGAAATATTTAGAAGGCATAAAAATCATCACAAAATGGAAAAGATAGCATCTTTGAACAATTTTTATTCAAAATTGGCTCAAGCATTCTGGGTCAAACAAGTTCAAATGGGTTCCTTATGAATTTTAGTTTCAAACAAATTTTTTTTAACAATTTTGGGCAATGGGAAGGCTTCCATTTGGTTAAGGTCTGTGGAGTGGGATATTTGCATTGCCAGCACTGTTCACGGCCCCACCTGTCATCCCCTTCGCACACACAGCTCTCTGCTCCCCCTTCTCCCGCTCTCACAGAGCAAGCGGCGCCACCATACTTGACTTTGGTGGCCACCTCCATGTTGCCGGCCAAAAGATCAGTGCCAGGCCTTATCCCCCTCCCCTTGCCCTCTGCTTTCCCTCTCTCTTTCCCCTCTCGCGTGGCACCAGCGAGCACAGAGAGTAGCGCAGCGCTGAGCAAAGCAGAGCCACGGCCGCCGGCCAAAAATGCACGCCACCGGCGTGTCCCACCAAGCCCGAGCAGGGTGGAGCACCGAGGGAGGACGCCAAGGCCCTCCTCTACCGTTTCCCCTCCTTCCCCAGCCATTTCCTGCACGGATTGGAGCCGTCCGCGCTTTCTTCCGCAACGGCGGCAACCCAGCTCCGCTGTCCTCCGTCGATCCACCGCATCCTCGCTTCTCCGGCCCAACCCGCTGCATGGTGAGCTTCCCCATGCTCATGTACACCTTATGCGCTCGCCGTTTTCCCTCCGTCCCGTCACCGGCGCGTGCGTCCGCGACGACCGGCTGCCGCCGCGCCACAGCTCTCGCCGCCGGCCGTGCCACCGTCGAGCTCCTCGGTGTTTGGCCACGCCATTTGGTCCACGCGCCCTCGTAGAATCTATAGCCGCCCTCGTCCAGGTCTATTGTGCCACGGTTTCACCGCCGGCGACGCCAACCGTGCCGCCGCCGTGCTAGTTTCGCCCCTCACCGCCGCTTGCCGTGCTCCGGCCATCGCCGGCGTCGACGTGTGCCCCCACCGTAACCGCATGCTCATGCTAGTGCTGTTGCCGCCCTCGGCCGGGCCATTCAGGCCACCGCTCGCCGCCGGCAGCCACCGCAAGGGCCGCCGACCGTCCCCTGTTGCGTGCGCGCCGGCCGTGGGCTAGTTTTCACTTCGGTCAAGGGAGCCGGGCCTGCGGTTAGTGGTTTGGGCTAGATCGGTACCGGTAGAAAAAGGGTTGGGGCTATTTAATATCCGGTTTAAATGGAAAATACAAATAGATTTAGATATGTATTGATAAATCGGCAGATAGCTTGTATAATGCGTGGAAAAATGTATATAGCTCCAAAAATTGTGAAACCTATTTTGTTGGCTTTGTTATGGCATGCTCTACCCATTAAAAATACCATGGGCATGAAATGTGTGCTGTAATTTATTGAATAAATGAAACATGTTTAAGCTTTGATAATTCATAATTAAATCTTGGTAGCTCCAAAATTGATTAATCCAATTTTTTGAATCTTGCTAAATTGTGTCCTGTTCAGTAAAAATATACACCCTCATGTTAAGCATAATTAACTTTCTAGTTTGGTTTAAGCTTTGGTTTATGCTTCAAAGTATTTTGGGAAATGTTTAAATGGTTAACGCTAACTGCAGTTAGGAAATATTTGATGTTTTAAGCGCAGGGCATAGTGCATGTCACCTTCGCTGTTGCATGGCTTTCATACTCATCATTGCATGCGATTATTCTTATAGAGAATGTCGATTCGACGACAGAGGCGAGCGAGGCTATTCCCGGAGGTTCTAACGGTGGTGATCGTGGTTCGGGTAGCTGTGAGCAGCAGCTAGGGCAGCAAGGCAAGCATCTATCATATTGCACCGTGTCAATTCGAAATCTAATATGTTATCTACGCTTATGTATACATTGCATGTGTCGGGTACCGAGTTGGGTAGAACCTATGCCGATGCATTATCCCATTTCGGTCACGTGTCATGTGTTATTTCTAGGAGCCTAGTGGTGTCATCGAGGTCTAATTATAGTTCGCTATGCTTAGTGGTACTTAGGCTTTCCGGTAGAAGTCGACGACGGCGTCCACCGTTGTCGCGAGCCTAGGGCTTATTACCTGTTCACATTTGTGGTTGTGTTGATGATGAGTCGGTTTGGTGAGTGGTGAGTTGAGACGAGGTGTGGGCGCTGTTAGGGGTGTCATCTACTCACGAGGAGTCCTCAGGCAGTTTGGGGAGGGAACCTGGACACCGTAGACCGCTTGCACCGGTTAAGCATCGACCGTCGGTGTAGTTGGCTTTAGCACTTACCTTACTCACCACATGCTGATATAATGGTAGGCGAGCTGATTACCTTTGCAGACGTGGTCATGTGGGCCTCATCATAGATGGTGTGAGTCCAGTTTGAGTCCGGGCTTTTAGCGGTATTCGTTTGCTCGAGGAGTAGTTCTAATACCGCCGCGTCGAGCTATGGTTGATCCACATGGTTGGGTCTGGTTGGGAAAGGTTGTCACAGGTACCCCCTTGTGTGCATCTTAGCGGGTGGCACAAGCCGTATGGTCCCTGTGTCGTGTGGGTCTAGGAGTATCCCCCTGTAGGGTGTATAATCAGTTCGAACTGCCGCGCTCTCGGTCATGAGCATTGCTATCGCTTATCTCCACCGAGCGACCATGTTTTGGTCATAGAGTTTCGATGTGGGGGTGCTCGGGGCTGCGAACAGTGGCCCCCGAGCACCCGAGTACCCCGAAGACCCAAAGGAAGTCAGTTCCGGGAGAGAGTGCTCGGGGTCGCGAGCAGTGGCCCCCGAACACTCGGTTCCCCGAGGACCCGATCAGTCAGATTTCGGGAGAGAGTGCTCGGGGTCATGAACAGTGGCCCCCGAGCACTCGGTTCCCTGAGGACCAAGAGAGGGCATATCCGGGAGAGAGTGCTCGGGGCTGTGAATAGTGGCCCCAGAGCACTCGGTTCCCTGAGGGCCTGAGAAGTCCCTTGCCGGTGGCCCCCACAGGGGCTCAGCGGTGAGGTGTCAGCTGGTGAAAGGCCCGATGGTGCATTTATGAGGGCGCGTGGCCTGTCGCCTCCAACTGCTCCCCTCACGCTTCCTGACAGTCCCTGCCATATTTTGGCAGGGGGGCGTGGGCAAATTTAATGCGCGGGTCCCATCGTGGGACATCCGGTGTGCCTTGGGATAGCATCGCGAAGCCCAAGGTGCCCCGCCTGCCGCCCTGCTATGTCAGGTATACAAGACCGAGCGGGCACACCGAGCTGTTCAGTGGCTGCCTGGTGGGCCCTCTCCGTGGTGCCCGTTGCAGAACGGCATGATAACGAACAAGACCGGGCGGGGGCGCGTTTTCAACCCTCCCCGTCACTTCACGCAGCAGCCCATGATGGTTGCTTTCCATTTATGGTGCCTCGAAACTCGCGCCCTCCCCTTCTGGGCACGCTACCACCCGGCGAGTATTTAAGGTGGGGCGAGCTCCCCGAAGAGAGAGAACTAGACAAGGCAGAAGAGAGAAGCCGAGGAAGAAGACAGAGGTTCAGTACAAGCACAGAAGTTCAGATCACTGAAGAACAAGAAGCCCAAGGCTCTAGGCTAGACAAATATTCTTGTAACCAGCAACATCTCTGAGAGACATTCTCAGAGCATTTAAAGCATACACATAGGAGTAGGGTGTTACACTCAGTGCGGCCCGAACCTGTCTAAAAATCCCTTGAGCATTTACTACTTTCTGCATCCGGTCATTCCGCACCATCTGCCATCACATTTACACCCATTTATTTCACCCGCCAAACAGATTCAGAATCATCCCCCCGGCCGAATCTCAAAGGGGGTCCCTCTGGATCCCCGCTTGAGGAGTTCACTCTCCGACAGCTGGCGCGCCAGGTAGGGGGGTTGCATCCCTGAATTAGTTTGTTTTATTGTAGAAAAGATGGCAGGTGGACACCGTCTCCGACGCACCAGCTCCACCTCTAGTGAGGAAATGGAGCTCCTTGCACAGGAGGCCCCAGTCTCTGCTGCTCCTCAGCGGCAGACACGGTCCACCCACACGGCGCGCCCCTCTCATGGGGACCATGGCGCTGGGCCCAGTAGGGCCGCCAGTGCCATTGCAAGCGCACGCCTAACCCTCGGCAGGAGCCAGAAACTCCTGCTGCTAGGTCCACGTCTGGACAACGCCGGGCGCCGTTACGGCGCAGGCTCGCCTTCAGCGATGCCAGTCCTGGGAGCGCGCTGCTTACGGCTCAAGTGCTCCTCATGCATCCGCCTGTCCAGGCAGCAGGGGAAACCCCAGAAGGCCGCTGGCTCCAGGAGGTGGCCACTCTGGTGGGCACGGCTCACCGTCAGGTGCTGGCCGAGAGCTCCCGCGCCACCTCCCACCGCGGCGCAACCAAGGCAGGTCCATCCTCGGGTGGCGGCCGAACTGGCCGGGGGGCCTCCAAGCGGAGTGCCGCCCCCCTGGCCACAACCGGAGCTTAGGACCTCCGCTTACATCTCAATGAGAGGAGGGCCGTCAAAGATGCGCGCGTCACCCTTGAGAGCCAACGGGAGTCCCAGCATGAGGCCGAAGTTGAGGACCAGGCCTCCTCCATGCCGGCCCATGACCGCCGGGGTTCCCCGGCTCGCCGGCTTTCACCGCCCAAGGGCGCTGCCCGCGCTGCAGGGTACGGCACAGGCTACCGCGCCTTCAATAGCGAGCTCCGTTGGGTCAGCTGGCCCACGAAGTTCAGACCAGAGCTGCCGGAGAAGTACGACGGGTCCATCGACCCCGTTGATTTCCTCCAAATCTACACCATCGCCGTTCAAGCGGCAGGTGGTAGTGAGAAGGTGATAGCCAATTATTTCCATGTAGCCTTGAGGGACTCTGCCCGTTCTTGGCTTATGAACTTACCCCCAGGATCTATCGGCTCTTGGGATGACCTCTGCCACCAGTTTGTGGCTAACTTTCAGGGCATGTTCACGCGTCCCGGCCTGGAGTGCGGCCTCCACGCCGTGAAACAGCAGGAAGGGGAGACGTTGCGGCGCTTCATACAGCGCTTCAGCCAGGTCCGCAACACCATTCCGCGGATAACCCCCCACGCCATTATTTTCGCATTCCGGTAGGGTGTCCGCGACGAGCGGATGCTCGAGAAGCTGGGCGCGCATGAAGTCGAGACCACCGCGGAGCTGTTCGCACTGGCCGATAAGTGCGCAAAGGCGGCGGAGGCTCGGGCGTGGCATGTCCCGCACCCTGAGCAACCCACTGCCGACCAACCAAGTCCTTCCCGCTCTGACAGGAGGGAAAGGAAAAAGAGAAGAGGGCGCGAGGCCGCCCCTGTCGCGCCGACCGAGGGGCCTGCCCGTAGGCCGACAGAAGGTCCTGACCGCCGGCCGGCGCGCTGTGCGGCCACCGACAGAAGGCCCGTGCCCGCGAGGGCTCTAGCGCCCGCAAGGGCTCCAGCGCCCACAAGGGCACCTGCTCCCGCCAGGCCTGAACCAGGGAAGTGGTGCCAGATCCACCAAACCGAGTGGCATGACCTCACAGAGTGCCGCACGGTCAAAGGCCTCATCGAGCGGCGCCAAAGGGACCGCGAAGAGCCCTGCAGGGGTGGGGACGATAGAGCCACCCCCGAGAATCAAGAGCTCGGGTTCCAGGAGCCTGAGCACCGTCGCCTTCATCGACGGGGGCGCATACACGCCCTCCTCCCGCCGCTGCGTCAAAACCATACGGCGCGAGGTGTGCTCGGCGACCCCGAGCGCTGAGGCCGCGAGGCCCCTGAAGTGGTTGGACTCTCTGATCACGTTCAGCCTAGCGGACCACCCCTCAAGTATTGCAGGCCTGGGGCGACTACCCCTGGTAGTGTCCCCCACCATCTGCAATGTAAAGGTCAGCAGAGTGCTGATCGACGGGGGTGTAGGCCTGAACCTCCTCTCCCGGGAGGTCTTCGAGAAGCTGCAGGTGCCTTCTAGGTGTCTAAAGCCGTCGCTCACCTTTACGGGGTGACGCCCGGGCACTCCCTGCCCCTCCGGCAGGTCGAGCTACCCGTGACATTCGGGAGCCGGGATAATTTCCGGACAGAGAACATTATCTTCGATGTCATGAAACTCCTCCTCCCCTACAACGCCATTCTCGGGCGCCCAGCGCTCGCTCGGTTCAGGGTGGTCACCCACTATGCTTACCTCACGGTCAAGTTGCCGGGCCCTACAGGCCCCATCTCCGTGTCCGCTGAGACTGGCAGCACCGTCTCCTGCGCCGAGTAGCTATACTTGGCCTTGGCCTCTTCTCGGGCCGAGGATGAAGGACACACAGGGGGCCCGGGACCCTCTTCATCCAAACCCCGACTCGCTGCCGACGCCTCCGTTCCTACAAAGAAGGTCGTGGTGGGCGAAGACGCTTCCCATGTCGTCCGAATCGGCAGTGACCTGGGTGACAAATAGGAAAGTGCGCTCGTCGCCTTCCTCCTGGCTAACGTCGACGTGTTTGCATGGCAGCCATCCGATATGCCCAGGATCCCTAGGGAGGTGATTGAGCACCACCTTGTTGTGCGCTCGAACGCGCGGCTGGTGAGGCAAAAAGTCCGACGGTAGGCGCCCGAGCGCTAGGAGTTTATCCGGGAGCAAGTAAGCAAGCTCCTTGACGCTGGCTTCATCCAAGAAGTCCTCCACCCAGAGTGGCTGGCAAACCTAGTCATCGTCCCGAAGGCCAACGGCAAGCTCCACATGTGCGTCGACTACACCGGCTTAAACAAGGCTTGCCCAAAAGATCCTTTTCCTTTACCCCGCATAGATCAAATTGTAGATGCAACCGCGGGGTGCGATCTTTTATGTTTTTTAGATACAAACTCTGGTTATCACCAAATTCGCATGGCGTAGAGGACGAAGAAAAAACTTCTTTAACCACTCCGGTGGGGACTTATTGTTATGTATCAATGCCATTTGGTTTGCGCAACTTTGGGTCATCTTTCCAGTGCGCCGTGTGCATTACCCTTGATTCGTAGGTTGGCCACAATGTCGAGGCTTACATCGACGATCTCGTGGTCAAATCCCGAGACCGTGCCACCTTGCTGGAAGACTTGGCCAAGACTTTCAACAGTCTCCGCACTACCCGCTTGAAGCTCAACCCCGAGAAGTGCGTCTTCGGGGTGCCCGCGGGTAAACTCCTCGGTTTCTTGGTCTCTAGCTGAGGAATCGAGGCCAACCTAGAGAAGATTCGGGCCATCGAGCAGATGAGACCCGCGACTCGACTCAAGGAAGTCCAGCATCTCACCGGCTGCATGGTGGCCCTCGGGCGCTTTATCTCCAAGCTCGGGGAGTGAGGACTCCCCATCTTCAAACTCCTGAAGAAGACCGGTCGCTTTGACTGGACGCCGGAGGCCGAGCAGGCCTTTCACGACTTGAAGAAGCACCTCACCTCACCGTCCGTACTGGTGGCACCTCCGAGGGCGAGCCTTTATTGCTCTATGTCTCGACCACTCCTCAGGTCATGAGCATGGTACTGATGGTGGAGCATGACGAGTGCTTGGAGCAAGGTGCTGGGTCCCAGCTCCTAGCCGCCCTCGAGCAATCTCCAATTCTCGCGGCTCCTCCCGAGCAGGGGGTCGAGCCTGAGCACTCGGCGAGCCCCGACCACGCCGCTAAGCTCGGGGGCTGTGACAGGACCTTGGGTGAAGCCATAGTCGGGGCCCGCCGTGTACAGCGACCAGTGTACTTTATCAGTGAAGTCTTCCGAGATGCCAAGACAAGGTACCCCCAAGCCCAGAAGCTACTCTATGCCATGCTCGTCGCTTCCCGGAAGCTGCGCCACACTTCCAGACGTCCGTCCCCGAGATCGAACATGAAGAAATTTTTGCATATCCCGGGATATGCGGAAATTTCTTCATGGTGCCCGGGTACTGGGTTATGCACTTCGACGGTTCCCTCACGCTGAAAAGCACGGGGGCCGGAGTGGTTCTCACCTCCCCAACGGGTGAAGAACTCCGGTATGCTGTGCAGCTACATTTTCGAGCAACCAACAACATGGCAGTGTTTGAGGGCCTCATCGCTGGCCTCCGGGCTGCAGTGGGCCTTGGGATTCGTCGCCTACTGGTCAAGAGAGATTCCCATCTGGTAGTCAACCAGGTGTCCAAGGAATACCAGTGCACAGATCCTCAGATGGCAGCGTACGTGGCGGAAGTCAGGAGGCTGGAGAGGCACTTCGACGGCCTGGAGCTGCGGTACATATCTCGCCGCGACAACGCTCTGGCCGATGACCTCTCTCGCCTGGCCTCTTCCTGTGCACGCGTCCCTACCGGAGCCTTTGAAGAAAGGCTCACACGGCCTTCCGTCTTGCCTGCTGACCAGGATGAAGGGGAACCCTCGACCCTAGTCGAGGGGACCCAGGCGGCGCCCTCAGTGGGGAGCCCCGTCAGGGTATCATCGCCCAGTGAGTGCGCTGCGCTTGCCGGCGGTTCTCAAGATGCTTCATGGATCGATGAGATCCGAGGGTACTTGAAAGAAAATTTCCTCCTCGGGGATGATGCCTCTGCCGAGAGGATTGCACGGCAATCCAAACGCTATGCCATAGTAGATGGGGATCTCTATCGGCGCGGCACGGACGGTGTCCTCCTAAAATGCATCACCCGGGCAGAAGGTGGTGAGCTTCTCATTGAGATCCACGAGGGCGAGTGCGGTGGCCATGCATTGTTCCACACGCTGGTCGGGAAGGCCTTCCGGCAAGGTTTCTACTGGCCTACAGCTCTCCAGGACGCATCCGAGTTGGTTCGGCGCTGCAGGGCGTGCCAGTTCCATGCAAAACAAATTCACCAGCTAGCTCAGGCTCTTCACACCATCCCCCTGTCATGGCCTTTCGCGGTCTGGGGGCTGGACATCCTGGGTCCATTCCCCCAAGCAATCGGGGGCTATGAGTACCTCTACATCGCCATCGACATGTTCACCAAGTGGCCGGGGGCAGTTCCAGTCATCAAGGTTACCAAGAACACGGTGCTTCAGTTCATCTGCGGTATCACAAGTCGCTTCGGCGTCCCAAATAGAATCATCACCGATAATGGCACTCAGTTCACAAGTGCCCTGTTCGGGGACTACTGCGAGGACCTCGGCATCAAGCTCTGCTTCGCCTCTGTCGCTCACCCTCGGAAGCAATGGGCAGGTCGAGCGTGCAAATGCTAAGATACTGAAGCGGCTCAAAACCTGGACCTACGACGTGCTCGCAAAGCACGGGAAAGGTGGATCGACGAGCTACCTGCTGTGCTATGGGCCAACCGGACTACACCAAGCCGCACCACCGGGGAGACTCCTTTCTTCCTCATGTACGGTGTCGAGGCGGTCGTCCCCTCCGAGCTCACTCTTGGCTCCCCTCGGGTGTATGCCTACTCCGAAGGTGAACAGGAACAACGAAGGCGCGACGACATCGACTACTTAGAGGAGAGCCGGCGACGTGCTGCTGTCCGAGCAGCCAGATACCAGCAAAGCCTGCGGCGATATCACCAGCGTCACATCCAGGCCCGGTCACTTGAGGTTGGGGATCTAGTTCTCCGACGCGTTCAATCTCGAGAAGGAAGGAATAAATTGTCCCCTATGTGGGAAGGACCCTTTACCATGATCGGCGTCCCGCGACAAGGCTCATTCCAGCTGGCTGCGGAGGATGGGCAGCCGCTCCCAAATGCGTGGAACATCGAGCATCTGCACAAGTTCTATCCCTAGGTGAACATGTTTGTGCTCGGGCCAACCAGGCCGGGGGTCCCCCCCGCCCACGTTGGCCGTGGGCTACCACCAACCATGTAAGTTACCCAATCTTGTACAAAATTATCAATATACATGTACTCTCATTATCCAGTTCTTATTTCAAATTTAATTTTTCTCTCTGAAATGCATATGTTTAATCTGTTCGGTGAGATTCTCGATTGTGCGAGAAAAACACGCTCTCTCATTTTTCCCATTGATAAAAGAATCCCGATCGGTATATGCGTAGGAAGTTGCCGCTGACCTAAGTCTGTTATGGTAGGCTGTGGTGTCCGGTGCCATGGCAGTACCCTGAGCATCACCGAGCCCCTGGGGTTCTCGGGTAATCCTACCGCTTGAGCAAAGAGCGGTAGGGACCGCCTAGACCCCGGGGGCGGGCTGTATATGCTCGGTCTGGTCAGTCCTGCCCGGGTGCCACCGAACCATAGGACCTCTTGGTTATGCCTCTGTCTGTATACTTCGCCGGTCCTGGTATTCGAGAGGTCTCGGGTCAAAAATGAGAGTAGTCTATAATGAGTACCGCACTAGCAGAGCGCACCAAACAAAGAAGTCTTTTTCTATCTTCTTAAGATAACAAATCGACAATCAAGAATAGAGTAGCCCGACCGCAAGGGCCTCAGTTACCAGGATGCCGCTCGGGCCTGCGGGGTCGTCGAGCAGTCCTAGCACTCGGGCATGAGTGGTCGGGACCGCCTAGCCCCCTGGCTTCCTCTCATGCTTTCGGTGCTCGGGCACTCCGTCCGAGGGAACCAAGTTTCTGAGCACCTCGAGCTTGGAGAGCATACCCCGCCTGGATCGGTCAGTCGAAAGACTGACAGCTGTCCGGTGAGTGGCTAAAGTCATACAAATTTACATTATTACATACTCAGCAATCTATTGTTCCCGAGTTATCCTCGGGACCCTCGCATTCTAATCTGTTCGGTGAGATGGTCTCCTCGCGCACAAAACCCTGCCCACGTGCTTGCTTTTTTCGGAATGATAGAACAGGCAGTAGACAGGTGTACCGTACGAACGGCGATGTTTGACCGAAGTCCTTCATGGTGGTCGTGGTGTTCAGCCAGCTTGGCAGTACCCCGGGCACTACCGAGTCCCTGGGGTTCTCGGGTAATCCTACTGCTTGAGCAAAGAGTGGTCGGGAACGCCTAGACCCTGGGGGCAGGCTGTTAGTGCTCGGTCTCGTCTGTCCTAGCCCGGACACCACCAAACTGTGGGGACTCTTGGTCGCATTTTTGCCCGCACGTGTCTCCGGTCTGCTTGTTTGAGTGGTCGCAGAGTGGAAAAGCGTCCACTGGTCATGGCGTGCTCCGTGCTGGATTGACCTATCTCCCGAGCAAGGAAGTTCGTGCCTTTGTCTCTTGACTTAGCATTTGCGGACTCGCGAGGGCTCGAGGGCTGAACGCGCGAATTAGTCTCACTACTCAGACGATGAGTGGTCGGGGCGACTTCGCTCTCGGGGGAGGAAAGGTCGGGCTCAGTCCGGCTAAGTACTCCTCGGGACATCAAGCAAAAAGGAATAAGACAACATTGGAGTTGCGATCCCGAAGAAAGGCTTCTATTATATTCAAAAAGAAACATTCAGAGGGGATCACTCCCATATTTACAACAAGTCAAAAAACAAAAGACAAAAGCCCAATCTAGGTCGGCGGGCTCTAAAGGTGGCGAGGAGTCTTCGCTACTGCTACCACTACCCGGTACCGGCGGTGGCTCCCGCATGAAGCACGCAGCAACCTCGACGGCGACGCCTCAAACAACCTCCTGGGCGGACCTTTCCTCGGCCTTGACCACCCCCTGTCAGACTGGCTCTAGCGAGAAGTTGGGGTCTCGGCTCCAGTCGCAGGCCAGGACGTGCTCGGCCACCGCTTGGGCCAGAGCGCGCCCCTCCCAGGATGCCAACTCCTGCACAGCGTGGGGAAGAGCCTTCAGGTGCCGGCTGATCTCCTCGAAGCCGAGAGCGATGTGGCCGATGGTCTCTTGGTCCATCCCCTTCTCGCCCATGTTGACTCGCCCGAGCTCGGCCAGCCTCACGGACCTCCGTGCTTGCCGAAGGATGTCTCACATCATCAGCTTCACGTTGGCCCGCTCAGCGACGACGGTCTCGAGCTCGTCCTTCGCGATTTGCAACCACTCCTCAAGACTTATCTCCTCAGCCGCGCTGGTCGGGACGCCGCTGGTCGTCGGGGCTTCAGCTTGCCCCCGCTTCACCTGCTCGGCGAGGGCAGCAAGGGCCCGCTCCCGGGTGGCCAGCTCGGCCTCCCATTTGGCTGCCTGCTCCTTTCGAGCAGTAAGGGCCGCCGACGCCGAGGCGGCCTCTGCTTCGCGATGAGTAAGTTGCTCCTCCCGGGCGTCCTTAGCCGTCGCCATGATTTCGACGTTGGTCTCGCGGATCGCAACCTCCTCCTCCCGACGGTGGACTTTGGCTCGACTCCGCTCGAGTTCGTCGTTCCGGCGGGCTAAGTCTGTCAGGGCGGTCTCCGCAGACTTCTCGCGCTGCCCGATGGCCTCCTCCCGAGCACGAATCAGCCGGGCCGAGCACGAATCCCGGGCGAGCAGTTCCTTGGCCCGTCACCGTGATGCCTGCTCCCGGCGCTCGGCCTCCTCCTGCACAGCGACAGCTTCCTCGCGCACCTCCTCCAGCGCCTCCCGCTCCTCGACCACCGCGTGCATCTCCCTCTCATGGTTTGCGCGGGTCGAGGCGATACGGGCCTCCAAGAGCCAGTTGACCTCTTCTAGATGCCCCCTCTCCTCGACGAGGGGGGCGCGGTCCCTCTCGAGCTGTGCTCGCTCCCCCGCCACGGCCGCCTCCAGCCGCTCGATCACCTCCCGGGCACTTCCAAGTACGTCCGGGAGGGGTTCTGGGGCTTGGCTGGACGGCGACCGGGCGCTGGGTCCCCTGCGAGCCCTCTCTGCAGAGGCGTTCGGGGTCCCCGATGACGGCCACGTCGGCGCAGCCACCCTGGCCGCGAACACTTCCACCGCCGCCACCTGCTCTATCCTCGGGGCACGTTCGGCCAGCGCTGGCTGCTCGGGCGCGGCCGCTACCCTCGATTCAGGGCAGGGCGGCGCCTGCGGCTCCAGCTCGGCCGGCACGCTTGGCTCAGGCGTGGGCGCGCTCGGCGCGGTGGCGGGAGCCAGCCTTAGCGCCTCTGGTTGCCTTTGGTCTCCGGCGAGGTCCTTGGGCGGCCTGAAAACAGGGAAAGGTTAGCCCCCTAACTTACATCCGGGCAAAACGTGCTCGGGAAAAGAAAAAGACTCACGTAGACTTTGGTCCACGGTACTGCCACTGGGACTCTGGGATCTTGAACTCCGGGCCCTGCGGCTTCGGCCCGGGGTCCGCCTTCCTCCTCTTCGGCGGGGGGCTCTGTCCCTCGAGCCGTTGAGGGGCCGCCGTCGAGCCTGCCTCCGACGGTGGCTCAGCCCGGGCATCGCTTGTATCCCCACCGCGCCGGCCTTGGTCTTCAGGCTCCCGCGCCCTGGACCTTGCCTCCGTCGCGGATTCCACGTCGGGTGACTGGCCGCCCCAGCCTCCCTCCTTCGCACCACCCACCGACGGCCGCTGCCGTCGAGGCGATGACGACGACGAAGATGACGGCTGAGGCACGAACGACCGGGGGGTTTTCCTTTGTCCCCCGGGGCTACCGCTCCATTGCCGGCGGCGCCTCTCTCGCCAGCCTGATGGCTGCTGCCTGAGGCCGGCCCACGACCGGCCTGCGGCCTGCCGCCCGCGGCCTCCCTGCTGCCCGCCTGCGGCCTGCCACCTACGGCGTCCCTGCCAATGGTCCTCCACACGCCGCCCATCTCCTCGTCTACCACGGGAATCTGGATAGTCCCGGGGTTCCGGCGCCCCAGCCGGTCGACCAGACCCTGGGCGTCGAATTCGGGCAGCGTCGCTTGCAGCGCCACCCGGCCCGGGTCCACGCAGAGCGTCAACTGTTCCTCGGGAAGGACCGCCCGGGTGAGGTCTTCCACGCCGGTAACCACCCACAGTAGGGTCTTCAACGCTCCCTCGTCCAGGTTCCCGTCCTCACCGATCTGGGCCCTGGTGATGTCTTGGGGGCCCGTGTACATCCAGCTGGGGCGGGCCCGCTCCCGCAGGGGTGCTAGGCGGCGGCGCACATAGTCCGCCACCACCATCACCGATGTCAGCCCCGCCTAGTGCAGATCGTCGATGCGGTTCAAGACAGGCCGCATCCTCACGTCCTCCGCTGGGGCCACCTCCCAGATCGACCTCTGGGGCTCCGCCACCGCCTTCGGCAGTGCGAGGCAGTCATGGGGACTGACGTCGATGTAGATCCAGTCGCGCCACCAATCATCCCACTTGCTACGCAGCACCTGGGGGATCTAGAGCTCGGCCTGCCCATCCCGTAGCCAGAAGTTGCAGCAGTCGGTGACGTCCACAGTGGAGGAGCCTCTCTTCTTCCCGGCCGACCGTAGCATGAAAAAGTGACAGAATAGGGCCACCGACGGTGGCACTCCCAAGAACATTTTGCAGAAGTGCGCAAATATCGCCAGGATGACCACCGAGTTTGCACTTAGGTGGACCAACTGGCTGCCGAACGTGTCGAGGATTTGAAGGAAGAACGTCGAGAATGGCGGCACCAGCCCAGCCGCCATGAAGGAGACGAAGATGACGATGCGCTCCGGCCAGTCTGTGATTGGCGGGAAGCTCGCCGGCGTCACCACCGACGCCTCCCGCTGGCCTTCGGGCACCATCAGCTTCCAGACCTTCTCTGCCCCCTCCTCATTTATGATCCATGACTCAGGCAGCACGATGTCGGGCCCCTTGTCACGGCGACTGCTCCCTGCCTTCGGCATCTTGTCGGTGGTGGGGAGTGTGTTGGAACGTGTCGGAGAAAGGGGGGCGCTGTAGGCCGGAGAAAGAGCGAGAGCTCTCGAGCGCAAGGAAGAAGAAGAAGGCAAGAGACTTGATCGCAAGGATGGCGTAAAGGGGCGACGGTTCGCTCCCCGCTCCTCTTTATATCTTCGGGATTTCAAACAGCGCTTTCCGCAACGCATTCAGCGTGGCGTTGTTTTTTCCTCGTTCTGCGCGGGCGCCAGGCAAATCTCCCTCAATCCGTGTCGTTGCCAGGCGCACTATCCTCGATCTGCGCGGTTGCCACACGCGCCGCCCGCCTCGTTATCATGATCCTTGAGAGTTGGAAGGGTGTGCGCCCGTTCGGCTTTCCGCTGGGCCGTACGTAAGGCCTGGGCCAGAGAAACCGGCGCCTGTGAATCGGCCACATGACATCGGTGCAGGGTTCGGCCTTGATGAAGACAAGGGCCCCATCTGCAGTCTCGGGGCCATCGCCTACCAATGGGCCCGGGGGCTGCTGTCGGTGACGCAGGAACCAGGGGTCCCCGAGTCCCGAGGCCAGATCAGCAAGTTTCCACGTGACACCCTCCCACGGGGATTATCTCCCCGAAGTGCCATGAACAGTGGTCCCCGAGTACCCGAGTTCTCCGATGACCCGAGAAGACCAAGTGCCGAGAAGAGAGTGCTCGGGGCTGCAAACAGTGGCCCCCAGGCACTCAAGTCTCCCGACGACAAGGAAAGCCGAGTACCAGGAAGGGGATGCTCGGGGCTGCGAACAGTGGCCTCCGAGCACCCGAGTACCCCGAAGACCCAAAGGAAGTCAGTTCCAGGAGAGAGTGCTCGAGGTCGCGAGCAGTGGCCCCCGAGCACTCGGTTCCCCGAGGACCCGATCAGTCAGATTCCAGGAGAGAGTGCTTGGGGTCGTGAACAATGGCGGAAGAGAGAAGCCGAGGAAGAAGACAGAGGTTCGGTACAAGCACAAAAGTTTAGATCACTGAAGAACAAGAAGCCCGAGGCTCTAGGCTAGACAAATATTCTTATAACCAGCAACATCTCTGAGAGACATTCTCAGAGCATTTACAGCATACACACAGGAGCATTTACTGCCTGAACCTGTCTAAAAATCCCTTGAGCATTTACTACTTTCTGCATCCAGTCATTCCGCACCATCTGCCATCACATTTACGCCCATTTATTTCACCCGCCAAACAGATTCAGAATCATCCCCCGGCCGAATCTCAAAGGGGGTCCCTCCGGATCCCCGGTTGAGGAGTTCACCCTCCGACAGCTCCAATGGTCTAATTTTGACTGTTGGAAAAATGGTTGTCGTATCATACGGTGATGTCATTATAACATATGCTGGGATCATCATATCAGACGGTGATTGAAGTTTCTAGGTAGATTCCTTCAATTACTAGTTTTTGGAGTTGGCCTATAAATACTCCACTACCCAGCCATTAGAAGTATGTTGAACCTAGAGAGAGTGTTGCTACACAAATTTGAGAGCTCTTTTCCCACAAGTGAAGATATTGAGATAAAGGCGATTAGCATAAGATTAAAGTCATGTTTAATGCTATTTTATGCTTAGTGTGCATATATCTAGGCGATTAGCCTAGAGTTGGATATAGTGAGTGATTCGCACTTATTAATCTTGGTATTTGCCTATGCCTAGATGGCTTGGTGGTGGTAAATCTTGCGAGATCCTCCAACTGAGTTTGTGGCTTGAAGCGTTGTGAGTGAGAGGAGTGTGCCTAGTAGAAGACCAACCGATGTGTGGGCAGCTCTAATGACAAGATCCACAGAGTTATCTGACTGGGAACATTGACTCTTGTGAGGGGTTCTAACGTGGACTAGTGGTGAGAGAAAATTCACCGATACTACGGGAATTATTGTCATGCTGAGTTTACGCTCTCTAACTCATTTACATTCCGCACCTATTTATTGCACCGATTACTTTCGGCATTTACTTTTTCTAGTATTGCCATATGTAGTTCGCATGATTGGAACCTAGCGTGCATTGAAGAAATGAAAAACGGATTAAAGAAAATAAAAAATCACTGTGTTAGAATTACACCACTAGATAAATTTAGAGCATATTTAGATATAAATCGATTCAGGACCAAATAATTTTTAAGAACCCTAATAATCCTCCTTCTCCCTCTCTTAGAATGTCACATGTCCATACAAATATGACTACGTTCCTATTATATTCACCAGTGAGTTTGATTTTTACTCTTTTTAAGTGGATCAAACAGATGTTCCTTTTCATGCTCAGATCTTTGCGAGGCTCCATGGAGTATCTCTAGGAATGCCACAATCCTTCCAATGTACATATCCAGCTCCACCCTAGGCAGATAATCATCCATTTTTAAAAGCATGCCTACTACAGGGGCAGTATAATACATGGTCCTTTCTGCAGGGGCTGAAGCGTGAATTTTTTACTTTTTAACTCTTTTTAAAAATAATTTTTACAAATAGATTCTAGAAAACGTTGTCCGAAAATATAACATTTGAATGGTATCACAATTTATAGGGTCGTTAAGCCATCTCCAGTAGCTACTTAAATTTTAATCCTCAAAAATATTATTATAGTATCCCCTATCACTATTACAACATCCATTATTTTTTCATCTCCAATAGCTACCATATTTCTTACTTTCTACTACTTTTTTCCTCCCTCCAGTCCTGCTGTCAGCTTCTGTAAACAGCACTGCTACAGTGTTTACGTACTTCTACAGTAGCCTGTCAAAAATACAGTCAATACTATCTCGGTAACACTATAGCAGTACTGTATTCCAGTGTTACAGTATTTTACGGGGTAATGTAACACTAAATAACTCTCTGCTGGAGTTGTTGCACGATGCCGCCTCATTTGGCGTGGTAGTTCATGGAGAACAAAACGATTTGGCACCGTGATCACGACAGGAGGGTGCATGATATGACATGCAGCAGAGTCACGTGAACCTTGGGTGTACAGGAGACCCGTGGGTGGAGGAGCAACCTGCCGCAGTGCCGCCCGACTAGCATCTAATGTCTAGGATAACACTGCACCACTGTGTTATGACTACTGTGTATTTAAGGGTCACGATGACTTTTAATCCCTTTCATAAGTTAATTCAGACTGGGGATGTGCACATGCTTCTATGCAGGATGTGGCAATCAATCAATTGAAGCAAATATAAGTAACGAACTACTGCTATTGAAAGAAATCTATCGTTAACAACAAACGCATACCTGTCACCATATCCGATCAAACAGGCAAAGTGATGGGTGCTGTAACACTGAGCAGTATCAGCAACAATAGTAGCAGACATACGGAGGCCATTTGAATCAAATGCTGGTGGATGGCACCAACAGCTAGAAGTATTGGTATGGCAGGCCGAGTTGGTTCTTACATCATTCAGTAATTTAATATTGCTATCCATGAAGTGTAGAATTAACAAAAAATAAGTTATACTAATGCTAGTTTTTTCTGGCCACAAGATAGCACAATTTAAAAATAGAAGTTATATTAGATTTAGCAGGAAAAATCATAGGGAGAAAAAGTTGACAAGATTAAAAAAAAACTGTTCAAAGAGGTGGTGGGATCTTGTAGTGATGCTTCCTGTCAAGGGCGTTGGGGTTTAGGGTAGCTGGACCTCGGCTACGTAACTCGTAGCCTCGATCGGTAATGGCGTGGGGCGGGTTCCCTTGCCGCCCTATGGTGAAAGGGGGAGATTAGGAAGAAGAAGGGAGATTGGAGAGTGAATTGTTATTCCTTAATCCCAACCGAGTGCGTTACACTGGATAAAAAGGCTCACTAACAACTTGTAGATGGAAATCTCCTAAATTCTAGGCTTGACTGAAGCTTGGTTGAGATTGGAAACCTGAATGGCTGCTGACTGCATGCGCGGCGCGCTCCTGGCCGCGTCCCTTGCGCGGGTCCGACGCTGGTACTGCTTGCCCCACATGACATCTCCCCCCCCCTCGATGAGCAGCTCATCCTCGAGCTGGAAAGACGAGTAGCGGTCGATGAAGCTATCGACGTCCTCCCAAGTTGCTGATGCCGCAGGTTCTCCCTTCCAGTGGATGAGCACCTAGCGGACACCCCGGGCGAGACGGGCGCATGTAGCACGCTCTGGTTCCGGCACAGCAGCGCCGTTGTGGGTAGCTGGCAGGGGCGGTGTTGCTGCCGGTGGGGTACCGACGAACTTCTTCAGGAGGCCCACATGGAAGACGTTGTGGAGGCGGGCGCGCGGTGGAAGGTCGAGGCGGTAGGCGGCGTCGTTGATGACCTCGATGACGCGGTACGGCCCATAGAAGCGAGGCTTGAGCTTCCCCTTCGATGGTACCTGGAGGGAGGGCGGGGCGCAGTGGCGAAGGCGAAGCCACACCCAGTCGCCAACAGCATAGCGGACCTCACGGTGGTTCTTGTCATAGTGGCGCTTGTAGATTGCCTGCACTTGCTCGAGGCAGTAGCGGACAAGGCGAGGAGTTCATCCCTGTCCGCCATGCTTTTGGCCACCGCCGCCACGCGCGTCTCGCCGGGCTCATAGGAACGGATGGAGGGGGGGTCACGGCCGTAGACGATCTTGAACGGCGTGTCCTTGAGGGCGTACTGGTAGGCGGTGTTGTAGACGTATTCCGCCCATGGCAACCAGCGCAGCCACTGGCGAGGACGATCTCCGGTGAGGCAACGGAGGTACATGACGATGACCTTGTTGGCGGCCTCCGTCTGGCCGTCTGATTGTGGATGGAAAGCCGATGTCATGTGCAGCTTCGCGCCCGTTAGGCGCATGAGTTCCCGCCAAAAAATGGAGGTGAACACCGGGTCCCTGTCCGAGACCATGGACTGGGGCACGCCATGGAGGCGCACAATCTCGGCGAAGAAGGCCTGCGCCACCGATTCCGCCGAATATGGGTGAGCTAGCAGGATGAAGTGGCAGTACTTACTGAACCGATCAACCACCGTGAGGATGACCGACTTTCCGCCCACGCGTGGCAAAGCTTCGATGAAATCGAGCCCGATATCGGTCCACACCGACGTAGGCACGGGCAGTGGCATGAGCAGCCCCGCCGGGTGGAGGTGCTCCGACTTGTATCGCTGGCATGTCACACAAGCGCGGATGTAGTCCTAGACCACCGTGCGAAGGTTCAGCGAGTGGAAGTCGCGGCGCAGCCGATGCAGAGTACGCTGCACCCCTTCATGGCCGTCATCATGAATGGCGGCGAGCAACTCGTGGAGTAGCGGCGAGGCCGTCGAAATGTAGAGGCGGCCGTCGAACGCCACCAAGCCGTCGATGAGGGACCACAGGGCCGCACGCTGGTTGGCCGCGAGCTCGTCCCGGAGCGCCACTAGCGCCGGCTCCGTGTCGTGGGCGAGTCGAAGACGGTCGATGAAGTCGAAACGGGGTCCCGAGATGGCAAGTACCGAAGCCTCCTCCGTGTCGCGGCGTGAAAAGGCATCGGCCACCGTGTTCGAGCTGCCCGCCTTGTACTCGACGGAGAAGTCGAAGCCGAGGAGCTTGCCCACCCAGTGGTGCTGGGGGATCGTGGCCAGACGCTGATCCAACAAAAATTTAAGGCTGAAATGATCAGTCCTTACTAGGAAGCGGCGTCCCCAGAGGTATGGCCTCCAGTGGCGGATCGCGTGCACGAGCCCGATCAACTCCCGTTCATATGCCACCAGAGAACGGTGGCACGGAGCCACAGGACGGCTGAAGAAGGCGATGGGGTGCTGGCCCTGCAACAGGACGGCCTCGAAACCGTAGGATGAGGCGTCGCACTCGACGATGAATGGCTGGGTGAAGTACGGCAGGGCGAGCACCGGTGCGGAGGTGATGGCCATCTTCAGCGCTTGGAAAGCGCTCGTGGCCGCTTCAGTCCACGTGAAGCCGTCTTTGCGGAGGAGGGCCGTCAGAGGCGCGGCGATCGTGCCGTAGTCCTTGACAAATTTGCGGTAGTACCTGGCCAGACCGAGAAACCCGCGGACCGCGCGTGCCGAGCACGGTTGGGGCCAGTCGGAGACGGCCTGAACTTTGGCCGGGTCCATGGCCACGCCAGCTGAGGATATAATGTGGCCGAGGTAGGCGATGGAAGCGACGCCGAACGCGCACTTGGACCGCTTGACGAAGAGGCGGTGCTGCTGGAGGTCAGTGAGCACCGCGCGTACGTGGTGGAGATGATCAGCCCACGAGTCGCTGAAGATCAAGATGTCGTCGAAGAAGACGAGCACGAAGCGGCGAAGGAATGGCCGCAGCACATCATTCATGAGCACCTGGAAGGTGGCCGGGGCGTTGCACAACCCGAACGGCATGACCAGGAACTCGTAGAGGCCGTCATGTGTTCGGAACGCTATCTTGGCCACGTCGGCGGGGTTCATGCGGACCTGGTGGTAGCCCGAGCATAGGTCCAACTTCGTGAAGAAGTGGGCACCATGCAATTCATCGATGAGTTTGACGACCACCGGAATGGGAAACGTGTCCTTGACGGTGATGGCGTTGAGGGCGCAATAGTCGATGCAGAAGCGCCACGTGCCATCAGCCTTCTTGACCAGCAAAACCGGCGATGAGAATGCCGAAGAGCTATGCCGGATCAGCCCCTGAGACAGCATGGTGGAGCATTGGCGCTCCAGCTCGTCTTTGTGGGAGGCAGGGTAGCGATAGGGCCGCATGGCCACCGGCGCCGACCCCGGGACCAGGTTGATGCAGTGGTCCCTGGAGCGGGGTGGTGGCATGCCGTGCGGTTCGGTGAAGACGGTGGCGAACTCGTCGAGCAGGGCCGTCATGAGCTCGTCGCCAGAGCATGCATGTAGGGCTGGGCTGGCCGGACCTGCGATGCCACGCCAGCAGACCCTGTGATCCTTGCGCCAGAAAGACATGGTGAGGTCACTGAAATTCCACAGGATGGGGCCGAGGGATGCCAGCCACTGCGTGCCAAGCACGACGTCGTAGCCCGCCAGAGGCAGGGCGCAGAAGTCCGCCTGGAAGTCTTCGTCCCCAATCGTGAAGGAGGTGCCGCGGTATATGCCTGGGCACGGCACTGGCTCTCCGTTGGCCACCGTGACCAGCATCTTGCCCCGGGGAAGGAGCTGGAGAGTGGTGCGGCCCGCTGCCTCCTCAGAGATGAAGTTGTGGGTGGAGCCCGAATCGAGGAGTGCGAGGAGAGAGACGCCCCCCATCTGCAGATGCACCTGCATCGTCTCGCTGGTGCGGACACCGGCGATGGCGTGCAGGGAGATTTGTGGCTCGGGCTCATCGGCCTCCGCGGGCTCGGTGTCATCATCGTCATCGGCGACGGCCAAGTCCAGGAGGAAGATGCGTTGGCAGACTCGGTTGTGCCCGCGCCCAAATTTTTCGTTGCAGTTGAAGCAGAGGCCCAGGCGGCAACGCTCCTCCATTTCTGCCTGGGAGAGGCGTTTCACCGGCCGCCCCTCCACAGGAACCGTTGCCTGTGTAGTGGTCACTGGGGGTGTCGGTGCAAGCGCCAGGCGAGCCGGGGGTGTCGGAAGAAGACCCCGGGTCTGGTGGCGCGGCGGCGCGGGAGCAGGGGCGACGGCGGCGGCACACTGGTCGCGTAGCTCCAGCTTGCGGGCGAGGCTCATGGCGACGGCGAGGGACTGTGGGTTGTGGATCTCAACGTCGAGGCTGAGCGGCGGCTACAGGCCTGCTGTGAAAATCTGCACACGCTGCGCCTCTATAAGTGCACCCGCCCGCAGAAGGAGAGCCTCAAAACGGTCCTGGTACTCGACGACGGAGCCGGTGCGCTTGCAGGCCATGAGTTTGCCTAGGGGGTTGGAGCGTAGGGGTGGTCCGAACCGGAGGTGGAGAAGCTCGGTGAAGCGGCACCACGGCGGTGTGCCCTCTTCTTGCTGGACCTGGATGAACCACATCTGGGCGCTACCCTCCAGGTTGTAGGAGGCCATCCATACTTTTTCCTCCTCCGCGATCCGCTGCTGATGGAAGTAGGAGTCGCAGCGATTGATGAACGCGAGGGGATCGGATTTTCCGTCGAACTTGGGGAAGTCCATCTTCTGGAAACGGGGAGGCCGGTCGTTGTGGTGCTCGCTGGTGACTGGGCTCTTCGTTCTAGGCGCTGATGAGACGGGGCGTTGAGCATCTAGCAGCCGGATGGCGTTAGCATTGCCCTCGACCGTGGCCTGCAGGGATTGGACGGTCTCGGCCAAAGACCTGATGAGGGCCTCGAGATCGGCTGGTTCAGAACTCGGCATGGTGGATGGCACAGAAGCAGCGGGCGACGGCGTTGTTGCGGTGGTGATTGGCGGCGGGGTGGGAGACGAGGATCGCCTGGAACGTGATACCAGGTTGTCAAGGGCGTCGGGGTTTAGGGTAGCTAGACCTCGGCTATGTAACTCATAGCCTCGATCGGTAATGGCGTGGGGCAGGTTCCCTTGCCGCCCTATGGTGAAGGGGGGAGATTAGGAAGAAGAAGGGAGATTGGAGAGTGAATTGTTATTCCTTAATCCCAACCAAGTGCGTTACACTGGATAAAAAGGCTCACTAACAACTTGTAGATGGAAATCTCCTAAATTCTAGGCTTGACTGAAGCCTGGTTGAGATTGGAAACCTGCATGGCTGTTGACTGCATGCGCGGCGCGCTCCTGGCCGCGTCCCTTGCGCGGGTCCGACGCTGGTACTGCTTGCCCCACATGACACTTCCAAGATAGAAAAGGAGTGAGGAACACCATGTACAAAAGCCATGTTCGTCGATGTGGGAGTGGCGACCACCCACGAAGGGTGCGGTTCGCATCCACCATGACCACACTCATCCCTTAGGTCCGCCAACAAAGAAGGAGGTCGCGCCGTCATCAAGAGGTTTTCGACCACGACATGCTGCAAACTGGTGGACCACCAGGGTATACCTGATTGGGGTTGGGGTTGGGGTCTGTCACCGAGTGACCCAATATTCCTTGAATCAATTACCGTGGTTCCTGAATAGCAACGCCACAGATGGAGAGTCCCACGGCCCCTTCGCCAGAGTACATCCCAACCCCAGGGGGCGATGAACCGGATGCAGATGGAGCTCCAGCATGTAGCCATAGAAGGCGTCCACGGAGACACCCCCAACCAGATGCTCATGAGTCAAGGTGATATTCTCCCAGCAAGCCCGAGAAACCATGTTGACAACAACCATGCTGATATCATCCCAGATGAGGTACCTGTGGTGCATGCTTTCATTCAATCTGTCACCGAACTTTAGAGCAACCCTTGATACAAGATGCTCCTCAGATCAACTCCATAGAGCACGCTTGCACAAACACCGCACAATTAAACCCCACGAAGAAGCGATAGGGTTTCCCAAAAAGCAACGTCAAGCAAAGATACTATGCAAATGCGCAAGAGTTGGTAGCTAACAAATCTGAGAGACGTTCATCCTACTTGCAACGTTTTGAGTAGCCTCTATCAAAGGTGACCATTTAGGTGATTACCACATCGGTGGAACAGGGAGATGGCTAGCGGAGGAAGAACAAGGTGCCAAAGAGGATCACGCTAGAATAGCACTTTGTAGTGGAGCCCATGCAGCCATGAAGCTCAGGACGAGCCAGCTAGTTGCAAGTAGCTCTTCTACAATGTTATCGATGTTTATTAGTAAGGTTCTGCTGTTGTTTCATTTCAGAGTCAGTAGGTCAAAGTCAGATTCAAGAGTCATCATGGGCCGCCTCTCTAAAGGGCCATTCACTTTAGCGGTTCCATGACCACCAGGCCCATCTACGGTCGAGCGGAGGTCTTCGTCCACATCGTGCCCAGGGGCAGCATCAACCACACACAATGGAAGCCAGTGTATGCTCACTTTCCGCCCAGCTCCCGGCTACTAGGGCCATGCCCTTTGTATCTGTTCGTGAGCATCATGCATGTCTACCGAGTCCAGTTGTCCTGTGCTTTGTTCATGTCACAATGTACTGCATTCGTTTTATGTTGGAAGGTCAGGGGGCTGAACTCAGCAGCAAAATGAGCGAGCGTCAGAAACCCTATCATGTCCACCAGATTCTCTATCATCTGTTTTCAAGAAACTAAAATCTAGAACTAGAATGATGCTCTCATGCTGGATATTCTTGGCCCAAATTTTATCGAAAACTATGTTGCATTGCTATTGGACGGAGCGAGTGATGGTATACTGATGTCATTGGACAAAAACTTCTTCACAACAGCGCACTCACTATCATCCACCATCAACATGCTAGATGACAATAAAGCCTGGTCCCTAACCACCGTCTATGGACCACAGGGCCATAACCAAAAAACTCAATTCCTAAACAAGATCGCCACCCTTTGGCCTTTGATGAAACCTCAATGGCTAATTAATGACAATTTCAATCTCATCTATCAGACTTAACACAGAAATAACAACAGGCTTAACCTACACATGATGAGTAAATTTAAAAAAGCAATCAATGACATGAAACTTAATGAACTCAAGCTTCATGGATGCAAGTATACTTGGAGTAATGATCAGCCACACCCAACAATGACAATAATAGATCGCATTTTCTGCACCTCTGAATGGGACTTGCTCTTCTGGGCGGCACACCTCTCGGCACTCTCGTCTAGTGACTAACCACAGTCCGCTTTTCCTCAACGGAGAGGCCCTCAAACACAGGTACACGGGCTTTAGAATGGAGTCATTCTGTGTGACTTTGTCGCGCTTACAGGAAATGGTCTAGATGGCATTGTAGCAACTGGTCCTAGTCTCTGATGATATTCTCAAAATTCATGTAAAGCTAAATAGGACGGCCAAAGCACTCAAACTATGGAAGAAGCAAAATATTGGGGACCTACGACTATGCCTACAAGTTGCACGAGAGGTAATCCACAGGCTAGACATTGTGCAAGAAACAAGGATGCTCTCAGATGATGAAAGAGGCCTACGTAAATGGCTTAAAGAGAAGGTAACCGACCTCACTTCCCTGGAAAATGCTTGTGCTAGGCAACACGCAAGGATGACATGGATCAAATTGTCGGACACCAATACAAAGTTCTTTCACATTAAGTCAAATGCCAAAATAAGAAAGAAATTCATCCCATAGTCTCCGATGACAGAATTGCCACTTCTCATCAGCAAAAAGAAACTTTGTTGACCAAACATTTCGCTAATCGCCTTGGCACAAACAAAACAATGGAACTTGCCATAAATTGGGAAGATCTAAACTATGAACCATACAACCTATCGGATTTGGAAGTCCATTTCAATGAAGAAGAAATGCACACTACAATTAAAGTTTTGCACCCTAAAAAGGCTCCGAGCCTGAATGGTTTCATAGGTATGTTCTTCAAACATTGCTGGGAGATAATCAAAGACGACCTCATTCAAGCTTTAAACAATTTCCATTGATTGGGGTCCGACAAACTTAACATGATCAATGAGGGACATATCATGTTACTTCCAAAAAAGGATGTAGCCTAGTTTGTGGATGATTACAAGCCGATAAGCCTTATTAGTAGCATCTCCAAAATCATCACGAAGATGCTCGCTAACAGACTAGCACCTCACCTCCAAGAGCTAGTCCCTAAAAGTCAAAAGTGCGGTTATAAAGAGGTGTTACATACATGACAATTTTTTTGTATGAACAGAATGTGATCGAAGAGCTACACAGAGCAAAACAATCGGCACTCTTCATCAAACTCAATATTTCCAAAGCCTTCGACTCTGTTAGTTGGCCTTTCCTGATCCAAGTTCTACAAGTGCTAGGATTCAGCTAGAGATGGAGAGATTGGGTTACAAAAATTTTGGCGACCTCCTCTTCAAGGATCATTCTAAATGGGATCCCAGGCCCTACATTTCAGCATGCCAGAGGCTTGAGGCTAGGTGATCCACTGTTGTCGATGTTATTTATTTTGGAAATTGACCTCATTCACAGACTCATCTTGAGGCAGCTAGCGCAAACATCCTCAAGCCGATGTTACCTAGGGCGGCTAACACTAGTAGAAAAATGATTTGTACAAACGGTTCGGAAACTCTGTGCAGGACACTTTTTTGAACCGTCTATAAAAAAATAGTCTGTACAAATCAGATTTGTACATATGGTTTTGAACTATCTGTACAAATCATTTATACAGACGATTCGATATTGGAACCATCTGTACTAAGTTTTCTGGAACTAAAAAATCTGAAATATATTTTTCCAATCCACACCAGGCCCCTATATTATATGTTGGCATAGTCGGTAGTCACACGATTTTTCATGCGAAATACCATGAGTATGTTTTCTGGGAGTCGAACCCGCAACCTTTAACCTCGTGCGAATATTCTTTACCGTCTCACCTGTCATTCATTGCTGACCATTGTATAAAAATAATGTATATAAGATATATGCTTAAAACGAGTGGGACACTAATAGTACAGACAGTTCTAATAGTGCAAACGGTTCCAAATTAGAACCGTTTGGACAAAAAGGAACAGTATATATGGTTACAAACTATAACCGTCTGTACTAATAGTATAGACGGTTCTAGTTTAGAACCGTCTGTATTGTAGTGTCCTGCTTTGTTGCAACTGCTCGTTGCTATTTTCTCAAATGGTACTAGTTTGGAGCCGTCTGTGGTACCCTTTATATAGGCGGCTCTATAGATCCGTTTGTACAGAGGTATCCTACTAAATGGATTTGGTAGTAGTGTAACCTATGTTGCTTCCTATATGCAGATGATGGTGCAATCCTCATCAACCTAAATAGGGAAGAGCTTGATGCCCTCTATCTGATCTTGGATGCATTTGCTAAATTCTCGGACCTTGTAACAAATCTGGCAAAAACAGAAATCTACCTAATCCGTTGCGATAACTTCAATATGGATAGAATCCTAGCTAGCTTCCTGGGGAAAATTGGAGCTTTTCCATGTAGATACTTGGGACTTCCTCTACACATGAGATAGTTAAAAAAAGTTGATGTTCAACCCCTAATAGACAAGGTTGGTAAAAAGCTACTAGGGTGGCAAGGAAGACATTTCTTGATCGCTGGATGGGAGAACCTAGTCAAAATTGTTCTCTCCTCACAGAAAACCTACCATCTCACGGTACTACCTTTGCAAAAATGGCTTCAAAAGAAGATCAATCACATACGACACAGCTTTTTATTGAAGGGAGAGGAGCCTGACAAGGTATGTGCCGGCCATTGCTTAGAGAATTGGGCGACTGTAACCAAGACAAAGGAGATGGGAGGTCTAGGGATCGTTGATCTTTAGATATTTGCAAGAGCATTGCGTCTCCGATGGCTTTGGTTTCAATGGCAAGATGATGACTGCCCGTGGAAAGGACATCCTTTGCCATGTGATCAGACGAACCAAGTCCTTTTTAATGCATCTTCAATAGTAACAGTGGGGAGCAAAGAGAAAGCGGAATTCTAGAACTCCAGTTGGATTAACAGGCAAGCACCAAGAAACATGGCCCCTCTAATCTTTGCCAAATCGAGGCGGAAGAATTTCCGGGTCAAGCAAGGCCTTCATAACCATCAGTGGCTATAATACCTTGAGGAAATCTCACACAGGAGGAGTTGCTGCATTTAACGGATATGTGGGAAAACATCCAACAAATCACTCTCGTGTAGGAAGAACCCGATAAACTCATAAGGCGATGGATGGCAAATGGGCAGTAAAGACAAGCAATGCATACAAGGCCCAATTCCACAAAACAACGATGAAACACAATATGAGAGCCATCTAGAAAGCCAAAGTGCAACCAAAATGTAAAACTTTTGCGTGGATCCTCCTGCACCAAAAGATCTTGACTGCGGACAATTTGGCAAAAAGAGGATGGCCTCATAATCTGTCACGTCCCAAATTCATAATCGCATGATTAAGTCTAAATGTGTCATTAGCGTCATGATTAGTTTTGAGGCAATTTGTTTTGGAACGCTAGTTCAATTCGTTTAAAGTCAATCGGGCGAGAGAAATAATTTTGGGAGAGAAAAGAATGGAATTCATAGTTAAAATGGACCCTTTTCTCTAACACGTGGACCCACCAGGCCGGTCTCACCACCTCTCCCTTCACTTGGGCAGCACCCACATGCTCCCCCTCTCTCTCCCTTACTCCACTCCTATGCCCCCTCTCTCCTCAACTGGCCAAGCGAAGGAGCAAGAGCAACCCTCCCTCTCAAGCTCCCTCCCCCCTTCTCCCCCAAAATCCCACCTCAAGAGAAGGAATCGAGGTATGCATGTGGTACTCACGCTATCATGAGCTCATGAGCTATCCATCCATCCAATTCATTTTAATTTTCCTGAAGGATTCGAGCCAGTTTTGATATCTTTTGGTGTTCGTGGTTAAAGCATAAGGAGCACGGTCTCCAAGCTCAGTAAAGCATCTTGGGTGAGTCTCCTAGGCTCCCATGCCATAGATGCACATTTTGGTTGGATGAATTCTGAGTTTGAAGCTTCGGATGCAAAGTTCTTGAGTTCTTGAGCTTTGGAGGTAAAATAAGGATTTGGGTGAGTTTTGAGTTAGGAATCGTGTTGATAGGTTGGTAAGTGAGTTCTAGACTCTATAAACTCTCTCAAACATGTTTTCCTTTGATTTGGAGAAGCTCGCAAATCAAATTGGCCGAGATTTCTCCCTTGAAGCGGCCTCTCTGGACAACTCGGATAATCCGGATTGACCCGGACACTCCAGGTAAACCTGGAGAAATCCCATTGAATTGTCCTCAATAACTATGGCGATTTAGGGTGCAATTCGAGTCTAGAACCCTTTGTATAGTGTATATCTATGTTTTGGTGGAATAGATTTAGCATGCGAGTTGAATCAACTGAGGAAAACACTTTAGAACTCAACTTGGCTAGAACCTAGATAGTTTGGATCAACCCGGAGTGTCCGGCCCAATCTGGAGTATCCGGACTCGACCCGGAGGGCCTGGGTAAATAGCTGAGAGCCCCACTCGGAGCCTTGCCTGAAGTGTCTGGCCCAATCCGGAGTATTCAGACTCACCTGGAGATTCCAGGTTATTTAAAAAATGGCTAACCGAGAGCCCTCACCCGGAGTTTCACCTGAGGTTCCAGAACCCAGATACTTCGAGTTCAACTCGGAGTCTCCAGCCTCCTATTACTTTTTCGGCATTGTTTATTTTACAAGTTTCGTTATTCCTCCGTATGTCTTACACCTTTAGCTTGTTGTTATGCATATTGTAGCATACATTGTGCATTTCATTCATGCTCATCATTGCACCCGTTCTTCTTTAGTGAACGAAGAACCAGAGCGTGTCGCGACCATGGTTGAAGGCGGCGTTAGTCTGCCGAAGTTTTGCGAGTGTTGCGCTAGTAGCATAAGGCAAACACCTAAGCAGCAAGGAAAGCATCTAAGATACTTCTCCCATTAATTTGGATCATATACGTCATATGTGATAATTACGCTTTATGTATATTATGCATGAGTTTGAGTCGATGTCGGGTTTATGATGGGTAGAACCTATGTTGATGCACTAATTCTCCTATCTTAAATAATTGTTGATCCGTATCCTTATAGCCTAGGTTCAATATGATGTTGTCTAACTTAAAATGTTATTCGTGATGCTTAGCAAGTGCTTAGTTCCTCGGTAGAAGTTGAGCGGTGAAATGTTTCCTCGTTCGCGAGCATAGGCTATAATTACTTGCACAATGATCATAATGATGGGTTGATGGTGTCGGTTGGATGAGTAGGGTGGGTGAGGCGAGATGTGGGCGGTGTTAGGGGTGTTTGTCCTACCCGAATGTGGAGTTCCCTTGGGTAGGTCGGGAGAGGGACCCGGACCGCTTGCATCATTTAAGCATCGATCATTGTTGCAGTTGGCTTTAACACTTTTCGTGCTTACTACATGTCATATATTGGAAAATAAGCCAATTACCTTTATAGATGTGGCTTTTTCGCGTGCGGGTCGATGGTGTCGGGTATGAGGCCGGTTGGGGTATCCAGCTTGCTCCGGATGTAGTTCTGGATGACCCACATATGTATCGACGCATGATCAAACGATCGAGGCTTATTGGAAAAGGTTGACATGGTACCCCTTGTATGGACCTGTGTGATCATACAAGCCGTATGGTCCTCAAGTCATGTAGGTAAAGAAGTACCCCTTATAGGGTGTAAAAATATTTTGAAATATCGCGCTCTCGGTCATGAGTATTCTTTTGTCCATTTGCAGTAGTCGTAGAGTTACGAATGTGGTTTGGTATAGTTGAGACGGTTCGTTATAGATGTTACTACTATGATTCCTTTTACTTTATGTTCAGTTGATGTTTATGGGCTAGTTTGTTACTTTGATTAAGTATAGATGCTCACACATATTTATGTCAAATTTTCTTTCGCATATGAATTTACATAACTATGTAGTTGTATTCTTGCTAACGTCCCAATACATCATCCTTGGAGTCGGGCTATTTATAAGTGTCCATTATAGATTAAGTCTTGCGAGTACCTTCGTATTCAGCTACTCTATAGGTTTTGCAGGTGAGGAGGAGTTTTGGCTATTTCACGCCTGTCGATGCAAGTGGCGGGAATAACTAGTGCATCCTACTCTTGGAGGTCGCGCGTTCAGGGTGAAGCCTAAGGGCATATGGTTTCCCCATCTTTTGTTATCTTTAGCTTTTGTTTTCGCTGCATAGTTTTTTTTTGTTCGGAGTTGAGCAGGTTTTAGTCTCCTTATAGCTCTCTTTTGTTATAAACTATATTAACTTAGTGCATGCTTAAGAACTTGTAATATAATGTTAATTACTCACTCTTTCTTAAGCTATGTTATGATGTTCCATGTTAGAAAGGCATGTGTTCCGATCTTATATACAAAACACATGCCAGAACTACTAGAGCAGTATTCTAATTAATCCTTGAAGTCATGATTAAGAAAATGATCAATTTAATGTTTAATTAGACTATTGTTTGGACGGTTCCTCACATGATCAGACCTGCCACCTATGCGATCAAGAAAATGAAACCCTGACACATCTTTGCAAAGATTGCATGTTCACGAAAGAGGTGTGGTCTCACCTCCTAAGTTGGTTGCAACTCCATAACTTCCAAGGGATGGATCAGTTTCACACCCTTTTTGGCTGGTGATGGGCAGCCACAAGAAAGATCCACAAATAGCTAAGAAGCCAATTCAACAAACTCATGATCCCTTTTAGCTAAATATTTGGAAGGAGAGAAACGCAAGAACCTTCCAAAACGCAAGCACCTCACCCATGGATGTGGCCCATAAGATCAAATATTAATCCTACAAATACCTGGTAGCCGTAGGCCTAATCTAGCAGTTGTCGGTCTCGCTATTCCCGGTTTGTTTCTTAAGTAGTGGACATGATGTGTATCAACAGTGTTTGTAACAAGAACAAGTGTTTGTAACAAGAACAACAGTCTACAAATTTCCTCTTCAAGGAGCTTCTAGCCCAGTTCAATGATATCTTTTATGGGGTTTTTTTTACTTTGTCTATTATTATTTTATGTATATTATTTTTTTTGTCTCGAATGGGAAACTTCACAGCCCTAGCATGGCTCAGAAGGTTTCCACAACCACATTCAAATAAGCTTCTACAAAATAGACATTGTTCAATGCCACTTGTAATGACAACACATAGCTATCTCTATTCTAATCTATCTCTTTACAATTGGATATATACTAATTCTATATTTCATTCCCTGGATTGAAGTGCATAGAAAGAAGCTTGATCATGACTAGTACCTCTCACCTATGCATTACAAAATGCAAAACACTGATACTCCTGGAAACTTGATCACGAGTAGTACCTACCCCCACAGCCCACAGCTGTCACTATCTCTCCCTTACATTCAATTGTTTATTACTCATATTGCTCGGTTGTTACATAAGGATGTGATTGTTTGTTATATATGAAAGTAACTTGGTCAGGTAGATATCTATAATTTTAGAAGGAAGCATGTTTAGTATTTATATGGAATGTTTTAGTTTAGCTCAGTTTAGATGTAGACTTCTACATTCGTTTATGTAAGCAGGCTATGTGTCAGTGTCATAAAATCATTTTTATTTGAGCAACCAATCAAAATATTAACTTTTACCACTTATGTGATCTTATATTTGGTCAACCAAATAAAAACTCAACTCAATATCTCAAATAGATACAACTAACCAAATACTCTTTATTTTAACAAATATAATTCCACTCCACTTATTTCTCCTCCATCAATATATACTACCATACTTATCTAAGCTCCCAACCAATCACACTCTATATATTTTTCTGTATTGAAGGAGCTGATCAAAAGCTGCACTATGTTCCTATCCACCCGAGGTTCACGTGACTCTGCTGCATGTAACACCCTGATTTTCAGATTTCTCAAATTTCTAAAATTTTCCAAGAGTATTGAATAGCTTCACTGGTAGTATAGGTTTAAAACCTATTTTCTTAATCAATCAATCAATATAGGTTTTTTTTTTCTTGTGCATTGCATGCTGAGTTTTGCTAGGAGCCAGGTAAATGCATTAGAGTTCTTTTTCTTTTCTTTCTCTTTGGTGTTTTGAGTGAAAAAGATTTTGAAAAGGTTTTTACAAAACTCAGTAGTGAATAAGTTAAGAATCTTAATGGTTGGATTTCAAAATCTTTGAATTCAACATCTATTCAATCCTTGATCATACCTAATCCTTCTCTAGTTAAATTCAAATCTTATTCAAATCCTTGTTTAAATCCAATCTTTTCTCTTTCTCAAATTCTACCCAAATCTAAAATTCAAATTCCTTACCTACTCTTATTCTTGATCAACCTCATTTTTCGTTTCTCTCAAATTCACTCCAAACTCAATTCAAATTCAAATCCTATTCAAATTTCTCGGCAAAAGTTTCTTTTCTAAACCCTAGATATACCTAAAGTGTCTTTGGGCTCAATCTTAATCAAGTCCAAACCCTTAGCCAAGTCTTCTAGATGGCCCAACAAAGGATCCACGAAATCTGTAAATTTTCGCGGAGTCCTGGACAGCCTCATCTTCTCATGACGTTTCGGAGTTCAAAACGGCCTCAAATGCAAATCTTGACAATACCAAAGTTGTAGGTCTCGTCGAGAGCTTCGAGTTGAACCTATGGAAGTCACCTTTTGGATAATAGAGCTGGGAGTTATGGGCCCCGAAATCAGTGCTGCGCAGAGAAGTCCGAGTTGAGACATTTTATCCTGTGGCGCATTTTTGGAAATCAAGATGACGTTTTCAGAAGTTCCAATGACTACAAAAGTTGTAGATCTTTTCGAGTACTACAATTTAGAATCAAGAAACGTCCAATTTGGAGTCCGGACGATGGAGATATCATCCTCGCAATACAGAGCTGCGAAAAAGGAAATCGTAACTGACTCGGACTCGAATCCGAATCGTGTTCGGTTTGGACTCTACCTCAACCAGCCGTCCTTAGCCCTATATATATGAGTTGCATGCCCTCTCCTACCTCTATTTCACGTCCCCAAGCCCTAGAAGTCGCTGGTGCTCTGTTCGTGAGTCGCCGGAGCGCCGCCGTTCGCCGGAGTCGCCGCCGCCGCCGCCCGTGATGCGCTACGTCATCTTCTCCGCGAATCCTTCTTCCTCGACTACCAAAGCAACGTGAGGACCTCTTCTTCTCCTCCCTTACTACTGTTTTAGCATCATACTAAGTCCCTAGACAAGCCCTAGCCCCGATCAAAGCCCGATCTATGCCGTCATGGTCGTCACCGTTGCGGACAGCCGCAAAACAGCCGCGCTGTAGCTGATTGGTATCGATGTTCCCGACCGATCAGAGGTCAAATCACCAAGCCCTTTCACCGGTGCATGTCCCATGATGTTTCCCACGTCCTCACCAACCGGTTTGGCCAGTAGATTAGCCAAACTACCGCAATCAAGGTTGACATACCCGCTGTCCGGTTTCTGCACGTGTTCAGCACGCACACCGGATTTGCATTCGCGTTTCCCGTCAATCCGAAAGCCGTATGGATGCACCAACCGCGTCACGGCGTGTCCCATGGAGTCTTCTACGTTACCCTAGGAGCCCATCCCCGTTTGTGCAGCGACACGACCAGGACGCCATTGCCAACCACAGCATGTCGCAGCCATCACCTGTTTCATCTATGCTGATCGTTCTTGCTCTTAGTGGATGATCTACCAAAACCCATGCCATAGCATTGTGTTCCCGGGTTATATGAACATCCTTGTTCAAACGGTTCCTCAAAATTCATAGCCAATCTCCTGGAACGCGAGTGTCTTCGTTCCTACATCTGTTCGCGGTCACCACCAAACCTAGAAGCAGTCATCGCTGTTTTGCCGCTACCTCGTACGACCCCTTCCAAAACCAACCATACCACTGAGTTAGTCTTTCCGCGTTCTACGCCATGCTCCCCTCGTTTCACTGAAACACCACTAAAGCCGACATCGATGTTTGTGGCCACATGCCCGATCGCCATCTTCGACGAAACCCGAATCACCATCGCTACATAGAGTCACCAGTAGTATCCTTAACTTAGAAGCTCAACCTTCAGCCTTTTTGATCCATCATAGGTGGTCGATACTGGATCTCAGCGTATCCCTTCTTTAACCCAAGATGGTACTTGCATAGCATGCCAAGTTAGCGCCACATCATTCTCCTTAGCCTAGTCAGTGAAGTCTAGTCTACCATAAACTTCTTGAATCTTGTGCAATAACGTTGTCAAGCCTAGCGCAATGATTGCATAATAAACTCTTTTCCCATAGAAAGATAACTCCAGTAAATTAGTCTTTCTTTTCAGTCTAATCCATCTCCCGAAAGCTGTTCTCTTTTCATCTTAACTCCAATTTAGATGATTCTTGTGTCTAAATGTTCCTGAAATCATCCATATCCAACCATAGTGTTTTTTAAAGTATTTTGATGATATTTGGTATGTTGTTCTTAGTGTTTGCTTTGTGTTGTTTGTCGGTAGTTCTCGCGATTAGTCGATAACGTTCTGGAGCAGTTCGAGGGACTTCAAGACCAAGATTTTGATAACACTGAGCAGCATTGGGAAAAAGGCAAGTGTCCTTGATCATATTGAACCTATGTTTTAAATGTTTTAATTTTACAAAATTGCATGCAATGTCTGTCAATATGATGGGTAGTCACCTATGTTAGGGTTTTCCCTAGATTTTCACTTATCATCCCTTGGAACCTAGATGGTTTATGGTTAGGTGTCTTTGTGGGTAGATTGCTTAGCCATGCTTTTGGGATGTTAAGAAGTGTCATAATCTTGACTAATGAACATATACAACAATGGTCGTTAATGTGTTAATGGTCTAGCAACATGGAACCTTAGGCCTTGAGCAAATTAGTTTTGATGGTTGTCATGGTTATGATGTTGGTTTAGTGTTTGCTCAAGTAACCTAAGTAAGGACCGGTTCGTGGAGCGACAACCCAAGAAGTAACGTACCAACCACGAGGCTGATATGGGTAAAGTGTGACATACTGATTAGAGTCTGTCCAGTGTGCGTTGGGTCAGCACAAAAGGGGGCTTCTGGGTAGGAGCTGTTGCTTGCGTAAAGCCTGGCGGTGAAACCTAGTGGGCAGACATGCACTGGATTAGTCTCTGGTTAGTGGAAAGTGTCATACGGTGATTCTTGGCGGCACACCACTGGCGTGTGTTAAGTGTTTCGCGAACACGGCAACATGGAATTCACTGACTCGTGGGTAAAGTTGGACAACCTCTGCAGAGTGTAAAACTGTTATAACAGCCGTGCTCACGGATATGAGAGACTTGGATCCTCACATGATTAGTTGGGTTGTGGTTATGAGTTTGGTTGTGATTATGGTTCTGGTACAGGGAGTACTAGATGGTTTTGGTTATAGTACAGGGAGTACTAGAAGGTTATGGTGTGCAAGGTGGGGAGCCTTGTATGCTGGATGCTGAACTGTTTGGGTTACATTCACTTAATAATTGCTTAATGCTTTTGAGTCCAAAAATGTTTTCATTACTCGCATTTACGCAAAAATACCATTTGTTAGCCTATCCTTGATATAAGCCTGCATATCATTACTTTCCCCCCACTTGCTGAGTACTCTATGTACTCACACTTGCTATTTTCCCTATACCATGCGATATGTATGCTGCTGCTCAGTGAGTGAAGATGTTGAAGACTATCAAGACGAGGTTGTGACGTTCTAGGCGCGTGTCTCCTGGTCAGTTGCCTGCGGTGTTGTTGGGCACCAGTGCTTCTGTTCCGCTGCAGATATCTTCATAGAAGACAATATATGTCAATTGCTGTAAGAGTTTAACGTTTATTTAATAAAAGTATTGCTTTTGTTATTTCACCTGTGACGTCCTTATGTGTGTTGAACATCCTGGGCACACATAAGCCGCATCTGGTTTTGGCCGTTAAAACCGGGTGTGACAGAGGTGGTATCAGAGCCATACTGACCGTAGGACGCAAGCCTAGATAGAATGGTCGTGATAAGGTCATATTTTAAAAAGCCTATTTTGAAAACTCATCCCTGTGCTTTTCTGACCTCTCAGTTTCTCTCTCTACTTACCTATTTCACTCTTTTGAGAAAATAAGTTTCCAACACCCCCTGTTCAAACTATTAGTTGTTGAATCATCCCAGTAACTCTGTTCAAGAAGGATACACTTGATGATCTCTCTTGGCGCTCCTACCTTGAGTAAAGATTTATATGATAAAGATGAAGATCCATCATGACAAGGAAGAATCATCTACCACAACACTGAAGACATGAAGATCTGCCTCTGCGCTTCTCCCAGTTTTAGTTCTTCGAGTTATAGGAGGATTTTCCCTAGTCTTTGGAGATGTTAGAGCGATGTTAGGTCATGTGCTTGTGTTGTGTGCCTTATGTGATTCGGCTTTTCTGTTTGAGTGCTGGAATGCGTTGAGGGATGCTTTAGCATCTGATAACAGCGACATTCCTTATATATCTATATAGATGATAGTATAGTTGGGTTTTCTCCTTCTAGCCTTTTCTCTTCATGCCCAACCTCTTGCCTCAATCCCGATCCGATGGTGAACACAAAGAAAGATCAGCTTGGTAAGGGTACCACCACCACCAACAACAACAACAACCAGCAGATGCCACCTCAATTCAACAAGGAAGAATTTTTGGAGACGCAGACTCAGATTCTTCAAGGCATGACTTAGAATGTGGAAAGTCTGCTATAGCTCGTTGAAGCTCTAGGTGAAGAAGACGAGCAAAGAAAGCAAGACAACAACAACAACAAGAAGAAAGCCTTTGAAGACCATCAAACAAAGAACAATTCTTGGTTACGTTCCACTCCTGAACAAGCACTTTGTTCTGCCAACCAGGAAGTTTCACAGGTCGAGAGAAAATTTGCAGAGTACCCCTACAAGGAAGTTATGTTTTTGCTATGAAGAAGAAAGATGCTATGCCAATCGATGTCCCCTAATGATAAGAAGGTGTGTGTCCATTCTGGAGAACCTACGCGCTGGCTCAAAAGATGTCCCACGAAGCACCCCACATGGAACTGGATCAACCCTAAATCCCACATGAAGATCTCAGTCCAACATTCAGATTGTCATGACTTTCAAGTTGTAACTCAAGATAGTCAAGATCGACGAGGTCCCATCAAGCTCACAGAGGCTCAGTAGGCAACAAAAAAAAAGAGAGGATATATTCCATGTCAAAGGTTACATGTCTATCTACTTCTCAAGAACTGGAAATATAAGTAAGAGAAGTCCGCTCCTTTTTAAAGGGGGTAGAGTTTCTAGCCAATCTCTTGGTTCTGGAACCTCAAGACAGATATTGGAAATGGCTAGTCAGCAAAGGTAATGAGGTAATAAAATGTGCTAAATGAAGGACAGTACCCAGAAGATGCACTCCGACCACAGAAGTGACTGCTAAGAACAAGTACTCTTTCCTCGGAATTAGGATATGCTTTACTAAATCTTCAAGGATAAGAAGGTCTGCCAAGGTCAAAACTTATCAGGAGTGCTAAAGCTACGGAATTCTCAGGAATTAGAAAGCACTAAGATGTAACATGATCTCAAGGATTGTTATCGGTAGTATGGAAACAAGAGTGGTGTAGCAAGTATATGGTCCTATGTGACACATGTCGAAAAAGTTAGAACAGTACATCAGAGACAACTACAACCGTTGAAGATGACAGGAATGGAATATCCGAGAAAATCAAATATACTCAGGTTAATCAATCAAGATTTGTCAAGACAGTTGCGAAAGACGTCAAAAACAAAGTGATCAGAGTTTGTCAGGGCAATGAGGTCAACACAGAGAAGAAAAAGCAATGATCAATTTAATAATTAATTTAGAATATTATTTGGACGGTTGTAGAATGATCAGACCCGCCACATATGCGATCAAGAAAATGAAACCCCGACACATCTTTGCAAAGATTGCATGTTCACGAAAGAGGTGTGGTCTCACCTCCTAAGTTGGTTGCAACTCCATAACTTCCAAGGGATGGATCAGTTTCACACCCTTTTTGGCTGGTGATGGGCAGCCACAAGAAAGATCCACAAACAGATAAGAAGCCAATTCAACAGACTCATGATCACCTTTTAGCTAAATATTTGGAAGGAGAGAAACGCAAGAACCTTCCAAAATGCAAGCACCTCGCCCATGGATGTGGCCCATAAGATCAAATATTAATCCTACCAATACCTGGTAGCCGTAGGCCTAATCTAGCGGTTGTCGGTCTCGCTATTCCTGGTTTGTTTCTTAAGTAGTGGACATGATGTGTATCAACAGTGTTTGTAACAAAAACAAGTGTTTGTAACAAGAACAACAGTCTACAAATTTCCTCTTCAAGGAGCTTCTAGCCTAGTTCAATGATGTCTTTTATGGGTTTTTTTTACTTTGTCTATTATTATTTTATGTATTTTTTTTTTGTCTCGAATGGGAAACTTAACAGCCCTAGCATGGCTCAGAAGGTTTCCACAACCACATTCAAATAAGCTTCTACAAAATAGACATTGTTCAATGCCACTTGTAATGACAACACATAGCTATCTCTATTTTTATCTATCTCTTTACAATTGGATATATACTAATTCTATATTTCATTCCCTGGATTGAAGTCCATAGAAAGAAGCTTGACCATGACTAGTACCTCTCACCTACAGCGCATAATTGAGTATGTAAAGATTTACATACTCAATTATTCTATAAATTTAATAATTAATTCTATAAATTTAACAATGCATAATTGAGTATGTAAAGATTTACACAAAAGATGAGTCTATATGTGACCGTGTCAGAACAATCAGAGTCCTAGTTCCTCTAGCTTTTAGGAGTTCTTATTTTCATTTGTAATGAAGCATGTGAGAGTAATAGCCATTGTTTTTACCCAATTCATACCTTGAGCATCACAGCTTGAGCAGGTGGGACAAACTTGAACATGTCCCCCGCGCCATAGTTAACGGCATCAGCTGGTGTGGTCTTAATAACCTTTGGAATGTCCAGCACAGTGCACTTGATGTGAGGGAACGCCTTCATGATAGCACTCACAGTCGTGCCATCACCACAGCAGTCAGTCAGTGATTGCAGCCCCTTGAAAAGATCATGGCACTCCCGAATTATTGTTCCAATTGCCAAATTGTCGTGTGCTGCCAGACCTTCATTGACAATCCTATCAAGTTCCTTGTCCAGGAGCGGCGTATTCTCGTGAAAGAGTGGCACACCGTGTAAATCCTCGAATGGCGACGGCACTGGTGGCGCCAAATCCTTCTTGAACCAGTCAGCCAGAGACAACCCCGCCTCAACATAATGCCGTGAGACCGTGCCGAGCACGAAGTATTTCTGGTAGGTGTGGTCTTCCGCTTCCACACCTTCCACCAGGAGCCAAGAGAGTGGATTGAGGCGGAAGGTCTCTACCTCGGCATTGCTGTCAGACGCGAAGATGCCCGATGTGACCAGCAACCGCATTATGCGGCGGAGGAATGGAAGCTTGGCTGGGGGGAGGGACAGCGCGGTTATCAGGTCGGGAAGCGATGTAGCCCCTCCAAGATTATGGATGGCAGTTGGGATGTGAAGCTCGACGGCGCACTTGAGTGCCATGGAGGTGAGGTAGTAGAGGCTGTGGCGCCAAAGGTCAGCTTGAGCCTGCAGCAGCTCAGCATCAGTGGGAACAACGATGGTCTGAGACTCGGCCGCCATTGTGGTTTGTCTCTCTGTATCTTTCTCAGCTATTGTGCTGTGATGTTTTTGATTTGTTAGTGCCTCGCAAGGGTTTAAATAGGGTGCATCGGCCTGCTGTTTCTGTGCAAAGCAGCTATATTTGACTGTGAGGCACTGCTGGCCTCTCATGGACCACAAGTTGAACTATTCGAAAGCGTGGAACACGAGGTGATTAAGTCAACATCAAAATAAATTGCAGGAATAGGGTATTTTGGGTGTCGGGCACAACATTATCGCGAGATGCTGTGACAGGGGTGTAGTTGAACTGAATTACTCGGTTGTGTTCAGTGTTATGTAAGAAAACCAAAGCACAGAAACTTAATGTTCAGAGATCCATTAGTGGTTACAAAAACAATCAATAGACCTAGTGTTCAGATATACAATTTTTCCAGTACATCACTTTAAGAAAAAAAAGGAGCCAAACAATTGCCCTAATAAATCTAAATTCTAAATAGAAGCATGTATATAGTGGTTGATGCCGACAACCACATAAAAGGGATATCTGCTAGTACGGCGCAGTATGCATTGTGGTATGCATAATTGCCAATGGTAAATACAGTGTGCATTCGTAAGTAATTAAGTATAAATTCATGCTGATATTAAACAATAGTACTTCATTTACATTGTAATTAAGCACCTCTTTTAGGAAGTCATTTCATTATATAAACCCATTGTAGATATCTAGGTGTTGTAAGAATGTTTTTAAATAATTTTATTAAATAATTTTCTAACTTACATGGCTGACCATGATAATATGTGCACTATGGATGACCCTAGATTAATGATATACAAAAGAAATTACAGTTACCATAAAATTAACATTTAAGGGTATGTTTTGTGTGTGCAGTATGTTAGGAGTTCATGGAGGATAACGTGGACTACAAGTTGCTTCAGTAAGTAGCATAAAAATGGGTAACTAAACTATAGGAAAGCGGGGTACACGAGGTGATTAGGTCAGTATCCAAACAAATTACAGGAATGGGACTAATTTGGGCGTCTTGCATAGCAAACCTTGTCGCAAGATGCTATGACTGGGTTGCAGTTAAACTTAATTATTACTTGGTTGTGTTCATCTTTTCCTTGGCATGCAAGGCCTTGTAAACTTTTTTCAGGGTTAGAGTAAGCCTTAGGATCAGTTCTCTTTTCTTCATTGGACCAAGACCTTTGATCCTTTTTGCCGAAGTCATCAAGCGCATCATCGAGATCAGTATGCGCTAAAAATATCCACATCTTAACTTGTCATAAAGAAATTTTTTTGTCTCGATCTACCAGCAGAATATCATACTTCAAAAAAGCCATGTCAAAGAAATTACTGGGTGCATGAAGCAAAATCAGCCAAAAAAGAACAAAGCACAAAGTTTCTGGTACATAAGTTTGGTGCGCGTAGCATAATTCAGCTGAAAACATAACTCTTCGTAGAATTGCTGGGTGCACGTAGCAATATGCTATATACTGATGAACAGTATCACTGACGTCAGTGATGTCATCAACCGTTACACAAATGAACAATAATGCTAATGACAATAATGACAACAATAGTTGTACGGATGAATAGTTAGTGTACTATGGATGACCTTAGATTAATGATATACAAAATAAATTATAGTAAATACAAAGTTAGCATTTAAACGTTTATTTATACATGCAGTATGTTGGGAGTTTATGGAGGATATCATGGATCACATGAGTAAGCGCCTGTTTGTTTCGGCTTCGGATTGTGACTTCCAGCTTTTACAATCTGAAGCTGAAACAAGCAGATAGCTTCTTGCCATAGCATTTTATAATTCACTTGTTGGATTGTGAAAATCTAAGAGGCTGGGTTCACTCAACTTTTCACAGATTGTGGAAGTCCATTTTACTAAACTGTATATCAAAGTTTTTTAGAATCCATAATCTGAATTTTTTTCATAATCTAGCTTTTTACATTCTAGCTTTTTACAATCCGGAGTCTACAAGCTGCTTTTCAGAATCCCGAGCTAAAACACAAAGGTCCTAAGTAGTATAGAAATTAGTAACTAAACTATAGGAAAGTGTGATACGCAGGGTGATTAGGTCAGTATCAAAACAAATTGCAGGAATGGAACTATTTTGGGCGTCCGTCACAACAAACCTTGCCGTAAGATGTTATAACTGAGTTGTAGTTAAACTTAATTATTACTCAGTTGTGTTCATCTTTTCCTTGGCATGCAAGACATTGTAAACTTCTTTCAGGGTTAGAGTATCATGATTGTTTAGTATGGTATCTCTGAAGTTTGCAAAGGAACTAGGCAATGAGCACAAAAGAATAACACTCAAGTCATCATCATCATATTTTACCTCCAAAGACTGTAGGATAGCAAAGATCTCCTTGAAGACCGAAGGATTATTCAACATTGAACCAGCTTCTTGTAATTTTTACATGAATAACTTCATCTTTAGGTGTTTATTGCTAGTAAGATCCATGGACATATATATCGAATCCAGAGCTAGCCATAAAGTAGCAGTAGTTTTCTTCTGTAAAACCTCATACAAAATACTATTTGATAGATGAAAATGAATTTGGGACAAAGCCTTGCAATCGTTTCTCTTTTCTTCATCGAACCATCCTTTTTGTCGAAGCTATCAAGCGCATCATCCAAATCAGTACACACCAAAACTGCTCGCATCATGACTTGCCATAAAGAAAACCTTATGTCTTAATCTAAGAGCAGAATATCATACTTTGAAGAAGCCATGTCAAAAAAATTCCTAGGTTCATGAAGCAAAATTAGCCAAAAAAGAACAAAACACAAAGTTTCTGGTACACAAGCTGGATGGGCGTATCAACATTCAACCCAAAACATAACTTTGTATAGAACTGTCGGGTGTGCATAGCAATATGCTGCATATAGACAAACGGTAACAGTGACGTCAGCAATGATGTCATCAGTAGTACGAATGAACAGTCAATGCACTATGGATGGCCTTAGATTAATGATATACAAAAGAAATTACAGTAACTGCAAAGTTAGCATTTAATGGTCAGTTTGTGTCTGCAATATGTTAGGAGTTTATGGTGGATATCATGGACCACAAGTTGGTTGAGTATGTAGCATAGAAATGAGTCACTAAACTATAGGAGAGTGTGGAATGTGAGGTGATTAGGTCAGCATCAAAATAAATTGTAGGAATGAGAATATTCTTGGCGTCTGGAACAACAAACCTTGTCGCAAGATGATGTGATTGGTGTGTAGTTAAAATTAATTGTTCGGTTATGTTCGGTGCTATATAAGAAAAACAAGGCACTGAAAGCTAATGTTAAGAGATCATACAAAAAAAAAATCAACCAAGCTAGTGTTCAGATATACAAATTTTTCCAGTACATCACTCTAAAAAAGGAGTAGAACAATTGCCCTAATAAATCTATAATCTAAATAGAAGAAAGTATATAATGGTTGATGCCGATAACAATAGAAATGGGATATCTCTTAGTACGGTGCAATATGTGTTGTGGTATAAGCCCATCGTAGATATCTAGGTGTTGTAAGTTTTTTTTAAAATCTTTTGTTTAATAATTTTTCTAACTTACATGTCTAACCATGATCCTAAGTGCACAACGGATGACATTAGATTAATGATATACAAAAGAAATTATAGTAACAACAAAGTTAGCATTTAAGGGTTTGTTTATGTGTGTAGTATGTTGGCAGTTTATGGAGGATACCATAGTTTTTCAAAAGCCTTAAATAACAGAACTTGACAAGCATTTCCTATTGATTTGGCCGGCGGGCCTAGACATTTACTCTGTCTCTCCTTCTCTAGAGCCTACACATACAACCATTTGAATACAACTTGAGTATAAATCAAGATCTAATGGTTGAAATCTAAAACCTACTAAGTTCAGAAATTATTAGAAATTTTAGTAGAGTTTCCCTTGTAACTGTCTCTTTCATAGACAATCAACAACACACATTTTTCCACAGGCATAATATTGTTAAGAAAAGAAGGCATCACAACCCATGCCTAGGATCCGATACAACTGATGGACCGATATAAATGACCAACTTAATCCTAAGTTGTTTAACCGACCAAATTAGCAGTTATAGTTCTAATGCATTATTAAGAAGACTAAGCATTCATATAATGTGCTAAAACGTGATGCTAGTCCCTTCCATCTATGCAACGATCATTTGGTAAAATACTCAGCAAGTATAATATAGAACTGGAAGAACATATAAAACAAAAGGAATCGTTAGAAAACCATATCGGGAGGAAAAATGTTCTTCTTGTGAAAAAACTTTTGAAATAGTAGTTTTTGTTTGAAATGGACAACATCTCAATGCATCTTTAGCATTTACTAGTGAAGTCGAGCAAGAGGGGACATCAGTTGCTCACAGAAAAATAAATATAAGAACCAAATTGTGCATCCATGGATTGGAATAATCCATATCACATTAATGATATGAAAGAAACTACACCATGAATATGAATCATTTAACAAGAACATTATGAAATCTATAATTAGGAAATCGCATGAACACACAAATTGTGAAGGAATCGAAAATGGAACATGAACACATAAATCATGTGATGCGCCTCTCGAAGTATATCCTCCTTGACCTGGGTTATTTTTTGTGGCACACAAAGATGACCATGAAACCACACTGCTCCTGAAGCATCCAAAGTGAAATCTCCAACTTTCTCTTCTCCAATATGCGTTTTCACCTCTTGCAATAATCGATCATGTTGTGCTTGCAACACATGCTCAAGTATGGTAGACTCAACAATGATCCGTGTCTATGCTTCTATCAATCCAGCATATCAAAATAAAATATCCATCAATTCATATTCTGTTATCAAACAACTCAAGGTAGGGGGGAACAACCTTGCGGCACAAAGCATCAGCCACCATGTTGGTTTTACCTAGCATGTATTGGATATTGAGGTCATAATCCTTGATCAATTTCAACCATCTTCCCTACCTCAAATTGAGATCCTTCGAGGTGAAAATTTATTTCAAACTCTTATGATCGATGAAGGTGTAATAAGACTCTCCATATAGGTAATGTCTTCTGGTCACTACTTGGGACACTGATACTCCCAATACGTTTCTGCTGCTCTGCAGTAAGTTCAATCTCCAACTCCATTCCTCTAGTCTCATCAACTGTTGTAAGATAAGATGTGGGTGGGTTTCTCCCATCACCTCTCTGTAGCATGCATTAAGTCCTCTAAAGATTCGTAGCCTTCTCACGTTCATCACACCCCAAACTATGCATGAAACAAATAATATTGCTGAACTCCCTCTCATACTCATCTGCCGTCTTGCTCCCATGTTGGATATGCTTTAGAACATCATTCATCTTATCCCTGAAAGAGATTGGATAGTACTTAGCCATGAATTGATGTAGCAAGACCTCCCAATAATGTCACCACAACCAAGGGTCCATTCCTGAAGAACTACATCCCACCAGATATCTGCCTAACCTAATAGTCAATGCGGTGCAAACTCAACCTTCTCCTCTGGCATCATTTGACACCGATTCATGATCTTCTGTATCTTGTGCAGCTAGTCTGCAGCATCTGTTGGAGTCCCCGACCATCATACATGTCTAATCACATAGAGATCCATCTTGGGTACGTCATCCTTTGAACTGTAGGAGCTACTGGGCAGCTTTAGCGGCTTCAACCTCCGTAACTGAGTGATCCACAAGCTCTTCACCCTCCTAATTCTCTTACACTACTTGTTTTGGTTCCACCTCTTGGCTGGTACGGCCTCAAGCATGGCCACTACCTCGACCTCCATTGCGATCGCCAATGAGACCTCTACGACCAGCCATTCGAGCACTCGTTCTCACCTGCATAGCTCTACCCAAAAAAAAAATATTAACAAGGATGTGATCAACAACATGTTATCATATCTAAAATAAGCATAGAAGAAGCAAATATATTTAGCAGAAATGAAAATGCAATGCATGCCTATGTAACTAATACTATTGTGCAAAAGTGCGTCAACAATTTAAATTTGTTAAAACAATGTCAAATTCTAATGATGGTTTACCTAAGTTATCAATTAACTACCCTAAGAACTAAAGATTGGCTCTGATACCAATTGTAACATCTTAGATTTTTACAAACCCGGATACTACCATCTCTCATCTAAAACCTACTTGAATAAACAAAGACTAAACTTGTTGTCATTGGTTTGTCTTTGATATTGCAGTGCAACTATAAGGAAACAAAGGCTAGGACTATATCCATTATGTGGACCATCAAATAACTTTCCAACGGGTACTCACTGATATGAAACAGATTCCATATATGGGAGATATGAGCTTTCTAATCCAATCCTGTTAACTGTGATGAGATCAATCCGAATTGAATTCAAACTTTCCTAATATTCAAACTCCATGTTAGGAATAACTTGAATACATGTCAATCATGAAAAGAAAGTCTCCTAAATATTTGGAAACCCATAGAACAGCTGGATGTCCTCCAATAATGCCTTGTAAGCTTCAGGCTCTCCATGTTAGCAATTCTCATGCGTTGCCATGATAGCATGCACAACATCCAATGAAATCATTGTAACTCTTGGCAGGAACCTTCAAATCACATGCCTTATAATCCATTGGAAAGTATACAATAAACTTGTATGCTTCGAAACCCTTTGAAATGCACACACAATTTCAGCAAATTGACAAACAGAACAACAAACTCTCTAACAAGAACTTAGTCAACTATTCTTCATCATTCTCTCTTTCTTCAAAATGAGTCATTCTTGTTAGACTCTTAGAGCTTAAACCAATAGGATCTTAATTATCCTAATGAACATGAACACCTAGAAATCATTATTGACCTAATTGGAAGATGCTCTGATGGGCCGCGAAGACCTCGTGTCTGCTTGATGTAGGCGTGCATTGTCGGTGTGGGATCATTGTCGAGCTTCTCCTTCTTGTAGTGCCATGGACAGGGAGGACACCGACACAAATAGTAGGCGATCAGCTTGGCCTTCAAGTCATTCTGAGCCACCCCTTGATCGGTAGGGTTTAGTTAGGGCTAGCTAACTTGAACGCACTAACTCAAAAACCAATTATTTTTCTGTAGCATCAGGACCCTTTCTTATAGGCTCGTGCAACCTGGGACCAAGCCGTTGAGTCAATTTTTGGCTGACCGATCACAGCCACTCTCTCAGTCAACCGTGGCCCCATTCTTGTGGGTGGCAATTAGCAGAGATCACAACTAACATTCTCCCACCTAATCGAAAGACTAAAAAACTTAAGTCCACACTCAACAGAACAACACACCAAGGTAACGTGTTGTAGCAGTTGGTAAAGTCACCACTGAACCACCTAACCTACAGTGTATTATTCTATTTCGATAGAATGTATACTTATACTTATTGGGAGATGGCTCATACTCTTATGCTCCTAAATGTGCAGTTTGCTTTCACTGTCATCATGTGCACTTTTTTTAAAATGAAAAGCAAACTTTCTTGTTTCCAGAATCAAAGTTTGAGATCTCAATTTGTCCTAGACGTGTCTTATGCCGGCACTAACTTTGAGACAAGCCTTTAACAGGGAATCATTAAACTAAACATGATACATAAACTTATATATTAAACATGGTACTTAATTATTATAGGTTGAACATCAATAATTTGATTATGGATTCATCTTTCACAATGTCATGTGTTTGGCAACACACTTGATATGTTGTTACTTGAAGCAAAACTGCACTTTGACATAATAAGCTCTAGGATAGAATCTTAAGTCAAAAGAAAATTTTCTTATTTTTAAACCACAATAGCGTAATGTGGATTTCTTATTATCCAGCAGCTTTATAACATGCCACAAGTCATCTTGTATCATTAATGATACCTTAAAAGATTGGTTAAAGTCATTACACAATATGACTCCTCCTGCAAGAGTGAAGATTTGACTTGATGTGGATTTTTCAATATCAACACACCTTGCACAATTTACATCTGAATGACGCACAACTTTATGATTATGAGACTTCTCATATGTGAGCATGTAATCATTAGCACCATGCGTATAACACAGAGTTGTCTTTAGTAGTTTTCTAATAGTTCAGTTCTGGATCAATATCTGGCAAGTGTCTTAGTTACATCAATTAATGAGGGCACATATTAATATTAAGTATACATAATATTCATGATAGAGATATCGTAAGAAAAAAATTATTGCCCTCAATAATCAGAGTAAACTCCTTTAATATTGGACCTATCTTGGTGAATCTTAATAGTCAAAACATGAGAGGCATTACCAAGAGAATCTTAATAGTAGAAGATAAGGAATATTCAGGTCTTAAACATTAATATCCCTATTATTGATAGTCAAGAAGACATCGTCTATATGAAAAGCTAAGAGGTTAAACTTACTCCCACTGATCTTAATGTAGTCTTAAGGTTAAAACTTAAGGTATCTATACGTGAGGCTCACATTATTCATAAACTCTAGAATTCGGAGGAAAAACTTTTGGAGACGAAGGGTTTAGGGTCTCTCGGACTTTCGGTATTGGAATATAGCCCTGATTGTCCTTAAATATAGTTTACCCTGCCTCAGAGCTCCCTCTAGAATCGATAACTCTACAAACCAAAGATATGGCTTAGGAAAAATAATAGTAGCAAGTTTGACAATCCCACTAGAAATGTAACTTATTTCTGGGATACCAACTAAATGTATGTGCAATTATCTTCAATCCTTTCATATACTTAATGAGTAAGAAATTTGTTCTTGGGGTTTATATCTCACATAATGAAGTACTTTATTTCTTGATGAGACGTTTCATTCTCCCCCTCAAATGTGGCATAAGCATCAATGCCACAATTTTGATGAACTCGAAGGGAAGTCAATAGAGTTGGCAACATGCTTAATGCTCTCAAATAATTTGTAAGATTCTAACGTTGATAAACACAAGAAAGTGATGTCTCGTAATGGGGACATAAACTACATTATTTGGATAGATGGTTAAAGCATAATTTAGGATTGATGGAAAACTTCAATAGATCCAAACATTAGCCTCCCATCCCTCTCTGAGACTTCACTTTAAAATATTTATATTTCTAAGGTAATGTTGGCAGCATAAATATAGTCATTTATCTTAGTATATTGCCAACTTTCCTTATGAATGCACTAATTCAGAGCACAATCATATTTCACTTCTCATTCTTCTTTATTGTCACAGAAAAGAATGATGTAATAAAGTGAATTAAAAAGGCTCTAATAATTCTAAGTCCAAGCTCATTATTCTTTTAGCACTCTTATGATCAGTGTATTGATAAAAACTTTTTATGAATTTTATAATGCTTTTTCTTATTGCCAGATAATTATAATTTAAACGGAGGATTGCTCTCACAGATCCTAAATTTTATGATCATAAGGGACATTTACTTGATTTGCTCCCACTAGTCTTTAGCAAACTACAATTTTATGGAATTTACATCAATGCCTTAATCATTAATGGCTTCTCTAATGAGAGCTAATCATTACCATTATATTTGTATGCATAATCAATATGCATAACCTCAAGAATGATTAATTTGTAACCATAATATGTTACCTTATTCCTTTATTAAGGTACTAGGAACAGTCAAAGAACTTATATGGCTGAATTGATAATAGGGACATATCACTGATCATTACTTTAATATCTACAAAGTCTATGAATAATTATCTGTCATGAAATTAACCCTTTGCTAATCAGATTAATAACATGCTAATGATAAAACTTAACAATTCCAATTCGCAACACTGTTGGGTAGAAACAAAAATGTACTTAACATGAGGAAAGAATCCACAGTCCAACTTCGCATCACCTTTTGGCAAAAAAAAAATGAAGAATAACTAATTCACTAATGGATATAGCTAATGATCACAAACAACGTTAGTCAGTACGTAACCATGAGCCATAAAACATAATTCTTAAATCAACATCAAATCTCTAACCAAAACTTCTTATTGGTTCCATTTCGATTAAAGAAACTATGGGAATGACACATGATTACAATCAACGTTGGTCAGAATGTAATTATGTGCCACAATATAATCTCCAAACATCATTAAATCTTTAATTAAGACTTCTTGTTAGTTCCATCTTAATCAAAGATGACTTAATCATAACAGTCATGGTCACATAAATACTTGAGACGATGACTCAATAACTTAATGAATTAAATGATACATGACCGTAATGACGTTGGTCAATATATAGCCATGAGTCAATTAATCATAAGCATATTGAGTCTCAAACCATAACATATTGGTCGGAGACAAGTCTAATCATCATTACATGGTCATAATTACTAAACATTAAACATTAATTACTTAAATGCGGAAGCGTGAATATTAAAACAATACCTTAATTAACATGAAACAGATAAACATTGAACTAAACAAATAAGGAGGGGAAAACTAATATCATAATTTAGGGAAAACTTAAAGCATAATAAAAAATCTAGACAACATCAAAGGAGCTAATTAAATATCTCAGAACAATCATAATAATTAATCTCATCTTAGCTTATCCCCAAAAGGCACATAAGCATTATCCGTGTCCTGGCTGAGAAATATCCAAAAGGTCAGTCTGAATCTTATACCCAAAATTGTGTCCATTAAATATGCATGGACTAGGGACATAAATTCATTAGTGGGCAATAAAATTTTGACAATTCATGGTTATAAACAACTTTGCTTGGAATACAACTATGAAAGGTCAACATTAAGGACATTGATGCCCAAAACTTAGTCATAGTCCCAAATCAAAATTTCCCGTTGGTTTCATTTTGACTTGAGACAAACTTAATCATGATAGGTCAAAAAATATTACTTAAAGTCAACCAACATTAGCTTAATTTGAGCACTCCTTAATTATCATAAAATAATTACATCATTTGGGCTACTAAACATTACTCAAAATTATATAAGTCAGATCATCATTATTTGGGCAATATTCATTAGTCAAGGATGTATAAAACAATACATCTCTCTGGGAAATTATCAACTTAGGCAGTGCATAATAAAACAACATTAATAATGAGAAAATGCACATGAAACATTAGAGCTCAAAAGTCCTAATCACATGATAATATTGGGCAACTAGCATCATGATATTGGGCAATAAATATTAATTTACAACATAAAACATAATTAAGAAGAAAAGCATAATGTGAATTGCACTGAAAATAACATAACTTAAAAGAATAGCCAAAAAAATGATTTTATTCGACCCAATGATGAAATTAGGCCCAGAACATAAAAGGGAAACATAATTTTGGTACGGGCCCATACTGTGCTTAAGATTTGCCCAATACTTGCTTTGGTGGCCCATAACTTCAGTAAAATGAAATGAAAATTGGTCCATTTAAACCACAGCCCATAAACAAAATGTGCAGCCCAAAATGCACGGCCCAGCTAACACATGCTAGGCCCGTCAGGTGCACGCGCGGCTCAGCCCGTTATGCTCATGCGGCCTAGAGCACCCATGTAGGCATACGGAGGCTTAGGATGGCTGTGAGCCATCTGATCTGATCCAACGGCTCTATTGAGTGCTCCCTCATCAAAACCCCATCTGCCTGAAAACCCTAATCATTTTCCCCTTCCACCTCCCCAAAAACTCGTGCGGCTGAGAGGTGGGTGACAACGCTGAACGACGACGGAGATGCGGGGGACTTCCTCATAGGCGTGTGTGTGCAGTGATTCAAGCCGTGTGTGGCTCTATCGAGTGGGTCTATTGCAGCTCAAGTGAGTGATATGAGGCGTGCACAGCTGTGGTAGCTAAAGTAGTGGCGGTGACTGCTTGCACGATGGAGGAGAGGGCTGAGGCGGTGCGTGCGACAGCAAGCATCGGTGACAACGTCAGCATCATAAACGTGAGTTGCATGTCACCTCTTCATTTTGAGTTGGGTTTTGCAACGAACATTCGTCTGATCCCCTCCTTCTTCATGCTAACTGAGAGCCCGATTGATTCATAAAACCAACAAACCGACATGATTAAGGGTGAAGAAGGCAAATTGACATTAGTAGTGACATGACCAGGGAGGTCGCTGGCACAGATAGCCAGCGATTGGCTTGGCCTTTAACTCACTCCGAGCCACCCCTTGATTAGTAGGATTTAGTTAGGGCTAGCTAACCTAAACGTACTAACTCAAAAACCCATTATTTTTTTAGCGTTAGGACCCTTTCTTATAGGCATGCAACCTAGGACCAAGCCATTGAGTCGATTATTGGTTGATCGATCACAACCATTCTCTCGGTCAGCCATGGCCCCATTCTTGTGGGTGGCAGTTAGCCGAGACCACAACCCAACAATCCTGGAATTGTGCCGGTTGTTGAAGCTTTGGTCCATGATGAAGTTGATGACGACGATGACAAACTCAAAATTGTGACTAACTACGCTGCCATCCCAACATGGATATGGCCACACACAGAACTAAAACAAATTATGGACTCAACAACACAATTGATAACTACAAACTTGATTTATAATTAAGAGATAACTCTATGTAATGCCAATCAACAACAACAATTGATAGAACCTGGTGAGAAGAAACAATTGTATGAACTCTTCCAACCCTACCCCTAACCATCAATGAATGACCAGCATCAATCTGAAACTAAAATCCAAATGCAGAACAAGTTTGCAAGGTCCTACCGAGTCGACCTAGCAATCTAAATACTTCTATGCTTTGAAACCCTCTAAAAATGTGCACACAACTTTAGCGAATTGACGAATAGAATAGCAAACCGTCTAACAAGAACTTAGTCGCCTATTCCTCATCACAATAAGTGTTGTCTATCTATTATGGTTCTTTATGTATTCTTTTGGTGTGTGAATTAATTCCTCATCTGTCATGGTAGAGACCTCTCTTGGTACGGGACTTCGACCATTTATCAACGACATGGTCTCACTACAGATTATACTTGAAGCATAGGCCCTGATGTATATACTTTGCTTTCTACATGGCTAGCTGTTCTTATGACCATAAGATAAGGTGTTTCCTTGACTCTTCAAGCCTCTTTGCATGCTTCCATTGCCATTGAATAATGTCATGAATTGAGGGATAACAATGTAAAAAGTCTTTTCATGATAAACCATCTTTGGTGAGAGATTTGCATATATGTTCTGCTGGAGTATATTTGTTATGCCAAAGGTTGTCATTCAACCTTAGCAAAAGAAGTAATCCATGTTTTTTTTAAGAACATGAGAGGGCTTTATCGATCTTTGGTCAAAAAGTTAAGAGGATCAACAATATTTATGAAGCTAAATTGCATGTAATCAATGCCCTTTTTTCATAACAGCTGCTATAGATCAAAGTGTTAAAATTTATAAATTATAATAACTACATACAGAAAAAATATATTTCAAAATAAACAGTACAACAAAATATGTTCTACGAAAAGAAAGGACGGATATGAACTAAATAGCAAAAGTTCAGTTGTTCACATATTCAGAATCGCTATACGAGGCTCAATACAAATTTTTGTTATTTTGGGTTCAATTTCAAATAATAGGTTTTCTTGATATTTTGTGCACTTCCACCTCCACCTCCGGTGAGCATACTAACAGAATAGCTTTTTGTTAAAGCCTACTTCAACTTGTCGGAATTTTGAGCCATGCCTCTAACGAAACTAAATAGCCTAGTTGTTTGGAATTTTGTTTTTGGCATCTAGCTGAAATTTATTTTTAGTTTTTCTGAAAAGATATTTTTGAATTTTAGCTGTTAGTTTTTACAATAATTTTTTAACTTCTCAGCACATCAAAAATCAGATAAGCCCCTCTCAACCAGCTTCTAATTCATTTCGTCGTAAACAAGTTTTTAGCTTCTTCAAAAACAACTTTTCAACCACATATTTATTTTAGCTTCTAACTTCTATGAAATAAAAGCTAATTAAAATTCAAACAAATAGGCCTAACTCATCCTGCTATGTTTTTTTTTCTTCTTTGTGCAGATTCTGCTATGTTTTTCTTCTTCTTTGTGGTCTAGAATCCAGTCCACTCTGTCTTGTAGGCTCCATTCAGCAGACAGGAAAACTGTACTGTCATCATGAAATACGTGGAGAGCAACAGCACGAATCCAACAGGCTGGCGCCGCTGAGGCGGTGGATGGCTGTAGCCTGTAGGGATGCCGAGCTCAATTGCGCACCTCAGTGCCATGGACAGTAGTGACCAAGCCTGGGCCTGCAACAGCTCAGCGTCGGTGGTACTCATCCTGTTAAAAGCTACAGCTACTAGTACTAGTGATAATTGAAGACTTGGCTATCCTCACGCGGAGCACGAGGTGGGCCATGGTGTTATTAACGGGGCAGGAGAGAAATGTCAGGAAAAGAAATGTCAGCGTACCCATTGAATTTTACGTCACGCGTGTTTGGCGTGAAAATAAAACAAGAGACAAGGGGCCATTGCATACAAATGGATTATGCATCGACTGACTAACAACCAAGCCCAAACGACCGGCCTCTTCATGCGGTGTTAAATACTAGCATGAAAATAAACCCAATGAACTCTTTCGTTGCTTATGGGGCAATAGACATCTGAATCTGCCTATGCTTTTTCATGGTCTCTCATGGGGTCACAAACTACAGAATGGAGATACGGGAGGGCTGAAGTACCCATGAAGGCCAAGAACTATGATTGAAATTACAACTACAATCAGCATACAAATCTAATGTTAGTAATTAAAGATATGTTTGTACTTTATGCAACTAAACAACTCCAATCAATATAAACGATTATAATTAAGCACCACCAAAATAAGTCCTTCTCCTTTGTAGAGAATATAAGTTGTTTATTTCATTTTTCTGATTTAAGCACTATTGAGATGCTCGATGGCACGCCCATGTAATTTCATGTTTAATTATCTATACGATTTTCTCCTAATCTTTTTTCCTTTGATTAAGCTTATTATTGGTATTTCTGGAAGTTAATGGTTAGTAAGTAGCACTACTACAAAAATGGACTTATATGTCGGTACATCACTATCGGTTACTAATGAGCCACATCACTGCCGATTCATAAGCCGCGAGGGAAAAATCTGTCATCGTGACTTATGAACCAGCAGTGATAAGAGTCATCACTGCCGATTGATGGCTTGAGTCGGCACTGATGCCCAGCTCCATCATCACTGCCGGCTCGAGCCACCGACCGGCAGTGATACTAGAACATCACTGTCGGCTGGTGGTATGAGTCGGTAGTGATGTGTACAGTATAAAATAGTGGCCCTTTCTCCCCTAAGCTCGAGCACGACACTGTCTTTTTTGCCCCGGTGACCTTCCTCGTCCTCACCTACGCACCAATTCCATTGCTCGGTTAGCTTCACAGTGCCACACCCAATCTGTTGTGCACGCTAGTTCGATCGTAGCCCGTCATCACCCAGTGCTCCCTGTAAGCTGGTCGACCTCCACCATGAGCTCTTCCACCCCCCGACGAACTATAGGCCATGAGCTGCCTCTGCCTAAGTCGAACACACGGTGAGCTTCGCCGCGGTCCAGGGAACCTCACTATCCCCTTCCCTTCCACTCTCTTCCTCTGCAGTGCACCATCGCCGTTGGCCTAGCTCTGCCGCCCGCCATGGTCACCGTTGGCCGTGCTTGCCGCCATTCATGCCGCCGACGACCCCTCAAACAAGTTCGTCACACAATCGGAAAATCCAAAAAATTCTGAAAGGAATATTAGTTGTATTGATAAATTGACTGAAATAATCTATAACTTGTAGAATCTAGAGCTCAGAAAATTATGAAACAAAGTTTGTTACTTTTGTTTTTATCATGCTCTACATGATAAAAATACATGCATACATGAAATGTTCAATGAAATACCTCTATTTCATTAAATATATTGTAACTTGTTAATCCATAATTAAATCTTAAAATATCTAAAATTGGTCAATCAAACTTTGTTTATCTTATTTTGTCATGCTTTGTACAGGAAAAATATATTTTAAGCATGAAATGCTTGTTTAGCACTAATTCTTTGTTAATCTTGATTAAGCCTTTTAAACTTGATTAATTTCTACAGAAATTAATAAAATCATAAACTATTAAAACTAATTTTTTAGTCTTCTCTATGTATACTTACACAATAAAAATATCTTTTGCCATGTTGAGTAATTCCCTCATGTGAGTTTGTTTGAACTACCTCATTTAATTTTGGATTTAAAAATAGCAAGCATGTAATTTGATTAATTAAGTAGGAAAATAAACTCCAATTCATGTAATTCTTCTTGTACTGCATTCATAACCTCATGCACTACATCCCTACCAAATTTCATGTCATTTGGATCACATCTCATGACATTTCATTCATTGTCATTTTGAAGCACTTTATCGCTATTTAGAGAACGATGTCGTGGAGTGTCACGAGGTTGATCCTGAGAGTGAATGTGGTGTTTAATTTTGATAAGTTATAGCTATATATATATCTTGAATGTAAGAGTTGACTAATAATGAAAATTACGAGGGATGGCACCAACAAACAATAATCGGAAGTGGACGCAAAAACATACAAAAGGCGGCTCCTCCAACCCAAGCCAATTGTCGGTAGGAGATGATGAAATAATTTATTTATTGGTGATTGCAAAATCTTCTAGATGTTATGAATTTGGATTTACAATAATGATATAATTGTAGATAGACAGAAGATGGATGTACGATACGAGCCATGTGAGCGTAGAGTACAAGAACGACGTGGAGTATTTCCAGGTAGCAGCTATGGTGTACAAGTCAAATACACAGTCTCAATACATGTGTTGTCCATGCATCGATTGCGAGAATAAGAAGCAGTTTTCCACCACCTAGCAGATACATTTACATTTGATGCAAAGGGGCTTTATGCCTGGCTATACCCATTGGACCGAGCACGGTGAAGCTGATATCATACAGAATGGGTAATACATTGGCAGAGAAGACGAAGACTTGTGCTTCGATATGTTGACTTACGAATACACTGATATGCCACCTGTCGGATATATGTTGGTCGATGATGATCTAGAGGAGATGTCAGCCGACGCCGACATCGATGATTTGGAGCAGATGTTGCGCAATTGGGAGGGAAACTTCACCAATGAAAAAGAGTTTCAAAAGTTCTAGCGTATGGTAGAGGACTCTAAAACATTGTTGTTCTCCGGCTGTGAGAAGGAGCACACAAAATTGTGTACCGTGCTTTCACTACTACAATTAAAGGCAAGCAACGGGTGGTCTGATACAAGCTTCACAAAGTTGTTATTGTTCTTGAAGAAATTGCTTCCAAAGGAAATATGCTACAAAAAAATATGTACCAGGCCAAGCAGGTTGTGTGCCCATTGGGGTTGGAAGTACGGAAAATACATGCATGTCCAAATGATTACATGTTATATCGCGGAGAGCATGCAGACTTGGAAGAATGTCTCATATGTGATGCAGCATAGTACAAGTGTGACGATGATGATATCGATGGTGAAGGAAAGAAGAAAAGACCTCCAATCAAGGTGATGTGGTACTTTCCTATAGTCCTCCATTTGGAATGTTTATTCGTGAATAAAAGGCATGTCGAACTAATGCGATGGTATTCCAAGGAGCGCAAGGATGATGGAATGCTGAGACACCCTGCTGATTCTACGTAGTGGAGAAACATCAATAGAAAATACAAGGAGCCATTTGCAGAAGTTATGAGGAATATAAGATTTGGGTTGAGTACAGATGAGATGAATCTATTCGGCAACATGAGCAGTAGTCATAGCACTTGGCATGTGAATCTATCTATCTACAACCTTCCTCCTTGGTTGTGTATGAAGCAGAAGTACATTGTGATATCGGTGTTGATACCAGGGCTGGGGCAAACTGGCAATGATATCGATGTCTACATAAAATCATTAATGAAAGATCTTGTAATACTATGGAACGATGGTGTGCATGTATGGATGCATATAAAAGAGATAACTTCACCCTACGTACAATGTTGTTCGTAACAATCCAGGATTGGCCAGCCCTTGGCAACCTATCAGGCCAAACTGTCAAAGACTATCGTGCATGCGTTCATTGCTTGAATGAAACAGAGAGCTTGTGGCTAAAGAACAGTCAAAAAATGGTGTACTTAGGTCATCGTAAATTTCTTCGTAAGGATCACCCATACTGCAGAATTATGAGAGCTTTTGATAGGAAAGTTGAGACTTGATCACTTCCTAAGCATCGCATTAGGAGACAGGTATATGAGGTGGTAAAGGGAGTTAGGGTTATCCTTGGAAAGGGATGCGGGAGTACACTAGTTCCGAAATCTAATCTTAGAGCTTCTATGTACAAAAACAAATCTATTTTTTATGACTTAATTTATTGGCTCGATTTTGTGGTTCGACACACAGTTGATGTCATGCACATTGAGGAGAATGCGTGTGATTACTTGATTGGTACGTTAGTAGACATACCTAGCAAAACAAAGGATACACTCTGTCGGTGATATGGGATCCAGGGGTCCCCGAGTCCCAAGGCCAGGACAGCACGGTACCACATGGCTCCTTTCGTCGGGGGCCACCTCCCCGACGACCCGAGGGAAGCACGATCCGGGAGTGGGTGCTCGGGGTCAGGAACAGTTGGTCCCCGAGCACCCAGAGAGCCCCGAGCACCCGGCAAGCCCCATGCCGGTGGACCCCGCTGGGACTCCACAATGAGGTGTCGGTCGGTGGGAGGCCCGATGCCGTATTTAGTGGGGAGCGTGGACGGTCACATCCAACCACTCTCCCCCATGCCTGCTGTTCTGAATACATCAGTCCCTACCGCCAGGCATGAACGCGTGGGCACAATTAATACGGCAGGTCCCATCGCATGTCCCCTCGTGAGGCCCATGAAGAAAGATGGCTTGAAGATATCTTTGATGGGCTTGAGGCTTATCGCCCTGTTACATCAGACCGCGTCAGACCTACTTTGACCAAACGGGCATGAGAGAGTACTCAGAAGCTGGTCGGTGGGCACCCCTGCGCCTGCTAAAGCTAGAACACGAAGACCGATGGAACCATCCGAGGGATGTATTTTCAACCCTCTATAACATCAACTGTAGACCAATGATGGTCACTTTCCATTTATTGTTTACGTAAAGCTAGAACACGAAGATCGATGGAACCGTCCAAGGGATGTATTTTCAACCCTCTGTAACATCAACTATAGACCAATGATGGTCACTGTTGGGGATCATCTCTTGCCGTCCCCGTACCCGAAGGCAACCACGAAGTTAGTCGGAGGTGCTGCGGGACAACCGCTGTGTTGGTTGCATCTTCCATAGCCGAATTGGCGTATGCGAAGACTGATCTGCCTCGACTACCAGGCGAAGCTCCAGTTCGCGTCCCGCACCCTTCGCTCGGTGCGAAGACAAGACCATTCGGTTGAAGAACAGCTGGACAGTGGGCCCAATTGTCATGGGCACTGTTGAAATTATGGGATCATGCTTATTTGTACTATATTGCCCCTGGATATTCCGGGAATGTAGCAGGTCAGGGGGTAATATGTGTAAACTAGGTTCGTGATCGCCGGGTACGGACTATAAATAGAGCCACAGTGTAAACATGAACGGTAACCCGAGACTGTTCTGCTTCCAGTACATGTCACCGTAAGGGGCCTTCGCCAGTTCCACCCCCGAAGGCCCATCTTGTCTAGGACTTCGATCCCAACAGTTGGCGCCGTCCGTGGGATCGAACCCACGAAGGCATACCACCAAAAAAGAAAGCGAAGCCACCTGGAGGAGCGGAGGCGCTACTAGAACTCACAGTCACAGTCGGACCTTCGGCCGATAGAACCATTCCGGTGGTACCAGAATCAGGAAATGCCTTAGCCGGGGGGGCTTCGGCTGCACAACACCAGAATTGTGAAGTTGACACAGCGCAACAACAAACTGCCGATGGCCGACATGATGACACACTACGGGTGGACGCGGAGCAAATGCCGATCATGGAGCCAATAGATCGCATTCGCTTCGATGTTCCGGAAAAAGAAGGCGAAAGAGGGCGAAGCAAAGAATGGGAGGAACTAGGAGACTTCGCCGAGTTGGAACATGATGAAGAAACAAACGAAGAACGAAATGCTAGGCTAGAAGCTGAGGAGTTGGAAAGACAGATTGCGCACAAAAAGCGCATGTTGGATGGCCTAGCAGCAACCCGGAAAGGTGCGGAGTACCGCCGGCGGGCGGAAGAAGCAAGAAAAATGTTGGAAAGGATCCAGGAGGAAATCGATATACTACAAACAATAGGCATGTCTCGCCGATCGACGCCACCAAGAGATTTCATACGAGCTTCACAAGAAGTTCGGCGAAGATCTTCCACAGGAGATCCTGAGTCACCCCTGGCAATGGACCTACAAAATCAGCCATGGCCGATAGGATTCAAGATGCCCAGGGTGGTTATGTTCGATGGAGAATCGGATCCGAGGGAATTTGTCATGAGCTTCGAGGCAGCCGTGGAGTCAGCTGGCGGAGACGGTGTAACCTTGGCGAAGGCTTTTGTATTGGCAATCAAGGGAATAGCAAGGTCGTGGTACTCTGCTCTGCCCCCGGGGTCCATATATTCATGGGAACAGCTGCGCACTGCCCTATACAGCAACTTCCAAGGAAACCGAGCGGATAACATCACCGCAACCAACCTCTTTGCACTGAAGTAACAACCAACAGAAACTTTACAAAGCTATATGCGCCGATTCGTACACATACGATGTCAGGCGAAGGGATTGAGCGAAGATACCATCATCGATGCTGCAATACAGGGCATCAGAGGGGGCCTTTTAGCAGGAAAGCTCACTAAAAAAAGACCCACAAGCGTCCAAGAGCTACTAAACAAGATGGAAGAATACTCAAGATCTGAATTAGATCATCTACGAAGGAAAAATGAGTTTACGACCTCAAGAGCAAAACATGCACCACATAAGGAGGCAGTTGGTGGCAATCCGAGAGACAGACCTCAGCGACCAAGAAAACCCGAAGATCCGGATTATCCACGCCAAAAAGAAATCAACCAGATCAACCCCGGTCCGCCAGAAGCAGTCCAAAGCTCATGCGAAGCCTACAATTCGTCCAATAGAGGGGGCCCGACGGGCAGGGGAAGAGGCCGCAGAGGTAGAGGAGGTCGACCTTCGCATGACCCAGCAACCTTTTACTGTGAACTACACGGCGAAGGAGCAGGCCACCGGACTAAACATTGTTCACAAGTAGTGGCCATAAAAGAAAGTATAGCGAAGCAGTCAGTAGATAATGGACGAGCGGTTCACCACGCAACAAGCTTCGCAAGAGGCGAAGGGTGGCAGAACCACAATCAAAACATGATGTTTCAATGGCATCAAGTTCCAGCACCACAATTTGCACCCGCAACTCCAATCCAATTTAATCAAACCAGGCAACTGAACATTCGGGGTGATCTACCCCCGCCTCCGCCAAGACCAGCAATCGAGGCACCACCAGAAAGTAGCAAATCAGTCAATACCATAAACAATGGATACAATGTGGTGCTGGCTATCTCAGGGGGGTCCAACCAACAAACAGAATCCAAAAGACAGCAAAAAGAATACGTACGAAGGGTTAACCACGTCGGAGTGGGACCAACGTACATCAATTCAAGATGGTCTAACATTCCCATTACATTCTCGCAAGAGGATATGAGGGTATTAGATTACCCGCACACAGATGCCCTAGTCATTACTGCGAACATCTTGGGAAACGAAGTACACAGGATATTGATCGATGGAGGAAGTTCTGCAGACATTATCTTTGCTGATGCCTTCGATAAGATGGGGCTGCGAAGAGATGACTTGAAACAAGTTGGGTCGCCGTTGCTGGGCTTCTTTCGATGAGTTAAAAGTATACTTGACGAAGCTTACAGCATTGACCAGTCCGGATCCGGGCGCAGATTTGCTGTTATACATAGCAGCTTCCCCATCAGCAGTCAGCGCTGTTCTCGTGCAGGAAAAAATCGAAGATACCAGACTGCTGCAAGCACTAGTGTATTATGTATCCGAAGTACTAGCAGGACCGAAGAAGTCATACACAGAGTTGGAAAAAGTGGCGTATGCACTTGTAATGGCATCCTGCAAGTTTCGCCACTATTTTACTTCTCACAAGATTCCAGTGCCAACTTCCCTACCCCTTCGCGACATGTTCGAAAACAAAGAAGCCATCAGAAGAATAGCGAAGTGGGCAACGGAGATAGCTCCATTCATGTTTGTCTTCGTGGCACGAACATCGTTAAAATCGCAAGCGCTGGCGGATTTTGTGGCATAATGGACACCTTCATCTGAGGCTTCGGATGACGAAGCAGTAGAACTGATTTGGACCGTGTACTGCGATGGAGCTTGGGGAGCTGCAGGAGCAGGAGTCTCGGCAGTAATATTTTCACCGTCGGGGGTGAAACTGCGATACGCCGCAAGGTTGGAGTTCCGATCCACAAACAATACGGCGGAATATGAAGCTGTAGTCCTGGCACTTCGCAAGGCGAAGGCTTTGGGAGCTCGAAGAATACTTGTCAAAACAGACTCGAAGGTTGTAGCAAGCCAGATTGAAAAAACATTCCAGGCAAAGGAACCACAGCTGATCAAGTACAGGGCAGCAGTGCGAAGGATGGAAAAATACTTCGTCGGATTCACGGTGAAAAGTGTATCAAGGAATGATAACAACGAAGCAGATGAGCTAGCCAAAGCGGCTTCGCAGAACATGCCCATGCCTCCAGATGTCTTCTATCAGAAACTAAGTGAACCGGCCTGCGATGACAAGTCCAGCCAAACACGACTGGTCGCGTCAGTTGAGAGCGAAGACTGGCGTTTCCCGATAATGGCATATCTAAGGGGTCAAAGGGATATCGAAGATCACATCGAAGAAAAGCGCATGGCTCAGAGAGTAAGAAATTATAAAGTTATAGACGAAGATCTATACAAAGCAGAAGTCTACGCACCATTTTTACGATGCATATCTCAGAAAGAGGGCCAACAACTGTTAAGCGAAATTCACAGCAGATTGTGCGGCTCACATATCGGAACAAGGGCTTTGGTAGGAAAAGCATACAGGCAGGGCTTGTATTGGCCAACGGCTGTAAGTGATGCGTACCAACTGGTATGAAGTTGCCAACAGTGCCAATTCTGGGCGAAGCGATCAAACAGACCGACAACGAAGACGCAACTCATTCCGCCAATCTGGCCATTACAGCGATGGGGGATCGATATTGTCGGGCAGCTGCCGCCATCACCAGGAAATTTGCGCTATGCCGTGGTGGCGGTAGAGTACTTTTCAAAATGGGTAGAAGCAATGCCACTCGTGAGCATAACGTCAAAAAATATACAAAAATTCCTATGGCAGAATATTGTGTGCCGCTTCGGGGTTCCGAGCGAAGTAACCGTGGACAACGGTACTCAGTTTGATAGCGTGGGATTTAGAGAATTCTGTAATGGCCTAGGCATAAAATTAATGTTTGCATCAGTTTACCACCCACAATCTAATGGCGCAGTTGAGAGAGCAAATGGCATCATCTTCGCAGGGGTTGCGAAGCGTCTTCAGGGATTGCCAAAAGGAAAATGGGTCGAAGAATTGCCCAAGGTGTTATGGTCAGTAAGAACAACTGTTGCAAGACCAACAGGATACACGCCGTTTCGCCTACTGTTTGGCGAAGAGGCCATGACCCCAGAAGAGTGCAAAGCGAAATCATTCAGGGTCAGGAATGAACCAGAACAATGCGATGAATTTTCATCGAAGGATGCCCTCGAAGAAGTAAGATTGCAAGCCGCAAAAAACCTGGCCATTTTCCAAAAAGAGACAAGAAAATGGAGAGATAAGAATGTATCCGAAAAGACCTTCGCACCAGGAGATTTGGTGTTACGAAGATTTGGTACATCAACATCGTTTGGCAAACTTCAGAGTAAATGGGATGGCCCCTTCATAGTTAAAAGATCTCTGAGACCCGGTTCTTATCATCTAGCCAATATGGAGGGTGAAGAGCTTCCACACACCTGGAATGCAGAGAACCTTCGCAAGTTCTACGCCTGAAGATCGGCAGCAAGAGTCCGAGACTCCAATGTAATTTTTAATTTTTTAATTTTCGTAATAGTTCTTGTAATCGCCATGTAAGGGTACTGCACTCTTTTCCTCACAGGGGGACCCCTCGCTAGGGGGTGAGGTTTTTAACGAGGCAGAAACCCATATGAACAAAGATAGTGGCCCCCAAAAAATATTGTTTGTCTCGAGTAGAACTACTTTTCGTCGAAGTGCGCCACACTAGAAGATTGGCGCACCAATCGACGATCAAAACAAGGTGCAAAGTGTAGGCATGCAAGCGTACACTTACGACCTTCACGGAATTATAAAAACCGCCAGCAAACTTCGCCAAAAGTCGGGGGCTAAGAGTGCCTACCCCCGCAACGAAGGAAAAAACAAACCTTCGCTGAAACGAAGTATCGCCGAGCCAAAGAAAAGGCAGCGAACTTCGCCGAAAGTCGGGGGCTAAGAGTACCTGCCCCCGCAACGAAGGAAAAAACAAACCTTCGCTGAAACAAAGTATCGCCGAGCCAAAGAAAAGGCAGCGAACTTCACCAAAAGTCGGGGGCTAAGAGTACCTGCCCCCGCAATGAAGGAAAAAACAAACCTTCGCTAAAACGAAGTATCGCCGAGCCAAAGAAAAGGCAGCGAACTTCGCCAAAAGTCGGGGGCTAAGAGTGCCTGCCCCCGCACCGAAGGAATAAACAAACCTTCGAGAAAAAATGTCCCTAAGCCAACCAAGAGGCAGCACACTTCGTCAAGTACAGGGGGTAGCACTGCCTGCCCAAATATCAACGGTCAACCAAGTTGAAGCCAAAAAACTTCAAAAGCTAAGCGTCAGAGACCAATCCACCCAAAATAGTTCGAAGTTACCTGCGAGTAAAAGTCGGGGGGGGGGGGGGGGGGGGACGGCGCTTCGCAAAAGTAACACCGACCAAGAAAATCGGGGGATGGTTTTCGTCTAGAAAGTCTAACCCGGAGAATTCAACTTATGACCAGGGCGAATCGAAAAAAAAAATACTTCGCTCGACATGCCGGTAAGGGTGTACAAAAAGAGCAAATCACAACACAAACCCGGTTTATTCCGCATCCAAATCAACCTCTGGATCAACAAAATCCTTATACAAAAGACTAAAATAAAATTGATACTCGATGCCTTCGCTGGCATGGAAACGCGATGATGGGGCTGAAGTGGCCCCAACTTGATTACAATACGACGTCGACATAGGAGTTTTGCCATCACTACCACTTCGCCTAGCTACTTGCGAAGAGGGACCACGCTGATAACACAATTGGGATCTGTGTGAAAACGGCTCCTCGTCTTGAGGTTCAATTTTTGGCTCAACGAGCACCGATGTGCCGTCAACGTCCCCTCTCGCCGCACGGTGCAGATTTCGTTCAGCTCGTCGACTAACTATCGTCGAAGGACAAACAAATTTCCAAAACGCCTTCGTTCTAGCATTCATATCGTCATACGATCTACACTTCGCGTGCCAATACCGTTCCAAGTCGATATTAGCATGACATCGGTGAAATGATTCCCAGCAGGACCAGGAAACATAAAAATTATCCCTCATCATAGTCAAAGGCACAGCTTCTTCGGCTACCTGCGCAGTGTCCGAAGCAAGGACCTGCGCAGGGAGCACAAAAAGGTCAATATCACTTCGACATGAATATATAATGTATTACACAGCCAGTGTATCAAATCATTAATTACAAAAACCAAAGCATAAACACGACCCTTCGCGCCAATTCATCCCACCTTCCCAGTATCTTCGGCCGCCATATTAGTCGGTTTCGACGAAGTGTCTTCCCTCGCCTTGGCCTAAAAATTTCAACAACAATAAATACATTATTGCCACATATAACCACTTTCATAACCTTCGACAAGAGAAAACATAAGTTTGGTATCTGTACCCTTTGACGATTCAATTCGGCCTCTCGAAGAGCTAGCTCGCGGCCATGCTTACACCAATAATTAGTGGTGAATGAACGAGCGGTGCTCTTCGATGACTTGGTAAAAGCCGAAGTTGACAGATCCGAAGGATACTGGAAGGAAGGTCGTTGAAGAGCAGTGTGATGGTCGCAACCCGTCATCTCCACAGACTGCACGAGACTCCGGGCGGCGACCATGGCGCAGAAATCGCCGTATAGCTGAGCAGCTGGAAGGAGGCTACTGTTGGTCTCGTTGATCCAACCGATAAGTCCACCCAGTCCGACGAGTTCAAGTGATGGAGGAGTCGCCGAGGCGCCTATACCTTCGAAGGTATGGCTGATTGCTTCGCAGGCGGCAACCGCCTTCGGCTCAAGCTCCCCAATGATATTAAGGGCATCGTCATTGTAAGCCTTCGCTTCACTTAGTTCATTCTGCAGCCGCTCCGCTCTCTCTCTCTCTCTCTCTCCGACGCACATTGTGATTGCAATTCGCAAACTTGCGCTTCGGAAGATTGCAAATTCTGGCGAAGGCAATTCACTTCGCTGTCAGCAATACCCTTCGCTGAGCGTAGGGCTTCGAGCTCCACTTCAAGCCTCTCCGATCGTAACTTTGCATCCTTCGCTCGCCGCGACAACTCGCGCTTCTGGCTCTCAGCTTTCTCCGCCCGTTTTTGTAGCAGTTCAATTTGGGCCTGAGCGCTTCGGGCACGGGCTTCTGACTTTTCTGCTTGTTTGCGTTGAGCTCGAGAGAGAAGTAAAACCTGAAATTTCAACTACGAGTTAGTAAAATACGAAGTTTTCTTTCTCTCATTATAAGAAAATATCAGATATACCTTCGCGATGGCCACATCGAAAGCATCAATCTATTCGCTTGAAGACTTTTGACAAAGCGGGATCTCGACCTCAGGAAGAACGAAGGTACCAAAAATCTTCTTCGCATCGCTTACCTCCCCGACACTAGGCTCAAAAGCGGCGGGCCGCAAAGCCTCGGGGGCAAGGGCCTTCGCGTCAAGCAGCCCGCCAAGACCCATCAGGCCCTTCCCCCTACGACGAGGCGCACTTGGCGTGGAATCTTCGCTCTCGAAAGATGAGCTCGAGGACGAGGAGGGCGATGAGTGCGCAGCCACCTCTACGTCATCGACAACTTCTTCAACAGGCTCCTCTGGAACATCGGGCTCCAATGCTGCGCCCGTCCCCATCAATTCTTCGTCGTCGCTCAGGATCAACGTTGGAAGATCGACGCGCGTGCAAAACAGGGATTTCGACGCCTGGGCCTCCTGCGCTCCTTCGGAACTCTCCCGACGGGTCAGGCCGCGCGAGGCAGCGGAGCCCTCCGGTGATGTTTCTGCGTGATACTCGGACGCAGCTTCACGTGGTTTCTTACGGAGTGCGACAGCCTTCTTGGTACGGCCAGTTTTTGGCGATCACTCCGAAGCCTTCCTTTTTGTCGGAGGGCAAGCGGCGGGTTCTTTGCTCACTTCCACTGGTGGGGAGCCTCCCCCATTGCTTTGCAGAACAGCGGAAATCTTCGGACGATCGTCATACGACAAACCACGATAGTCAAAGATTCTGTTTAACCTATGGTTAAGTCCCTGGTCCGTGCACAGCTGCGCTTCGCCAGGAGTAACCTTGCCAACCAGCACCACAGCCTTCGCCTCCACTTCGGCTACCGATAAATCTAGTAAAAAATAATTAAAACAACTGTTAGACTAGAAGATTTAAATTAAGTAACAGTGCACGATCAAGAGGGTACCTGCGAAGCCTTCTACGTTAGGATGAGGACGGCAGAGCCCCTCAGGCCCTTAGTCCCCGAAGGGATACTCCAGCCGCGGCTAAGGGGCCAAACCCCGGTCGCCAAAAACTCCTCGACCAATTCACGAGTTGATAAATGCTTCACGCACCGTGCAAAGGCATCAAGCGCCGTCTGTTGCGATGTTTTTTACCGCACATCCGGTGCACGGTTTCCCTTGACCCCTTCACACTTCGAAACAAGGTAATCTTCGGCTTTAACCTTGTGGTAAAACCACCATTGAGTCCAGTCGCTAGGCCACTTGTTCTTGTATACAACTACGGGAGTGGACAGGCCGGCGCGATAGGCAAAGTTTAGACAACCATAGTGCGCTTCGCTCTGTACTCTGCGGACAAAAACCGGTTTTGGTTGATGGTGCAGGCGGTGCGCAGCGGAGAAGGCCCTTGCAGAAGCCTTAACTCCCTCGGATCGAGCAGCCCAGGCAAAAAGACTCATCCTGACTATGGTGTTAGGCGTTAACTGATGCAAATATACTTCGAAGAGCTTCAACACCTTGATTACCATTTCGTCACAGGGAAGCCGAAGGCCAGCCCTAAAGTAATGCACAAACACGATGGCTTCGTCATCAGCGGGCTCCGGGATCTCCTGCTTTCTAGGAAGCCAGACCTTCGATACGTCACTAATCAGCCCTTCCCTAACAAGGCCAGCTAAAACTTCGCCATCCACCTTGGACTGTCCAATCCAATAAGTCTTCGGATGCGACGATCTGTATTTCGGAGCCATCTAGTTCAAGGAAATCTTCTAGCAGAGCGAAGACAATCGGGGGCTAATTCTAAGGCGTCCGAAGGACTCAAGCTTACTTCGTACGAGAGCAACAACTCTAAGCAAGGGCACGGTAAAAATTTTTTGACAGCTTCCGATATTTATAGGAGAAATCGAGCGCGGTTAACACTACCAGCATCGAAAAATGAACCGGCACCGGAAACCGCGCTCAGATAACTACCATGAACATTAAATGCAGGTAGTTACCCATATCATTCCAACACCAATAATAATAATAATAATAATAATAATAATAATAATAATAATAATAATAATAATAATAATAATAATAATAATAATAATAATATTTATAACAGCATGCATTGGATCCAACTAACTTCGATAGGCCGAAGGGGGACGACGCTTAGATGTCTCGAAGTCTACAGGCTCGGCCTATCGAAGATAAACCTTGCCAGTAAGGGGCTACTGTTGGGGATCATCTCCTGCCGTCCCCGTACCCGAAGGCAACCGTGAAGTTAGTCGGAGGTGCTGCGGGACAACCGCTGTGTTGGTTGCATCTTCCATAGCCGAATTGGCGTATGCAAAGACTGATCTGCCTCGACTGCAGGGCAAAGCTCCAGTTCGCGTCCCGCGCCCTTCGCTCAGTGCGAAGACAAGACCAGGCCTTCGCCTAGAGGCGGCGAAGGCAGCTCGACAAGAGGTCGGACGGAGAGGGCTTCGATACCCTTCGGTTGAAGAACAGCTGGACAGTGGGCCCAATTGTCATGGGCACTGTTGTAATTATGGGATCATGCTTATTTTTACTATATTGCCCCTGGATATTCCGGGAATGTAGCAGGTCAGGGGGTAATATGTGTAAACCAGGTTCGTGATCGTTGGGTATGGGCTATAAATAGAGCCACAGTGTAAACATGAACGGTAACCCGAGACTGTTCTGCTTCCAGTACACGTCACCGTAAGGGGCCTTCGCCAGTTCCACCCCCGAAGGCCCATCTTGTCTGGGACTTCGATCCCAACAGTCACTTTCCATTTATTGTTTACGGGAACTTGTGCCCTCATTTTGGGCACTCCCTGAAGGGCCTCCCCCCCGATAGATAAAGGGGGGAGCACTTTGTAAAGATAGAGAAAAAAGATAGAGAAAAAAGAAAGAAGAGGGAGATGAAAGGAGAGGAGCATTGACAAAATAATGGACACGCAGGAGTAGGGTATTACGCCTCTGCGCGGCCTGAACCTGTCAAAATTCTTGGTGCATTCATTTCTACAGCTGCAAGATCGGCATCTGGACAACGCCAAGCGCTGATACAACGCAAACTCAACTTTGGCGATGCCAACCCTGGGAGTGCCCTGCTTGCGGTGCAAGCACTCCTTACATACCCGCCTGTCCAGGCAGCGGGAGAAATGCCAGAGGGCCATTGGCTACAGGTGGTAGCCGACTTGGTGGGCACGACTCATCGGCGAGTACTTGCCCAGAGTTCCCGTACCACCTCCCTTTATGGTACAACTAATGCTGGAGCATCTTCGGGTGGTGGTAGAGCCAGCCAAGGGGGCACCAAATGAAGTACCGCTCCCCTGATCACGACGGGAGCTCAAGACCTCCCCTTGCACATTAATGAGTGGAGGGCCAGCGAGGATGCACGTGTCACCCTCTAGCACCACCGGGAGTCCCGTCGTGAGGCTGAGGCGGTGGAGGACCAAGCCTCCTCTATGCCGGCCCGCGACCGTCGGGGTTCCCCGGTGCGTTGGTGTTCACCCACCAGGGGCACAGCCGGTGCAGAGGTATATGGAACGGGCTGCCGAGCATTCACCGGCGAGTTTTGCCAGATCAACTAGCCCATAAAGTTTTGGCCTGAACTACCGGAGAAGTACGACGGTTCCATCGACCCCGTTGAGTTCCTCCAGATCTACACCACCGCCGTCCAAACGGCGGGCAGGAACGAAAAGGTGGTGGCAAATTACTTTCATGTGGCCCTGAGGGGCTCTGCCCGCTCTTGGATCATGAAATTACCTCTAGGCTTTATTTTCTCTTGGGATGATCTGTGCCACCAGTTTGTGGCAAACTTTCAGGGCACCTTCACGTGCCCCAGCCTTGAGTGCGACCTCCATACCGTCAAGTAGCAGGAGGGAGAGACGCTAAGGCGGTTCATATAGCGCTTTAGCCAGGTTCGCAATATCATCCCATAGATCACCCCCCACGCTATCATCGTCGCCTTCTGGCAGGGCGCCTGCGATGAGTGGATGCTCGAGAAGCTAAGCACGCACGAGGTCAAGGCCACCGCGGAGCTTTTCGCCCTGGCCAACAAGTGTACCAAGGCGCGAAAGCTCGGGCGTGGCACAGTCCGTGCCCTGAGCAACCCATAGCCAACAAAACAAGTCCTTCCCGCTCTGATAAGTGGGAAAAGAAGAAGAGGAAAAAATGCGACGCTGCCCTTGTCCTGCCGGTGGAAGGCGCCGCACGCAGGCTGGCACGCCGAGCGGTTGGCGAGAAAAAGCCCGCTCCCGCGAGGCCAGAGGCAGGGAAATGGTGCAAAATCCACCAGACTGACTGGCACGACCTCACTGAGTGTCGGTCGGTGGAGGGTCTCACGGAGCAGCACCAGAAGGAGCGCAAGGAGCGCCGCAAGGGTGACAACGACAAAGGCGCCCCTGGAAACGAAGAGCTCGGGTTTCAAGAGCCCGAGCACACCGCTGCCTTCATCAATTTGGGCGCGTACACACCCTCCTCTCGCCGCTGTGTCAAAACAATGTGGCGTGAGGTGTGTTCTGCAACCCCGTGCGCGGCGGCCACAAGGCCCCTCAAGTGGTCGGAGACCCCGATCACCTTTAGCCAAGCGGACCACCCCGTGAGTATTGCGGGGGTGGGGCAACTACCTCTGGTGGTATCCCCCACCATCTGCAATGTAAAGATCAGCTGAGTGCTGATCGACGGGGGTGCAGGCCTGAACCTCCAGTCCCAAGAGGCGTTAAAAAAGCTGCAGGTGCCTCCAAAGTATTTGAAGCTGCAGGTGCCTCGGGCAGGTCGAGTTGCCCGTCAGCTTCGGAAGCCAGGACAACTTCCAGACGGAGAACGTGGTCTTCGACGTTGCGGAGGTCCTCTCGCCTACAATGCGATCCTCGGGCGCCCGACGCTCGCCAGGTTTATGGTGGCAACAAACTACGCCTACCTCACCGTGAAGATGCTAGGCCCGGCCGACCCCATCTCCATGCCTGTAGAAACCGGCAACACCGTCTCCTGCACCGAGCAGCTGTACTCGGCCTTGGCCTCTGCCAACGCCAAGGTCGAAGGACACCCGGGGGGTTCGGGACCCTCTTTGTTCAAGTCACGACTCACCGCCGATGCCTCCGCCCCCACGAAGGAGGTCGCGCTGGGCGCAGACCTGTCTAAGGTCACTAGAATTGGTGTTGACCTGGACACCAAATTGGAAAGCGTGCTCATGCCTTCCTCCGACCTAACGCTGATGTGTTTGCATGGCAGCCGTCGGATATACCCGGGATCCCTAGGGAGGTGATCGAGCACCACCTTGCCATGCGCCCAGACGCACGGCCCATGAGGCAGAAGGTTTGTCGACAGGCACCTGAGCACCAGGAGTTCATTCGGGAGCAAGTTGACAAGCTCCTTGATGCCAGCTTCGTCCGAGAAGTCCTTCACCCGGAGTGGCTAGCAAACCCCGTCATCGTCCCTAAGGCCAACGGCAGGCTGAGAATGTGCGTCGACTACACCGACCTTAATAAGGCATGCCCAAAAGACCCTTTCCCTCTGCCTCGCATAGACCAAATTGTTGACTCCACTACAGGGTGTGGTCTTTTGAGTTTTCTTGATGCAAACTCAGGATATCACCAAATTCGCATGGCTAAGCAAGATGAAGAAAAAACTTCTTTTATTTCCCCTGTGGGGACTTATTGCTATGTGTCTATGCCCTTTGGCTTGCGCAACGCTGGATCTTCATTCCAGTGAGCTTTCCGCATTACCCTTAACACGCAGGTTGGTCACAACATCGAAGCATATATCGATGACATCGTGGTCAAGTCTCGGGAACGGGCCACCCTGCTGGAAGACTTGGCCGAGACGTTCAATAGTCTCTGCAGCACGCGCTTGAAGCTCAATCCCGAGAAGTGCATATTCGGGGGTACCCGCGGGCAAACTCCTCGGCTTCTTGGTCTCCGGTCGTGGAATCGAGGCCAATCCCGAGAAGATCCGGGCGATCGAGCAGATGCGTCCCCTAGCTAGACTCAAAGGAGTACAGCGTCTCGCTGGATGCATGGCAGCCTTGGGGCGGTTCATCTCCAAGCTCGGGGAGCTGGGGCTCCCACTCTTCAAATTGCTGAAGAAGACCGGTCATTTTGACTGGCCACTGGAGGCCGAGCAGGCCTTCCAAGACTTAAAAAAGTACCTCACCTCGCCGCCCGTACTAGTGGCCCCCGGCGAGGGAGAACCTCTATTGTTCTATATAACAGCCACTCCTCAGGTCATGAGCATGGTGCTGGTGGTGGAGCGTGATAAGTGCCCGAGGCAAGGTGCTGGGTCCGAGCTCCCGACCGCCCCCGAGCAGCCTCCAGGACACGGGACCGGTCTCGACCAGAGAGTTAAGCTCGAGACCTCGGCAGGCTCCGAACTCTGCTTTGAGCTCGGGGGCTGTGGCAAGGCCTCAGGCGAGGCCGCGATCGGGGGCCGCTGGATACAGCGACCAGTGTACTTCATTAGTGAAGTCCTCCGGAATGCCAAGACGAGATACCCTCAAGCACAGAAGATGCTCTACGCAGTGCTTATCGTTTCCAGGAAGCTGCAACACTACTTTCAGGCGCACAAAATCTCGATGGTGACCATGTACCCACTAGGACCGATCCTGCGGAACCGAGAAGGTACCGGGCGTATCGTCAAGTGGGCGGTCAAGCTCGCGGAATTCGATCTGCACTTCATCAGTCGCCACGCGATCAGAAGCCAGGTGCTGTCCAACTTCGTGGCGTAGTGGACGCCGGTCCCCGAGATCGACAATGAAGAATTATCCGCGTACCCCGGGCAAGACGGACCCGAGTACTAGGTCATGCACTTTGACGGCTCCCTCACGCTGAAGGGTGTGGGGGCTGGAGTGGTGCTCACCTCCCCGACAGGTGAAGTACTCCAGTATGTCATGCAGCTGCATTTCTGAGCAACAAACAACATGGTGAAATACGAAGGCCTCATTCTTGGACTCCGAGCAGCGGTGGGTCTCGGGATCCAGCGGCTGATTGTCAAAGGTGACTCCCAACTAGTAGTCAACCAAGTATCAAAAGAATACCAGTGTGCAAACCCGCAGATGGCGGCGTACGTGGCAGAAGTCAGGAGGCTGGAGCGGCACTTCAACGGCCTGGAGCTGCGGCATATACCCCGCCACGACAATACTGTGGCCGATGACCTCTCCCGCCTGGCTTCCGCCCGGGCGCTCGTCTCGGCTGGAACCTTTGAAGAAAGGCTCACACTGCCATCCGTCCTGTCTACCCACCAGGATGAAGGGGAACACTCAAGCTCAGCTGAGGGGACCCAGGCCACACCTTCAGTGGGAGGTCCCATCAAGGTGCCACCGCCCGGCGAGTGCGTTGCACTTGCCGGTAGTCCTCAGGAATCCTCATGGATCAACAAGATCCGAGGGTACTTGAAAGAAAACATCCTTCCCGAGGACGACGCCTCTGCAGAGAGGATTGCACGATAGCCCAAACTCTATGCCTTAGTAGATGGGGATCTCTACCGGCGCGACACGGACGGTGTCCTCCTGAAATGCATCACCCGGGAAGTAGAGAGTGAGATCCTCACTGAGATCCATGAGGGTGAGTGCGGTGGCCTTGCATCGTTCCACACGCTGGTCAGGAAGGCCTTTCGGTAAGGTTTCTACTGGCCAACAGCCCTCCTGGACGCTTCTGAGCTGGTTCAGCGCTGCAGGGCATGCTAGTTCCATGCAAAGCAGATTCACCAGCTAGCTCAGGCTCTTCATACTGTCCCCCTATCTTGGCCTTTCGCGGTCTAGGGCCTGGACATCTTGGGTCCATTCTCCCGAGCAGTCTAGGGCTATGAGTACTTGTACGTCTCTATCGACAAGTTCACCAAGTGGCCGGAGGCGGTCCCAGTAATCAGGGTCAACAAAAACACGATGGTCCAATTCATCCGCGGCATCACAAGTCGCTTCGGCATCCTGAACAGGATCATCACCAACAATGGCACCCAGTTCACAAGTGCCCTGTTCGGGGAATACTACGAGGACCTCGGGATCAAGCTTTGCTTTGCCTCTGTTGCTCATCCCCGTAGCAACGGATAAGTGGAGCGTGCGAATGTCGAGATACTGAATGGGCTCAAAACCCAGACCTACGACGTGTTTGCAAAGCATGGGGAAGGGTGGATCGATGAGCTACCCGCTGTGTTATGGGCCAACCGGACCATGCCAAGCTGAGCCACTGGGGAGACGCCTTTCTTCCTCGCCTACGGCGCCGAAGATGTCCTCCCCTCCGAGCTTACGGTCGGCTCACCTCGGGTGAATGCATACTCAGAGGGTGAACAAGAACAGCGAAGACGCGATGACGTCGAGTACTTGGAAGAGCATCGGCGACGAGCTGCCGTCCGAGCCACCAGATATCAGCAGAGCCTGAGGCGCTACCATTAGCACCGTGTCCGGGCCCGGTCGCTCGAGGTTGGGGATTTGGTTCTCCGACGCGCTCAGACGCACGAAGGAAAGAACAAGCTCTGCCCCATGTGATAAGGCCCCTTCATCGTGACCAGTACCCCACGGCAAGGCTTGTTTCGATTGGCCACAGAGGACGGGCAGCCTCTCCCGAATGCATGGAACATTGAGCACCTTCACAAATTTTATCCATAGGTAAGCGTGTCTATGCTCGGGCCAACTAGGCCAGGCGTCTTTCCCTTGCCCAAGTTGGCCGTGGGCTGATACCAACCATGTAAGTTATCACTTGCTATTTAAATTTGTCACATCTGTATGAATCATTAATATTCCCCTGGAATCCATGTGTTAATCTGCTTGATGAGATGCTCGACTCGTGCGTGAAAAACACTCTCTCTCTCTTTTTCCCGCTGACAAAAAATGGATGCCAGTTGGTGTGCGGCATAGGCGGCGATCGCTAACCTAAGTCCTTTATGGTAGGCTGTGGTGTTCGGCTGCTGTGGCAATACCCCGAGCACTACCGAGCCTCTAGGGTTCTTGGGTAGTTCTAGCGCTCGAGCATGAGTGGTCGGGACCACCTAGTCCCCGGGGGCGGGCTGTCGGTGCTCAGCCTGGTTAGTCCCGCCCCGTACACCACCCAACCATGGGACCTCTTGGTCGTATCTTTGTCTGTGCACTTCGCCGGTCCGGGCATTCGAGAGGTCACGGGTCAAAAACGAGAGCAAGCTATAATGAGTACTGTACTGACAGACCGCACCAAGCAAAGAAACCTTGCCCATTTGAGCTTGCAGAGAAATGCTCGATAACCAAGCGACCAGAGTACCAGGGCATCAGTACCCAGGGCGCTGCCGAGCCTATGGGGTCCTCGGGTAATCCTACTACTCGGGCATGAGTGGTCAAGACCACCTAGCCCCCGGAAAATGCTCGGGTGCTAAAAGGACGACCTGGGGGCTAAAGCGTTCTGCACAGAGGAATCCACGTTCCCGGGCGTCCTGAGCACCGGGGCATCCACCCTTTCCTGGCCTGGTCGATCGGGAGGCTGACACCAACTCGGTAAGTTACTACTTGGGGTATCTTCATAAAAAAGTCATGTGAATTTCCGTTCATACATACGTAATCACTATTGTTCCCGAGTCATTCTTGGAACCCTCTTGTGCTAATCTGCTCGGTGAGGCAATCTCCTCGCGCGCAAAACCCCGCCCTCGTATTCGCTTTTCCGGAACAACAAAGATGAACGGTAGTCGGTGTACCGCATAGGCAGCAATCGTTGACCTAAGTCCTTTATGGTAGGCTGTGGTGCCTAGCTGGCATGGCAGTACCCCGAGCACTACCGAGACTCTAGGGTTCTCGAGTAGTCCTACCGCTCGAGCATGAGTGGTCGGGACCACCTAGTCCCCGGGTTGGGCTGTCGGTGCTCGGCCTGCTCAGTCCTACCCCGAACACCATCGAACCATGGGGACTCTTGGTTGCATTTCCGCCTGTGCGCGTCTCTGGTCTATATGTTTGAGAGGTCACGAGACAAAAAGCATTCACGAGTCACAGTGGATACCATGCCAAGTGGACTCACTTCCCGAGCAAAAGAATATTGTGTCTATTCGACTCAGCAGCCGCGTACCCGCAAGCGCCCAGGGGCTGCTCGCCCCGAGCACTACAGAACCCCCGAGGGTCTCGGGTAGTCCTGCTGCTCAAGCATGAGTGGCCAGGGCAACCTTGTTCTTGGGGCTAAATTGCCGGTGGTTGGCCTGGTCAGTGCCACCCCCGGCATCAGTACAAACAAAATCAAGGAAGGAGAAGTACAAAACGGAGTTTGATTCCAAGGACGGCTTCTACTATACTGAAGGGAGCCAATCAACAGGGAATCACTTCCAAAATTACAACTTTCAAAAAGAAGAGAAACCCTAACTCATTGCGGGCTACGGAGGAGATCACGCGTCATCACCGCAGTCGCTGCCTAGGCCCGGCTCCCGCACAAAAAATTCCACCACTTCAGTGGCAACTTCGCGGACAGCTGCCTGAGTGGGAGCTTCCTCCGCCTCAACCACGCCCTACCACGGTGGCTCCAGTGGGAAGGTGGGGTCTCAGCTGCGGTAGCAGGCGAGAATGTGCTCAGCCACATCCTGGGCCAGCGCACGTCCCTCCCGGGTCGCCAGTTTCTGGACCGTGGTGGGGAGAGCCTCAAGGCGCCGAGCGATCTCTGAGAACCCAAGGGCAAGATGACCTAGCATATCCAACCCTTGGGAACCCACCGTCATAGACCCGAGCCCGGCCGCCTCCACGGAGCCCCGCGCCTTCCGGAAGACGTCCTGCATCATCGCTTTAACATACGTCCGCTCTTGGCAGACGACATTAAGATCCTCCTCGGCTTTCTTCAGCCGAGCTTCAAGACCCTTGTTGCTAGCGGGGACATCCTTCATGGCCCGTGCCTCCTGGAGTTGGGCAGCCACCTTGGTGCGGGCCCGCTCTATTTGCTCGGCCCGGGCCTCAATGGCTTGCTCTCGGGCAGTCACGCGTGCCTCCTAGTTGGTGAGGCTCTCCTCCCTTGTAATTTTCAGGGGTGGGAAATGCGCTAGAAGTGGCTGGAGTCAAGGTGCGTTGAAGGCTGAGAGAGGCTCCCAGTGCTCAAGAATGGCGAAGGCAAGAATGGCGATGAAGGAAGGCGACGGTCCGTTGCCTCTCCCCTTTTTTGTCGCTGAGAGTTCAAACACCTTATTCCTCAGCACAGTAAGCGAGGCACATTTTCCTTGGTCCGCGTGGAAGCCTGGGCGTCTCCCGCCTCATCATCGCCTTCCTCGAAAGTCAAAATGGCGCGCACCCTTTCGGCTCCTCCTTGGGATATACCAAGAGCTTGGGCCCAAAATGCAAGGCCCACAAAGATTTCGGCACTGGGCGACAGAAAGCCACGTGGCACCAATGCTATGATTGGCCTCAAAGAAATAGGGCTCCACCCTCAGTATCTAGTCCATCGCCTGCCGATGGGGCTGGGGGCTGTTGTCGGTGATATGGGATCCGGGGGTCCCCGAGTCCCGAGGCCAGAACAGCGCGGTACCACATGGCGCCTTCCGTCGGGGGCCACCTCCCTGACGACCCGAGGGAAGCACGGTCCGGGATTGGGTGCTCGGGGTCAGGAACAGTTGGTCCCCGAGCACCCAGAGAGCACCGAGCACCCAGCAAGCCTCATGCCGGTGGACCCCGCAGGGACTCCATGATGATGTGTCAGTCGGTGGGAGGCCTGATGCCGCATTTAATGGGGAGCATGGACGGTCACATCCAACCACTCTCCCCCAGGCCTACCGTTCTGAATACGTCAGTCCCTACCGTTGCCTGGTAGGGAGGCGTGGGCACAATTAATACGGTAGGTCCCATCGCATGTCCCCTCGCGGGGCCCATGAAGAAAGACGGCTTGAAGATATCTTTTATGGGCTTGAGGCTTATTGCCCTGTTACATCAGACCGCGTCAGACCTACTCTGACCAAACGGGTATGAGAGAGTACTCAAAAGCTGGACAATGGGCGCCCTTACACCTGCTAAAGCTGGAACGCGAAGACCGATGGAACCATCCGAGGGATGTATTTTCAACCCTTTGTAACATCAATTGTAGACCAATGATGGTCACTTTCGATTTATTATTTACGGGAACTTGTGCCCTTGTTCTGGGCACTCCCTGAAGGGCCTCCCCCCGGTAGATAAAGGGGGGGGAGCACTTTGTAAAGATAGAGAAAAAAGATAGAGAAGAAAAGAAAGAAGAGGGAGACGAAAGGATAGGAGCATTGACAACATAATGGACATACAGGAGTAGGGTATTATGCCTCCGCGCGACCTGAACCTGTCAAAATTCTTGGTGCATTCATTTCTACTAGCTGATGATCCATCATGCCTAAGTCCCACTCGCATTAATCTCGCGTACGAGGTAGTTCCAGGACCAGCCCCCCGACCGAATCTCAAAGGGGGTCCCTCAAGATCCCTACTCGCGGTGTTCATCCACCGACACACTCCAAGCATGTAAGGACTTGAAATGTTTGAAACTCAAACATGATCTACATCCTGAATATATGCAAGAAGGTAACAGGTATCTTGGTCCCTCTAGCTACAATCTGATCAAGGCAGAAAAATTGCAATGTGCAAGTGCTTGCATGGAATCAAAGTTTCATCCGGTTACTTCGCCAACATAAAGAGACTAGTAAACATGAAAGATTTAAAATTAACTGCCATGAAGTCTCATGATTGTTATGTGATGATAACACAGATATTTTCAATTGCAATTAGAGGTATTCTGCTGCCAAAGCTTCGAAACCCAATCATAAAGCTATGTTCATTCTTCAACGCGATATCACAGAAGGCCATCGATCCGATCAAGCTAGATAAGCTGCAAAAAGACGTGGTCGAGACTCTATCGCATTTTGAGGCATGTTTCCATCCATCATTTTTGATATCATGGTGCATCTCATTGTTCACATTGTAAAAGAGATACGAATTCTTAGCCCCGTGTTTCTACATCAAATGTACCCTTTTGAGAGGTTCATGGGAGTTCTGAAGAAATATGTTTGTAACCAAAATTGGCCAAAAGGCTGCATGGTCGAAGGTTGGGGAACCGAGGAGGTCATTGATTTCTGCATCGACTACATGAATCTCAAATCGATTGGTGTGCCTGTATCTTGCTCTGAGGGAGGCCACATGGGAAAGGGAAAATAGGTGCAAACTTGTTCCACACTAATGACCATGTTTCATTCATGCAAGCATATTTCATAGTTTTGCAACAATTAGTTGTAGTCGACCTGTATGTCAAAGAACACCAGAAGATGCTATGCACCAAAAACCTAAGGAAGTTTGATGTTTGGATCGCACAAGAGCATCGAGATCATTTTGGCACCTTGTTACATAGACAGGTGATGGATAAGTAGATAGAGTGTGCTCAGTTGAATATGTTGGCTAGACCATCAACTACAATCCTCACATTCCAAGGATATGACACAAATGACGATACATTTTATACGAGAACTCATGATAATAAGAGAGCCAACCAAAACAGTGGCGTCCGTATAGATGCCTATAACTGCAATAGAAATAGGGGAGATTTGGGAGCTCAACTATGGAGTGTTAAAGGTTCTTCTTTTCTGGTGCCAATGGGTCAGAATCCCGGGGGGCATGAAGATCGACAAGGATGGTATGACTACAAGGGACCAAAAAATCATTGGATATATCGAAGAACCATTCATACTTGCTAATGATGTTATGCAAGTCTTCTATGTAAAGGAGCCGGACTCGGCTAATAAGGAGGAGCACCACGTTGTTCTTCAAGGAAAAAGAAGAATTGTCGGAGTGGTCGTTGACGAGGAAGACTACAATCAATTTGATGCACTGTCTCCTTTCGGAGAGAACGTCGACCAAGGTCACATGGAAGACACCGACGAACCTCCCTATACGCCGTGATCATAATAAAGGGCGAATCATTAAGACAAAGTAGCTAAATTGTATTAATTGTTATGTATTACTATGTATTAATAAAGGTGTATTTACTATTGATTTACATTAGTTATAGTTTTGAGCATATTTCTTTTCAATTTTTAATAATTTAAATATTTATCTATGAAATTAAGATATATAGGAAGTTCCAATTGTATTTTTAATTAATTAGCAAGCTCCAACAATATGTATTTTCTATTTTTATGAATTACAAAACTAACCATGAAATTTAGGTATATAGCAAACTTAATTTTGGTATATAGCAAGTTCCAATTAAAATAAATATGTATTAGGATTGGAGGTTAAAAAAATGTTACTAAATGTATATAGTACGATCACAATCAGATACACTTGAGTAGTGTGGGGGTTAGTTTGTTCATCCCAGCTGGGGCCAGAAGTCATAGGTTCGACGCTTGTGCTTAGAACGAAAAAAAATTGCCTCGCAAGGCGCTCGTGGGTGGGGTTCATTGATGGCTGACTTCATGGCCTGGCAGTGAATCCACCCTTCACTGTCGGCTCAAATGTGTGTCGATAGTGAAAGACGCCCCTATATAACCAATGCGTCGCATTCTCCCTTCGGACTTAGAAAAAATTCTCCCTTCCGCCAAATTGCCTCCCACACTGTCCTCAAGTGCTGCTGGCTCTCCCCTATCCGGTCCCACGCTGCTAGAGGACCATGAGCCCTCACCGATGACCCTGAGCATGCTGTCCTGGCCCTCCTCGACGTCATCAACGTCCTCCTCCCCGACGCCATCGCTGTCATCCTCCCTGACGTCGTTCCTGTCCTCCTCCCTGACATCAGCCCCGTCCTCATCCTGGACGCAATCATTATCTGCTCCCCGACATCATTCTCGTCCTCCTCCCTAACATTGGTCCCATCCTCCTCCCCGGCGCCGCCCCTGTGCTCCACCGACGCCATCCCCATCCCTCTCCCCGAGGCCTTTGCAGAGGAGCAGCACCCAGTCACCACCCTCTCCTCCCCTTCCATCATCGTCACCTGCGTTGTCGATCCTGCCGTCCTGCCCCCTCTGCTCCTCCCCCTTGGTCTAGGTATGTTGTCATGTCCTCCTAATCTGAGCTCGGGAATATATGCTATACAAATTGATAAGAACATATGCTAAGAGAGTACACAAATTCTATGCAAATTGATTTGATTTGATTTGATTTTCAAGTAAATTGAGAATGCTCGATGATGAACTGATAGTTTGAGATGCTCAATGATGAACTAATAGTTTGAGGTACGCTGAGATTGGGCATATTTTCTGATTGCTGTGTTAGTTCTCCAGTAGACTGCTGGTCTTTTTTATCCCTGGTATATGTCAGTTTGAGATTGGGCATATGTTCTGATTATCAGTACTTGTTTTTGCATCCTTCTGTTCAGAACTTGTGTAGTCTGATTTGGTATGGTAGCACTATCCATGATGATGCTTTCAGAACTCTGTCATGTTCTAATTAATAGCTGAGAGTTTAGAAATTTGCCCAATCGATAATGTATCCAATAGAACAATTAGGGGGCAGGACTTCTTTTGTCCTGAGGCCAATTGTTATACAATTTTTGAGAACACTATTGCACATGTTTTGTTCATGCTGTCTACTTCTTGAAATACACATGATGCCAGGATCTATTTTTGATTCTTTGCTGTTGTTTTGTTCCAAGGTCATGTGTAATGAATTCTTATTTTGAGATGCTTGATGATGAACTATTAGTTTGAGATGCTCGATGATGAACTGTCAATTTGAGATGCTCAATGATGAACTATTTAATTTGACATGCTCGATGATGAACTGTTATTTTGAGATGCTCGATGATGAACCGTTAGTTTGAGATGCTCGATGATGAACTATTAATTTAAGAAACTCGATGATGAGTTGTTAGTTTGAAACCAGGCTCTGAGCTAATAATGCAACAAAGATTGCACTATCTGTTGCCTCTGTCCAGCCTATATGTTGTCCAAGATTTTACTGACTGTTACCTTGGAGATGACATACATGCTATAAGCTAGTAACTAAGATCGCAAAGTAGTGCTTATATGTCTCCTCTATTGTTTTGGTCCCTCTCCCTCACGTCTTCCCTCTTCCCTGTTGTGCTGTGTTGTGTTGTGTTGTGCTCTCTACCCACTCGGCTACTTCTCCAACCACTCCCTTTGTTTTGATCTCCTCTATTTTTTTGCTCCCTCTCCCTCACATTTGCCCTCTTCCCTATTGTGTTATGTTATGCTCTCTAACCACTCGGATGCTTCTCCATCTCCCTCTGTTCTAATCTGTGTTGCTCCCCTGCGCCACCTCTCTGCTTCCCCTCTCTCTTGTGTTACCTTAGCCAGGCTTTACCAGTATATGTGATTTTTTTTCAAAAGGATCTACCAGTCTTTGAGGAGTGGTATACTGCGATCTTAGTTGAGAATTAATTCCATTGAAAGCACGATCTTGGATAGCATATAGGCCGATTAGGTGACAGAGCACACCCTAATTGTTGAATTATGTGCCTTTGTTCAGTTAATGATAATTTGAGCATATCTAGTTAGGGTGCAGGACATAGTTTAGCCCTAGAGCTAACTAGATTTTTAGTTCTGAGGCTGTTTTTATACTTTTTTTTTTGTAAATGATGAAATTGGAGACCATACATATGAATGCAAAGCTTGACTTGGATGGTTATTACACATGCATCTTGTACGTCTTTTCACTATCCCAATCGAGCTTACAGTCATATATAATTATCTCCATAATATGATGCTAATGCTTTTTTCATACATGTTTTACTTTTTGCAAGAAATTTGAATAGTTATGTTTTAGTTAATTATGTACTATGAGTGTTGAATTATTTTTTATGTACTATGAGTTGTAATTATGTAATCACAATATTGTCCTCTTTTATCTAAGGTCTCAAAGGGGTTGTATTATTTAATTATGTGCCTTTGTTCCGGTTAATAATAATTTGAATAATTTTGTATTATTCAATTATATATTATGAGTCGTGTACAGACACAAATGAATCACGATAATGTACTTTTTCATTAAATGTAGTCATACTGTATCTCTTTGCAATCTATCTATCGATTCCCTCCCAGTTAGCTACAATATTTTGATAGTCTATTTCCCTCCCTTGTCGACTTTCTCTCTATCTCCTTCCTTCCTTAGCTCTCTATTCTTATAATACTCAACCACTTGTCACCATCGTATGCAGAACTTTCAGGAAGGGATGGCATCACCAACCGCTCGTTACGATCGTATGGAAAACACTTAGGAAGGTGGTTCCTCTGATACGGCCCATTTGTACGTCGGAGATATGTCACCGTCAAACATTGAAGATGGTAACCCGAGTACCTACCTCAACCTGGACCAAACAGATGCCAGTGGAGGCGATGAGGAATTTTATAAGTAGATTATCTGTTGTGCATGTGATCGTATATGTTCTCAATACTTTTTTCACTTATTTATAGATGCATGTGCAATCCAAGGAGCGGCATTGTGTCTGAGGTCCCTTGAAGATGCCAACGGGACAATTTGTGATCATGAAGATCTCACCTACAGGGGAGCCAAATACACCAGATAGAGTTCTAGGGCCATACAAGTCAGTCTGTGGGATTGTTGTTAAAGAATGTGTCCATCATCTACAGATTGTGGACTGGCGAACGAGATAATCCGCATGTGGTTCTTGATTTGATCAAGAATGACATCTTATGACCCAAGATATTAGAGAAGTTCGACTTCCCTGAAGAGACAGATATGGAAGTAGTTAAGCGTAAGACGCTAATGATCATAGGCCTTTCATTTAAGAATTGGAAGGGCACACTGAACAGAACATATGTGCATAAATGTACAATGCCAGATTTCCACAAATGGCCGCAACTGGAAGATCATTGGCAAGCCTTTGTGGAGTACAAGTTGTCGGAAGAAGCACAGAGGTTAAGTGAGGTGACCAAAGCAAACTCAAAGAACAACCTCTACCCCCACAAAGTCAGCAGTCATGGGTACGTGAGGAAAGAATGACAATAGCCACAGTAGCTAGATGAACTATCAGAGAGAGGTGTCACGCCTAAGACAAAGGGCTGGAGTGAACGATCGACACGCTTCCTTCTTGGGAGAGGGGCTTCTTACTCGGCTGATCGAAGCTTATGCTTTATGACCTTCAAAGATCAGGAAGTGACGCAAACTCTTACAAAAAAGCTTACAGAAGCCCACAAGCAGCCTGGGAAACATGGGTTAGGGGGGTCGCACACGAGCTCACCTTGGCACTGGGAAACAAGGAGCATGGTAGTCGCACATGAGGTGTTGGGGTGATGGGTTGGAAATATAGATTCCCAAATGACGTCGATAGTTACACAAGTCGAAAGAGGTCCCAAGCAGAGCGAGATGCAGAACAAGAGGCAGAACAAGCTAGGATGATGAAAATGCTTGAACAAGCACTACAAAAGGACAAGGAATATACAAACAAAAAGATAGCATAAGCAGTGCAGCAAGCCCTCGTGCATAAATGGGTCGCCATTTTGAGCGAAAAGGAACGGCCAGCAATGTCTCCAAATATTGCGCGCTCCAGCTCCGATAGTCATCGGAGTAGCTGTGCGTCCAGGGGAGTTCTGGGAGCTGACCCCATCACTTATCCCGTGGACCTCATCACAACACAAACACCGTGTGAACTACACATTGGTGCTAAGAACATTACCATCAAGGTGGCTTTTGGTATGGCTTATCTCTGCGGCTCCCATGACCATTTGCACAGACGTTCGATACCGAAGGGCTACGCCATGGTCGAAGTAGATAAGACAGTTGACTAGTACCATCATGTTGAGGTGGACTACCCCGCAGAGGAGGGAGCGAACACTACAGGAGAGAACAAGCACACATTCATCGTGTGGGTGAAGGCCTACATAGTGTTTCCACCAGGGATAGCTCCCGAGAACCTATACTCTCCATGACACCACAGGCCACTGTCACCTCCTAGATCTCCCTCTAATCAGCCATCTTCTAAAAAAAAGTCCACCTCCTCACCCATCTCCTCAAAGAAGTCCACCGCTCAAGAAGGCAGCACCATCAAGAAGCTAGCCATCAGCTTGGAAAACACGATCAGGTTCCGCAGCATCCAAGCAAATGACATCATATAAGAAGTCGGTGCCATCTAAGGTGGTGGAACCCAAGGATGTCTATTCACTCATTGCTGAGAAAAACAAAAAGATTGTGGATGCCAGTGTCATGACTCATTTGCATCCTCCACCACCTCCACTGAAGCCTGTTGTTCCTGAAGATACCATGAAAATTTTCATGAATATAGCCAAAGCTAAACAAACGCAGGCGACTTCAAGTAAGCCACCGACTGACTATGAACATATCAGTAAAAAGCAAGCTAGGAGAAAATCAGGTTTAATCATTTAGGATGCTCCAAGCATTGAGGACTTCCTAGCTTCTTCTAGATTAACAGCAGAAGAACTAGCATGACTTACTGTGGGAGTGGATGTTATATGGCCATTTGAGTTGTGCAAAACTTTGGTCAAACCAGCTATAGAAAGAAACCTTACAACTCAAATATGTCTATTACATCATTGGTACTTGGAGCAGTCCAGGCAGGGTATACATGCATTCCTCGTAAGGTATAGAGATGAATATTTCCTCAATGGGGATGACTATTTTTGGGTGAAGTTCAAGTGCTTGTATGAAATGTACAAGGAAGATGCTCTCGACGTGGCCATGATCAGAGCGTGGACTCTATAAGTGACTTATGCATATAATTCACGTTATATGATCTTGTACATTGAAAACATGTGGCTAACTACTCTCTTTCATAGAATGGAGATTCAAGCATTCAGAAAAGAATTAGATAATAAAGTAGGATTCATCGATCCTGGGCTTGTCAACCAAAAAATTATACGGCCGAATCCAGATTTCACCGAGGACTACTTATTGAAGTGTCTCCTTCACCACCAACACAAGACCTTCGTACTCTTACCCTACAGCTTTGAGTACGTGTTTGCATACTAGGGTGTTCTCCTTTTATGGGCAACTTGATTCTAATACTAATTAGCTATGGTGACATATTCATGTAGTTTTTACTAGATCCTCCTTATCATCCACCTAAGCTTGAGCAAGATCATTGTCTTGGACTCACAAAAGAGAGATAAGACGACTTACTAAGACATCATTGACATTCTAAACAGGTAAACTCGATCATTTAATCTTCACATCGATTGCATCTAAGTTTAATTGGTATTCATATTCACGTACAGGGCGTACACAAGATACTGCAAAAAGAGTGTTATGTATCATCCATACATGAAGCAATATGATGTAAAAATTGACTTTCCAGTATGCAGAGAATATTCATGACTTCCATTTCCTACCTAATAAAACAGTTCAATTCATTACACTGATGAATCCTTTCCTCTTGAAATGTATAAGGCAATCACCCGGCAACAATCTCTACGGGTTCTATGTTCTTACTTTCATTCACAGATTTAGCCCTGACGAAGACACTATCATGTTCAATGATCTTGAGGTACGAAATTACATATTGATGCCTTCTTTTCAATTTCTATATGTATTCAAGGACTAATTCTTTAGATTCTTCAAACACAACACTCCAAACAACGCATAGATGTGTTATAACCTACAGAAATACATGGCATTCAAGAACAGGTCATCGGGTTCTTCGTGGAACATGTTATCAACCTAGTCGGTGAGTTTCATGAACTGATTTGTGCCGTCGGCGCGTGAGAGATCTTCAAATGATTCCGTACCTTTAGGGAGTATGCGACAAGTAGGAAGGCTACCAGGTGTTAGACAACATAAATATCACCAAATGACACCATTTAAATGGAGGATATTAATTAATATGTATTAATAAAGGACCATAATTACTATATATTAATGAAGGTGTATTTATTATTTATTTACATTAAATATGTGTCTCATTGTATGCATGTCAGTGCACTTGGTCCAGAGGATCCTGTAGCCTTCGACCAGCTTTTGGAGTTGGTACCGTCGGACGACTCTTTGACAGATTGTCCTTCCAATGATGATACGATGGAGGTGCCAGAAGCAATGGCCCGCAAGCTTGCCCAGGAGGAGGAGGGTGAGAGGCTGATCCGTCAGCTGTGTGCTGCGAAGGAGCAAGAAGCAACATCTCATAAGCGTGTCAAGAAGGAGAAGGACGAGAGGGTGGCCCGTTAGTGCCCTGTGGATGAGCATGAGAGTGTGGCTCATTAGTGCGCTGTGGAACAGGCCGAAGGCTCAAACTGTAGTGGCGTTCAGGTGTCGAACTTTGATGTCTCTAACATGCCAGTGAGCCTGGAGCATAGGCGATGCTGGGGTCGATCATACATGGTCGGGTCCTCCGTTCCACCACCATCGGTCCCCCAGCATCCTCGGACGTACACACGCCATCAGTCGTTCATGCAAAGATGCTATCTTCATTGCGAGAGAGGTAGAGGGATACTGAACTGGCTCCACTCAACTGACTTTTCAGGGGGTGACCTATGAGAACTATTATATATGTGTGTGTTTGTCGATGTCTATGACTTGTAATATGTGTTCACTCGGATATGACATGAATTACTATGTATTAATGAAGGTCCAAGAGGAACTGAGTCATCTCCTGTGTCTACTAGCTCAACTGTCTGCTTCGTGGTTAGTTCGTCTAGTCTTGCCCATAGTGCATTGAACTTTCTCTGCTAGTTTTGGCTGCACAATTTCTTGAAAAAATTCATCAAGTCCTTGTTTTTGAATTGTCTGTAAAAGTTTACACCTATATGCCTCATGCACCACCTGCTCTTCAAGTCAGGACACTTTGCTCTTGTACACCGTCGAACACTACTGTATTGCATATCCAGCAAAGCCTGCAACAACCCTGCATGTCTATCATGAATTAGACATACATCAGGCCGGTCCAGAACAATAGCATGCTTGATCCGCTCAAGGAACCAATATCAGCTTTCCCCGTTCTTGCTCTCCACGAAGGCAAACCCCAGTGGTATGACTTGGTTGTTCCAGTCTACCCTAATTGCAGACAATATCTATCTTTTATACTTCTCAGTGAGGAATGTCCTGTCTAAGCAAATAATGGGTCGACAGTGCCTAAATGCCTTGATGATTACCGCAAATGCAAAGAAAACATGCTGCAATACTCGCTTCCCTTTATACTTCACATCATTAGAGGGGTAATGCTTGATGCTAAAGTAACTTCTAGGGTTTCTCGCACATATTGTGGCTAGTTGACGTGGTAAGTTGTCATATGAATCTTTGTATGTCCCAAACCTCATCTTAATAGCCTTCTGTTTTGCCCTCTATGCCTTGGCGTAATTTATTATGTACTAGAATCTTTCCTCAATAGCATGAATTATTGATCGTGGCTCATACTTTAGATTGTCCATAATCTCTTCGTACATAACATTGGCAACAAAAGTAGATGACAGGTTCCGGTAGGAGAACTCTATTTCCTCAATGTGACAGTTATGCTCCCTAACTATTGAGCACTCCCAGTAGTGAACCCACTTCCCCCTAAATGCGTGCACTTTCCACGGACAATCAGGTACCAAACACTTGACGCCGTGCTCCCTTTTCCTCGACTTCACAATCTTGAACTACCTCCGAAGAGACAGCACCAAAATTTCGCTACATCAATAATAGCCTCCTTACTAGGGTACATAGCACCTTGGGACACCTCATTCTCGTGATATTTCCAAGGTGTCTGATGACCCTCACTCACCACTAGCTTTAAAAATTCCTCCACTCTGCAGGAATAGGAGCATTTCCCTCCTCGTCGGATGAATCCTCCTTGGCGATGGCTTCCTCCAACTCTTGATCCTCCCTCTCCATCTCTTCAATTATGCTAGGGGTGTGCTCCCCCTCATCGACTACCCCTCGGTTGCATCTCCTGCACATCCCCAATGTCTTGCTCGTCCCCCACAGTTGTCGGGTCTGCTTCATCCACCACTGCTTGACTTGTTCCTACTACTGCTTCTGCAACATTTGTCTCTGTTGGATTCTTCTGGTACGCTTCAGTTAGCAGCAGAAGAAGGAGACCACATTCATATGATATATCTTTGTATTGTGTCTAAGTAGATATTCCATTAATCAGGATGAGCTCCCCGAAGAACCCCTGAGTAGCACAGCTTAGCACAACTCTCAGCTTAAGCTCATGTTGCTGAGGATCCAGTTGAAAATAATGCATCAGCCACTTGTACACACCCACTATGGTCCTCTCATTGGCTCTGCTAAGTCCCTTGACGACATACTAAAATCCAGAGAGATCTACAGTGCTAGCACCATAACCAATTTGATCTTCACTATAATATATTTGAAAAATATAATTTATCAAACATCCCTGGAAATATCCGAAAATATGTCCAACGTTAATACCGAAAAACTATACTTCTGATTATTGAAACTCTAACAAAATTACCGGTACCAATGATCACCTAACAATACATTTAGTTCACTACAATCAATATTGCTCCTAAGCAAACTAACCAATTTAAACTAATTAACCATCCCGTCTACTTAATAAAGTTTCTAATTATCTATAATTATTACTACATCCTTATTCTGTAAAATCAAGATAATCGAAACTACCATAGTCTAGATTCATCATAAAATTTGTCCTCGGAGGAATTCTCTGGATAGGTACATCAACAATCCATCTTGTCGGAAGCCTCAGGGGAGAATCCCGACTTGCGACAAATGTCGCTCACGTGATCATCTTGGCAACCGAGCAGTTCAAACCTGATGTCGTAGTCCTTGGCACATTGATCTATTAAGCTACTTATCTCAAAACTGGAATCATCGCCAATAAGGTCATCGTCAAGGTCCACTCGGTCAGTCGCCGGCTCGTTGTCGATCAAGAGGGTAAGTTATTGTAGAACCCCTCGTCCAGAAAGCTGGTCCTCAGTGCAGACTTAGGTGAAGTCGATGGCATGTTGTGTGTTGAAGATTCAATGTCTTTGGTCATACTCCCCACGAACGGCACCAACTGTCGATGATTTTTAAACTGTTGATTTTACGAACTTGTAGATGGAGAGTTGCTGATATAGAAGGCTTGAGGGCTTAAGACTTCTGTAAGGTTGAATTTCTTTTAATTGGCTTGTCTTCTGCAGGGTCCCCTGACTTCGTATGTATATGGGGTTTATCATATGGCCTATGAAGTTCTTCCTTATCATTCTTATAGATAAACTTCCCTGTTTACGAGATATCTTGGGCACATACGATCAGTTTTCATACGTATAGGGATTCTCTTCCTAGGCATAGAGATATACCCTAAGAATATAGGAAACTCTACAGGATCCGAATACTTAATGATTCATGAAAAGGTATTTGCAAAATGGATGCATTTAGAGAAATGGTTGATAATGATTCACATGCCTTGTGCATTAAGAAAAGGCACGCTCACAGTTTTATAGATGATACGTTTACATATGCCTAATTAGTTAAAGTTACTTAAGGACTACAGATGGAACACTGGTATCCTACGTAATTAAATGTGGTAAAGACTAGCTAGTTTCCAACCGTGCTAGCGTTCACTCGTTGGCCTGCACACATGACACCTATCTCATTCTCCATTATCCCCCATCGCTCCTTTCTCCTTATCCCCTCTGCTCGATCCTCTCCCAAATCAATCTCTCATCCCTTCCAATCGTTCTTCCTACAAATCAATTGCTCATTCCTTCCCAAATTTTTCACTCTCTCTCTCTCTCTCTCTCTCTTGGACAAGGGCAAGATTAGGTCACAAATCAACCAGATCCAGCAGCTAGAAGGCGCAACTGATAGTTGATGATGTTTCCGGCGGTCGGGAGGGGAGATCCGTACCTACGTTGGAGTTTGGATAGAGGTCGAATCCATCGCCCGTGCATCCATATTGTCCAGGATGTGGCATCTCTGCTCAATCCTTCCAAATCTCTCTCTCTCTCTCTCTCTCTCTCTCTCTCTCTCTCTCTCTCTCTCTCTCTCTCTCTCTCTCTCTCTCTCCCTCCCTCTAAGTTGTAAGGGTGAGGTGGCCGGGACAAGGTGCTCGCCTTCGTCATCGTCCAGACAGAGATAGGATCCGCCACCTGTGCACCCTTGTCCCTCATGAGGTGGAAAGCCACTTCAAATCTAGCGTGACGGTGCCCACGCTCTCGAGTCTAGGCAGCTTGTTCCCACTACGCCCATGAGTGCTACGGCAGATCATCGAGCTTTGGCGACATCGCCATTTCGCAGCAATTTGCTTTTAGGATTATACAAATTTGCCTAGGAACTGCTTTTCAGAGGTACAAAATTGCTTCAATTCTGCCTAGCTAATTCATCAAATTGCTTTTCCAATTTTATTTGTAATTATCCAAATTTTGCTTCTCAAATTCACATAATTTGAGTGCAAATGTTCTGTTGATTTGGTTTTAAGGTTGTACTGATTTGCTTCTCTTGTTGAAGAATTTTGCTTCTGAGTTTGTATTGATGTGTTTTTTCGTTTTGAATATGCACAGCATGTTAATTGATTTTTGTGTTTTTCCAAGTTTGTGCTAATTCGTTCCCAATGGTACAACCGAATTGCCCTCAAGGTTAGACATTTTTGCTGCTACGAATCCTTTTTATGATCCACCTCTGTGAGCCTTCATAGATTTGCTTATTGTTGTGTATTTTTTTGCTTACCAATTTGTTTCAATTTGCTTTTTTTTTTTCAAAATTGCTTGTTACATTGATAAGCATAGTAGATAACGTATGGCCATATCTAATATGTTGCTTTTTCTTACATATTTTCTTCTCCTCCTGGTGATATAATTATGTGGAGTGATTAATGCATGCACGTGAATGCCTGTTAACAATTGGACTAATCTGCACGTGCATGCTTCCATGCGCGGGATGCCTAATATGAATGGTGGCCTGATTACGAAAGCTTCTAATCAAGTATAGTTTCCTCATTAGGGTGTGCATGCCGAAAAATTAATGCGTACACTTGCATGCGTTAGCCTAGTCCATTAAATATACGGTACAATTATATTTCCCTGCAACACAATTCCTAGTATTTGACGGCCGTCTAGGATAATTTAGCGGGAATAACCATCTGTCATGTGTGCTTATCCCAAACGGATCCAAGTGTGTATCGTACGGGATAATACCTGAAACAGTTTGTACGTGTTGAAAACCATCTCTGGGATAATCCATATTATCGCAGATGGTTCCAACACAAACTGTCGGTAATGTATCTCAAATAGCTATAAGTGCGAACTATTTGGGATAAGTAGCTGTCCCAGACGGTCCGTTCTCCCTTAGAGCCGTCTCGGATAAGCTGGAGAGGGTTATTTCTCCTGCCCGAAAGCCTTGACTGAAACAGGGAAGTGGGGGCAAACAACGTTGTTTCTAGAGCGGGACCCTCAGTAAAAGTATATATTATCATAGACCGTTCTAGTTCTTAAACTTCACACACGGTTTTTAGCTTAAAACGTTTGGTTTCTCAACTGGATCTGAGATAAACCTCGATTACCTCTTGTGCTGAATTCCATACGGTTTGGATCTAGCCGTCGTGGGACGAGGTCCTTTATAGTAGTGTTTCAAACATACACCAATAGTCCAATACCACGAAGATGAAAAAAGAAGGATTATTTTCAGCTCCAGTACAAGGTCATACGAACTAATCCTGCGGCAAAAACCTCATCAAGCCCTAGACCTTTTTATCCCATATTTCTTGGTTTCAATAGGACTCCTTATGAGCATTCTTTCTATATACTATTATATAAAAATAACTAAGTTATAATGACTAGACGAACCCAATAAATAACCCTTATGTTCAAAGTTATAGAAGATCCCCTTTAAGATCAAACAATTCCATCGAGTGGAGTTATCATTTCTTCTTTTTCAGGTTTCTTTTGGAAAAATAAGGCTCTTGTCTTTTTTATTCTATGACTTGGCAAAATGGGAAGACAAGGTTAGTTATTCTTCTTCTACGAATATCCAATTTTTACACCTCCATCTCTAATTTGAATTCAACTCGGGCTCCATTTGAGATAAGATGGGCCACCCCTTCTAGAAGCTCAGGCGAACCAAATTGAGTGATCTCCCGGTGTATCGACTCGAACACAGCAGTGCCGACGCGGTCTTCCTGTTGTCTCTCTTATACTGGATGAGAAGAAGGGGAAGGGACTGATGGCAAGGAACAAGAAAAAGAGAGGTAACTGGGCTGGTGTACACGGAGATGGCCCAGAGATGAGAGGTGAGAGAGACAGAGGGAGATGGGCTAGTTGGCTTGGACGGTGACGGCCCGTGCGAAAAAGAGAAGGGGAGAAGGGGGACAGGCTAGGCCAGCAGAGAGAGAGGAGAGAAAGGTAGAGTGAACTGTGTTGATGGGTTCGGCCCAGGCTTGATTTCCTTTCTCCTTTTCTTTTCATTTTCCTTTTTCCATCTATTCGTTGTATTCCAATACAAGTATATGACTATATACATACATATACATCATGTATATTATATAATACTTATAGAAAGAACGTATTTATATATTCAAACAATTGAAACAAATATATATATACACACACACATATATACATATAAAGCAAAAAATTTCAAGAAAGAGTTAATACCATAGCATATATACAATTATGTATATATGCTCTTTTAGGTTTCATTTATCTTATCCTTTTATTTTCTTTGTGTAAAAAAATTTACTTATGGTGAAAATGGGTTGTTACAGAAGCATATGAGTACTTGATGGAAAGCTTATTTTATGACCTTAAATGGCTCTAGTCCCACATAAAAAAATCATACAGGAAGGCCTTATAAATATCACGAAAATCACATTTGTTTCTACCAGGTGTTGCATCGCCTTTTATCAGGCCTTGGGCCTTGTAAATTAGTTGGGACCCAGAACCAAGTTTGTGTGACCCACACCAGGATCATGCCTAACAGGTGCTCTAGGATGTTCACCCCCTTGGCCGCCTTCTCCTTAATAGTTGCCACCACCTGTTCTCTTATATAGTTTGTCGCCACCATCTTAAACTTGGATTTTTCTTAGAATGCATCTACACATATTAATTTCTTGATATTCATCTCCATACCAGACCGACTAGGCTGCTACTTTGGTTTGTGGAACCCCACTTTATCATGTGCTTAATATTATTTATAATTTTAGATTGCATCTTCTATGTTATAGCTTGTGTTTTCGATTCGCGTGTAGGGTTTAGTCTAATTGGTGAGGTCAGTCATGTTTGTGCGTGGTTGATAACCAATGAAGCCATGGTGTAGCGATTGCAAGGGTTGTGTTAGCTCTAGTCAGGAGCCTTAGATCGTCAATGTCGAGTCTCCACAAATCGAGAGTACTTGAGACTCCTTGCATGTGAGTAACAAAAACTTTACTACAAATTGGCGAGTCTCATGGCTTTCAAGGCATGCTAGGGAACTGTAGGATCGATTACTCTCCAAATATGCAAACAGATAGGGGTACATGATTGCAAAAGTCAAATCCAATTTTTTATGAATAAAAATTTATCCTAATAAAAAATCCAATTTAATCTCATATTCTACTTTTAGACCGGCTACAAATACATTACTAAAAATATTGTAGATCTAAATCCGTATCTTCGATTGACCTCAAATTTTAATAGAAACCCAAAAGCAGGCTGTGACAGATTTTGATAACAACTTGATTAAACCATAATTTCATGATCAAGCAAAAATTACAAAAGTTTAACCAATTGTCGACGATTGGTGAATCGTCGATCTTACAAATTTGTAGAATAGATGGAGGATGTATCGAGTAGACAAATTAAAGGAACACACAAAGGGATTTTTACACAGATTGAGTCTCCCATAGGATAATAACCCTACACCATGTTTGTCCTATATTGATCTCAGGGACTGTTACAGTGGGGTGCGTGGCTACCCTAGATAGGTCTAACCTAGTCGGATGGCTTCTTGTAACTTGTTGCCTTCTGTCACTAGTTGGCTCCTAATGTTTTGTAGAAAGGCTTTTAGCTTGTAATCCTCTAATCACTTGTCCCTCGCAAGGTCCATAGGCTCCATATATATAGGCGATGGCGTACGTCCTCTGAAATCTTCTTCTCACTCTTAGAGATAAACTTCTCTATTTATGGGATACCCTAGGTACCTATGGGTAGTTTTCATTCATCCAGTGATCCCCTTCCCAGAGATATAGATATGCTCCAATAATTACAGAAAACCCTAGGGTATCCGGATATGGTAGTGACCCATTGGTCATCATCAAGTCCCCCACCAGTACGTGAAATGAGGCTTCTACGGGTCAAGTACTTGGCTAGCAAAGATAAGCATTTTGTCTGACCGCATCATCAAGTTAGACTCAAGTTCTCGGTTATGATGATATGTCTAACCAGGTTCTTTGGGTTCTTAGATCATCTATTCGGTGTTACAAACACCTCCGAATTCTCAAGCAAGTCCTCGAGAAGGTGTTTCATCCATGTAGCATTTCTGATCAGCCTAAACATATCATCATGTCCTTGCCAAGGACTGGGAAGGTAAGACTCGTCGTTGACTAGGCTCAGAAGTTGGACTATCACAGTGGAAGTTTTGCGTGGTGGTGTAGAGATTCTTGTCGCACCCTGAATTTCATATTTCTGAAATTTCTAAAATTTTCCAAGATCAAATTATAGATTGAATAATTTGTATAGGAAAAGGCTCTATTTTCTAAATTCAAATTCAAATTTGAATAAGGTTATTATTTGTTTGAATGCATTCATGCTGGAAATAAGCATGTAGGGTTTATTTGATTTTTGTTTGGATTTAATTTTTTGGCTTTTGTTTTGATTTGGATTTGCTTTAGTTTGGAAATCAAAGGAAATAGAAAAGGAAAAGAAATAGAAAACCTAAATTCTATCTCTCTCTTTGCACCACATGTTCTCTCTGAGCCGGCCCGCTCACTTTTTCCTAGCCTGCCCGGCCTACTAGTCGCTACTCCATCCATGCGCCTAGGCCACACTCCCGGCCCAGCAGCCATGTCAGCAGCTCGCGTGCTCGCCAGCCTGCTTGTGCCGAAGACGCCTCGTGCTGGTTTACACCTGTGCGCATCATATCCAAGTAGGACTCGACGTCGCCGCCATGTCCAAGTTGGACAATGTCATCGCCTAGAGTCCTAGACTATCCCGAGAGACCTCTCCACCACCTATATATGTCAGTTGCCGCTCTCGATGTTTACCCATCACCTCAACTCGTCGAGATCAAGCCATCTTGTCTCAAAGAGCTCACAACCGGGCCGCTCTGGTGTTGTCTAGCCTCACCCGAGCCACCTAGCAGATCCGCTATCGCCCACCGGTGCTTTCCCCACTGTCAATTTGGTTCCCTGGCCGCCTGAACCACCACCTTGATGAGATCTCGAGCTCCTTCGCTGCCTCCATCATCACCAAGCCTTTCTAGAGCCGTTCCACTCATGGTAAGTGTTGGGGATGATCTCCTGCCTCCCCCCTCTTCGGAGAGTAGCTCGAAGTCTACTGGAAAGATCACATGCTTGTCATTGCAATTTCATTTTAGGGACCTCATCTGAAGGTGGCGAAGATTGCAAAGCTCTATCGGTCGAAGGGTGTAGGCGCGCCCGCAGCCTCGATTTCCTGTGCCGGGGAAGACAAAGGCGAGCTTTCGACCGAAGGTCGAAGTCCGTGCTAGCGGTCCTGATTGACCGCGGTGGGCGAAGGTAGAAGCCGATCTTCGCTCGAGAGCTGAAGGCCATCGGACGGATGACGGGATGGAGAAGACTTCAACGGATCTTCAGAGACGAAGATCACGACGGGACAGTAGGGTCCACTTTGATCGTTCGAGGCAGAGTTGTAATTATGTAAATATGCTCACTTGTGCCATAATGCCCCCCGGATATTCCGAGAATGTAGCAGGTAAAGGGGTAGGACCTGTAAACTACGCCTGGAGTGGTCGAGTACGGGCTATAAATAGGGCCACACTGTACCCAGAAGGGGGATCGAAAAATGGTTCCACCCCAAACAGACTCATCATGTTCCCCTCTCTGTACTACGCCACTCATCGTCACCACCGGCGAGTCAAAACATCATCTCCACGCGTCTCTAGTGAGTGCGCCAACGTCATCCCCTCAGCGCTGCCGTATTCTTCTTCCTCGGTCACCCAAACCTCCGATCCGTTAGATCTAAAATCAAAGTGATGCGCGTTTGCCCGATCTTACAAATGTAATATGATAAGTCGATTGGTGAAGTTTCGACGTTAATGATCCAAAAGCTCCGACTAGAACAGATCAAAAACTCTCACAACCACTACACCACTACTCCGTGGTTATCAACAGTGCCAAGATGCAGTTGACCTCACCAAGAGGGCTTTTCCTGCAAGAAAAATCGAGAACACAAGTAAGAACAGGTAGATGCAATCCGAATATTGCTAATTACCAACGAAGCACTAGAGTTGGGGTTCAACAAATCGATAAATGGTGAAAATGTCTAAAACAGAATAATCTAAGCTGAACCTGAGCCTAAACTACAACGGCTACTGTGTATATATAGGGGGGACATGAGGAGGTTGACCTAGGGTTGTGCGGCCATGGAAAGAGGCATGCACAACCTGGACTCCGACCACGACACGATTACAAGATCCGATAGGGTCTAAAACAGTGACACAACACCTTATTCCTTCGACCCTGACTACACTATAAGGAATATTTGGTCGAGCATAGATCCATTGTAAAGGGTTCATCATAAGCTTTCCAGCAAGCCCAAGAGCGCCTCAATTGGACTCTGTATGAGAGAGTTATGCCCATTTTATTAATGTAATGTCCTAGGACTCGACCATGACCATGACCATGACTTCGACCACGATCACTACCACGACTGGAGATTAACTTCGAGTTCGAGTAGAGTTGTATTTTAAGGGATGATGTCCAGATAAGGTTGTGGAAGGTTGTGGTGCTTCTCCTATGTTCCTAAGCAATAAAACATCACAAAGATTTAGTAGCAATCCATCCAAGAAAGTATGAACAACAAAAAATGAGTTCACTTGGTGGTTTAATTATCATACACGTGCTCTTGTATTGGACCTTGTATGATTTGAGGAATATTAGTAGTATTAATCGTATCTGAAGGAGCTATGAGCTCATCATCCTCCCCCTCTTGAATTGGAGTCGTCCTCGACTCAAGCCCATCTTCTTCTCCCAAGTAAGGCTTCAAATCTTTGTTGTGTGGTGTATTGACCTCTATTTGACCGTCAGTCTAAGGATGACATGTAGTAGAAAATAGAAACCTTGTTCCCGGTTTATTCCAAATTGAACTCCAAAAGTGACTCAAAAACATTATGTCGCGATCCAAGACGATAGTATTAGGCACTTTATATAGTCAAATGATTTCCCTGAAAAATAAATCAGCTATGTTTGTAGTATCATCGCTCTTATGACAAGGTATATAATGTGCCATTTTAGAAAATCTATCCACAACTATAAATATTATATCCCTCCCTCTCTTTGTCCTAGGTAATCCTAAAATAAAATCCATAAAAATATCCTCCCAAAGTGCACTAGAAACAGGAAGAGACATGTAAAGACTATGTGGATTTAAACGAGACTTAACTTTATTGCAAGTGGTGCAACGTGACACATAGCGCTCGACGTCATGTCTCATCTTTGGCCAAAAGAAATGAATGGCTAGCACATCTTTAGTCTTCTTTGCTCCAAAATGTGCCATTAATCCTCCTTCATGTGCCTCCTGCAACAACAAAAAACGAATGGATCTAGCTAGAATGCATAGCTTGTTAGCACGATAGAACAATCTATCATTCAACACATGTTTATTCTATATTTTTCCTTCTTTACAATGTTCAAGAACTTCTTTAAAATCCAAATCAGCAGCATATAATTCTTTAATGGTCTCTAAACCAAAAATCTTTTGATCCAGTTGAGATAACATGGTATAACGCCTAGAAAGCGCATCAGTTATCACATTGTCCTTTCCTTTCTTATGTTTTATGATATATAGAAATGAATCAATAAATTCTACTCATTTAACATGTCATTTATTCAGTTTAGCTTGACTTCTAATATGTTTCAACGATTCATGATCAGAATGTGTAACAAATTCTTTGGGCCAAAGATAATATTGCCAAGTTTCAAGCACTCAAACTAAAGTATACAATTCCTTATCATATGTAGAATAATTTAGATTTGGCCCTAAACTTTTCTATATTTACTAAAAGTTACCTCCATTTTTACAAAAAAAACCCTCTACCTTTTCTGTTTTATTTAAAATAAGTCATTTCTTTTTCAGTTTTAACCCTAAACTTGTTTTTAGCTTATCTTGTTCATTTTAGCTCCGATTTGAGTGATTCTTACACTCAAATCTTTCTAAAATCAAGATCTACACAACCATGATAGTTTCAAATAGTAATTATCATATCTCTATAGTAGTTTTCCCTTATTAACATCCAGATTCCTACAACATGAAGATATTATTTTGATTAGCAAATTTATGGTTGTCACAGTGACATATAGGTCCTAATCAAATCTATATCTTATTGTATCACAAACATAGGTTTATGATGTTAAAATAATATATTAGTTTGTAGATCACACATGTTAATCCTTCAACTAACTGCCTCTTTGTTTGCGCAAGCTAGCTGAAAAGACATGACCTCGACGACCAAGCGGTGCTTGGGTGCTCATGATCCACTATGTGGTTGTGCCCAAAAATAATGTTTGGAAGGTGAAGAGACACCATCTCCTGACCCATTAGCCTATAATAGCCCCTAGTACTGAAGCTTGGCAGCACCAAACCTAAGTTCGATCATGGAACCTCCTCCTTCACCAAATAACTCCCTCTCTTCTTCAGAATATTCTCTATCTTCCCCATAGTACTCTCCCATCACACCACCATCATCTTCCATCGAATCTAGTTCAGTAGTAGAGGTCATTGACATCTCCTACGATGAAGAGGTTGAAGAGGAGGCTGTGACAAGCAGCGTCTCCGTTAAAGACGACAAGCTCCTAGAATCCTTAGGGTCACCCTAAGTCCAAGACGGAGTGGACTAGGACCTCCTAGAGGCAGAGATACAGGAAGAAGAGGTGGAGGCTGAGGTGGAGGAAGAGGAGGCGACCAGCCACGTCTCTGTTAAAGATGGCAAGGTATCAGCCGCTTCATCCCCTTCGTCCTTGGGCAATGCCGGCAAGGCTTGCCGAAGGGAGTTGCCGAGACCATGACACTGGCGAGTTCGGGGAGAAACTAGGGCCTCTCCATCAGCCTCATCCTCTCCGTCGTCATCAGAAATGTTGGTAGTTAGGGACGAGAATGAGGGAGAGACTTCCCTAACTCTCTCCATTCCTTCCTCGTACTACATGACATTAAGTAGATCTTAGGACTTCTTATAATCCTCTTTCCCTTAGCTTGCCTATAAAAGAGCTCAAAGTTTCGTTAAATGAAAAAAAAAACATATTTCTCCTATAATGCCTGTGTGTGACTATGAATACAAGGAACCTTTAAGCAATCATTTGGCCTTTGAATTGCATCTTCCGAGTAGCTTAGGGAGTTTCAAAGCCACTTGTCAGGATGTTCATCGCGATAACCTTAGGTCAAACTTTGAGCGAAAAGCGTCTGGACTGAGTGTCATTGTCAGTAATAATCCTACTCGGGATGCCGAACCTTGGCATTAAGCTTTTCATGATGAACTTATTAGCAGCTGCTGAAGTGATTTTGCCGACTGGCTCATCTTCAATCCACTTGATGAAGGTGTCTATTGCGACGAATATAAACTTGAAGCCACCAAGCGCTACCGGGAAGGGCCCTAGAATATATAGCACCCAACTCGCGAATGGTCACGATAAGGGGATCACCTTTAGGGCTTTAGTGGGTTGATGTACACTTCTGCTATGAAATTGACAGTTGGTACACTTTTTTACCAACTCACTCGCATCATGGAAAGATGTAGGCCAATAGAAACCTTGTCTAAATGCTTTCCCGACCAGGGTTCGGAAGAAAGTGTGAGCTCCTCACACCCCTCCATGGATTTTTTCGAGTAGTACTCTACATTTTGTGAGTACTCTGTGAGCACCTCTTCAATAGAGGACGTCATCCACCAGGGTATACATCCTAGATCGATGGAAAATTTACTCCGATAGTGCATCATCTTTAGGCACAACTCAATCTTGAAGGTATTTGGATTGGGTCCATCAAAGAAATTTTGCTTTCAAGCTGAGCCACGAGTTCCCCCATGACTCCTTTTGGGATGCCAATCCTTGTCGAGCCGCTGAGCTGGTTATAAGTCTCGTAGACCACCACTCCTTCGGTTACGGCATCTAATGATTTCACAAACAGCTTTAAGAGTTTATCTACGAAAATCCAGGTTTGTCCTAGGGATCATGAGGATGCTAGGTGGGCAAGATCATCGGCAAGATAATTATCTTTTGTTGGGATATATTTGACCTCGAGTCTGATGAATTTCTTTTCTAGCTTCCTCACCTTCATAAGGTAAACTATCGTGGTCTTATCCGAGGTTTGATACTCCTTACTGACTTGCTTCACCACCAATTGTGAATCCCCTTTCATGAGTAAGTGGTGGATACTAAGAGCAGAAGCTACTCAGAGTCTAGCGAGTAGACCCTCATATTCGGCTACGTTATTCATGGCTGAGAAGTCAATCTGCAAAATATATTTCAGGCTTTCTACTATGGGAGAGATCTTTATAATCCTAGCCCCCGCATCTTAAAGCGTAAGCGATTCATCGAAGAATAGAGTCCATACATCTGATAAGTCGCCACGCCCGTCCTAGGGTTGATCGAGTTTTGTCCATTCGGCTAGGAAGTTCGGGAGTACTTGCGACTTGATCATTGTCCGAGGCACGAAGCGAACATCAAATTCCCCGAGCTCAACAGACCACTTGTTGATTCGGCCGATTACATCTCTATTGTGTAGGATCTCAACGTCTATTTTTGTGATCCCCGCGGTTGGTGTCAGATGTCGACGATTGGTCAACCAACGATCTTACAAATTTGCAAACGAATCAAAGGAACACACAAAGAGGATTTTAGATAGGTTCTGCCTCTCTTAGGATAATAGCCTTACGTCCTGTTTGTCTTGCATTGATCTCAGGGACTATTACAAGGAAGTGCATGGTTAGCCTAGATAGATCTAACCTAGTCAAATGGCTCTTGTGACTTGTCTCCTTCTATCGCTAGTTGGCTCCTAATGACTTGTAGAGAGACTTCTGGCTTGTAATCCTCTATTCACTTATCCTTTGTAGGGTCCCCAGGCTCCTTATATATAGGGCATGTTGTACGTCCTCTTGAGTCTTCCTTCCCGTTCTTAGATATACAATTCCCTATTTACGAGATACCTTGGGTACCTACGGGTAGTTTTCATTCATCTAGGGATCTCCTTCCAGAGATAAAGATATGCCCCAAGAATTATGGGAGGCCATAAAGTATCCGAATATGGTAGTTGCCCATTGGTTATCGTCACTGATGAACATTTTAGAACCTTACCGACAAGCCCTATGATGGTTTTGGATGGATCAAACCAAGACAAATATTGTTAAACAAAAAAATCCATCAGAAACAAAAACCGGATCTGCAAATCAAACATCAAGGAGAAAACAACCAAATCAACAGCTCATCATATTACAAAACTTATCTCTATTGCATGGATGACTTCACAAGATGCATCTCCACAGCATACTGACAAGGATTTTCATGAAATCCTAAACCCTAGATGGGTTTAACTCTCTCTAGATGGAATTATAACAATTCCCTCAAAACACACTCTTGCATATCCAATGCTTCACTTACCACGGTTAGTAGCAAACAGGAGACAACAAAAATATATTATCCCTACAACTACTAGGTTGTAAAGGTTAAGGTGGAATCACACACTCTCAAACGTCTGACCACGCTCTTGCAAATGTCCTTACCAATCACAACAGATGGCACAATTGGTGGCTAGTTCGTGATACCTTATTGGGTGCAAGTGAGACAGTTGCAAGAGGAGAACTGTTCTGATCAAGAGAAAGTGAAGCTTGGATAGGCAATATTTAGTAGTAAGGAATAGCAATTAATGAAATCATATTAACAAAGCTGAATAAAAGTCCACGGTACTCGTCACAGTTGCTGGCCCAAACATGTTCCTTGTCACTTATCATCTCCCTTATAACATTTTTTGACATCTTCCACCCATTGTGGTTCAATAGATACCATAACTTGGCAGTGACATCTAGGTTGTCTGCTGATTCACCCTTTCTAGGTAAGGCATTAGCCACTATATTCTCTTTCCCGTTCTTATACTCCACTGTGAAGTCAAATTCTAGTAACTTGAGCAAGAGTTTATGCTGAATTCCATTTATAAGCCTTTGTGAGGTTATATATTTTAGACTTTATTGGTCTATTTTGATAATAACCTTGCTGCCCAATAAATAATGCCTCCATTTCTTCAGGGATTCCAAAATAGCCAATGATTCCTTATCATAAGCAGACTGAGTTTGTACTCTCGTACTCAATGATTTACTGAAATATACAATAGGTTTTCCCTCTTGCATTAAACTGCTCTCAAGCCTGTGTTACTAGCATCTGTTTTCAAAATGAAGGCTTTGGAAAAAACTGGAAGGGCTAGTACTGGACATATTGTCATAACCTTCTTGAGTTGCTCAAAAGTTGATGATTGCTCTTCACCCTATTGAAAAGAATTATTCTTCATTAGATCAAAGAGGGGCCTGCAGATTACTTCATACCCCTTGACAAATCTGTACCCTGTCAGTCCCAGGAAACTCCTCAACTTTGTCAAATCAGTAGGTCTTGGCCAATTAATAATATCTTCAATCTTCTTTGGGTCCATAGTGACACCTTCCCTACTGATAATGTGACTAAGGTAGTCCACTTGGTGGATTCCAAATAGGCATTTGCTCCTTTTGGCAAAAAGATGATTTCTTCTCAGAATCTCTAAGGCTATTCTCAAGTGATCCAAGTGTTCCAATTTCGATTTACTGAACACCAAGATATCATCAAAGAACACTATTATGAACTTCCCTAGATATTTAGCAAATATGTTGTTCTTTAGAGCTTGAAATGTTACAGGTGCATTAGTCAATCCAAATGGCATTACCAGGTACTCATAATGGCCCACATGTATTCTAAATGTTTGTTTTCACAATGTCTTCCTCTTGCATCCTAATTTGATGATAGTCAGATCTTAAATCTATTTTGCTGAAAATGATAGCTCCATTGAGAGCATCCAACAGATCCTCAATCACAGGCATTGGAAACTTATTTTTAATGACCAAGGAATTTAATTCTCTACAATCTACACACAGCCTCCAAGAACCATCTTTCTTTCTCACCAATACTGCTGGTGAGGAGCATGGATTGAAACTTGGCCTTATAGCTTGAGTATCCAATAGTTGTTTGATGAGACCTTCCATAGATTCTCTTTTATAACGTGGAACCCTGTAGGGTCTCACATTTAGAGGTTCAGCTCTATCTTTCAAGAGTATGGCATGATCTCATGGTTTCTTTGAAGTAACCCAGCTGGTTCTTGGAATATGTCACTGTACTTAGATAAAAGAGCTTCAATGTCAGATGGTATTTCTACTTCCTCCTCAGGTTCCTTTTCCTGTAACAGATGAGTTTGAATTATACACCACACAGCCTTCTTACTCAGCATATGTTCCAACTTAGCAGCATTTATCAGGAAAAGTGAGCCCGGATTAGTATGATCCAGAAACATCACTGTGGTTCCTTCTTTGGTGGTAGTCAAATATCTTTGCTGCAGATCTAGACATATAGAGCTATAAGTATATATCCAATCAGCTCCCAGTATTAAGTCATAGACTCCTAGCTTCATCAACTTGAACGAGTCTTTGAAGAATGAACCCTGTATCACATATGTCATGTTGTCGACAATAGCATCAGTCTGCAGCTCCCAACCCCCAGCAACTGTTACCTTCTTCAGCTTTACATATGTAAGTTTGCACTTATTTTGAATAGCAGATTCATAATCCATAAAGGAATGGGTACTACCACTGTCCACAAGAGCTACCCCTCTTTTGCCATTTACATATGTTACCAAAGAAAATGTAGTCGGTCCCATGATTCCAGAAATAGCATGAGCAGACACAAGCATGACTTGATCCTGAGTTTCCACAATAGCTTGTTCAGTGAAATCTGGACTGCTGGGGGCAGTGTTATACCCAGTTTTAGCATTGTCTTCACTGTCTTCCAGCTTACTATTCTTAGGATCATCTTCCCACAGAATTGCATGTAGCCTACTTTTCACCTTGCATTTGTGATGAGGGCTCCAGTTCTCCAGACAATACCAACATTTCCCCTTTTCCCTGTTAACTCTTTCAGGTAGCTGAGGACTTTCTTTTGGTAGAGCTTGTGTCTTTTACCAATTGGAAATGGGTGCTGGTCTTGCAGCTGTCCAAGGTTTCCTATAGCTATCGGCTTATTCAATATGGTTGGCATACCAATATTCTTCCAACAAGTTTCCTGGTTGGTGACAGGTAACTTGGTGTTGGATATGACTCTTGAGCCCTCCAATAAAGCAACTCAAAAAGGAAGTTTCCTGCAATTAAGGGTGTTCCCTCTTAAGATTGGCCATGCATTCGTCAAGAGTATTGGTTCACAGTTCCTTCTTGTTTCAAGTTCTGAAACTTTGCCACTGCTTCATGGATCCCCATCACAGAGAAACGACCTTTGCACCATTCTACTTAGCTGATCCCAATTAATGAGCTGCCTTGGAATTCCTAACACAACAAATCAAGTTTCTGCTTTCCCAGAAAAGTGTGATGTGGCTATATTGACCCATTGCTCATATAGGGTTCCAGTAATCTAAAAAAAAAAAAAAGGTTCACAATGCCTCAGCCACCCAGCAGGGTTTTCATCCCCAAAAAGAGAAATCTCCAGCCTAGGCCCCTTAATAACTGCTTCTGCATAATGTGCACCACTATGATTCCTGTTTTCCTCAGATATTTGTACTCTAGTATATGGTGGTTGTCCTCTACCTATCCTATGAACTCCCCCAGATGGTGAATTTCCAAGGCCATATTGATTATATTGCAGTAGGCAGGGATGTCTACCAGCACTAAGGGGTCTAGTAGTGGTAATTACAGGTGCAGTGTATACATGCAACGCAATTGAACAAGGACTTTGTGACATGTGTGTATTTATAGCCCCAGGTACAGCTGAGTGGTAAACTGAAGGAAATCGACCAGGTTTTGTGCGTCACAGCCTGGACAAAGTGCTTAGCTTGATATCATTACTAGCAAGCAGTACACATGCAAAATACAACCCAAACCTTCACCTGAGAGCATATGATGCGTGATATTCTGCATAACGTGCAGGTGCAACACTAAATACCAGGGCAGAACCAGAAAAATAACAGGCAGAAGGTCCATCAGTACGAGCCAGGAACTATATACACAAAAGACCTGGGTGTTCTCCAGGTACTTACTACTAACTACTCCTTAACTACATGCATAATATGGCGGATAGATTCCTGCGAGGAGGCTCACCACGGTGCTGCAACGACACTCCTAAAGCGCTGCTCAGCAGACAGGTATGATCGCTCAAGCTCGCTGGCTTCTGTTTTGAGCATTGAGATCTCCAACATATGGTTGATCTTCTGTGAAACAGCAGACTGCATTATGCAGCGGAAGAGGGAAGCGTGCAGATCAAGCTGGCAAATAGTCTTATTTAACATGCCAATTTGCGCACCAAGCTGACAGTCATCAATTTCTTTGTGAGCAATCTTCTCCTGCAACTTTTTAATCACATCCTGTAGCTCAGCGCAGCCATTCTTTATGTGGAGCAGTGTTTCCAACCGTGATCGCAGGTGACTCACATCAAAGCCATGTGCTTCCAATGTAGAAACGCCCTTCATCTTCTCTTCGAACAGTGAATTCTCATCCTGAATATTCAGCCTCTTAATGCTTTCTGCTAAACTGGCGAAGGAGAGCATCAAACCTAATGCCATTCCTTCACGGAGTTCTGGAACATGCAGCTGGAACTGATGAAAACTTGGTCGCTGCAGCACTTTACTGAATATTTCCATTGCCTCAATCTGTGCCCACATCAGGGAGGTCTTAACAAATGGAAGATTCTCCACACCCAAGGATTCTGAAGGTTGATCCGCTATGATGTTCTCACAGATAACTAGAGATCTCTGTAACAAGGGGTGGCAACAGTCATGTGTTCTGCTAGGAATGTACTTGGACATTGGCGTAATCTCATCATCTTTAGGTTCAGTCAATCTATTTCCATGTTCTGCTTCAGTGGAGTTGCTCATATCAACAGAAGACAACTGAGTTAATGCTGATTTATCCATGGATTGGCTACTTTCAGCTGCATACTCTACCATAGGTGAACTGTGATTCTGTTGTGACACTCCATGTTGTTCATTAGCTGAAAATTTCTTTGTTGAACTTTGCGTCATAATTATGTCACCATCAGCACTGGCATGCTCAATTTCAAGCATATTACTAGTGTTTCCTTGATGATCTGCCTTGCCCATACCATCCTCCTTGTTAGCCTCGCAATTCTCACTGGACGTAAACAGATTCTGAGCCACACCACTGAACACACCCAGAGACATACTAGACACATTTTCAGTTCGAACATCACCACTTGTGGCGCACTTCACCATGGCCTCCATGTTATCTTTACAAAGCTGGCGATCATCCCCAGTAGTTCCACAACTCTCTGCTGAAGGCAGCAAATCAACATTAGCATCATCAGCAATAACCAAAGACTGCTGAAAAAATTCATCACGAATGTTTTTCTCCATTATTATTGCAGACTTTCCAGCGACGGTTTCTTTGTTTCCAAATTGAGTTGATGAATCAGAAGGAAACATATTCGCATCCCCAGGTTTATCAAATGTTGAAGTGACAGATGGCACCGAATTCTCAATCAATACGCTAACTTTGATTGCACCAGATCTTAGTGCCCCAATATAATCCCCTTGCTGAAGTTCATCTGTTCCAATCGGTATTCCACTAGGTATGATCTCATCAACAATGCTACTTTCCCTCAAAAAAACACTTCTTTCCTGTGAACCTGAAACAACAGAATGCGTCAGTATCGAAGCATAAGTATATTGTGAAGATGCTACTGACATATCTGCAATAGCAATACACATACCTTTATTGTCCTTTAGTGGCGTTAGGTCAATGCTAGTCACTGTATTTGTTTCCGAAAGTACTCCAGAGCCAGGAGTTGCATCATAAGGCAGTTCATTGTCACCATCATTCTTCGATTTGGTTGCTGCGAAATTTGCGTAGTTAGCTAATTGTAGAGTCTTATGTAGCGTGGAAAATTAGTGGTACAAAACTTACGCTCTTCAGAGATAGCTACACTCTTGCTGGTTTCCTCAACGTTTTTATCTACTATCCTTTTCCTTGTCAGCATCTATTAATGTAAGAGGCAATCAATAAAAAATAAAAAAATTATCAATGATAGCACTAAATTTGAAAGACTCGAGAATGCACTAATTTTAAAACTGACAATTTCAGGGTTCTGTCCTAGTCCCTCTCGTGTCTCTCGTGTCGAAAAAGAAGCACACTCCTTCCTTTTTCTGGACACATCAGTTCCAATAAATGATCCAGCACTGATGTTCTGTTCAGCACCAGGCATCAGATAATAACCTTTATCAGCTGATTGCTTTTCCTGATCAGTAAATGCTCTTTTCGATCCTCCAATGTTACCAAAATCTGGGTTAAGTGATTGTATTCCTAAAACCGGGCCCTGCGGGAGAGGTCTTAGCTGTCCAAATGCTCCAAACAAGGAAGCTTGCAACTTTCCAGTCTGTGGTATAGAGGGCATTGCAATCATCCGAGGAGATGATAGTTGAACTTGACTACTTAGACAAAGTTTAGGATCATACTTCAAATGGCCAAAGCCTGTCACTGATAGCTGTGAAGGAAGCGTCAAAGGGGACTTTAATGCCAAAACTGAATTTTGTTTCTTCACCGCATCTTCAAGATAAGAGCTGGTTTTAGGCTGGACATTTTCGTTTTCATTACATACCGATAAGTCAGGGCAAACTGGTCCCAATATTACATCTGCATTCTTCACCTTTTTGTTAAGATAAGAGCCAGTTGTATCTCTGATTTTGTCGCTGTCATTACATGATGCAAAGGCAGCAATTTTTTCACTGTCATTACATGATGCCAATGCAGGAATTTCATCGATGCCGTTGCCTGATGCCAAGGCAGCAGAAATTGTCCTTTTCCGGGAATTTAATGGAGGCCTTATATTAACAGGTTTCTGAAATGGAAAGGGCAAGACATCATCATAGAGATAATCTTGATCCACAAAATAAATACAGGGGAAAACACATCAGTACACCATATTTTAGGATAATTATTCGTTGGGAGGCATCGGCTGCTAGGGGAAGGATTAGACCATAGATTGAGGATGCAGAATATTGGGGGAGACTAGATTAATTCTTTGCTTGATTACAAAGGGTGGTAGCCATGTGCCTTATATAGGCCTACAAAGACCTCATTCAAATCCAACTCTAACATATATCTAATCTTATCTCTAACTCTTATATGATTTAAACTAACCGATCTCTAATCTTATCTCTAACTGAATCTGATTCAAACTAACAAACCGAATAGATAAATCCTAATATGAAGTCCTGCTGCTGCCGCGTGTGAACAGTAGCCCTGCGCATAACGCCATAGAACTAGGAAACTGGAAGGCTATTGTTTATGTTGTTCTGCAATTTTCAAACAGTGCACGAAGTAGATTTTTATTTAAGATTTCTGCTCCTTGAGGTTGAAACTAAGCTAACAATCAATTGATGCTGTCATGTAAAAATAATGCATAATATGGCAAAATTTTAGAGCATTCAATCATTCATTAAAAAAAGACACAACAAATTTGATAGAAGACAACAGAGTATGCATTATGTGTACCTCTGTTAAGTGCCGCACCCATTTTTTACCATCCCAATCATAATGTGGCCTCAGCTGTGTATGTTCAACTGTCAATACATCCGCATATTCCACATCATCCAAGTCTGTCTCACGACTCTTAATTTTAACAACATACTTCTTGATATATTTATCATCCAAAACCTCCAAAATAACACCAGGCCACCAGCTAACTTCATGAAAGACCTCCACATGAGAAGATGGAGGAAATCTATACTTAGAGTCCATAAGAATAATGTTTCGTGCTGGTCGAATATATTGAGAATCTAGAATCTCAGTAGTCAGTTCCCCATGCTCTCTGACATGTCTATACTGTACTAAGAAACTTGTAGCACCAATTACTTTCTGAACAATAGCTGGATTCCAGTACTCGCCGTAAGTTTTTGCAGACCCACTCACTTCAACTTGGCGTCCCTCTCTGAACGTTGGACTTTCATTTGCCTGCCCGTGACAAGAGAATCAGAAATGTATAGTAGGATATCAGCAGTAACACACAAAGTTAGTGGCAATTGTGATTACAAATTTACAATGCTTTACCTTCCTGTTTGTGATTACAAAGTACTTTCTGTTAGCTCTAATTCAACTCTTCCACACATGCCATCTCAGATTCTCAATCAAAAAAGCCTGGGAGTTCATCTAAACTGCCATTACAACCTATTCTACAGATTGATCTTATCAATGGTGTATTTTCTCCACTTGCCAAAAGAAAGGCAAGCCTACACACTCTCACATGAATTTGCCACTGTTTTGTAACTCAGTATAATCACCAAACTGTGAACTACAAAGGAGTAAGTAAATTTATAACTCAAGGTGCTTTACATTTTAAAACTATCCTAAACTCAAGCTCACAACTTTTGGGAACTATTATTCTATTTTTCGGGACCCCAAATTCTCACCAAGTCAAATGATTCAAATCATCATTTTCTAAGAAACTTCAGCAAGCAGTTTAACAATTAAACATTGATTATCTTAGCCAACAAACTGTACGTTTGACTCAAATGTACATGTATGGGGAGCTCGCACAGCGAAGACTGCGCTATGTCAACTTCCTTATTATCAAGGCACGCTGAAATCACAAATTTGCAATATGAACCAAATAACAAAATTAACTGACGATTTTTCAGTGTGTACCTACTTACATCTGAGACAGCCAAAAAAAATACAATTACACGTTCCATTTAGTAGCATTCCAATTTATGCACTTGAAAAGACAAATCTTTTAGCACAATTTAGCAAAAAAAAAAAAGAATTTAGCATTGCAGACATGCACAACATATATTCTTTCTCCAAGTGTTCCAAGTAGGAGGAGGCAGCCTGCTTACAGCCTCTGCAGCCGGGACCCACCGCTCGCCCCGAAAAAGGCGGCGGGGGCGTAGCGCCGTCTCCTCGAACTCCAGCACCTCCCGCGACGTCGGAAAGCATACCGTGTACACCCGCCGCGGCCGCCGCTCCCCGTCCCCCGCCAGCGCCATCACCTCCGGCGGCACGGCGCAGATGACGCCGGCCCACCATCCCTCGTTGTGGAACGCCTCCACCATCTCGTGCATCGCGAAGTTCCGCGGCGGCTCGTCCGCGTGCGGCGCCGGGGGCCGCGGGCGCACGTCCTCCGCGGCGGCATGCTCCCGGAGCGGCGACCCACCGTCCTCCCGTCTCGTGAGCGTGGAGTAGGCTACCACGTACCCGCGGCCGCTGGGGTGGTACCCGGCGATGGTGGCCTCGTAGAAGGAGCCGACGAATCCGAGGTCGTCGCTGCGCACCTCCACCTCAGCGCCGAGCGGGAAGAGGGCAGGCTCTTCCTCCCCCAGGTCCACACGGGTCCGGTGCCACCTCCTGGGGCGGGCACGCCCCATCGGAGCTCGTGGCGGAGCAAGCGAGGCCGCTGCTTCTCGCGCTCGCGCGGTTCTTGGGAGTGCGTTCGTGGGATTGTGAGAGGGTGGCAGTCTGGCGGAGGGCGGAGACAACGATGGATGGGGTAGGGAGGTGTGGGTTTTGGTGCAAAAAATTCTCTGGTGTAGGCCGTCTCGATTGCAGCCACGTGTGCGCATCAGACAAACTCAAAGCACAGACCGAGCGAGCTGTCTGGAGCACAAAGTAGGGTTTCAAAATTCGACCGGTACCGGTTGAAATTTGTGTTAACTGATCTTGCTGGTTACAGCAAAAAACTCGTCTCTGCTGCCGCAAGCTCCACCAGATTCGTCGCGTAGCCGAGGTAATCCAGAGGAGAAAGGTCAGAAATCGGTTGGGAGAAGGCGGTAACCGAGTGCATTAGAGCGGTAACCGAGCCCATCGCAGGGAAGTCTACGCATCTAGCGACCGAGCGCATTGCAATGGTAACCAAGACTATGCTAGCGGTAAGTTGCTAAATCCGAGCAATTTCTTGCTGAAATAGGTCGATTACCGCTACTAGGAGCTCGCCAGTGCAGTTCGGCATCTATGCGATTGATTTATTGTGCAATTCACTCGGTTATCGGCTGGATGCAGTCGGTTTTAAACAATGTGTGCTCGGTTGGTATGTGTTATTCTTGGTTAGGGTTAGTTCAAAGCGGTTAGTGTCGGTTAGGGTTCATTTTTAGGTTGTTATGGTTGGTTAGTGTTCGATAATGTTGGTTAGAGCCTAGTACTTAGTTTAGCTCAATGTTTCCTCACTGTTAAATTTGTGGAGTGCTAATAGTATGATATATGTTGTGGTGTAGTAATCGATGGAGGATAGAGATGTGGTGTGGCAGTATAGGAACAATTTGGCCCCGGGGTTTAGGTGTAATTACTATAATAAGGAAAAGAAAGACGGTGGTGCCACAAGGTTGAAAGAACATTTGACAGGATACGGATCGAATGTTATGCATTGTGATAGGGTACCTCCAGATGTGCGTGATTACTTCAAGCGTGAGTTGGATATGGCAAGAGATAAGAGAAAGGGAAGGTCTGAGGAGAGGCTTCGGAGGCAAGAGTTAGCAAGAGTTTAGGTAGATTTGACAAACGATAATGAGGAGACGAAAGAGGAACAGGTTCAGCGTGTCATGGCTCAATCTAGGGAGGAGAAAGAGTTCAGGAGGAAGGAAGGTGAGTCCTACGAGTATGGAGGTGGTAATAGAAGTGACAGAGGAGGCAATGTATTAAAGAGGATGTTTAGGAGAGCATCTTCAACTAGGGAACCACCACCAAGCATCAAGGATTACAATGTTATTGTAGCAAAAGCCCTTGTACAGCAGAGAATTGACATCGGGTCATGAAGTGCGAAGGGAAATAATGTAAAGGTAGCTATTGGTTTGGTATGGTCCAAATTTTTTCACACTTCAGGTATTCCTGGTAGAAGGGCGGATGACACATTCTTTATGGCTGCAGTGAAAGAAACACATAAATGGGGTGAGTGATAAAGTTTATAATGAAATTTATTGTTGTTATATTTCTTTCTTTTTGACTTATGACCATATGTTGTACAACAGGATAGGGTGTCCTATCTCTAACTGGCCGGGATATAGATGGTAGGTGCCTGGATAAGAATGAGAGTGCATTGAAGAAGATATTTGATAAGTGGAAGCTAGAATGGCTAGACTATGGTGTAATCATCATGTGTAATTCTTGGATTAGACCGACACACATGAGTATTATTAATTTTCTTTTATATTGCAATAGTCGTATGTTTTTTCACAAGTTCATAGATGCGACTGGCTACAACCAAGATGCCAAATATTTGAATAAGGTACATTGTTATGCTACGTTGTTAACTTAGTATTGTAATTGTTTCATATTTATTTGGTTGATTCGTTTATACAGGAGATAAGATCAGTGGTCAATGATGTGAGGTCATAAAATATTATGCAGATCGTGACTGATAATGGGTCCGATTATAAGAAGGCATGTCAGGTTCTCAGAATGGAGTATCTTGCTATCGCATGGCAGCCTTATGTGGCGCATACGATAAATTTAATATTGAAATCAATTGGTGAATTTAGATATCATGATATTGTCATTCAAAACGCAAGGTCCATATCGCGATGGCTGTACAATCATTCAAAGCTCCATGAAATGATGAAGACCATGATTGGTGGAGAGTTGAGGTGGAATATCACAAGATTTGGCACAAACTATCTATTTCTTGAAAGCTTTGTACGCCAAAAGGATTGGTTCTTGCAATGGATGACATATAGTGACCTGCAGCAGTCTTGCTACATGGGTTCTAACATTGGGAGATATGCACACCTGTTCATGGTTGCTGAGGAAGGATATGTAGAGACTGCACAAACATGGTTATTACTTAGGGGCAAAAGATCATAAACTCTCATGAGGAAAGAAGTCCTTTACCCGGATGATGCCTTACCTGATGCCTACCAAGAAGTCACATAATGCTTCTGGGACATCCTTGTTATGCCATGAAAACTTATCAGCGAAGAGGAATTTAGCCCTCTGGAGGACCGCCTCTTCTGAGATGATTGTACCTATGAAGAAGATTTCCCTTCAATGGTTATAGCAATCAAAAACAATGATAAATACCATGATGATGCTTTACCATCTAGTGTGTCTTCGGTTGGGTCAAAAGACCTCGAGTATAAGGGGTTGTTCCGGTGCCAGATGAAGTCGATTGCCGCATTCCATGTAGTCAATCCCTGCTCCTTGAGTTTCTTGATTGACTCGAGGAGCATCTAGACTTGGGATAAGGGCCAGACTTACTCATTCCAGTAGGGATTCCTTTCCGCCCGAGTACTCTTTCACAAGAGGGGCATCCGAGTAGCATTCTGATAGTAAAACTAGTGCATGTGCCACCCAGGCCATGAGGTCTTGGGTGACATGGTGAGGTACTGACCGAATACCTTGCTTCTGAGGAAAAATTGGATAGATCCTGGTCCACGGCTCGAGAAGCTCTTCAGATGTTAAAAGTGGCAGAATACGAAAAGTAGTGGTTTTGCCCCCAATGAATACATCACACAAGAGAATAATGATGCTCAACATGGTGATGGACTTGGGATTGAGATGAACAAGATTCACCCCAAAGAAGCCAAGAACCTACACAAAGAATTTGAATGGCAGAAGTTGAAGCCTATAGTATGCGAACTCCTCAAACATCACAATCTCTTCGGTGTTTAGGGTAGGGTAGCACTCCCCATTTGTCGCCCTCCAAAGAATTAGGCTCTGCCCAGGAAGAAGACCTCTTGGAAATTTGTTTAGGCGAGATTTGCTCATGTGTGAATCTTGCCAGCCATCCAGAGAAGAAGCCATGCCAGAGCGGTTGGGCAGTGAAGGTCTAAGGCGGAAGATGAGTTTTTCGTTGGAGAATTCGCGGTGTAAAGATTAACAGAAGTCTGTCACTTCTGCATACAAGGGTAAGTGGGGTGGCAATGGCTTCCCCACCCCCCACAACGATGTTGTGGTTACCGCACTCGTGGCAATGATAATATTTTATGACCAAGTATTCTCTCTTTTTCTTTTTGACTGGTAGCCTAGCGTCTCAAGTGCCCTCGAGTTACGACGCACATTAAATGTGATGCTGTTCTCGGAGAGATATATGATAGTTGGTCAGTGCTCGGGTGCTTTTATGGCTGGAGTGGTCCCCGATCACATGGGTCCTGACCAAGGTTTTTCCTATCCAAAAGATTTTTTGACTAGCTCGAGGGTTCTATTCGGTCGAATGCTTCTTCTCGATCAGGAAGGACCAAACCTGGGCAAAGAGTTGGTACTCGGGTGGATCAAAAATCCTAGTACCTAAGGAAAGCATTCGGCAAGAACATAGGAGAAATTTCACAAGAAGTTCCTTCTTGATGAAAAATTTACATCAAAAGGTTCTGTTTCGTCTCAGTAATACGAGCACCACTGTCGGATAGCAACGCCCCAAATCGGCAATCCGAGGCGCTCCTCTCCAACAAGAGGCGGCACAAGCATAGCTTGGACGACTCTGACCACGAGCTTGATAGGTGCCCTACATCTCTCCCCTCCCCCCACGGCCCCATGTGGCGAGGGTTTCGTAGCTAGTAATTGAAGTTCGCTGTGATTTGCTCAATCTGTAGGTTTATGTGGGATTTCCGTGTGATTAATCGATCTCTCTATACTCATTTCATGATCTGGGGCGTGCTTCCATATCATTTCCGGAGGCAGTGACATGAAGGAGATAGTCACGCTGCTACGGCACATCAAGGACAAGGCACACAAGCACGGCCAAAAGAAGACCGAGCCAGGCATCTATAGAACCTGCGCAGGAACAACTGTTCTTCTAGATATCGTATCGATCGAGTACTTGAAACCAAATGCTCCCCTCCCCTGATGGATGCTTCTTCTGTAGTTCTTCTTCCAGTACTTGTTCCTGGATATATAGTGTCCTATCTGAATGTTCTGTTCAAGTCCACTGGAGCAATACAAAGAAAACTCAATCGTGGTTTTGTCATAATGTTCTGTGTGCATATCCTTCTGCATCATTTTGCCATGTGCTAGCTAGCAAAATGAGCAAGGCGAGTATATGCATTGGAACCTGCACATTGCAAAAACCCAACGCTGCAATTCAGGGATAGAAGATGGATATGACTGCAATGAGAAATTCATCTTATTTTTCCTCCCTGTCTGATTGGTATGACTACAATTCTGTGATTTTAATGATTGCTTTCGTCTTGCTGCCCGTGGTGAATGGTTTTCAGGCATACTGACTCCATCATACACTACAGACCATGCTAATCACGAGAGAAGGGTACTGCTGCTTCTGGACCACGGTTATAAATATCATCGGTAACCGCTTGTTTATCGCGGTTATCGGACGATTCAGTTTGCACTATTTTTATAAACCAAGCGATTCATGATCAAACTTAAATTTAAAATTCAATTTTTTTTTTAACAAAATTGGACTGGTTTCTACCGAATTCCATCGAATTACTGTGCAGTTACCGCGGTAACTATGGTTACCACCAGGAACCGGTAACCGTTGCAAAACGGTAACTAAAACCCTGTTCTGGACATTGGGCTCCACAGGAACTTGGATTTCATCAATTGGATGCTCATGTTCAGCAGGCAATTGGGTGTCATCAATAGAAGATAAAGAGGGATTATAGGGAGTTTTGCGTATATGTATTGTAAAGAGTTATGGATGACAATTGTAAAGAGTTATGGATCATAGGTTGTGGTTGACATGTTCTCTTGTTGATCTAAAATATCTTCAGATATAACATTAGGAGACAATTCATTGTGAATAAACTGGTGTATCTCATATTCCCAGCTTTCATATACTGATAGTTGCATTTCGTTTGAATATCAACGTAGGCTGACTGACAGTGCAAATGAACGTTACAATTCCAATTCCAGTTAAAATGCAAATGAACAGTTCTGGAGCGAATGAACAGTTTCAATTTCAATGAGGCTAGAATCTAGTTTATTTCTGAAACGTCTGTATTACAATTTCACGAAAATAGTGCAAATGGACAATTATATTTTCAAGGTTCCATCAAATTTTATTGAAGAATGTTTACTCCTTAAATGCTACATAATTTGGTACTTCATCAAAATATAATTTTCTGGCAGTGAACCATGCTCTTGCATCTTGATCGGCTCCAAGTAAAAGACTTGTGCATCCTCCTTGGATCAAAAGAGCAACATTGGTCGAAGAATCCCCATACGTATTGGCTGAAAACTTTGGTATTGTAATATTAGCACCGATGGTTGCATCAAATGATACCCGTTCTAAAAAAAATACAAAATTATTCATAACAGAATAGATGTAAGTTAATCAGTAATTGTAAGACAATAACGGGCGTAGTTAATGTTTCTTACAATCAGTTGCTTTGGATCTTCTCCACCTTGTATGTTATTTGCGGCATTCATTGAATTTTCTCCTACAATTTGGACATGTAAGAGCGAAACAAAATTATTACTAGCTATACAATAATATGACGGGAAAAGAAAATTTTAAATGGGTTGCACTACCTTTTTTCTTAGTAGCCTTTGTATTGCTCTATTTTTTCTTTTCAAGTACATTCCTTGATCTTTTAGTCTTTGACCTTTTATCACCTGAGGAACTCTAATTGATACTTTACCTTTTAATATATCTCTATCACATTCATTACAACTTCAAGAAACCCCATAAGATTTGGTAGGTTTTTGGCTTAGTGAATTATCTGCTTCTAGGTCCAACTTATTTATAGCATTCTCCAAATCATCAAGAAGTTCTTTCGAAACTGAACACTCACTATTACAGAAATAGGCTTATATACTGGCCCATCACTACTGGTTTCTTACGAACTGGCAGTGATAGAATATCACTGCCGGTTCATACCATAAACTGACACTAAATGGCTATTAAAAAAGAACCAGCAGTGAAAATCCACTATCACTGCCAGCTTTAGCCATGAGCCGGCAGTGATAGTGTCACTATCGGCTCTAGCCACCAACCGGCAGTGATAGTTAAGGTTTCACTGTCGGCTCTAGCCACGAGCCATTGCTAGCTCGTGGCTAGGGCCGGCAGTGATAGTGGATTATAGCTTATTTTAAAAAATTCATAAATTTTTCATACGAAGTCAGATGGGGACAAATTTTATATCAAAACTATAGCCCTCGACGATATCTACAACTTTATAGATAAAAACTTTTTCATTTGATGCCATTTAGATATCCAAATAATCATTTAAAGTTTCAGATAGAAGATGTCAAAAGGACTGCATATGCCAATGATATCACTAGTACTTCTGTGGTGGGATGGTAAGGATGTATCGCTCGAGCTGAGAGGTTTCAAGTTCAAGTGTGTCGGTGACATGGGAACCAGGGGTCCCAGAGTCTCGAGGCCAGGACAGCAGAGTGCCATGTGGTGCCCTCTCTCGAGGATAATCTCCCCGAGGTCCGAGAAGACCAAATCCCGGAAGAGGGTGCTCAGGACCATGAACAGTGGTCTCCGAGCACCCGAGTTCCCCGAGGACCCGAGAAGACCAAGTTCCGGGAGAGGGTGCTCGGGACCATGAATAGTGGTCTCCGAGTACCCGAGTTCCCCGATGACCTGAGAAGGCCAAGTTCCGGGAGAGGGTGCTCGGGGCCATGAACAGTGGTCCCCGAGCACCCGAGTTCCCTGATGACCAGAGAAGTCACAGTTCCAGGAGAGGGCGCTCGAGGCTATGAACAGTGGTCCCTGGGTACCTGAGTTCCCCGAGGACCCGAGCAGTCACAGATCTGGGAGAAAGTGCTCGGGGCTATGAACAGTAGTCCCCGAGCACTCGCAGTTCCCCGAGGATCAAGAAAGGGCATATCCGGGAGAGAGTGCTCGGTGGCTGCCGGTGGGCCCTCCCCGTAGCACCCGCTGAAAAGCGGGATGATGACGACAGAACCGGACGGGGGCGCGTTTTCAACCCCCCATCACATCAAATTGTAGCCCATGATAGTTGCTTTATATTTATGGCGCCTTGGAAGTCGTGCCATCCTTTCTAGGCACGCTACCCACCCCGATGGGGTATAAAAGAGGGGCGGGCTACCTAGAGAAGGACAACTCTAGATTGATAGACCGAACTAAGAAGATCAAGATACACAGAAGACAATGACTTCTTCAAGACCGAGACAAGCTCATGAAGCTCGAGTTTTAGACAAACATCCTTGTAACACAAGAGATCCTTAGAGAGGCATTTCTGAGCATTTATAGCATACACACAGGAGTAGGGTATTACGCTCCGTGCGGCCTAAACTTGTCTAAAATCCCCTGAGAATTTATTTCCTCCTGCATCTGATCATCCAACCCACCTGCATCTCATTTACTCCCATTTATTTCACGTACGAGGTAGATTCAGAATCATCCCCCAGGCCCAATCTCAAAGGGGATCCCTCCAGATCCCCGCTTGTGGAGTTCATCCTCCGACAGCTGGCGTGCCAGGTAGGGGGGTTGCATCCCTGAATCCGCTTTGTTTCCTGCAGAAAAGATGGCAGGTGGACATCATCTTCAACGCATCGGTTCCAGCTCCAGCGAAGGAGTGGAACCCATCACTCAGGAGGCCCCAGTTTCTGCTGCTCCTCAGCAGCTGCAGCAACGGTCCGCCCGTACGGTGCTCCCCTCCCATGGGGACAATGGCGCTAGGCCCAGCAGGGCCGCCGCTGCCATCACAGGCGGACTGCCCAACCCTCAGCAAGCGGCAGACACTCGTGCCGCGAGATCTACGTCCAGACAGCGCCGGGCACCGTTACGACGCAGGCTCGCCTTCGGTGATGCCAGCCCTGGGAGTGCGTTGCTTGCGGCACAAGCACCCGCCCATCCAGGCAGTGGGGAAAACCCCAGAAGGCCGTTGGCTTCAGGAGGTGGCCGCCCTGGTGGGCACAGCTCACCGGTAGGTGCTGGCTGAAAGCTCTCGTACCACCTCCCGCCATAGCGCAACCAAGGCCGGTCCATCCTCAGGTGGTGGCAGAACTGGCCGGGGGGCCTCCAGGCGGAGTGCCGCCCCCTGGCCACAACCGGAGCTCAGGACCTCCGCTTACACCGAAACGAGCGGAAGGCCGTCGAAGATGCGCGCGTCACCCTTGAGCGCCATCGGGAGTCCCGGCACGAGGCCGAGGTAGAGGACCAGGCTTCCTCTATGCCGGCCCGTGACCGCCGGGGTTCCCCGGCACACCAGCGTTCACCCCCCAAGGGCCCTGCTCGCACCGCGGGATACGGCATAAGCTGTCACGCCTTCACCAACGAGCTCCGTCGGGTCAGCTGGCCCACAAAGTTCAGGCCAGAACTACCGGAGAAGTACGACGGGTCCATCGACCCCGTCGAGTTCCTCCAGATCTACACCACCACCGTCTAAGCAGTGGGCGGTAGTGAAAAGGTTATGGCCAATTACTTCCATGTAGCCTTGAGGGGCTCTGCCCGTTCATGGCTTATGAACTTATCCCCATGATCCATTAGTTCCTCGGATGATCTCTGCCACCAGTTCGTGGCCAACTTTCAGGGCACCTTCATGCACCCCAGTTTGGAGTGCGACCTTCACGCCGTAAAGCAACAGGAGGGGGAGACACTGAGGCGCTTCATACAGTGCTTCAGCCAGGTCCGCAACACCATCCCATTGATAACCCCCCATGCCATCATCATCACATTTCGGCAGGGCGTCCGCGACGAGCGGATGCTCGAAAAGCTAGGTACGCATGAGGTCGAAACCACCGCAGAGCTCTTTGCGTTGGCTGACAAGTGCGCAAAGGCGACGGAAGCTCGGGCGTGGCATGTCCCGCGCCCTGAGCAACCTACTGCCGACCAACCAGGTTCTTCCCGCTTCGACAGGCGGGAAAAGAAAAAAAGAAGAAGGCGCGATGCTGCCCCTGTCATGCCAGCAGAGGGCCCCACCCGTAGGCCGGCAGAGGGCCTTGACTGTAGGCCGGCACATCGGGCGGCTGCCGACAGAAGGCCGGCTCCAGCGAGGGCTCCCGCTTCGGGGAAGCCCCAGCCGGGAAAGTGGTGCGAGATCCACCAGACTGACTGGCACGACCTCACAGAGTGCCAATCGGTCAAAGGCCTTGTCGAGCAGTGCCAGAAGGAGCACGAGGAGCACCGCAAGGGCTGTGACGACAGAGCCGCCCCAGAGAACCAAGAACTCGGGTACCAAGAGCCCGAGCACACCGTCGCCTTCATCGATGGAGGCGCATACACTCCCTCATCTTGTCACTACGTCAAGACAATGCGGCGCGAGGTGTGCTCGGCCACCCCGAGCATAGCGGCCGCAAGGCCCCTGAAGTGGTCGGACACCCCGAGTACTGCAGGCGTGAGGCGACTACCTCTGGTAGTGTTCTCCACCATCTGCAATGTAAAGGTCAGTAGAGTGCTGATCGATAGGGGTGCAGGCCTAATCCTCCTATCCCAGGAGGCCTTCAAGAAGCTGCTGGTGCCTTCCAGACGCCTAAAGCCGTCGCTCCCCTTCTATGGGGTGACGCCGGGGCACACTCTGCCCCTCGGGCAGGTTGAACTGCCCGTCACATTCTTAAGCTAGGACAATTTTCAGATGGAGAATGTCATCTTCGATGTTGCGGAAGTCCCTCTCCCCTACAACGCCATACTTAGACGCCCGGCGCTCGCTCAGTTCATGGTGGTCACGCACTATGCCTACCTCACGGTTAAGATGCCGAACCCTGCTGGCCCCATCTCCGTGCCCGCCGAGACCAGCAGCGCCACCTCCTGCGCCAAGTAGCTCTACTCGGCCTTGGTCTCTGGTTGGGCCGAGGTCGAAGGACACCCAGGGGGCCCGGGACCCTCTTCATCCAAACCCCAACTCACCGCTGACGCCTCCGTCCCTACGAAGGAGGTCGTGGTGGGTGAAAACTCCTCCCAGGTCGTCCGGATCGGTGGTGACCTGGGCGGCAAATAGGAAAGCGCGCTCGTCACCTTCCTTCAGGCTAACGTCGACGTATTTGCATGGCAACCATCCGATATACCCAAGATCCCTAGGGAGGTGATCGAGCACCACCTGGCTGTGCGCCCCGGTGCACGGCCGGTGTGGCAAAAGGTCCGGCGGCAGGCGTCCGAGCGCCAGGAGTTCATCCGGGAGCAAGTCAACAAGCTCCTTGACGCCAGCTTCATCCGAGAGATCCTCCACCCAGAGAGGCTGCCAAACCCAGTCATCGTCCCGAAGGCCAACGACCAGCTTGGCATGTGTGTCGACTACACCGACTTAAACAAGGCTTGTCCGAAAGATCCTTTTCCTTTATCCCGCATAGATCAAATTGTAGATGCCACTTCGGGATGCGAATTTGGGTTATCACCAAATCCGCATGGCCAGATAGGATGAAGAAAAAACTTCTTTTACTACCCAGGTGGGGACCTATTGTTATGTCTCATTGCCTTTTGGTTTGCGCAATGCTGGGTCATCATTCCAGCGGGCCGTGCGCATTACCCTTGATTCGTAGGTTGGCCTCAACGTCGAGGCTTACATCGACAATCTCGTGGTCAAGTCCCGAGACCGTGCCACCCAGTTGGAGGACTTAGTCGAGACTTTCAACAGTCTCTGCACTACCCGCTTGAAGCTCAACCCTGAGAAGTGCGTCTTTGGGGTACCTGCGGGCAAGCTCCTCTGTTTCTTGGTTTCCAGCCGAGGAATTGAGGCCAATCCAGAGAAGATCCGGGCCATCGAACAGATGCGACCCCCGGCGCGACTCAAGGAAGTCCAGCGTCTCGCTGGCTGCATGGCGGCCCTGGGGCGCTTTATATCCAAACTCGGGGAGCGAGGGCTCCCTCTCTTCAAACTGCTGAAGAAGACAGGTTACTTTGACTGGACACCGAAGGCCGAGCAGGCCTTCCAGGACTTGAAGAAGTATCTCACCTCACCACCCGTACTGGTGGCCCCCTCCGAGGGCGAGCCTTTATTGCTCTACGTCTCGGCCACTCCTCAGGTTGTGAGTATGGTACTGGTGGTGGAGCGTGACAAGTGCTCGGGTCAAGGTGTTGGGTTCGAGCTCCCAGCCGCCCTCGAGCAGCCTTCAGTTCTTGGGGCTCCTCACGAGCAGGCAGTAGAGCCCGAGACCTCGGCTCCTCCCGACCAGGGAATTGAGCTCGAGAGCCCGGTCATCCCCGACCACTACGCCGAGCTCGGGGGCTGTGACAAGCCCTCAGGCGAGGCCTCTATTCGGGCCCGCCGTATACAGCGATCGGTGTACTTCGTTAGTGAAGTCCTGCGAGACGCCAAGACAAGATACCCCCAAGCCCAGAAGATGCTCTATGCCGTACTTGTCGCTTCCAGGAAGCTGCGCCACTACTTCCAGGCGCACAAGGTCTCGATGGTAACAACATATCCACTCGGGCTGATCCTCCAGAACCGAGAAGGCACTGGGCGTATCGTCAAGTGGGCTGTGGAGCTGGCAGAGTTCGATCTGCACTTCATCAGTTGCCAGGCAATCAAGAGCCAGGCTCTATCTGACTTCGTGGCGGAGTTGACGCCGGTCCCCGAGATTGACCATGAGGAGATTTCCGCGTACCCCGAGCAAGATGGGCCCGGGTACTGGGTCATGCACTTCGACGGCTCCCTCACGCTGAAAGGCGCGGGGGCTGGAGTGGTTCTCACCTCCCCAACGGGTGAAGTACTCCAGTACATCGTGCAACTGCATTTCCAAGCAAGCAACAACATGACGGAGTATGAGGTTCTCATCGCTGTCCTCCGAGCAGCGGTGGGCCTCGAGATTTGGCACCTGCTGGTCAAGGGAGACTCCCAACTGGTGGTCAACCAAGTATCCAAGGAATACCAGTGTGCGGATTCTTAGATGGCGGCGTACGTGGTGGAAGTCAGGAGGCTAGAGAGGCACTTCGATGGCCTGGAGCTGCGGTACATACCTCGCCGCGATAACGCTCTTGCCGATGACCTCTCTCGCCTGGCCTCTGCCTGGGCGCTCGTCCCAGCTGGAGCCTTTGAAGAAAGGCTCACACGGCCATCCGTCCTGCCTGCCAACCAGGATGAAGGGGAACCCTCGAGCCTAGTTGAGGGGACCCAGGCAGCACCCTTAGTGGGAGGTTCCATCAGGGTGCCACCGCCCGATGAGTGCGCTGCGCTTACCGATTGTTCTCAAGATGCCTCGTGGATCGACGAGATCCGAGGGTACTTGAAAGAAAATATCCTTCTCGGGGATGATGCCTCTGCGGAGAGGATTACTCAGTAGTCCAAACGCTATGCCATAGTAGATGGGGATCTCTACCGGCGCAGCACGGACGGTGTCCTCCTGAAATGCATCACCCGGGTAGAAGGCAGTGAGCTCCTCACTGAGATCCACGAGGGCGAGTGCGGTGGCCATGATTTGTTCCGCACACTGGTCGGGAAGGCCTTTCAGCAAAGTTTCTACTGGCTTACAACTCTCCAGGATGCTCCCGAGTTGGTTCGGCGCTGTAAGGCATGCCAGTTCCACGCAAAGCAGATTCACCAGCCAGCTCAGGCTCTCTATACCATCCCCCTGTCATGGCCCTTCGCGGTCTGGGGGTTGGACATCCTGGGTCCATTCCCCCGAGCAATCGGGGGCTATGAGTACCTCTACGTCGCCATCGACAAGTTCACCAAGTGGCCAGAGGTGGTCCCAGTTATCAAGATTACCAAGAACACGGTGCTTCAATTCATCAGTGGTATCACAAGTCGCTTCAGCGTCTCGAATAGAATCATCACCGATAATGGCACCCAATTCACAAGTGCCCTATTCGGGGACTACTGCGAGGACCTCGGCATCAAGCTCTGCTTCGCCTCTGTCGCTCATCCTCGGAGCAATGGGCAGGTCGAGAATGCAAATGCTGAGATACTGAAGGGGCTCAAAACCCGGACCTACGATGTGCTCGCAAAGCACAAAAAAGGGTGGATCGACGAGCTGCCTACTATGTTCTTCCTCGTGTACGGCGCCAAGCCACGCCACCGGACCACGCCAAGCCACGCCACCGGGGAGACTCTGTTCTTCCTCGTGTACGGCGCTGAGGTGGTCCTCCCCTCCGAGCTCACTCTCGGCTCCCCTCGGGTGAATGCCTACTCCGAAGGCGAACAGAAACAACGAAGACATGATGACGTCAACCACCTGGACGAGCGTCGGTGACGAGCCGCCATCCGAGCAGCTAGATACCAGCAGAGCCTGCGGCGTTATCATCAGCGTCACATCCGGGCCCGGTCACTCAAGGTTGGGGATCTAGTTCTCCGACACGCCCAAATGCGCGAAGGAAAGAATAAACTGTCCCCTATGTGGGAAGGCCCCTTCATCGTGACCGGTGTCCCGCAACAAGGCTCGTTTCGGCTAGCTACAGAGGACGGGCAGTCGCTCCCAAACGCGTGGAACATCGAGCATCTACGCAAATTTTACCACTAGGTGGACATGTTTGTGCTCGGGCCAACCAGGTGTGAGGAACCGTCCAAATAGTATTCTAATTAATCATCAGGAGGATCATTATTCATAATCACAACCTCGACGATTAACCAGAATACCATTCCGGTAGTCCCGGCACGTGTTTTGTGCCCAGGATCGGAACACATACCTTCCAACTCAAATATCACAACACAGTTTAATAGATAGCAAATAATTAAACTGGATTACCATTATTAAACATGCAACTGCTTCCACAATTTACAACAAAAGAGGAACAACAACAACTATGCAGCGGAAGAAAAACCTATACAACAAAAGAGTATGGAGCCGTATGCCCTTAGGATCCATACCAAAAGAGCCGGAGTTCGGAGTAGAAGGTGCTACTCCTGCCTGCCACTCTGATCGGCAGGCACAAAGTAGCCGAACACAGCCTCTTCCTCTCCAACCTGCGAACCTGAAAGCAACTTAAGGGCAGCACCCCTTAGTACGAAGGTACTAGCAAGACTTACACAGTATGAGTATATATATTCTCGACTCCAAGGATCATGCATTTGAAGCTGTAGCAAGGATTAAGACATGTTTAAGTTCATTAAGCGGTAAGCAACCTAGACTCTAGGTGTAAGCAACTGACTTAACCAACCACCGACTCAAACCCTGCCAACCAACTGATCAGAACAGATATATGAACACCAAGTGTATAAAAGCAAACCATTCCCACCAAACCACCAATCACATACCGACCAAACCAACCCAATCCAACCATGCCACAGCCCACATCAAAACTCTACGACCAAAACATGGTCGCTCGGTGGAGATAAGCGATAGCGATGCTCATGACCGAGAGCGCGGCAGTTCGAACTGATTATACACCCTGCAGGGGGATACTCCTGGACCCACACGACACAGGGACCATACGGCTTGTGCCACCCGCTAAGATGCACACAAGGGGGAACCCGTGACAACCTTTCCCAACCAGGCCCAACCATGTGGATCAACCATAGCTCGGCACGGCGGTATTAGAACTACTCCCCGAGCAAACTAATACCGCTAAAAGCCCGGACTCAAACCGGACTCACACCGTCTATGACGAGGCCCACATGACCACGTCTGCGAAGGTAATCGGCTCGCCTACCATTATATCAGCATGTGGTGAGTAAGGTATGTGCTAAAGCCGACTACACCGACGGTCGGTGCTTAACCGGTGCAAGCGGTCTACGGTGTCCGGGTTCCCTCCCCGAACTACCTGAGGACTCCTCGTGAGCAGATGACACCCCTAACACTGCCCACACCTCGTCTCAACTCACCACTCACCAAACCGACTCATCATCAACACAACCACAAGTGTGAACAAGTAATAAGCCCTAGGCTCGCGACAACGGTGGACGCCGTCGTCGACTTCTACCGGAAAGCCTAAGTACCACTAAGCATAGCAAACTAAAATTAGACCGCGACGACACCACTAGGCTCCTAGGAACAACACATGACACGTGACCGAAATGGGATAATGCATCGGCATAGGTTCTACCCAACTCGGTACCCGACACATGCAATGTATACATAAGCGTAGATAACATATTAAATTTTCAAGTAGACACGGTGCAATATGAACGATGCTTGCCTTGCTGCCCTGGATCAGAAAGGTGGGACGCCTCACGATCGCCCACGGCCTCCGGGATCGACGGATCGGCGTTCACTATAGAGAGCAACGCGTGCAATGTAATGAGCATGTATGAAATGCGACCATATAAGAAAAATATGCTCCACAATACATGACAATATTTTTCCCAGATCACACTATGCAAAATAAGAGTTTTCCCAGTGGCCTCACGACTTTCGAACATGGCATTGACTATTTATGCTTTAACTAAGCTGAAACACATTTAATCGATAAATAAATTCTCAGAACGTATTTAATGAGTTTCAACATTTTTAACATGTAGTTCATATTCCTACGAAGCCAACGCAACTGGTCTCATGAAGTTTGAAGTTCGTACGAATTAACTATGAATTTTACAAGCTACCAGCTACCAGGAAAGCCTGATAACCGCCCTGCGACCAATGCTACAGTGCTCGGGTACCCGGAATGAACCGTGCTCGGGTGCTCGGGGTGAACAGTACCCAGAGTGCTCGGGATGAACAGTGCTCGGGTACTCGGTTAAACAGTACCGGGAAGTGCTCGGAGTGAACAGTGCTCGGGTGGTCGGGGTGAACCGTGCTCGGGTGCTCGGTGAACAGTACCGGGGAGTGCTCGGGGTGAACCGTGCTCGGGTGAACAGTACCCCCCAGGAGTGCTCGGGTGCTCGGGGGTGAACAGTAACCGGAGTGCTCGGGTGAACAGTACTCGGGCGCTACAGTAAAATCAGCCTCGTGCAGCTTCATAACAGCAGCCATTACGAAGGGAAAAACTGAGCTAAACTAATCTGGGAGTCTCTCTAAATCAAAAGTAAAAATGCCTAGAAAGATGTACAGGGTCTAGCCTCAAATCCACATAAATCCTCATTTATTCCCAGACTGAAGAACTTTAAGAACTTTGCCACCCTAGTTCCAGATTCAAGATCTATCCAACCAAAAATGAGCATACTTGCCATGAGAGCCTAGCAGACTCACCCAAGGTCCTTTGCTGAGGTTGGTGACCGCCAGTTGAAGGAGGAAACGACGGCAAATGGCTTGGAGAAGAGAGGAAAAACTGCTGCTTCCTTGCTTCTCCCAAAGAACACCAAACAAGTTCAGAACCAACTCGAATTCCTTCGGGGAAACTGAAAATGAATTGGATGGACGAGTAATCCTTGAGCTGGTGGTCACGTGAGTACCACATACGTACCTTGATCTTGCTCCCAGAGGTAGGGATCCAAAGGGGAAAAAGGGAGCCTAAGAGAGAGAGTGAGAGACAGCCAACTCCAACTTGCTTCCTCAAAAAGCCTTATCTGGTGGAGTGGGTGAGTAGTACGTATGGGCAAGCTTTTTTTTAGGGGGAGAGAGAGTGTTGTTGCCCACCTATAGAGAGATATTTTCCACCCAAGTGGGCCCCATTTACCTAGAGGAAAGTTCAGACTTGCTTCTAGCTCCTTTATTTCTCTTAGTTTTTCCTTCTCCCACCTCATTGATTCAAAGTGAGGTGCTCCAGTAACCCAAACTGGAACATGAAGCTGAAATTGCATGTTTTAGGATTAAAACACACAATTACGGATTTCAGGACGTGACACCAGGCCAGGGGTCCCCCGTGCCCAAGTTGGCTGGGGGCTGCCACCAACCAGTAAGTTACCACTTCTGTACAAAATTGTCAATACACACTCTTATTTCGAGCTTTCTCTCTGCAATCCATATGTTTAATCTGTTTGGTGAGATGTTCGATTTGTGCAAGAAAACACGCTCTCTCATTTTTCCTGTCGATAAAAATGGATCCCGGTCGGTATGCGCGCAGGCAGTAGCTGCTGACTTAAGTCTGTTGTGGTAGGCTGTGGTGTCCGGTTGCATGACAGTGCCCCGAGCACTACCGAGGCTCTGGGGTTCTCGGGTAATCCTACCACTTGAGCAAAGAGTGGTCGAGATCGCCTAGACCTCAGGGGCGGCCTGTCGGTGCTCGGTCTGGTCAGTCCTACCCCAGGCGCCACCGAACCATTGGACCTCTTGGTTATGCCTCTGTCTGTACACTTCACCGGTCTGGGTATTTGAGAGGTCTCGGGTCAAAAACGAAGAGTAGTCTATAATGATTACCGCACTAATAGAGCGCATCAAGCAAAGAGCCTTTTCCTATTTCTTAAGCTTACAGGTCAATGATCAAGAACAATGTAGCTCGACCAAAAAGGGCCTCAGTGCCCAGGGCGCCGCTCGAACCTACAGGGTCCTCGGGTAGTCCTACCGCTCGAACATGAGTGGTCGGGACCGCCTAGCCCCTGGTTCTCTCACCTGCTTTCCAGTGCTCGGGCACTCTATGAGGGAACCAACGTTCCCAGGCGCCCCGAGCTCGAGGCATCTGCCCCTCCTGGATCGGTTGGCCGAAAGGCTGACAGCTGTCCGGTGAGTGACTAAAGTCATATGAATTTTCCTTTCGTACATATGCAATAAAATATTGTTCCCAAGTTATCTTCGGGACCCTCGCATTCTAATCTATTCGGCGAGATGGTCTCCTCGCGCACAAAACCCTGCCCACGTGCTCGCTTTTCTGGAACGACAAAAACAGACAGTGGTCGGTGTACCGTACAGGCGGCAATGGCTGACCGAGGTTTTTTATGGTGGCCGTGGTGTTCGGTCGCCTTGGCAGTACCCCGGGCACTACCGAGTCTTTGGGGTTCTCGGGTAATCCTATCGCTTGAGCAAAGAGTGGTGACCGCCTAGACCCCTGGGGTGGGCTATCAGTGCTCGGTCTTATCAGTCCTACCCCGGACACCACCAAACTGTGGGGACTCTTGGTCGCGTTTCCACCCGCACGTGTCTCCGATCTGCTTGTTTGAGAGGTCGCAGGGTGGAAAGTGTTCGCTGGTCATGGCGTGCTCCGTGCTGGATGGACTTATCTCCCGAGCAAGCAAGTTCGTGTCTGTGTCTCTTGACTTAGCAGCTGCGGACTCGCGAGGGCTCGGGGGCTAGACACTCGGGTGGTCCCACTACTCGTACGATGAGTGGTCAGGGCAACTTAACTCTCAGGGGAAGAAGGTCGGGCTCGGTTCGGCTAGTACCTCTCGGGACATCAAGTGAAAAGCAAACAATATCAAGACAAACACAATGGAGTTTCAATCCCAAAGAAAGGCTTCTATTATATTTAAAAGGAACCATTCTGGAGGGGATCACTCCCATATTTACAACATTCAAAAAACAAAAAATCTAACTAATCCATAGGCTCCGACGGAGGCGAAGACATGTTGCTGCCGTCGCTGCTGCTCGGTTCCGGTGCCGGCTCCCGCGTAAAACACATCGCCACCTCAGCGGTGACGTCACGGACGGCTTCCCAGGCAGCAGCTTCCTCGGCCTCGACCACTCCTTGCCGGACCGGCTCCAGCAGGAAGGAGGGGTCTCGGTTGCGATAGCAGGTGAGAACGTGCTCGGCCATTGCTTGGGCCAGAGCACGCCCCTCCCGGGACGCCAGCTCCTGCACAGTGTTCGGAAGAGCCTCGAGGCACTGGGCGATCTCTTCAAAGCTGAGGGCGACGTGGCCAATCGTCTCCTTGTCCAGCCCCTGCTGGGCTCGGGCACATGCACGTTGGCGAGCTGCCTTCACAGATTTCCATGCCTACTGGAGGATGTCCCGCATCATCAGCTTCACGTTGGTCCGCTCGGCGATGATGGTCTTGAGGCTGGTACTGTCGGCTGCGCTGGCAGGGACACCCCTGGTGGAAGGGGTCTTGGCTTGATCGGTGCAGCTACTCGGCCCAGTCCACGACAGCCTACTCTCGGGCGGCCAGGTCAGCCTCCCGCTTGGTGGCCAGCTCCTCCCAAACAGTGAGGGCCGACGACGCCGAGGTGGCATCCGCCTCGCGCCACGTGATCTGCTCCTCCCAGGCATCCAGAGCCACCGCCGTTATCTCGACATCGGTCTCGCGTACCGCGACCTCCTCCTCTCGACGAAGGACTTCAGCGTGGCCACGCTCGATCTCGTCATTCTTGTGGGCTAAGTCCGCCTGGGCAGACCTCACGGCCTCCTCCCGTTTGTCGGCCGCCTCCTCCCGAGATAGCAGCTGCCGCTCCCGAGCAGCAGCTCTACGGCCCGCCTCCGGGAAGCCTGGTCGCGCTCGGTCGTGAGCCACTCCATGCGGCTGGCCTTCTCCTGCGCGGCGACGGTCTTGTCGCGTGTCTCCTCCAACGCTTCCTCGGCCACCTTGCATATTGATTTCTCGTAAGACACACGGGTCAAGGCGATACGGGTTTCCAAAAGTTTGCCGACCTCTTCCAGCTGCCCCCTCTCTTCATCCAGGGCGGCGCGCTCCTTATCCAGCTTGGCCCACTCCGCCGCCATGGCCACTTCGAGTCGCCCGATGACCTCCCGGGCACTTCCCAGCACCTCCGGGAGGGGTTCCGGGGCCTAGCCAGAAGGTGGCCGGGGGTTGGGCCCCCTGCGAGCCCTCTCTGCAGAGGCGCTCGGGGTCCCCGACGGCTACTGCGCCGGCGCCACCCTCATCGTGACCACCTCCCCCGCGGCCACTCGCTCCATCCTCGGAGCGCTTGGGGCGGGTTCGGTCGGCGCTGGCTGCTTGGGACCGACCGGGGCCCTCGGCTCAGGGCTGGTCAGTGCCCTCGGCTTCGGGCCTGCTAGTGCGCTTGGCTCTGGAACGGGCGCACTCGGCCCGGGAGCGGGGGCTAGCCTCGGCTCCTCCGGTTGCCTTTGGCCTCCTGCTGGGTCCTTGGGCGGCCTGAAAGCAGAAAAAAATTAGTGACAAGTCAAAATCCGGGCAGGCATGCTCAAGACAGAAAGGGAGCTTACGTGGTCTTCGGCCCGCGGTACTGCCACCGGGATTCGGGGATCTTGAAGCCAGGGCCCTGCGGTTTCGGTCCGGGCTCCGCCTTCCTCCTCTTCGGTGGAGGGCTTGGGCCCTCGGGCTGTTGTGGGCTGGCCCTAGTAGCCGCTTTGGAGCCTACCTTCGGCGGCTGGTCGGTCCGGGCGCCAGCTATTGCGCTGCCAGCTGGGCCCTGGCCCTTGGGCTCCTGCGCCCTATACCTGGCCTCCGTCCCGGACTCCACTCCCGATGATTGGCCACCCCAGCCACCCTCCATCGCATCGCCCGCTGCCGGCCATTGTCGCGGAGGTGACGACGATGACGAGGAAGATGGCTGAGGCACGTATGCCCGGGGATGCTTCCCCTTGTCCCCTTGGACCACTGGCCTGCTGCTTGCTGCCTACGGCGTCCCTGCCATCGGTCTGCTGCTTGCTGCCCGCGGTGTCCCTGCCGCTAGCTTGCCGCCTGCTGCCTGCCTCTTCATCCACCCCGGGGATTTGTATAGTCCCGGTGTTCCGGTGCCCTGGACGCTCCACTAGGCCCTGGGTGTCGAACTCCGGCATAGATGCTTGCAGTGCTATCCGGCCCGTGTCCGCGCAGAGCGCCAGCTCCTCTCGGGGCAGGACCTCCCAAGCGAGGTCCTTGACGCCGATCACCACCTTTAGCAAGGTCGCCAGTGCCCCCTTGTCAAGGTCCCCGTCCTCGGCGATGTGGGTCCTCGTGATATCGCCCGAGCCTGTGTACATCCAGGCGAAGCGGGCTTGCTCCCACAAGGGGGCCAGATGGCGGCACAGGTAGTCGGCCACCACCATCAGCGAAGTTAGCGCCGCCCGGCGCAGGTCGTCGATGTGGTTCAGCACCGGGCAAAGGCACTCATCTTCTGCGGGGGCCGCCTCCCAGGTCGGCCTGTGGGGTTCCGTCGGTGTCTCAGGCAGCGTGAGGCGATCATGGGGGCTGACATCGATGTAGACCTAGTCCCGGCGCCAGTCCTCTCATTTCCTGCACAGCACTTGCAGAATGTAGAGTTCACCGAGCCCGTCCCGCAAGCGGCAATTGCACCAGCCGGCGACATCCACCTCAAAGGATCCCTTCTTCTTCCCAGCCGCTCACAGGATGAAGAAGTGACAGAACAAGGCCATCGACGGCGGCACTCCCACGAACATCTCGCAGAAGTGCGCGAAGATGGCCAGGATCACCACCGAGTTTGGACTTAGGTGGACGAACTAGACGCTGAATGTTCCAGCACTTGGAGGAAGAAGGTCGAGAAGGGTGGCACCAGCCCGGCGACGATGAAGGATACGAAGATGACGATCCGCTCCAGCCGGCGTGTGGAGGGTGAAAAGCTCGCCGGCGTCACTACCGACACCTCCCGCTGGCCGGCGGGCACCATCAGCTTGCGGACTTTCTCCGCCCTCTCCTCGTTCACAATGCGTGATTACGGCAGCACACTATCGGAGCTCGACTTGTCCCGGCGGCTGCTTCCTGCCCTCGGCATCTTTGGGGGAGGGGAGTGTGCTGGAAGGGATGAGAAAGTGGGTGCGCTGTGGGCCGAAAGGAGGGTGAGAGCTCCTGAGCGCAAGGAAGAAGAAGACAGAGGCGGTGATCACAAGAATGGCGTAAGGGGCAACGGTTCGCTCCCCCTCCCTTTTTTATATCCTGGGGATTTCAAACGGCGCTTTCCACGGCGCATTCTGCGAAGCGCATTCCCTTGATCGGCGCGGGTGCCAAGTGAATCTCCCTCGATCCGTGCGGTTGCCAGGCTCACTATCCTTGATCCGCACAGTTGCCACGTGCGTCTCCTGCCTCGTTATCACACTTCTTAGGAGTCGGAAGGACACGCGTCCTTTCGGTTCCCCGCCTGGGCCGTACCAAAAGCCTGGGCTAGAAAGACCAGCGCCTGAGAATAGGCCACGTGGCATCGATGCTGGGATCAGCCTTGAAGAAAATGAGGGCCCCATCCGCAGTCTCTGGGCCATCGCCTACCAATGGGCCCGGGGGCTGCTGTCGGTGACATGGGAACCAGGGGTCCCCAAGTCCCTTGGCCAGAACAGCAGAGTGCCATGTGGCACCCTCCCTCGGAGATTATCTCCCCGAGGTCCGAGAAGACCAAGTCTGATGAGGACATCACTCCCTCGGATACATACAATGATCCTCCATTGAACTTTCAAGGTCCAATCACAAGAGCTCGCGCACGACAATTAAATTTAGAGGTGAGCTCGTTCCTAAGCAACTCTTTATATAATTTTGAGAATAGATTACTACCTAATGATTATATGTTGCTTACTAATCATGGAGAGGACAAGGAGACACATAGAGGAAGGCTTGGAGGCGTGGAGGAGCAGCTAGGACGTCCAACAACAGCAGGAGGTCTAGTCCAACTCGAGTCCGAATCAGTCTCGACCTCCAGGACCAGTGAGCACTAAAACGGACGCCCAGGACGCATCAGGACTCCGTTTTCGACGATTCCCATATGGTTGGAAAGATAATTTCATAACGAAACCAATGGCGTTGGTTTGAGGTCCAAATTCCTTCTGAGTCAACGGGAAACGTCGAAACAAGTCAGCGTCCAGAATCTGTCCCGGTGCTGCGTCACCGTTTTTGGTCCGTTGGGCCGTGTATCGTCGTTGAGCCCATTAGGGGGGCGTGACCAGGGGGTGTGACGACCCTTAGACCCTTATTATCAGCCGCCGCCGCTCTCGTTAGGGGGGTTTTTGCTTAGATTATTCTGTCAAGAACAGTTTCGCCGTTTCGTCGGTTTGTGAGACCCCAACTCGTGAGATTAATCATTCATCTGCAATTTGGTTGCATTCTTCCTTGTTCTTGCTTGTGTTCTTCGATTCGCAGGCAAGGACTTTAGCCTTCTTGGCGAGGTCAACCGTGCAACGCCGGTTGATAACCAGAGGAGACGTGGTGCTGCGATTGCGGGGTTTCGGATCATGTTGTTCGGAAGCCGGATCGACTTGTGTCTCGTTTCCACCAAATCGAGAGTTACCAGAACCTTTCGGAAGATCGGGAACCCTTGTTCATATTAAGTGGTATTCAGAGCTTCAGGTATACCGTCAGGTTCATATCTACCCTTAGTTTCGAGTGTTTTCGCCTTCGTTCCATAGTCCACTGCCATATCGGTTTTTTTTTTCCTGTCCTACAACCCTTCCGCGCCTTTAGCTTTTGCATATTTCAGTTTCAGAGTCCGTCGTGTTGAGTTTGTGTCCTGGTGAAGGTCTTGTTGCTGGTTAGGTCGTGTTAGAGTCCAGTTCGTGTGTTTTCCCCCACCGTTTCCATCAAACCCTAGCCTCCGTCGCATATTTTCCCCACTTTCTTCCCGTTTTGTCCTCTAATTCGGAGTCGTTTCTCAAATCGGGCATAACTTTCGCGTACGAACTCCGTTTTCAGAAAAGTCACAGAGTTTTTCGCATCGAAACGGCGTTTCGGATCCGTTCGTCCCCCGCCGATTTCGGCGAAATCAGAACTCCCAAATTCGCCTCCGAAGTTTGAGTTTTCAATTTCCAAATATTTTTCTCATTTTTCGGTTGAACTTCAGAAAATTCATGTAGTCGACGCAGAAATCAATGACCTCCTTGGTTTCCCAACCTTCGACCATGCAGCCTTTTGGCCAATTTTGGTTACAAACATATTTCTTCAGAACTCCCATGAACCTCTCAAAAGGGTACATTTGATGTAGAAACACGGGGCTAAGAATTCGTATCTCTTTTACAATATGAACAATGAGATGCACCATGATATCAAAAAATGATGGACGGAAACATGCCTCAAAATGTGATAGAGTCCCGACCACGTCTTTCTGCAGCTTATCTAGCTTGATCGGATCGATGGCCTTCTATGATATCACGTTGAAGAATGAACATAGCTTTATGATTGGGTTTCGAAGCTTTGGCGGCATAATACCTCTAATTGCAATTGAAAACATCTGTGTTATCATGCCAGTTAATTTTAAATCTTTCATGTTTACTAGTCTCTTTATGTTGGCGAAATAACCGGATGAAACTTTGATTCCATGCAAGCACTTGCACATTGCAATTTTTCTTCCTTGATCAGATTGTAGCTAGAGGGACCAAAATACCTGTTACCTTCTTGCATATATTCAGGATGTAGATCCTATTTGAGTTTCAAACATTTCAAGTCCTTACATGCTTGGAGTGTGTCGGTGGATGAACACCGCGAGCAGGGATCTTGAGGGACCCCCTTTGAGATTCGGCCCGGGGGCAGGTCCTGGAACTACCTCGTATGCGAGATTAATGCGAGTGGGACTTAGGCATGAATGCACCAAGAATTTTGACAGGTTCAGGCCGTGCGGAGGCGTAATATCCTACTCCTGTGTGTCCATTATGTTGTCAATGCTCCTATCCTTTCGTCTCCCTCTTCTTTCTTTTCTTCTCTATCTTTTTTCTCTATCTTTACAAAGTGCTCGCCCCCTTTATCTACCGGGGGGAAGGCCCTTCACAGAGTGCCCAGAACAAGGGCACAAGTTCCTGTAAACAATAAACCAAAAGTGACCATCATTGGTCTACAGTTGATGTTACAGAGGGTTGAAAATACATCCCTCAGATGGTTCCATCTGTCTTCGCGTTCTAGCTTTAGTAGGCGCAGGGGCGCCCACTGTCCAGCTTCTGAGTACTCTTTTATGCCCGTTTGGTCAGAGTAGGTCTGACGCGGTCTGATGTAATAGGGCGATAAGCCTCAAGCCCATCAAATATATCTTCAAGTCGTCTTTATTCATGGGCTCCGCGAGGGGACATGCGATGGGACCTGTCGTATTAATTGTGCCCACGCCTCCCTACCAGGCGGCGGCAGGGACTGATGTATTTAGAACGGCAGGCGTGGGGGAGAGTGGTTGGATGTGACCGTCCATGCTCTCCATTAAATGCAGCATCGGGCCTCCCACCGATCGACACCTCATCGTGTAGCCCCTGCGGGGTCCACTGGCATGGGGCTTCCTGGGTGCTCGGTGCTCTCTGGGTGCTCGGGGACCAACTGTTCCTGACCCCGAGCACCCAATCCCGGACCGTGCTTCCCTCGGGTCGTCGGGGAGGTGGCCCCCGATGGAAGGCGCCATGTGGTACCGCACTGTTCTGGCCTCGGGACTCGAGGCGATGATAAGGCGATGATAAGGTGGGAGACGCCCAGGCTTTCACGTGGACTGAGGAAAATGTGCCTCGCTTATTGTGCTGAGGAATAAGGCGTTTGAACTCCCAGCGACAAAAAGGGGAGAGGCAATGGACCGTCGCCTTCCTTCATCGCCATTCTTGCCTTCACCATTCTTGAGCACTGGGAGCCTCTCTCGGCCTTCAGCGCACCTTGGCTCCAGCCACTTCCAACGCATTTCCCACCCCTAAAAATTACAAGGGAGGAGAGCCTCGCCGACCAGGAGGCACGCATGACTGCCCGAGAGCAAGCCATCGAGTCCCGGGCTGAGCAAATAGAGCAGGCCCGCACCGAGGTGGCTGCCCAACTCCAGGAGGCACGGGCCGCGAAGGATGTCCCCGCCAGTAACATGATGAGGACATCACTCCCTCGGATACATACAATGATCCTCCATTGAACTTTCAAGGTCCAATCACAAGGGCTCGCGCACGACAATTAAATTTAGAGGTGAGCTCGTTCCTAAGCAACTCTTTATATAATTTTGAGAATAGATTACTACCTAATGATTATGTGTTACTTAGGAATCATGGAGAGGACAAGGAGACACATAGAGGAAGGCTTGGAGGCGTGGAGGAGCAGCTAGGACGTCCAACAACAGCAGGAGGTCCAGTCCAACTCGAGTCCGAATCAGCCTCGACCTCCAGGACCAGTGAGCAGTAAAACGGACGCCCAGGACGCATCCGGACTCCGTTTTCGACGATTCACATATGGTTGGAAAGATAATTTCATAAGGAAAGCAATGGCGTTGGTTTGAGGTCCAAATTACTTCTGAGTCAATGGAAAACGTCGAAACAAGTCAGCGTCCAGAATCTATCCCGGTGCTGCGTCACCGTTTTTGGTCCGTTGGGCCGTGTATCGTCGTTGAGCCCATTAGGGGGGCGTGACCAGGGGGTGTGACGACCCTTAGACCCTTATTATCAGCCGCCGCCGCTCTCGTTAGGGGGGTTTTTGCTTAGATTATTCTGTCAAGAACAGTTTCGCCGTTTCGTCGGTTTGTGAGACCCCAACTCGTGAGATTAATCATTCATCTGCAATTTGGTTGCATTCTTCCTTGTTCTTGCTTGTGTTCTTCGATTCGCAGGCAAGGACTTTAGCCTTCTTGGCGAGGTCAACCGTGCAACGCCGGTTGATAACCAGAGGAGACGTGGTGCTGCGATTGCGGGGTTTCGGATCATGTTGTTCGGAAGCCGGATCGACTTGTGTCTCGTTTCCACCAAATCGAGAGTTACCAGAACCTTTCGGAAGATCGGGAACCCTTGTTCATATTAAGTGGTATTCAGAGCTTCAGGTATACCGTCAGGTTCATATCTACCCTTAGTTTCGAGTGTTTTCGCCTTCGTTCCATAGTCCACTGCCATATCGGTTTTTTTTTTCCTGTCCTACAACCCTTCCGCGCCTTTAGCTTTTGCATATTTCAGTTTCAGAGTCCGTCGTGTTGAGTTTGTGTCCTGGTGAAGGTCTTGTTGCTGGTTAGGTCGTGTTAGAGTCCAGTTCGTGTGTTTTCCCCCACCGTTTCCATCAAACCCTAGCCTCCGTCGCATATTTTCCCCACTTTCTTCCCGTTTTGTCCTCTAATTCGGAGTCGTTTCTCAAATCGGGCATAACTTTCGCGTACGAACTCCGTTTTCAGAAAAGTCACAGAGTTTTTCGCATCGAAACGGCGTTTCGGATCCGTTCGTCCCCCGCCGATTTCGGCGAAATCAGAACTCCCAAATTCGCCTCCGAAGTTTGAGTTTTCAATTTCCAAATATTTTTCTCATTTTTCGGTTGAACTTCAGAAAATTCTACAGGCTAAGTCTTTCACTTGTTTAAGCTCAAATTTTTTGTGTTTCCCTCTTGTGTGCTCCTAAGTGAAAAAAAAAATATCAAAAAAATAAAAAGAAAAAGTCGAATTTTCCCAAAAAAACAACGACAGCCAAAAAAATAGAAAAGAGAGAGGGGCAAAAGAGGAACAATATCTAGAGGAGCACATAGAGAAGGGCAAAGTGAGCTGTGTTAGCGTGTGCTGTTTAGTTCTTTGTTTCTGTTGCTCTTGCTATCCATCATACTTGTTTCTCCACCTTGTTTATCACACATACTTGGTACTTGCAACACTTTAGGTCAGCAACGAGAGCAAGTACTTGGGACTATAATTCAGCATTACTATCTGTTTCTGATTTGTGTTCCACATATACATATTTGTTCTCTTTGTGTGCCTTCCAAGCTCCACAGATTCTTCTGGACAGCACTGGTTTGCATCCCTGCAATCGCTCGCACGCCTTCCAGGTATCCTTTGCTTTGCTGGTAAGAACCCTGGTAAGAGCTTGGTAAGGTGTCTACCTTTGCTGATCTTGATTGAGAGGCACCACTCCACCTTTGTAGTATGATTATTAGGGATAACCTTCACTGTTTGTTGTTGTGTTTGTTTCCACAATGTCAGTTGATGGAGATAAAACGCCAAAGGACTTCAAGGAGTGTGTCAGCCAAGAGCAGCTACAAGCTGTTGTAGACAATGCTCAGAAGGAGATGAAGGAGACAGTCATCAAGGCTGTCACTGAAGCGATAATTGAGATGAAACTCGCAAATGCGGTTGAGCGGGTGGACAAACGGTTATCCGAGCTCACCGACAGGGTAAATGCTTTGGAAAACCGTCCTGTGCACAACGAAGATGTGAATGGCAGCAACACCGGTGATGAGTTGTATGATGACAATGTTAATGTTGATCCAGCGGCGACATTGCAAAACAGATTACGGCGTCGTCTTCGCACTAACACCACAGGTATGGGTGGCGTTCCACATCACCACCACCATCGAGGTATGTATAATCGAGCTCCTGAAGATCCTTATGCTAAGGTTAAATTTACTATACCTTCTTTTTCGGGACATTATGATGCTGAGGGATATCTTGATTGGGAGATGACAGTAGAGCAAAAATTTAGTGCCCACCAAGTACCTGAACAACATAGAGTTAGACAAGCCACTAGTGAGTTTAAAGATTTTGCTATTATTTGGTGGACTGGTTTAGCTGCAGATGGTGCCACACCTCGTACATGGGAAGAGCTTAAGGTTGCTATGCGTGATAGATTTGTTCCCCCATCTTATCATAGAGACCTGCGTAAGAAATTGATGCGCTTAGAACAGGGAGATAAATCTGTGCAGGATTATTATGGTGAGCTTCAAAAGGGCTTGATGCGTTGTGGCATAGTAGAGGGAAACGAAGATTCTATTTGTCGATTTTATTCGGGTTTGAGACGTGAAATCCAGGATATTATTGATTATAAAGAATTTAACAATGTCAACCAGTTATTTCAGTTTGCTATGCTTGCAGAGAAGGAGTTGCAGGGGCGTGAGCAGCAGGGCAAGTACAAGGCCAGCACCACATACACGCCGCGCACAGGACCATCCTTTGGGCTGTCCAAACCATCCACTTACAGGGCTCCCTCACCAGCGAGCAAGCAACAAGCAGCTACGGCACCAAATCCGGTCACTACACGACCTTCAGGCTCAGGTAAAAATTCTGTTTTGCAGGGACCTTCCAAGAGTGCTTCCTCTGTTGCATCAACGGGACGCACCTCTGGCATTCAGTGCCGTCGCTGCCATGGATTCGGTCATGTGCAGAAGGATTACCCAAGTCAGCGGGCATACATTGCAACGGAAGATGGGTACATCAGCGCCTTTAACATTGAGGAAGAAGAAGAAGAAGAACCAGTTGTTGAGGATAGCAACGAAATCTTGGGCAGTGATGACACAGCGACATATAGGAGCATCATTGTGCAGCGGGCGCTCAGCACAAAGGTACAACAACCAGAGAAGCTGCAACGCCATAACTTGTTCCAGATTTTCTTCGTCATCCAAAATCGGCGAGCACGTGTCATCATCGATGGAGGTAGTTGTAATAATTTGGTGAGTTCAGATTTGGTCAAGAAGCTTGGCTTGACCACACGCCAACACCCCCATCCATATAACCTTCAGTGGTTTAATGATGCTGGAAAAGCTAAGGTAACACAAACTTGCAGAGTTTCTTTTTCCATTGGTTCCTATGCTGATTATGTTGACTGTGATGTGGTACCTATGGAAGCTTGCTCACTTTTATTGGGTCGACCTTGGGAATTTGATAATGATGCTATACACCATGGTAGAAGTAATACATATACTTTTATGCATAAAGGAAAGAAAATTACTTTGGTTCCTATGACCCCTGCTGAAATTGTACAAGCTGATAAAGAGCGAGCTGCTAATTTGCGTGATACTAAATCTGAAAATCAGTAAGTTGCTAATTCTCTTTACCCACCTAAAAAGGATAAGTCTGCACCTAGTTCTAAAGTAGAGGGCAGAAAATTGAAAGGTGGTGTTATGCTTGCACTAAAAAGTGACCTTGCTGAAATTTCTAATAATGATATTTGCTACACCTTGGTTTGCAAACGAGTTTTGTATTCGCTTGATGATAATATTAGTTCGATACCTCCTGCTGCCACTAACCTTTTGCAGGAGTATGATGATGTTTTCCCAGCTGAGATACCCCCGGGACTGCCACCTATGAGAGGGATAGAGCATCAAATCGATTTGATCCCGGGAGCAACATTGCCAAATCGTGCTGCGTATCGAGCCAATCCTGAGGAGACTAAGGAAATTCAGCGGCAAGTCCAAGAGCTTTTGGACCGCGGGTATGTACGTGAGAGCCTTAGTCCTTGTGCTGTTCCTGTGATTTTGGTTCCTAAGAAAGATGGTACTTGGCGTATGTGTGTTGATTGTAGAGCCATCAATAACATTACTATTCGATATCGCCATCCTATTCCTAGACTTGATGATATGCTTGATGAGTTGTGTGGCTCTGTAATTTTTACAAAGATCGACTTGCGTAGTGGTTACCACCAAATTAGAATGAAACTTGGAGATGAATGGAAAACAGCTTTCAAAACTAAATTCGGATTATATGAGTGGTTAGTAATGCCTTTTGGTTTAACTAATGCACCTAGCACTTTCATGCGTTTGATGAATGAGGTTTTAAGAGCTTTTATTGGACGATTTGTGGTGGTTTACTTTGATGATATATTGATTTATAGCAAGTCTTTGGATGAACATATGGATCACTTACGTGCTGTTTTTAATGCTTTACGTGATGCACGTTTATTTGGTAACCTTGAGAAGTGCATCTTTTGCACGGATCGAGTCTCTTTTCTTGGCTATGTTATTACTCCACAGGGAATTGAGGTGGATGAGATGAAAATTGAAGCCATAAAGAGTTGGCCGGTGCCCCAAACCATCAAACAGGTGAGAAGTTTTCTTGGACTTGCAGGTTTTTATCGTCGTTTCGTGAAGGATTTCAGCGCCATTGCTGCCCCCTTACACGAGTTGACAAAGAAAGGTGTGGTGTTCCATTGGGGTGAGGCACAAGAGGAGTCCTTTGACACTTTGAAGGACAAGCTTACGCACGCGCCATTGCTGCAACTTCCAAATTTTGGTAAGACCTTTGAGCTAGAATGTGATGCTAGTGGAGTTGGCATTGGAGGTGTTTTGATGCAAGAAGGTAAGCCCGTTGCATACTTTAGCGAAAAATTGCATGGCCCTGTTCTTAATTACTCTACGTATGATAAGGAATTGTATGCACTTGTACGTTCTTTAGAGACGTGGCATCATTATTTGTGGCCTAAAGAATTTGTTATACATTCAGATCATGAATCGCTTAAGTATCTTCGTTCTCAAAATAATCTGAATCGTAGACATGCTAAGTGGGTTGAATTTATTGAATCTTTTCCTTATGTTATCAAACACAAGAAAGGGAAGGATAATATAATTGCTGATGCTTTGTCTAGACGATATGCTTTGTTGTCCCAACTTGATTATAGAATTTTTGGACTTGACTCAATAAAAGAACAATATGTGCTTGATCCTGATTTTAAAGATGTATTGCTGAACTGTAAAGAGGGACGTACGTGGAACAAGTTTGTGATCAATGATGGATTTGTGTTTAGAGCTAACCGTCTATGCATTCCAGTTGGTTCCGTTCGTCTTTTGTTGTTGCAGGAAGCACATGGAGGAGGATTGATGGGACATTTTGGTGCTAAGAAGACGGAAGATATGTTGGCCACACATTTCTTTTGGCCAAAGATGAGGAGAGATGTTGAGCGGTTCGTGGCACGCTGTACCACATGTCAAAAGGCTAAGTCTCGCTTGAATCCACATGGTTTGTATATGCCTCTTCATGTTCCTTCTATTCCTTGGGCAGATATTTCGATGGACTTTGTTTTGGGATTGCCTAGGACTAAGAGGGGGAGGGATAGCATTTTTGTTGTTGTGGATCGTTTTTCTAAGATGGCATATTTTATACCTTGTCATAAAAGTGATGATGCCGTTTATATTGCTGACCTCTTTTTCAAAGAGATTGTTCGCTTGCATGGTATGCCTTCTACTATTGTTTCAGATCGCGACGCTAAATTTTTGAGTCACTTTTGGCACACTCTATGGAATAAGTTGGGTACAAAACTATTGTTTTCTACTACTTGCCACCCACAAACTGATGGCCAAACGGAGGTAGTGAACCGCACTTTGGGTACCATGTTGAGAGCTATTTTGAAGAAAAATTTGAAGATGTGGGAAGAATGTTTGCCCCACGTGGAGTTTGCTTATAATCGGGCAACACATTCTACCACCAAGGTAAGTCCTTTTCAGGTAGTGTATGGTTTTACCCCTCGCGCTCCTATTGATCTTTTGCCTTTACCTACCACTGAAAGAACACATAGTGATGCTAGTGCACGTGCTGATTTTATTCGTAAGTTGCATGAAACAACTAAAATAAATATCGAAAAGATGAATGAAAAGTATAGAATTGCTGGTAGTGAAGGTAGGAAAGAAGTCAAACTTGAACCGGGTGATTTAGTGTGGTTACATTTAAGAAAAGATAGGTTTCCAGAGCTGCGTAAGTCTAAATTAATGCCAAGAGCTGCTGGTCCTTATAAGATAATTGAGAAAATAAATGATAATGCATATAAACTTGAGTTGCCACCCGAGTTCGGGGTTAGTCCTTCTTTTAACATTGCAGATTTGAAACCTTACTTGGGAGCCGATGATGAGCTTGAGTCGAGGACGACTCCAATTCAAGAGGGGGAGGATGATGAGGACATCACTCCCTCGGATACATACAATGATCCTCCATTGAACTTTCAAGGTCCAATCACAAGAGCTCGCGCACGATAATTAAATTTAGAGGTGAGCTTGTTCCTAAGCAACTCTTTATATAATTTTGAGAATAGATTACTACCTAATGATTATGTGTTGCTTAGTAATCATGGAGAGGACAAGGAGACACATAGAGGAAGGCTTGGAGGCGTGGAGGAGCAGCTAGGACGTCCAACAACAGCAGGAGGTCTAGTCCAACTCGAGTCCGAATCAGTCTCGACCTCCAGGACCAGCGAGCACTAAAACGGACGCCCAGGACGCATCAGGACTCCGTTTTCGACGATTCACATATGGTTGGAAAGATAATTTCATAAGGAAACCAATGGCGTTGGTTTGAGGTCCAAATTCCTTCTGAGTCAACGGGAAACGTCGAAACAAGTCAGCATCCAGAATCTGTCCCGGTGCTGCGTCACCGTTTTTGGTCCGTTGGGCCGTGTATCGTCGTTGAGCCCATTAGGGGGGCGTGATCAGGGGGTGTGAAGACCCTTAGACCCTTATTATCAGCCGCCGCCGCTCTCGTTAGGGGGGTTTTTGCTTAGATTATTCTATCAAGAACAGTTTCGCCGTTTCGTCGGTTTGTGAGACCCCAACTCGTGAGATTAATCATTCATCTGCAATTTGGTTGCATTCTTCCTTGTTCTTGCTTGTGTTCTTCGATTCGTAGGCAAGGACTTTAGCCTTCTTGGCGAGGTCAACCGTGCAACGCCGGTTGATAACCAGAGGAGACGTGGTGCTGCGATTGCGGGGTTTCGGATCATGTTGTTCGGAAGCCGGATCGACTTGTGTCTCGTTTCCACCAAATCGAGAGTTACCAGAACCTTTCGGAAGATTGGGAACCCTTGTTCATATTAAAGTCCCTGGAGAGGGTGCTCAGGACCATGAAAAGTGGTCCGCAAGCACCTGAGTTCCCCGAGGACCCGAGAAGACGAAGTTCCGGGAGAGGGTGCCCAGGGCCATGAACAGTGATCCCTGAGTACCCGAGTTCCTCGACGATCCGAGAAGGCCAAGTTTCGGAAGAGGGTGCTCGGGGCCATGAACAGTAGTCCCTGAGCACCTGAGTTCCCCAATGACCAGAGAAGTCACAGTTCCGGAAGAGGGTGCTCGGGGCCATGAACAGTGGTCCCCGGGTACCAGAGTTCCGTGAGGACCCGAGCAGTCACAGATCCGGGAGAAAGTGCTCGGGGCTATAAACAGTAGTCCCCGAGCACTCGCAGTTCCCCGAGGACCAAGAAAAGGCATATTCGGGAGAGAGTGCTCGAGGCTATGAACAGTAGTCTCCGAGCACTCGCAGTTCCCCGAGGGCCTGAGAAATCCTTCGCTGGTGGTCCCCACAAGGGCTCAACGGTGAGGTGTCAATTGGTGAGAGGCCCGATGCTGCATTTAAGAGAGCGTGTGGCCTGTCACTTCCAACCAATCCCCCACGCCTGCTGTCAGCCCCTGCCACTCCCTGGTAGGGAGGCGTGGGGACATTTAATGCGTGGGTCCCATCGCGTGTCATCCGGTGTGCCTCGGGATAACGTCGCAGGGCTCGAGGCATATCGCCTGCCGCTCTACTGTGTCAGGCTCGCTCTGACCGGGCGGGCACGCGGGGTGCTCGGTTGCTGCCCGGTGGGCCCTCCCCGCAGCACTCGTTGAAAAGCGGGATGATGACGACAGGACAGGATGGTGGCGCATTTTTAACCCCCCCATCACATCAAATTGTAGCCCATGATGGTTGCTTTCCATTTATGGCACCTTGGAAGTCGCGCCATCCTTTCCGGGCACGCTACCCGCCCCGACGGGGTATAAAAGAGGGGCGGGCTTCCCGGAGAAGGACAACTCTAGATTGATAGACCGAACTGAGAAGATCGAGACACACAGAAGACAACGGCTTCTTCAAGACCGAGACAAGCTCACGAAGGTCGAGTTTTAGACAAATATCCTTGTAACACAAGAGATCCTCAGAGAGGCATTCCCTGAGCATTTATAGCATACACACAGGAGTAGGGTATTACGCTCCGTGCTGCCCGAACCTGTCTAAAATCCCCTGAGCATTTATTTCCTCCTGCATCTAATCATCCAACCCACCTGCATCTCATTTACTCCCATTTATTTCACGTACGAGGTAGATTCAGAATCATCCCCCCGGTCGAATCTCAAAGGGGGTCCGTCCGAATCCCCGCTTGTGGAGTTCAACCTCCGACAAAGTGCCATGAATTGCACGCGCACGTATTTCTCGCAAAAAATTGCGTGAGTTGTGACTTGCGATGGTGCCTCGCGTGGGGGTTCCTTTGGTGCAATATATATATATATATTTAATTTTTCTAGTTTAAAAAGATCGATTCGGCACCCGACTATCACTGCCTGTGAAGCCTTCAACCAGCAGTGATAGCTAGTCGACTATCACTGTCGGCTGACGCCTTCAGCCGGCAGTGATAACCCCTTCATTGTAGATCCCTGGGCCGACAATGACAGTCGGGGACTATTATTGACCGTTGCCCATTGCCGGCTTCTAAACTGGCAGTGAAACCCTTTTATGCGCCGGCAGCGAAGGGTTTTTTTTTAGTAGTGATTTCAATACAACAGATGCCACCTTTCGAGAGATAAGTGCAGCATGTGTTCTCAAAGTTTCCTTGTTTCTCAGAATAAAACCCTCATTTTGCATATTTTGTCCACTTGTTTAGTATATACTTACTTGTCAAGATAAAAATTTCATTGACATTAAAGACTCGCATAGCATGCTTGCACAATAGACCTGTAAGACATTTATAATAATTTTTAGTAAGATGCCCTGTGAACTCTTGTAATTTTAAAATATGTATACATACTAATGGATTCATACTTCCTACAATAACATATTATGGACATATCCTCAGAGTTAAATACAACTATTGCTTCATCTTAAAATTCCATAGGCATAACCTTGTAAGTCATGACTGCCCCCTTAGTTTGTAACAACTTGCATTAGAATGAAAATTGCTCTTTAAATTGCTCCTTGAAATCTGAATATAGCCTCTGTGTATATGACTTAGCTGTGGTCTTCAACATAGGTAAATCTCGGATAGAAGTAATCTGGTTAGAGTGTCGTGACTTATAGTCTGCATCCAACTCGTTTGCACGGAGACTAGTAACGCAGTTATCACATTCTACTAGGAGTTCTGAAATATAGAGTTTTCTACTAAACCTCTTCTTAAAAACATTGTTCATACCTTCGCTCCTTTGAGTTGATGTCATATCAGCAGTAAAAGAGTCACAGAAGACAACAACCCACTTGTCCCACAAATCATATAGGTTACTCATCCATGAGTTCTCCTCAAGTTTATACCTACTTAACAATTCATGCCATATCTTGTTGAAGTATATCACTGACCTTTCTTCGTAGACACATTTCTTAAATTCAGCAAGAAACTACAGATGGATTGCAATAATAAGACTGGTCATGAGCACAAGAAAATTGTGCTAGGATACTTGCTAGACTGTTAGAAATGTGTTGAAAAACCAAACAAATGATTCAATAGTTTCATTATATAACAGTGCAGCCTAAAAAAATTTGTCTACTTATGATGGTTGGTTCCAATGAGTGGAGCAAAATGCATTTCAAACTTGTTAGTCTAAAACGTGGTGTCAAATAGCACGACATCACTAAAGCATGCATAATCCATGATAGCCTGATCATCTGCCTAGAAAAATTTAGCTATTCGACTATCCACCTAGGTGCTCAGGTGGATTCGGGAGGCGGCGAATCGAGATGACAACGGAAGTGGTGGCGTTGGCTCACGTTGGCTCAGTGACAGGGGTGCTCTGATGGCGGAAGGTGAAGAGGAGCAGTGGAACCGAATCCCCGTGAGCACTCAGTGCCAGAGGTGGCCTCAGTTGCAGCAAGGCAGCGACAAGAGTGGTGGATGGTGAAGCTCCGCCAAGCGACAACAATGGCGGGTGGCAGCTCAGGGTGGGGCAAAAATAGATGGAAAAGAGAGGGGGACCGGGCTTATATAGGCTAGGATGAGCACGGGCGTTCGGATAAGGGTGAGGTTGTTGGGATACGAGCTCGAGAGAGGTGGCAGACAACATCAGGGTTGGTGTGGACTCGGTAGAAACCCAAGCTCAGTTCGAAGATGATGACCGACGAGCGGGTCCCATGTACCGGAGGTAGAGGGAGGCTGGTTCTGGCTAGGGTGCCTTCTGGGAGAGGAGGACGGCCGTAGGCGTGTGCTCGCGGTGAGCTGGCCTGGACTTTGGCTGGCCTAGGCGAGAGGCAGAGAATAGGCTCGGCCTAGGAGAAAAAAAACGTTGGGCCATAAGGGAAAAAAACATAGAAAAAGGAAAAGGGAAGGGAAAAAGGAAAAAGTTTTTGGCCCAAAGGAGAAAAAACTGAATTTTCTTTTAGGGAAGCATCTTCAAACTTTTCCAAATTTCAAACGGTGTGCCTCGAGATTTCAAACATTCATTTTCTACACAATAAAAAATCTAATGCATGTATTCCATCATGAATGCAACACAAAAATATATCCTAGGGCAAAATTAATTTATTTTACAAATTAGGTTTTGACCTTTCTCTTTATTTTAAACCCTAATTAAATTCTAGCAAAATTTTAGGAAATTACAAAATAAAAAAATCAGGGTGTTACAAACCTACCCCCTTAGAATGAATCCCACCCTCGAGATTCGGAAGGATCGGGGAAGAGCTGTGGAAACTTGACTTTCAGATCAAGTTCTCTTTCCCATGTCGCTTATTCTTTGAATGGTGTCTCCACTGCACCTTGCACATATGAATTCTTTGGTTCGTGGTGATTTGCTTTGACGTCTCGAATCTTGATAGGATACTCCATGTAGGTGAGATACTCTCCAACTTTTATTTACTATAGGGGCATCTGTTCCTCGAGAAATCGTAGACATTTCTTCAATTGTGATACATGGAAAACATCATGAACATTTGCTAGCTGAGGTAGTAGCTCCAATTGATACGCTACTTCTCCACGTTTTTCTAACACCTTAAAAGGTCCTATAAACCTGGGTGCAAGTTTTTCTTTAACTTTAAATCTACAGAAACCTCTGATCGGTGAAACTCGTAGATATACGAAGTCACCTGCTTCAAAAGTCAACTCATGCTTCAAAAGTCAACTCATGACGTTGATGATCAGCATAACTCTTTGGTCCACGGATGATATGCCGAACTAAAGTTTAACCTAGTATCCAATGTCTCATGTACCTTTTGCCAAAACCTGGAGGTAAACTGACTTCCTCTATCAGACACTATCCTCTTGGGTACTCCATACAAACATACAATTTGGGTGATATACAACTTAGCAAGTTTAGGTCCTGTGTATGTGGTCTTGAGTGGAATAAAATTGGCAACTTTCGTCAAGTGATCCACTATAACCCAAATAGAATCATATCCAGATTGAGTTCTGGGCAATCCAATGATAAAACCCATAGTAATTTCATCCCATTTCCATTCTCATATCTTCAAAGGTTGAAGTAGTCTAGGAGGTCTCTGATGTTCAACTTTGACTCTCTAACATATATCACATAATGCTACATACTCTGCAATCTCTCTCTTCATACCATACCACCAATACCGTTCTTTAAGATGTTGATACATCTTGGTGCTTCCAGGATGAATAGAATATGCAAACTCATGCGCTTCTCAAAGTATAGTTTCCTTGATAGGTTTGATATCTGGGACGCAGATAAACTTCTCAAACCATATCATTCCATTCTCATCATCAGTAAAACCTAGGGCTTTACCCTCCTTAATATGCTACTTGATTTCCATAATCTTCTTATCCTTCAGTTGTCCTTTACGAACTTCTTGTTCCAATGTTAAATCGACTTCAGTTACCATAGCTTCTGTGTTGTTTACCAAACCGAGATTGATCCTTTCAAACTCTTTGTATAACTCGGGTCGTCTGTTTTGCACGGTCATCACTTTGAGATGAGCCTTTCTGCTTAAAGCATCGGCAACTACATTCGCCTTTCTGGGATGATAATTAATTCCCAAGTCATAATTCTTGATATAACCATCTAGGCTGCCTGAGGTTGAGATTTGGCTGAGTAAAGGTATATTTCAAACTCTTTTGATCCGAATATATCTCACATCTTTTTCTAATTAGATAGTATCTCCATATCTTGAGTGCATGTACCACAGCGGCTAACTCCAAATCATGTGTAGGGTAGTGTTCCTCGTGCTTACTCAATTGTGTTGATGCATAGGCTATAACATGACCTTCTTGCATAAGAACTGATCCTAATCCTTGACGAGAGGCATCACAATAGATGGAGAATGACTTCTGTATATCTGACATGACTAATACTGGTGTAGATGTTAATATTTTCTTCAACTCTTTAAAACTTGCCTCACAAGCAGGGGTCCATTTAAACATTTTACCCTTCTCAAGTGACTCGGTGATAGGCTTTACAATCTTGGAGAAACCTTCTATGAATCGACGGTAGTAACATGCTAATCCAAGGAGACTACAGATCTCAGAGACATTCTGGGGAGGCTTCCAATTCAAAAAATCTTCCACCTTTCTGGGATCAACTGCTATCCCTCTGGCGGAGATGATGTGACCGAGGAAAGAAACTTGGTCTAGCCAAAACTCACATTTTCTCAACTTAGCATACAACTGATTATCCCTAAGCATCTGTGGAACCAATCTCATTTGTTTTGCATGTTCCTCTTTATTCCTTGAGAAAATTAGGATGTCATCAATAAATACTACCACAAACTTATCCCAGTATTCAATAAACACCTTGTTCATTAGATACATAAAGTAGGCAGGGGCGTTTGTCAACCCAAAAGACATGACCGTATACTCATAGAGTCCATAATGGGTAATGAAAGCGGTTTTAGGGATATCTGATGTTCAAATCTTCAACTGATGATATCCCAAGCGAAGATCGATCTTGGAGAACACACATGCTCCATTAAGCTGATCAAATAAGTCATTGATCCTAGGATGAGGATATTTATTCTTAATGATAACCTCATTCAAGGCTCGGTAATCTATACACATTCTTTAGGTACCATCATTCTTGGGTGCGAAAATTACTGGTGCACCCAATGGTGACAAACTAGGTCAGATATAACATTTGTCTAACAACTGTTGCAATTGTTCCTTAAGTTCCAGTAACTGATTAGCAGCCATTCCATATGACCTTTTAGATATAGGAGCCATAACAGGTACTAGTTCTATAACAAACTGTATGTCACGGTCAGGTGGCATACCTAACAAATCTTTTGAAAAAACATCCGGATATTTGCAAACAACTAGAATGCTCTCAATTGGGCTTCCATCAGCTTAATTTACTGTCCCTCTGACCATTAACGATACTTCTACAACGTATTCCACTTCTTTTCCTTCTTTAGCAGATACACGAATGGCTCTTCTTGCATAGTCAATAATTCCATTGAATTTGATTAACCAATCCATTCCTAGTATGATATCTATCCCTTCAGATTCCAAAATGATAAGGTTTGCGAGAAATTCTACCCCCCTTACTTTAATACCAAGGTTGGGGCATACATGCTGTTAGAACAAGGGTTCGTCTTGTCCCAACAAGTACAGCGAGAGTTTCTTCTAAGGAGGAGACTCAAGCTTGGAGATGAAGTTTGAGAGGAAGGAACACCACAAATGTTTTGATAGTAGGAATATGGACCGAGCTAGGGGGAGTATCACAGGAAGACTTTGTGATTATGCTCCTCCGTGCTGTGTTAAGCGTGCTCCTTCTGACCTCCCTTTTCCAGGTGACCACGACCCCCTATTTATAAGATAGTACAAAGCTTAGTGTATAAGTTATCACGATGTACATATATCTAGGATCTGATCGAATTACTGAGCCTTATCCTGGATGACTACCATTTACCCTACATAGAAGATAAATATCTACCGTGATAACTATTGTGGTGCCTACCACCTGAGGGGTGAGCTGGTTGCCAATTGCAGCCCAACGCTGCTCTGCTAGGGCTGTCAGGACGACTTGCATTGCGCTGGGGTGTCAAGATAAGCACCACTTGCATCGGCATTAATCGCCCATCACCTCATGTCAGGTCGGCTGTAGGGGTGTCCTTTCTTCCCTGATATTATCTCCGGAGACCAGCTGCATCTTTAGGCTTCGGAAGGCCACATGGGCACTGGAGGGGTGGTCCGAAGGGATGCGCAGCCTCCGGGGATAAGGCCTCCTGCTGAGTTCGGAGGCCGATGGCTCTGGAGGGACTTCCTGTAGCTTCGAGTCTTCAGAAGGCCACGTACATGTCGGAGAGGTGTCCCGAAGGGGTTCGCAGCCTCTGGGGATAAAGCCTCTTGCTGAGTCCGGAGGTCGACGGCTCTGGAGGGACTTCCTGTAGCTTCGAGTCTTCGGAAGGCCACGTACATGTCGGAGAGGTGTCCCGAAGGGGTTCGCAGCCTCTGGGGATAAAGCCTCCTGCTGAGTCCGGAGGTCGAAGGCTCTGGAGAGACCTTTGATAGCGATCGTCAACCATTATCCTCAGGCTGGTCTATTTTCCCCCAATAGTACCCCTCATTAATCGCCCATCACCTCACATCAGGTCGGCTGCAGGGGGTGTCCTTTCTTCCCTAATATTATCTCCAGAGGCTGGCTGCATCTTTAGGCTTTGGAAGGCCGCATGGGCACTGGAGGGGTGGCTCGAAGGGATCTGCAGCCTCCTGGGATAAGGCCTCCTGCTGAGTTTGGAGGTCGATGGATCTGAAGGCACTTCCTGTAGCTTTGAGTCTTCTGAAGGCCACGTACTTTTTGGAGAGGTGTCCCGAAGGGGTTCGCAGCCTCTGGGGATAAAGCCTCCTGCTGAGTCCGGAGGTCGAAGGCTCTGGAGAGACCTTTGATAGCGATCGTCAACTATTATCCTCAGGCTGGTCTATTTTTCCCCAACAGTACCCCTCATTCTCTAGCCTCGACGTTTGGAGGAGTCAGAGGATGTAGAGGAAAACCAACTCCATCCTGGGTTTGTAACAAGAATGCCCGAAGACCATTCCGCATCCCTGAGGAGTTTTTCGGTGGGAACTACGGGCGTTGATGGTAAAGCTCAAGGCTGACGGTGCACTGGTGATGGCGGCACCCTCTGGAGGTGCAGCCGGCGTCGAAGTCGGAGTCAAAGACCGAAGACGTATCAGCAGAGGAGGTACATTCCGAAGCCTGTTAGAGTTAGAGTATGTGGTATCGGGGCCCGAGGATTGAGGGGCGTCGGTGGAGGTGATGCGTTTCGGGTCTATGCCAGTGCTGATTTAGATTCTTTGGACTTTTTTGGTGATGGGTCTTCTCGCCATTTGAGTTTGTCAGAGTAGGGGATTACATGTGGGATCGGGGAATCCCCACATTTGCTAGTTTGAGGACGGTATGATGGGATGTGTCATTGGTGCTTTTCAGAATGGATAATGCGTGGGTTCATTTAGGGTCTTGTTCCCACACCCCTGCCATGCACCGAAAGGAGTCTAGGTCATTAACGTGACGGGATGTTCATGCAGGAAAACGAGGCGTTGCCGTGGGATGTTGCCATGTGTCGGTAGAATGATCGGGATATGGCCACGAGCCCCTAGAGATTAATGAGGGACGCCATGGAGTGACACCGCATTGGTTCTGCTTCTGTTCTTTGGCGTACGTGGCTGCTTGGCCTGGGTATAAAGATAGGGTCATTCGACTGAATTTACCACCACCCCACGAGCGAGCACTCAACTTGACTTTGAATATGGCATTGTCTTACTCCCCATCCTCTTCGGAAACATCATTGATCTAGACCGCTTCTACTGGGGCTGGGCTATTTTGGCCACCGACGGTGGCACCGGTAGCTATCCAGCTTCAATCCCTGTGGGGGTGGACAGCTGCCTGTCGCCCCTGTCCAATCCCCGGTTCGGGAGACCATGCCTGTCAAGATCATCGATATTTTCGATGATGATGAGGAGATTGACTGGGATCTCCTATAGAGGGAGAGTGACGAGGAGGAGAGGGCTTCGGTGGTGATGGCCGGGAAAAAGCTGGAGGAGGCCCCAAGGGTGGCTCCTTTGGTTTCTTCTTCATCTTCTGATAGCTCGGGGGCCAGCTACTGCATTAGCCTCCGTGGCGGCACACCGCGGATGAAGTGCATACGCCGTTTCATGCGCGGCCCCTGTCGGGATCTATAGGAGGTGAAGGTGGCCTTCGGGGGTGCTTCGTGGACATCCCTGTTTTGCCGTTCGACTATGACCCCACCGCGGGCCATAATTGTCTTTTGCCACCTTGTACTCTTTCTCCCCCTGGTTTGCTCTCTCAGGGTTTGTCTCCTCTGTAGTGGCTTTTGTACTATTTGCTTCTTTGTACGCGTCCTCCGGATGCACGATTTGTACAATAATATAATTTGGACCTTTGGGGGCGATTGTATCACTTTCTGGGTTGAAGTGTAAGGGGATCCTTCAAGCTAGGGACCACATGTCTATATGCCTTCATATCTTTGAGCCATGCTTCTTCGTCCCCTTTGTGGGCGATGGCTAGTTTTTTGGATGACTGAGGTACCGAGCCTTCGCATAGGTCATAGCGCCGGTGAAGTTGTTTCTTCCAGGGGAGAGCTTGCCTCCGAAATTTGGTGGTGGTAGACATGTAGGGTAACTAAGGAGGGCCGGGTGAAGCAGTGGCGACCTCATCATTCCCGGTTATCACGTACTCCTCGGGTTCGACGCTTGTAGGGCCTTTTTACAAATTTGTTCCAGATTTCTGACCCAGCGAAGTCCATCTGGAACCTTTGGAGACAAGTTATGTAGGTGGTCCTCGACCCTTTGGGTTCTTAGCCACTGCCCAGCTTCGGAGGTGATCCGTCCGGAGCCCGGCGATGGCATATCGGAAGTGAAGCCGAAGGCTAGATGGGAGAGGTGGTTCTCGACCCCCTCGGCCCTTTGCTACTCCCTGGCTCTGGAGGTAATCCGCCCAGAGCCTGGTGACGACATATCAGGGGTGAAGCCGAAGGCTAGTCAGGAGAGGTGGTCCTCAACCCCCTCGGCCCTTAGCCGCTGCCCGGCTCCTGCAATAAACAGCTGAGGATTCCATACTATTTCCTGTGCCACCTAGAGTGGGTTGTACTTAATGTTAGCATGATCCTCATAAATGACGTATGAATCATGTCTTTAGATGAGACTGCAAGGTAATGACTTTACCTAGTACCATACGTGTTTGAGTCATGCGGGCCATACCTCTTCTTGTGGGGAGGGGGATTTATACCCCTTTGGTCTGTTGGTTGTGCCTGTCGGTTGTTCGATAGGTTTTTTTTAACCTCTCCGTCTGGCGGAGGTTTTTGGAAGACATTCCTGCTTGGGGGGGGGGGTTCGGAAGTCTCTCCATCTTGCGGAGGTTTTGTAACTCTTCGTCTTGCAAAGGTTTTGGGACTCTCTCCGTTTTGGCAGAGGTTTTTGCAAGACTCTCCATCCTATGGAGGTTTGGTAAGATTCTCTGTCTTGTAGAGGTTTTGGGAGTCTCTCCGTTTTAGCAGAGGTTTTGCTGACTCTCCATTGTTGGCGAAGGTTTTTGTAAGACGCTCTGCCTCACGGAGGTTTTTGGATGTCTCTCCATCTTGCGGAGGTTTTGGGAATCTCTTCGTTTCGATGGAGGTTTTGCAAGACTCTCCGCTGTTGGCAGAGGTTTTTGTAAGATGCTCCACCTCACCGAGGTTTTTGGAAGTCTCTCCGTTTTTGCCAAAGGCTTTGTAAGTTTCTCCATTTTGGCCGGAGCTTTTGCACGGCTCTCCATTTTTGACGGAAGTTTTGTAGAACTCTCCATTTTTGTTGGAGGTTTTGTAGGACTCTCCATTTTTGCCGGAGGTTTTGCTGGACTCTCCGTTTTTTTCAGAGGTTTTGTAAGTTTCTCTATTTTTGCCAGAGGTTTTGCAAGACCCTCCGTTTTTGGACTCTCCATTTTTGCTTGAGGTTTCGTATGACTCTCCGTTTTTGCTGGAGGTTTTGGAGGACTCTCCGTTTTTGTCGGAGGTTTTCTAAGTTTCTCCATTTTTGCCTAAGGTTTTGGATCCCCTTCGGCATGTATTAATGCCAAAGGCTCTACACACTATCGGAGCTACGCAATACCTTCCAGGAAACCTGGGCAGTCTTGCTTTCCAGGTGACCTAGGCATGCTACGCCCACGGTGTGTAGGCTTGTTGTGCTCCCAAGGAAATGCCCGGGTGCACTGCAACACTGTCCACCAAGGGTGTGCCCTGGCACGTGCATTTATATGACCGAAGTTATGCAATACCTTCCAGGAAACCTATGCTTGTTGCCTTCGCGGTGACCTAGGCATGCTGCGCACGTGATATATAAGCATGTCGTGCAACAAGGATTCCTTGCGACATCATTCCTTAGAGTACCACATCCTCACATCAAGGTCATCCCTTGATATGCGGCGTCCATACTACTGAGGCTATGCAATGCCTTCCAGGACACCCTGGCATAATCTGCCCTCTGGGTGACCTAGGTATGTTGTGCTGCTGCAGGTGTGTAGGCTCCACTGCCTACCAGGGTAAAGCCTACCCTGCAGGAAACCTTTTTAGGTGACTTTAGGTTTAGGCAAGCAATGCTTACAGGTGTGTGGGCGTGTCACACCTCCTGAAGAAATCCTTCGGGGGAACCGCAACTATAGTACCAAGGAAGTCCCTTGATAACCGACATCTACACACTATCCAGGCTATGCATCACCTTCCAGGAAACCTAAGCTTGATTCCTTTGCAGTAACCTAGGCCTATTTTGCAAATGGTGTATAGGCATGTCGTTCAACGAGGATTCCTTGCGACAGCATTCCTCAGAGCACCACATCTTTACCTCTGAGGACATCCCCCGGGGTGTGGCTTCGACATTGTCGAGGCTATGCAATGCCTTTCAGGACACCCTGGCAAAATCTGCACTCTGAGAGATCTAGGCTTGTGGCGCAGCTGCAGGTGTGGGTTTTGCATGGTTACGTACTAGTTAAGTTTTGCAGCCAACTGTTGGCAATAAGTAGCTAATTGCAGTATAAGACATAGCTAAGTCAGACGACTATTCGTAACTCATGTCAAATGAAGATGTAACTTAAGTTCTACAACTTACTGCTAAACAAGGATGTAATCTAGATTTACCATTTCTACCTAATGGATATATGTAGTAAAAACTTCTAGCAGTAAGGTTGGAGGCCTCCAACATATTTTTATCGTACTGTACAAAAGATAGACCAGCTAGGTAAACTATCTATAGGTAATAGTGGGCGTACATTTGCCAGAATAAGGCCTCTATTATGAGGCTTGAAGGCCTAGAAGCCTACAGCTAGGCTGCGAGAGGTGGTCCTAGACCCCCTCGGCCCTTAGCCGTTGCCCGGCTCCGGGGGTAACCTGTCTGGAGCTTGATGACGGCGTGTGTTGGAGGTGGAGCCGAAGGCTAGTCAGGAGAGGTGGTCCTCGACCCCCTCGGCCCTTAGCCATTGCCTGGCTCTAAGGGTAATCCACCCGGATCCTTGCGATGGCGCATGTCGGAGGTGGAGCCGAAGGCTAGTTGGGAGAGGTGGTCCTCGACTCCCTCGGCCTTTAGCCGTTGCCCAGCTCTGGAGGTAATCTGTCTGGAGCCTGGCGACGACATTCTCCGACTCAGCCCTCGTCACTGGGGTATTGCATCGTCGTTAGCGAAGTTGGTGGCGACAAAGTGGGGTCGGAGGGCCAGGGATCTGCCCGGGAGTTTACGCCAGGCATCCAACCCCTGTGCTATCCTTCGCCGGTTCCCTCTGTGGCTAGGTATCCTACTTGTCTTTTGAGGTATTCCTCCTAGAAGGTCTTGAGGGTTCTGCAGACGTTGGTGTTGTGGTCGCGCCCTGGTCTGTGCAGGATACATCCGTATGCCTCTAGGGGTACCAGAGCTTGTTGTTGACATTGAGGTCGTTGCCGGGCTGCGTGCCCCAAAGCCCGTGGTTTTCCCAGGGCCTCCTTTCCTTTGATTATCTAGAATATATTAGTTGTTCTAGGTATATATGAAGCTCAAAGCATAGATGAAGGTTTCACTATGTGTTACTATAGATGGCTACCTTTAATCTAGTGTTGTAGATAAATTTTGGCTTTTTGGTATATAAACATAAAATTATCAATAACTATAGTATTTAATGATAAGTTTTGAATTAATGTTTACCCTTATTTTTAGGTATTGATGTATATAATATAATGGTAATAATTAATTTTTTTTGAATTAATTGTCATTTGTATGGTTCATTCATGCATGCATGCATGGTAGCTCCATTTTTTTGATGAAAAGCTTGGTTGCTCTCTTTTATTAGGTTGATTTGACATAAATTTACTTCATACATTGTAGATGGATTGTGGCTGGATGTACGGTTCTCATACGAACCTAGGGTACCTTGATGGTGTGACGGCTTTTTTGGTAGCTGCCAAGGAGGATCGATTGGAGAAGGGTGTCGAATTTATATATTGTCCTTGTTGTCATTGTAGAAATGAAAGATCCTTTTTTAGACAGAACATAGCCCTACAGATCTAAATGCACTTAATTATTAGGGGCTTCAAACCTGACTACACGTGTTGGACCAAACATGGTGAAGAGCAGAATGTGTTACATGAAGACGTTGGTATGTCGAAGAACCTGAAGTCGACGTAAGAAGAGAAGATGACGAGGAATTTGGTGCTTATGTGAACTTGAGTACTCAGAGAGACTTTAACAAATTCATGTGCTTGATTGAGGACTCGGAGAAGCTGTTGTTCCCTCGATTCAAACCGGAATACACAAAGTTGTCATCCGTGCTCGAACTACTTAAATTGAAAGCAAGTGATGGTTGGTCGGATAAGAGTTTCACGGTGCTATTGGAACTCTTATTGGACATGTTTTTAGATGGAAATGAGCTGCCCAAAAGCACATATGAAGCAAAGAAGGTTCTTTGTCTATTGGGGATGGATGTAGAAAGGATACATGCATGTCCGAACAACTTGTATCCTCTATAGTAAAGATCTATCAGACTGACATTCATGTCTAGTATGCAAAGCATCTCAATACAAGTGAAAAAGTCAATCAGACGACGACGAGGTGAATAAAGAAATTCCTGCTAAGGTGGTGTGGTATCTGCCTATAATTCCGTGTCTTAAGCATTTGTTTGTGAATCGAAAAGAGGCCAAATTATTGTGCTGGCACTTGGAGGGCTGCAAGCAAGATGGAAAGCTAAGGCACCCTGTAGATTCTCCCTAGTGGAGAAATATCGATATGATCTTTGATGACTTTGGTGCAGAACCGAGAAATTTAAGGTTTGCTTTGAGCACGGATGGGATGAATCCTTTTGGGAACATGAGCAGTAGGCACAACACTTGGCCAGTTGTTCTTAGTATCTACAACCTACCTCATTGCTGACTTTGCCACGTTATCTAAAGCCCAATTCACGGTCTTGCAACACATAACTGAAGTATCCCTGCATATCGACATATATAATGATGTACTACGCAGAGAGAATCTAGGTCATATGGAGGCTTGGATCACAAAACAACACAACCGCAGCTTCAACAACTAATGGTAGCACGATTCAGTAATAATAGTTCAATAGAGGACACTATTAGCTGGTTGACAAGATGGCCAAATCACATAGTCATGACATTTTAAGCTTATGACATAAACGAGTATACCTTTTATATCAGAGCACGGGATAGTAAGAGCACAATACAGAACAACGGTGTGCACATAGCTCCCTGTTGGGACAAACGTGGGGTCTGTGCGTACTATTGGTACATAGAGGAGATTTGAGAACTCGACTATGTACGTTTCGAGATCCCCCTCTTTCGGTGCCATTGGATCGCACTGTCAAGTGTTAAGGTAGACAAGTACGGAATGACTATTATCGACCTCGAACGTGCCATATACAAAGATGAACCATTTGTACTCGCTAAGAAAGTTGTCCAGGTCTTTTATGTGCAAGACCCAACAAATCCAAAGCTTCACGTAGTCCTTCAGGGAAAAAGAAGGATTGTCAGAGTTGAGAATGTCGTGGATGAAGAAGAGTACAATCAATTTGATGAGTACCCTCTTGGCGATGACATCGCCCTTAATGAAGAACAACTTCGATCGGCTATCTACACGTCAATCATCAAGAAGGGTTGATTGTTAAAGCTGTATGATGTTACTCGATTGTTATGTACCTATATATTGCAATGTAATATGTAAAAATGAATTAGTTATGAATTTACTTAAAAAATTGATCTCATTAATTTGGAGTTTCTATGAATTATTTATGAATTTTGCTAGTTTTAGTTTAATTTAATATTTAGGTTTAATGTTCAAGTTAATTTTTTGGTTATAGAAAGAAGAATGATACATACACCATGTGATAGTACAGATTTATTCATAAATTTACATGAAAATTTCGTCTCATTTGGAGCTTGTATGAATTATTTATGAATTTTGCAAGTTATAATGATTCTGGAAAATCAATAGTATAGGCGCTTATATAATAAAAGCCGTATGTACTAATATATTAGTATAGACGGCTCAGAGTTATAACCTATCTGTACTATTTTTACAGACGATTGTTTTATAAAAAACTATTTGTACTAATTATACTAGTACAGACGGTTCGGAGTTATGATCCTTCTATACTAATGCCGCTATATATACCGTTTCGTCCAACCTGCACTTCACCAAGTTCTTCTAAAAACCCTAACCGCCTCAAGTGCTCCTCACTGACAACCATGCTCCTCCCGGCGACCTCCCTCCCCCCGTTGACCGTGTTCCTCTCGGCGACCGTGCTCCTCCCTGTGAACTCCCTCCCCCCGGCGACCGTGGTCCTCTCGTCTACCATGCTCCTCCCAGCAACCTCCCTCCTCCCAGCGACGTCCTCTTCCTGATGACCTCCTTCCCCCTGGTGACCGTCCTCCTCCCGGCAACCTCTCTCCCCTCAGTGATCTCCCTTCCCCCAGTGATCGTGCTCCCCAGCGACCGTGATCATCCCGGTGACCTCCCTCTCCCCGACAACTGTGCTCCTCCCAGCGACCTCCCTCTCCCTGACGACCATGCTCCCCAGCGACCATGCTCCTCCCGGCGACCTCCCTACACCCAGCGATCGTGCTCCATCCATCCACAGTGGTGAGCAGCCATTCCCTTCCACCTGAGCCATCAGAGCCGGTGCTCCGGCCGAGCCATGGTCCTCTCTTCTCGTTGATAAGCATGATTATGCTCTATGATGCCTGATTATGCTAGATGATGCCCTAGATAGTGCAATTCTTGTATGGTATTTGCTCGATGATGATTAGGATTACTGAAATTGGGCATGTTCTCTAAGTAATCTAGTATAGACCTGTGAGTTCTCTAGTTTCGGCTTTGTTCTATGCATCGAGATACACCTATTGATTTGATCAATATTGTTGTGATTTCTATATATGCTTCACATTTTTTTTGGTACTAGATGAATTGCGAAGTCCAAGTTGTTGTCATTGTCTTGTGCAGCTCGAATCAATTTCAGTTTTGGCTCGACAGTGGTTTGCTACTACTGTTCTAAGTCAAGGTCTTTTTACTAGTTGGTGCTTAGGAACATTGCCCAATTGATGATGAATTCCCTAGGAATATTAGGGTGCAGGACTTTCAAAGTCCTGGGGCCAATTGTTTCTTATTGTCTGAGAGCAATTTTTCCTTCAAAAAATTGCAAAAATTGCATCCCTTGCACATTTTTTGGCCTATGGAACTTTCATGCAGTTTGGTAGTTTTGGATCATACAGGTTATCGGTTCTTTTCTCTGTGGTGTCTACATTTCCAAGTTTGAATGTTCAAATAAATGACCGGTTTGAGTTTTTGAAAATTAAGTAGTACACATAATGAAGCATTTATAATTACTAAATTGTATAGTTTATATGAGATTAGCTTTAAGCTTTGTCATAGACTATTGTAGAGGAGTCTAATGGTCCTTTTAGGCTAATATAACTCCCCATCCTCTAAAATTTCTAGCAACTCACTCAGTAAAACATTTTTCTACACATTTAGTTAGTTGATAACACATTATCCTTCTCTAACTGTTGTAGTATCATAAGTTCCTAATATACATTATAACCCCAGCCTTTAAAGAATTGATTGAAATCTTTTAGCTGTCTTTGAATCCTATCAAATGTTGTTTCAGCATGACAAGGCTTATCCCATATATTCCCTTTTTAAATTTTTGGATGATTGAGTGAAAACAGCTCAAACTTACACTTATACATTGTTTTATGTACATCTTGTTTCATTTTTTATGGAATCCAGTATGTGCTAATGTTGCGAAATTCAGTTAATCACATTTATGCAAACTCATTCTAGTCTAGGACTCATCTGACACTTATGTTTTTTTGTTATTGTGAGAAAGGTGAGTTTGATGTCTAGTGTATGCCAGGTCCAGTTAGCTAATTTCAATGGGATCTAGGCATCAAATTGCTTTATTTTTCGTTTACCTTCTTGCCTTGCCTCTCTCACCCGCTCCTTTCATCAATTTTCACTGTAACTTTTAATCTTTTTGTCCTGAATAGCATGGTTGTCTACGTATCTTTGCTTAATGATGATAATGTTTACTGAAATTGGGCATTTAAGCTAAGTACAATAGATTTAGCCTGTAAACTTCTCTATTACTATTTTGCTCAAGCTAGTTGTGAAAGTTGTGACTTGGGAATCCCTAAGTAACCCCCGTGTACCGAGTTTTGCAGCTCGGTTGCTTCTCTGTGCACTTTCTGGTAACCTGAAACTTTGGATAAATTGCTACTAGATTGGTGGAGCTGTAGAGTTGTTGGCCTGTTCAATTCCATCTATTGCTCTACAACTCGGTTTATGTTGTTTCTGTTACATTCTGCTTTTCTGAACCTGTTTAGTAGCTCTGTCCAATAAGTTTGTTTAGTTTTAAAGAATGGATGGCATGTTCTTTTTCTAGGTGTGATCTTAGCTAAATGCCCAGTTGTGATGTGTATTATGATCAACTAGGGAGCATAGTTTTATAGTTCTAGAGTCAGGTATTTAGAACTACCTGAGAGCACATTTTAATCCTTCAGATTGCTGTTCAGTACTATTTTATATACATGATGGTTGGCATCTTTGATTATGATCTGATGGCTCTTTCTTCCAAGTTCATGTATATCAATTTTGATCAGTTTTGTTCTTGTTATTCTTTTTATGCAATATGGTTATTCATGCTCTCATTATCGCACATATTACAACTTCCATGCTTTTCTCAGGATACTTCCCCATGCTGTTCTTCTTTCAAACTAGCTTGAGCTAAGTGATAGTTAGCAATATCCTTCTGCTAAATCTTTCCCCATTCTTGAGCTAAGTGATAGTTAGCTTGCGCTAAATGATTTGTTTTCTAGAAGACTGGAAATAGGAATAACAAACTTCTACCATTATAACAAGTTCCTAATAAGCCTGTGACTTCCTATTTTGAAGATAGCATCTGGAGATGAACGTGAACTGCCTCCGGCCTCTTCTCCTCAATAACAAGAGGGGGTCACTGCTCAACAAGATGCGGATGCTACTTCTTAGGAGCAAACAGAAGAAACTCACACGCAGAAGCAAAAGCAAGGTGGCCGGGGTAAAAACCAAATACCCACGGGTCACTACACCATAACTCACGTCAATGAGGCATGCATACCAACACAGTCTCAGCAAGCTCAGGTGGCATTTCGTAGAGCATGCACCTCACTTGGACGGACAAGGGTCAGGTTAACTAACCCAAACTAGAAGGTTGTGCCGCGGAGCGAGAAAAGCTTCTTGTGGGAAACAATTGAAGCCCAATTTCACCTCCCTGAAGGATGCTCCTTGGAGGATGTGGAAAGAAAGATAATAGCCAAGATGGGCAGGTCATGGTAGACCTTCAAGAGCGAGCTGTATAATACATATGTGAAGCAGGATCTCATCCCCAATAATGTTGCTTATGGGTACTTGGTGGATCAATGGCCAGAGTTTGTGGAGAGGTGCCAATCCGAGGAAATTCACAGCAGAGTCAGGCTAACAAGGTGCGCTAGTCACTCAACACGCACCTCCAAAGGCTGGGCACCGGTGGGCACGCACGCAAGGAGTTGGACTAGGACAAGGAGGATGAACAGGCAGCTTGGGAGAACCACTTGACACCATTTTTACAGATCCCAGAGAGGCAGACCCAGAACTGGTTCCGAGGAAGGACGGTACGCTCGGCTGATGGTTCCATCACCTTTAGGAAGCTAGAAACTGAGCAAGTGGCTCAAAGAATCCTGCAACTTTCAAAAGAATCCACTCAAGGATCATTCCAGCCATCTTGGGAAAAAGACATACTAACCTTGGCTCTGGAGAATAAAGAGCACCCGGGTCACATGCATGGCATGGCTGTTTCCATTCCATGGAAGTTGATTCCTTGACGATGCCGATTCATATAAGAGCTGAAGGATAAACAAAACTAAGCACGAAGCAGCCGAACGTGAACAGATGAGAATGAAGATTGTCACTGAGGTCGAAGCAACGACAAAAGAATAGATTGATATGCTTGCAGAAAGGATGGAACAACGGGTCGAGGAGCGAGTACGGGCAATGAGGCAGCAGGATGTAGCCATGACACTTGAATCTCCACTGGTTCGGCATCGGAGTAGCTATGCATCTGCACCAAATAATGATCTAGATAACATGCTCTATCAACTTGACTTCCCTACCAACAGATTTGAAGGTAACTCCCCTGGCGATGACATTCCAAAAGTGGTCCCTAGCGAGAGATACCCCATCGACGACATAGAGGTAGCCACCAAGTGCAAGCTCTTACTGCCCACCACTGTTGGCTTAAATAACATTATTGAGGTTGGCACAGGCTTGGTGTTCCCATGTGGTGGGGAACAGATGACCCACAGACTCTCGCTAGAGCCTGGTTATGCTAGGGTGTCAGTGGACATGGTATAGAGGAATTGCACGTCCCTGCCACTTCTTATTCCCCAAGAGGATGACGTCAGGACACTTGGGGAGGCCATCCACTCCTTTATCTAGTGGTCGAAGAAGTTCATAACACCGGTTACCCCTCCATCGCTTCCGTAGCCTCTGTCTCCAGTACACGATGATAGCGACTTCCCTTTTCGTTGTGCTTCGCTGAAGGTCAAATCTCCTTCTGCATAACATGAGCAATAACAATTGTCCTGCAAAACTGGCCAACAGTCTGCCAAAATGGCACCACCCGGAAAGGGCAGAGCCAGCAAACAGAAGGATGAGAAGAAGAACCTCTATCAAACACCTACGTTGCAGGTTAGTCATTACTGTTGGGGGAAAATAAACCAGCCTGAGGATAATAGTTGACGATCGCTATCAAAGGTCCCTCCAGAGCCTATAGCCTCTGGACTTAGCAGGAGGCCCTATCTCCAGAGGCTGCGAACCCCTTCAAGTCGCCTCTCCAGCACATACGAGGCCCCTCAGAAGACTCGAAGCTACAACAAGTACTCCCAGAGCCTTTGGCCTCCGAACTCAATAGGAGGCCTTATTCCCGGAGGCTACGGACCCCTTCAGGCCAACCCTCTAGTGCCCATGCGGCTTTTCAAAGCCTAAAGACATGACTAGCATTTGGATATAATATCAGGGAAGAAAGGACACCCCCTGTTGCCAACCTGACACGATGTAATAGGCGATTAATGCTGGTGCAAGGGGTGCTTATCGTGACACCCCACATGATGCAAGTCATCCTGACACCCTCGGCAGAGTGGCACCGGGCCGTAATTGGCAACTAGCTCACCCATCTGAGGGGAAGGCACCAAAATAGTTAGCACGATAGATATTTATCTTCTATGTAGGGTAAAAGGTAGTTATTCAGGATAAGGTCCAGTAATTCGGCCAGGTCCTAAATATTTTTACATCATGATAACTTGTACACTAAGCTACGTATTACCTTATAAATAGGGGGTCGTGGTCATCTGGAAGAGGAGATCAAAAAAGAGCCTACTCAACACAGCACAGAGGAGCATAATGACAAAGTTTTCCTATGATACTCCCCCTGGTCCAGTCCATATTTTTTACTATCAATATATTTGTGGTGTTCCTTCCTCTCAAACTTCGTCTCCAAGCTTGAGTCTCCTCCTTAGAAGAAACTCTCGCCGTACTTACTGGGGCAAGACGAACTCTTGCTCCTACAGCACGCCTTCCATGGGGAACAAACACAAAAGTGCCAAAGAGAGGTAAGAATCCACCAGAAAAACCACCAACGCGCTAGCCGCCACATCCACCGTTACAACCATGCAACCATATGTGTGGCTGTCTCAGCCGTGCACATCACGTATACCCTCCAGCCCCACTAGCATATGGGACGGCGTTCCTCCGTCCTTGACCAACCTATAACCTTGGGTCGGTACGGAAACTCGTTGCACCAGAAGAGGTCACGATCGAGATTGCAGCCAAGCATGTCGCCTTCTAGTGGTTCTGGGCGGTCGAACCCCGGAATGTTCCAGCCTGGACTTGGTCCCAAGGTATCTGCTTCGATAGCACCTGGGACGCCCCAGGAGAGCCAACACCTTCGGAGAATCTATCCACCCAGTGTCCTCCTCGGGCCTCCTCAGCGAAAGAAGTTCCGAAGAGGTGCAATGCTCTGGAGCATGCAGACCTCGCCAGCGCCTCCGACGCAGCCCTCGTGACGCCAACAGCAGGCGAGGAACCCCAAGTCCACCTCATCCAGAGAGGTGCAATCGGAGCCACTCCAGCTCCGAAAACTAGTTCACCAGGCGACCCCCGACGTCCTCTCCAAAGGAAAGGAGGCCGTGGGGAAACCACAGGCTCTAGGGCACGTGACCCCCGACAGTGACCTCAATGTCAGCCACAAGCTCTGGTACCCCTGGAGGCATATGGGTGCATCCTGCATGGACTAGGGCGTGGCCACAACACCAATGACTGTCGAACCTTCACGACCTTCCGGGAGGAGTACCTCGAAAGACAAGCAGGATACTTGGCCACGGAACAAACTGGCGAAGGATGGCACATGGGTCGAAAGCCTGGGGCAAACTCCCAGGAAGATCCCTAGCCCTTCGACCCCGCTCTGTTGCCATCAACTACGCTATCGACGGTGCGATATCCCTGCGATGAGGACTGAATCAGAGAACGCCATCACCAGGCTCCGGACGGGTTACCCCCGGAGCCGGGCAATGGCTAAGGGTTGAGGGGGTCGAGGACCACCTCTTCTGACTAGCCTTTGGCTCCACCTCCGACAAACGCTGTCGCTAGGCTCTGGACGGGTTACCCCCGGAGCTAAGGGCTGAGGGGGTCGAGGACCATCTAGCTGTAGGCTTTGAGGCCTTCAAGCCTCATAATTGAGGCTTTATTCTGGCAAAGGTACGCTCACTATTACCTATAGATAGTTTACCAGCTGGTCTATCTTTTGTACAGCACGATAAAAATATGTTGGAGGCCTCCAACCTTACTGCTAGAAATTTTTACAACTAGTAGCCCTTAGGTAGAAATGGTAAATCTAGATTATGTCCCTGTTTAGCAGTAAGTAGTAGAACTTAAGCTACATCTTCTTTTGACATGACTTATGAACAGTCATCTAACCTAGCTATGTCTCATACTGCAGTTAGCTGCTTATTGCCAACAGTAGACTGCAAAACTTAACTAGTACGTAACCATGCAAAACCCACACCTGTAGTTGTGCCGCATGCCTAGGTCACCCAGAGGGCAGATTTTGCCAGGGTGTCCTAGAAGGCATTGTGTAGCCTTGGCAGTGTCGAAGCCACGCCCCGGGGGATGTCCTCGAGGGCGGTGGTGCGGTGCTTTGAGGAATGCTGTCGTAAGGAATCCTTATTGCACGACATGCCTGCACACCGTAGGCACAGCAGGCATAGGTCACCACGGTGGCATCAAGCCTACGTTTCCTGGAAGGCATTGCATAGCCTCGAAAGTGTGATGCCGGTTATCAAGGGACTTCCTTGGTAATGTAGTTGCGGCGCCCCTGACTAATTTCTTCGGGAGGCGTGACATGCCCACACACCTATAGGCATTGCTTGCCTAAACCTAAAGTCACCTGAAAAGGTTTCTTGGAGGGTAGGCTTTGCCCTGGTGGGCAGTGGAGCCCACACACCTGCAGCAGCACAGCATGCCTAGGTCACCCAGGAAGGCATTGCATAGCCTTGGTAGTGTGGACGTCGCATATCATGGGATGACCTTGATGTGAGGATGCGGTGCTCTGAGGAATGCTGTCGCAAGGAATCCTTGTTGCACGGCATGCTTATATACCGCGAGCGCAAGATGCCTAGGTCATCGCCAGGGCATCAAGCCAAGGTTTCCTGGAAGGTATTGCATAGCTTCGGTTGTATAAAAGTCACGCGCCAGGACACACCCTTGGTGGATAGTGTTGTGGTGCATCCGGAGCATTTCCTCGGGAGCACAACAAGCCTACACACCGCAGGCGTAGCATGCCTAGGTCACCTGGAAGGCAAGGATGCCTAGGTTTCCTGGAAGGTATTGCGTAGCCCCGATAGTGTGTGGAGCCTTCGACGTTAATACATGCTGAAGGGGTTACAAAACCTTCGGCAAAAACAGAGAGTCTTCAAAAAGGGTACAAAACCTCCAGCAGAAACGGAGAGTCCTACAAAACCTCCGATAAAAATGGAGAGTCCTACAAAACCCCTAGCAAAAATGGAGAGTCTTACAAAAAGATACAAAACCTCCAGTAAAAATGGAGTCCTCCACAAAACCTCCGGCAAAAATAGAGAGTCCTACAAAACCTCCGGTAAAAACGGAGAGTCCTACCAAACCTTCGATAAAAACGAAGAGTCCTACCAAACCTCCGGCAAAAACGGAGAGTCCTCCACAAAACCTCTGAAAAAAAACGGAGAGTCCTATAGAACCTCCAGCAAAAACAGAGAGTCCTACCAAACCTCCGACAAAAACAGAGAGCCCTGCGAAAGCACTGGCAAAAAAGGAGAGACTTCCGAAAATCTCCAGCAAAAATGGAGAGTCCTACCAAATCTTCGAAAAACGGAGAGGCTTCCAAAAATCTGCAGGAGGTAGAGCGTCTTACAAAAACCTCCACCAAATAGTCTTGCAAAACCTCCGCCAAAACGGAGAGACTCCAAAAACCTCCACAAGACGGAGAGTCTCACCAAACCTCCGCAAAATGGAGAGAGTTCCAAAAACCCCCACAAGCGGGAATATCTTCCAAAAACCTCCGCCAGACGGAGAGGTTCCAAAAAACCTATCAGATAAAATACCCTTGCATATTGAAGGGAAGCACCTCCGTACCAGAGGGGTGCGAAGCCCACTAGCCCCCGACAAGCACAGCCAACAGACCAAAGGGGTATGAATCCCCCTCCCAACAGGAAGACGTATGGCCCGCATGACTCAAACACGTATGGCCCTGCAGTCTCATCTAAAGACATGATTCAATGTCGTTTATGAAGATCATGCTAACATTTAGTAAAATCCCACTCTGTGTGGCACGGGAAATAGTATGGTATCCCAAACTAGTTATTGCAGGAGTCAGGCAGCGTCTAAGGGCCGATGGGGTCGAGGACCACCTTTCCCATCTGGCCTTTATCTTCGCCTCTAACATGCCATCACCACGCTCTGGACGGATTACCTCTGGAGCCGGGCAGTGGCTAAGGGCTGAGGAGGTCGACGATCGCCTCTCCCGTCTGGCCTTCGGCTTCGCCTCTGACATGCTATCGCCAGGCTCCAGATGGATTAACTCCAGAGCCAAGCAGCGGCTAAGGGCCAAGGGGGTCGAGGACCACCTCTCCCATCTAGCCTTCGGCTTCGCCTCTGACACACCATCGCCAGGCTCTGGATGGATTACCTCCAGAGCCAGGCAACGGCTAAGGGCCAAGGCAGTCAAGGACCACCTCTCCCATTTGGCCTTCGGCTTTGCCTCTGACACACCGTCGCCAGGCTCCGAGTGGATTACCTCCAGAGCCGGGCAGTGGCTAAGGGCCAAGGGGGTCGAGGAACACATCTCCTGTCTGGCCATAGCTTCGCCTCCGACACGCTGTCACCAAGCTCCGGACGGATTACCTCCGGAGCAGTGCAGCGGCTAAGGGCCGAGGAGGTCGAGGACCACCTCTCCCGTTTGGGCTTCAGCTTCACCTCTGACACACCGTCACCAGGCTCCGGGCAGATCACCTCCAGAGCTAGATAGCGACTAAGGGCCGAGAGGGTCGAGGACCATCTCTCCCGCCTGGCGTTCGGCTTCGCCTCTGACACATCGTCGCTAGGCTCCAGGAGGATTACCTCCGAAGACAGGCAGCGGCTAAGGGCCGAGGGGTTTGAGGTCCACCTCTCTCGTCTGGCCTTCGGCTTCGCCTCTGACACGCCATTGCCAGGCTTCGGGCGGATTACCTCCGGAGCCGGGCAACAGCTAAGGGCCGAGGGGGTCGAGATCACCTCTGTGAGGAACTGTCCAAATAGTATTCTAATTAATCATCAGGAGGATCATTATTCATAATCACAACCTCGACGATCAACCAGAATACCATTCCGGTAGTCCCGACACGTGTTTTGTGCCCAGGATCGGAACACATGCCTTCCAACTCAAATATCACAACACAGTTTAATAGAGAGCAAGTAATTAAGCTGTATTACAATACTTAAACATGCAACTGCTTCCACAATTTACAACAAAAGAGGAACAACAACAACTACGCAGCGGAAGATAAACCTATACAACAAAAGAGTATGGAGCCGTATGCCCTTAGGCTCCATACCAAAAGCATCGGAGTTCGGAGTAGAAGGTGCTACTCCTGCCCGCCACCCTGATCGGCAGGCACAAAGTAGCCGAACACTGCCTCTTCCTCGCCAACCTGTGAACCTGAAACTTAAGGGCAGTACCCTTAGTATGAAGGTACTAGCAAGTCTTACACAGTATGAGTATATATATTCTTGACTCCAAGGATCATGCATTTAAAGCTATAGCAAGGATTAAGACATGTTTAAGTTCATTAAGCGGTAAGCAACCTAGACTCTAGGTATAAGCAACTAACTTAACCAACCACCAACTCAAACCTTGCCAACCAACTGATCAGAACAGATATATAAACAACAAGTGTATAAGAGTAAACCATTACCACCAAACCACCGACCACATACCGACCAAACCACCTAAACCAACCGTGCCACAACCCACATCGAAACTCTACGACCAAAACATGGTCGCTCAGTGGAGATAAGCGATAGTGATGCTCATGACCGAGAGCGCGGCAGTTCGAACTGATTATACACCCTGCAAGGGGATACTCCTGGACCCACACGACACAGGGACCATACGGCTTGTGCCACCCGCTAAGATGCACACAAGGGGGTACCCGTGACAACCTTTCCCAACCAGGCCCAACCATGTGGATCAACCATAGCTCGACGCGGCGGTATTATAACTACTCCCCGAGCAAACGAATACCGCTAAAAGCCCGGACTCACACCGTCTATGACGAGGCCCACATGACCACGTCTGCGAAGGTAATCAGCTCGCCTACCATTATATCAGCATGTGGTGAGTAAGGTAAGTGCTAAAGCCGACTACACCGACGGTCGGTGCTTAACCGGTGCAAGCGGTCTACGTGTCCGGGTTCCCTCCCCGAACTGCCTGAGGACTCCTCATTAGCAGATGACACCCTTAACACCGCCCACACCTCGTCTCAACTCACCACTCACCAAACTGACTCATCATCAACACAACCACAAATGTGAACAGGTAATAAGCCCTAGGCTCGCGACAACGGTGGACGCCGTCGTTGACTTCTACTGGAAAGCCTAAGTACCACTAAGCATAGCGAACTATAATTAGACCTCGATGACACCACTAGGCTCCTAGGAACAACACATGACACGTGACCGAAATGGGATAATGCATCGGCATAGGTTCTACCCAACTCGGTACCCGACACATGCAATGTATACATAAGCGTAGATAACATATTAGATTTCGAATTGACATGGTGCAATATGATAGATGCTTGCCTTGCTGCCCTAACTGCTGCCCGACACTACCTGAGTCATGATCACCACTGCGGGAACCTCCGGGGACAGCCTCGTTCGCCTCGTTCGCCGGGTCGAAGTTCCCTAAAAGAATAACGCGTGCAATGTAATGAATATGAATGTTATGAAATGAAGGATGCTCCATAGAATGCGATAACAGTGCAAATCGTCAGGGCACGAGTTCTAAAGCATCGAAGATTTTTCTTAAATGGGATTACTGTTAAACGTTTGAACACTTCGAGGATTAATTAAGCTTAACCCTATATAGAATTGTAACAACATCTAACATGTGGGTGATTATTTTTACTGAACAGGGGGTATTAAAACAAGAATAACAAAATTGGATTCATCAATTTTGGACATACCAAACTTTAACTATGAATTATCAAAGCCTAGACATATTTCATTAATTCAATAATTCACAGCACACATTTCATGGCCACTGGTATTTTTAATGGATAGATCATGTCATAACAAAACCAACAAAATTGGTTTCATGAATTTTGGAGCTATACATAATTTCCTATGCATTTTTCAAGATTTCAGCCGATTTATCAACTCAACAGATATTCATTTCCCAATTTCTGATTTCCTCTAATATTAAAATGGGCCCACGCCTTTTTCTACCAGCGCCAAACTAGCCACAGGCACAGACAGTGGGGCCGGGCCCATTTTGACTGGGGTCAAAACTGAACCCCGCCCAGCACACAGCGCAGCGTGGCCAACCAGTGGCTCGGGTTATGCCCGCCGGCGGCGAGCGGCGCAGTCCAGGTGGCCAGGAAGGGCAGCTGTGGCTCCAGCTTGCGCGTGTGGACCCAGCTGAGGCATACGTGGTCGTCAGCGATGGCGGGAGAATGGCCAGCGGTGGCGGACGGTGGAAACTACACGGCGGCGGCACGGTTTTGACGCGCCGACGGCGAACGGCGACGCAACAGAATCGGACGAGGGCGGCTATAGCTTTTACGAGGACGCACAGACCCAACGGCGTGGCCGAACACTGAGGAGCTCGGCGGTGGCTCGGCCAACGGCGTGCGCCGTAGGCGGCGGCGCACGGCTGCACGACGGAAGGCGTGCCGGCGACGGGCTAAGGCACAACGGACACACGCACTAGACTCAGCGGGGAACGGTGATGCTTACGGTGAGTTTGGTCACCGGGGAAAGGCAGCGGTTCGCCGGTTCAACAGAGAAGGGTGGAGACGGCTGCCGCCGTTGGGGAAGAAGATGCGGCCGGCTCAACCCGTGCGGAAAACGGCCGGGGGAGGAGGAGAAACGGCGGAGGAGCTTGGGGTGCTCCTCCCTACGGCTCCACTGGGCTCGGGCTCGACGGAAACCATCGGCGGCGCGGTGATTCTAGCCGGCGGCTGGTGCTGTGCAGCTTGCTCTGCTCGTGTGCCTCCCGCGTGAGAGAGCGAGCAGAGGGAGAGAAAGGGAGAGAGCCAGGCGAGAGGGCAGGGGGGGGGGAAGGATACGGTGCCTGGGCTGAGATCTTTTGGCCAGCAATTGTGGCTTGGCCACCGAAGTCAAGGATAGCTGCCGCCACTAGCTTGCTGAGAGAGCGGGAGAAGGTGGAGCAGAGAGCTGTGTGTGCGAAGGGGATGACGGGTGGGGCCGTGAACAGTGCCAGCAATGCAAATATCCCACTCCATAGACCTTAACCAAATGGAAGCCTTCCCATTGCCCAAAATTGGTAAAACAAATTTTGTTTGAAACTAAAATTCATAAGGAACCCATTTGAACTTGTTTGACCCAGAATGCTTGAGCCAATTTTGAATAAAAATTGTTCAAAGATGCTATCTTTTTCAACTTGTGATAATATTTTTGCCTTCTAAAGATTTTCCAAAAATTTGGGAAAATTCATTTATATTCTTCTCCTGGCATCTACTAATTTCTAAATTTGTCACCAGCCCTATGTTCCATAGAAGTTTTGGGAGATGCTTTACAACGCATCAGTTAAACCTGGTTTAACTAAATTCGGTTTAATCCACATTGCATGTCTATACTGCTCAAAACAAAAACAAATGATGCTAATGATGCTCATTAGCGCTTAATTACGTGTTTAGAAACTCTGGGCCATGACAACCTCCCCCGCCCAGCCTTCGGCTTCGCCTTTGACAAGCTATTGCCAGGCTTTAAACAGATCACCTCCGAAGCCAGGCAGTGGCTAAAGACCTGAAGGGTCGGGGACTACCTCCAAAGCTAGTCCCCAAAGGTTCTACATTGACTTCACTGGGTCAGAAATCTGGAACAAATTTGGAAGAAGGCCCTACCAGCATCGAGCCCGAGGAGTACGCGATAACCCGGAAGGATGAGGTCGCCACTGCTTCACTCGGCCCTCCTTAGTTACCCTATGTATCTACCACCACTAGATTCTTGAGGCCACCTCTCCGCCAGAAGGAATGAAACCGGCGATGATCTATGCGAGGGCTCGTGTCACACCCGGTTTTAACGGCCAAAACCAGATGCGGCTTATGTGTGCCCAGGATGTTCAACACACATAAGGACGTCACAGGTGAAGTAACAAAAGCAATACTTCTATTAAATAAATGTTAAACTCTTACAGCAATTGACATATATTGTCTACTATGAAGATATCTGCAGCGGAACAGAAGCATTGGTGCCCAACAACACCGCAGGCAACTGACCGGGAGACACGCGCCTAGAACGTCACAAGCTCGTCTTGATAGTCTTCAACATCTTCACTCACTGAGCAGCAGCATACATATCGCAAGTGTGAGCACATAGAGTACTCAGCAAGTGGGGGAAAGTAATGATATGCAGGCTTATATCAAGAATAGGCTAACACATGGTATTTTTGCGTAAATGCGAGTAATGAAAACATATTTGGACTCAAAAGCTTTAAGCAATTATTAAGTGAATGTAACCCAAACAGTTCAGCATCCAGCATACAAGGCTCCCCACCTTGCATAACATAACCTTCTAGTACTCCCTGTACTATAATCAAAACCACAACCATCTAGTACTCCCTGTACCAGAACCATAACCACAACTATCTAGTACTCTCTGTACCAGAACCATAACCACAACCAAACTCATAACCACAACCCACTAATCACAACCCACTAATCATGTGAGGATCCAAGTCTCTCATATCCGTGAGCACGGCTGTTATAACAGTTTTACACTCTGCAGAGGTTGTCCAACTTTACCCACGAGTCAGTGAATTCCATGTTGCCGTGTTTGCAAGACACTTAACACACACCAGTGGTGTGCCGCCAAGAATCACTGTATGACACTTTCCACTAACCAGAGACTAATCCAGTGCATGTCTGCCCACTAGGTTTCACCGCCAGGCTTTACGCAAGCAACAGCTCCTACCCAGAAGCCCCCTTTTGTGCTGACCCAACGCACACTGGACAGACTCTAATCAGTATGTCACACTTTACCCATATCAGCCTCGTGGTTGGTACGTTACTTCTTGGGTTGTCGCTCCACGAACCGGTCCTTACTTATTAGGTTACTTGAGCAAACACTAAACCAACATCATAACCATGACAACCATCCAAACCGCTTTGCTCAAGACCTAAGATTCCATGTTGCTAAAACATTATCATGTTAACCATTGTTGCATATGTTCATTAGTCAAGATTATGGCACTTCCCTGTATCCCAAAAGCATGGCTAAGCAATCTACCCACAAAGACACCTAACCATAAACCATCTAGGTTCCAAGGGATGATAAGGAAAAATCTAGGAAAAACTCTAACATAGGTGACTACCCATCATATTGACTCTGCATGCAATTTTGTAAAACAAAACATTTGAAAACATAGGTTCAATATGATCAAGGACACTTGCCTTCTCCTTGCTGCTCAGTGTTGTCGAAATCTTGGTCTTGAAGTCCCTCGAACTGCTCCAGAACGTTATCAACTAATCGCGAGAACTACCGACAAACAACACAAAAGAAACACTAAGAACAACATACCAAACATCATTAAAACACTTTAAAAACACTATGGTTGGATAAGGATGATTTTAGAAACGTTTAGACGCAAGAATCGTCTAAATCAGAGTTAAGATGAAAAGCGAACAGCTTTCGAGAGATGGATTAGACTGAAAAGGAAATGCTGATTTTCCGGAACTATCTTTCTATGGGAAAGGCTTTATTGCACAATCACTGTGTCAGGCTTGACAATTTCATTGTGCAAGATTCAAAAAGTGTAGGGCAGACTAGACTTCACTGACTAGGTTAAGGAGAATGATGTGGCGCTGACTTGGTATGCTATGCAAGTACCATCTTGGATTAAAGAAGGGATATACTAAGGTCTAGTATCGATCACCTATGATAGATCAAAAAGGCAGAAGGTTGCGCTTCTAGGTTAAGGATACTACTAGTCACTCTATGTAGCGGTGGTGGTTCGGGTTTTGTCGGAGATGGCGATCGGGCATGTGGCTACAGACATCGATGTCAGCTTCGGTGGTGTTTCAGTAAAACAAGGGAAGCATGGCGTAGAACGCGGAAAGACTAACTCAACGGTATGGTTGGTTTTGGAAGGGGTCATCCGAGGTAGCGGCAAAACAGCGATGACTGATGTTAGGTTTGGTGGTGACCATGAATAGATGTAGGAACGAAGACGCTCGCGTTCCTAGAGATTGGCTATGAAATTTGAGAAACCATTTGAACAAGGATGTTCATATAACTCGGGAACACAATGCTATGGCATGGGTTTTGGGTAGATCATCCATTGAGAGGAAGAACGATCAGCATAGATGAAACAGGTGATGGCTGCGACATGCTATGGTTGGCATTGGCGTCCTAGTCGTGTCGCTGCACAAACGGGGATGGGCTCCTAGGGTAATGTAGAAGACTCCATGTGACACACCGTGACGTGGTTGGTGCATCCATACGGCTTTCGGATTGACGGGGAACGCGAATGCAAATCCAGTGCGCGTGCAGAACACGTCCAGAAACCGGACAGCGGGTATGTTGACCTTGATTTCGATAGTTTGGCTAATCTACTGGCCAAACCGGTTGGTGAGGGTGTGGGAAACATCATGGGGCATGCACCGGTGAAAGGGCTTGGTGATTTGACCACTGATTGGTTGGGAAAATCGATGCCAATCAGCTACAGCGCGGCTGTCTTGCGGCTGTCCGCGACGGTGACGACCATAGCGGCATCGATCGGGCTTTGATCGGGGCTAGGGCTTTGCTAGGGACTTAGTATGATGCTAAAACAGTAGTAAGGTAGGAGAAGAAGGGGTCCTCACCTTGCTTTGATGGTGGAAGAAGGAGGATTCGCGGAGAAGACGACGTAGCGCATCACCGGCGGCGGCGGCGACTCCGGCGAACGGCGGCGCTCCGGCGACGCACGGGCAGGGTAGCAGCGACTTCTAGGGCTTAGGGGCATGGAATAGAGGTAGGAGAGGGCATGCAACTCATATATATAGGGCTAGGGACGGCTGGTTGAGGTAGAGTCCAAACCGAACACGAGTTGGATTCGAGTCCGAGTCGGTTACGATTTCCTTTTTCGCAGCTCTGTATTGCGAGGATGATATCTCCATCGTCCGGACTCCAAATTGGATGTTTCTTGATTCTAAATTATAGTACTCGAAAAGATCTACAACTTTGGTAGTCATTGGAACTTCTGAAAACGTCATCTTGATTTCCAAAAATATGTCACAAGATAAACTGTTTGAACTCGGACTTCTCTGCGCAGCACTGATTTCGGGGGCCATAACTCCCAGCTCCATTATCCAAAAGATTACTTCCATAGGTTCAAATCGAAGCTCTCGATGAAACCTACAACTTTGTTATTGTCAAGATTTTCATTTGAGGCCGTTTTGAACTCCAAAACGTCATGTAAAGATGAGGCTGTCCAGAACCTCGCGAAAATTTACAGATTTCGTGGATCCTTTGTTGGGCCATCTAGAAGACTTAGCTAAGGGTTTAGACTTGAGCAAGATTGAGCCCAAAGATATTTTAGATATATCAAGGGTTTAGAAAAGAACTTTTGCAGAGAAATTTGAATAGGATTTGAATTTAAATTGAGTTTGGAGTGAATTTGAGAGAAACGAAAAAGATGAGGTTGAACAAGAATAGGAGTAGATAAGGAATTTAAATTTGGATTTGGATAGAATTTGAGAAAGAGGGGAGATTGAGTTTAAACAAGGATTTGGATAAGATTTGAATTGACCTGGAGAAAGATCAGATATGATCAAGGATTGAATAGATGATGAATTCAAAGATTTTGAATTCCAACCATTAAGATCCTTAACTTATTCACTACTGAGTTTTGTAAAAACCTTTTCAAAATCTTTTTCACTCAAAACACCAAAGAGAAAGAAAAGGAAAAGAACTCTAATGCATTTACCTGGCTCCTAGCAAAACTCAGCATGCAATGCACACAAACTAATAACCTATATTGATTGATTGATTAAGAAAATAGGTTTTAAACCTATACTACTAGTGAAGCTATTCAATAATCTTGGAAAATTTTAGAAATTTGAGAAATCTGGAAATCAGGATGTTACAGCTCGGTACCTTGGTCATCCAAAAAACTAGCCATCGTTACGAATTGGCGAAGAAGCGCGGCTCGAAGGCACAAAGGCACACATACATGTGGTCCCTTGCTCGAAGGATCCCCTTATACTTTGGCCCAAAAAGAGATACAATCGCCTCCAAAGGTCCAAATTATATTATTAAACAAATTGTGCATCCGGAGGATGTGTACAAAGAAGCAAATAGTACAAAGGCCGCTGTAAAGGAGACATCGTCGCCAGGCTCCGAGCGGATTACCTCCAGAGCTGGGCAATGGCTAAGGGCCGAGGGGGTCGAGGAACACATCTCATGTCCGGCCTTCAGCTTCGCCTCCGACACGCCGTCACCAAGCCCTGGATGGATTACCTCTGAAGCAGTACAGTGGCTAAGGGCTGAGGAGGTCGAGGACCACCTCTCCCGTCTGGCCTTTAGCTTCGCCTCTAACACACCATCGCCAGGCTCTGGGCGGATCACCTCCAGGCTAGATAGCAGCTAAGGGCCGAGAGGGTCGAGGACCATCTCTCCTGCGTGGCGTTCGGCTTTGCCTCTGACATATCGTCGCTAGGCTCCGGGAGGATTACCTCTGGAGCCAGGCAGCGGCTAAGGGCCGAGGGGGTCGAGGTCCACCTCTCTCTTCTGGACTTCGGCTTCACCTCTGACACGCCATTACCAGGCTTCGGGCGGATTACCTCTGGAGCCGGGCAATGGCTAAGGGCCGAGGGGGTCGAGGACCACCTCTCCCACACAGCCTTCAGCTTCGCCTCCGACAAGCTGTCGCCAGGCTTTAAACAGATCGCCTCTGAAGCCGGACAGTAGCTAAAGACCTGAAGGGTCCGAGACTACCTCCAAAGCTTGTCCCCAAAGGTTCTACATGGACTTCACTGGGTCAGAAATCTGGAACAAATTTGGAAGAAGGCCCTACCAGCACCGAGCCCGAGGAGTACGCGATAACCCGGAAGGACGAGGTCGCCACTGCTTCACCCGGCCCTCCTTAGTTACCCTATGTATCTACCACCACCAGATTCTCGAGGCCACCTATCCGCCAGAAGGAATGAAACCAGCGATGATCTATGCAAGGGCTCGGTACCTTGGTCATCCAAAAAACTAGCCATCGCCTACGAATTGGCGAAGAAGCGTGGCTCGAAGGCACGAAGGCACACATACATGTGGTCCCCTGCTCAAAGGACCCCCTTATACTTTTGCCCAAAAAGAGATACAATTGCCCCCAAAGGTCCAAATTATATTATTAAACAAATCATGCATCCGGAGGATGTGTACAAAGAAGCAAATAGTACAAAGGCTGTTGTAGAGGAGACAAATCCCGAGAGAGCAAACCAGGGGAAGAAAGAGTACAAGATGGCAAAATAAAACTATGACCCGCCGAATAGCCATAGTCGAACGGCAAAACAAAGATGTCCACGAAGCACCCCTGAAGGCCACCTTCGCCTCCTATGGATCCTGGCAGGGGCCCCGCATGGAGCGGCGTATGCACCTCATCCGTGGCCTGCCGCCATAGAAACTGATGCAGTAGCCAACCCACAAGTTGTCAGAAGATGAGGAAGAAACCGAAGGGGCCACTGTTGGGTCCTCCTCCCACTTCTTCCCAGCCCTCGCCGCCAATGTCCGCTCCTCCTCATCACTCTCCCTCCATAGGATATCCCAGTCGATCTCTACATCGTCATCAGAAATATCAATGATCTCGACAGGCATGGTCTCCCGAACCGGGGGTTGGGCCGGGGCAACAGGGAGCTATCCACCCCATAGGGACGGAAGCTTGATGGCCTTCGGTGCCACCTCCGGTGGCCGAAATAGCCCAGCCCCAGTAGAAGTAGTCAAGATCATTGATGTTTCCGAAGAGGATGGGGAGGCGGACAATACCATATTCAAAGTCAAGTTAAGTGCTCGTTCGTGGGGCGGCGATAGATCCAGCCGAATGACCCCCGCTTTATACACAGGTCGAGCAGCCACGTACACCCAAGAAAAGAAGCGAAACCAACATCGTGTCACTCCACGATGTCCCTCATTAATCTCTGGGGGGCCGTGGCCATATCCTGGTCGTTCCACTAACACATGGCAACATCCCACAGCAACGCCTCATTTTCTTGCATGAACGTCCCATCACATTAATGACCTAGACTCCTTTCAGCACCTGCCAGGAGGGTGGGCACAAGTGTCACACCCGGTTTTAAGACCAAAACCAGATGTAAATTATATGTATGCCAGGATCAGTTATTCAAACATATAACAACTTCATTAGTGTAACAGACACAATGCTTCTTATTACAACACTAAATTATTACAAAATGACCACACACGGGTCTAAAGAAAAGAACACCACAGCGGAAAAAGGAACGGCGTAACTCCAAGCCAACAGGCAGCCGACCGAGAGTTCCACAAGCCTAGAACTCGACATCATCCTCGGGGATGTCGTCCTCAGGAAATTTTTCAAAGGTTTCACCTTCTGAAACAGCAAGCGTGAGTATTTCCAATACTCAACAAGTGGGGGAAAACATTTAATTTGATATGGTGGCTTGAAACAAGGCTTCCTATTCCCTAGGGTTTCATTTGCATAAAAGCCGATTTTTAGCCCTGAACTATGGAAAACAAATTTTTATTTTAACCGGGAAAAGATGTACCAAAGATTTTCTTTAACCTCCGGGAATTCAACCCAATTCCCAAAGATTTTCTTTAACCTCCAGGAATTCAACCCAATTCCCAAACCAAGAAAAACAGCCATCCGACTAATCATGTGAGGGTCCATGCTGCTCATAACTGTGAGCACGGCTGAATATTCAGTTTGAAACTCTGCAGAGTTTGTACACTTTACCCACGAGTCGTGATCTTCTCTGTTGCCGGCACCTGATGGTACCTTACACACTTCCGGGGTGTGCGCCAAGAGATCACTACGAGGCTTTTCCAGAGAGTCTCCCAGTATGCACTTGCCCACTGAGGTTTCACCGCCGTACATAAGTGGAGTAACCCTCCACCCCAGAAGCCCCCTCTTGTGCCGGGTAGAATCGGGAAGTAACCCTTCCTTATCTACACATCCGATTGGCTCATACAACACTGGGAGAACATCTAGTTACTAAGCCAAGCCATACCATATTGGTCTCGTGGTTGCTCTGTTTGCCATGGATGTTCGCTCCACGAACCGGTCCTTAAAATGGGTTGGGCAAGACCTCCAATAACCCCATAAGGGTATACTACCAAACAATCAACCATGCTGGGAAAAGTAGCCCTTTCTTGCTCAAAACCCCAATTATCTTTGTTGTTAACTCCCTTAACAACATCAGTTTTCATGATATTGTTCCTATATCAATTTTTAGTTCATAACTCAAGATTCTTCACCTACACGCTACATGTTCATCTAAAGCATGGCTAAGCATAAACATGATGATCTTGTATGGATAAAACATCTATATCTAACACTAGTATTTGCTATACTACCCATTTTTGTAAAACAGCATGCATATTTGACAAAGACTAGCTTTATGTAAAAACTGGGTTTACAACATGGTCAAGACACTTGCCTTCGTCCAAGTGTTGCACAGGTCCTTCAAAATCTTCCTCTTGAAAGTTGCCGAACTCCTAGACTGAATCGTCTACACGAGCACACAATCTAACATAAGAACAGTACACCAAACATTCCTAAAACTAGATAAAACCCTATAAATAGAATCTACACGTCACTACGAGAATACGAGCGGAAAGATCGCCTAAATCGGAGCTACGAGCAAAAAGTTATGATCATTTGAAATTCCAGGGGTGTTTCTGCAAAATTTCCTTATTATCAGAGAAAATCCGAATTGTTTTTATACTGGAAATTGGATTTATGACATCATAAAGTGAAACAGATTTATTTCTCGAAACAAAATCGTATGGAAAAGGTCTACGGGACCATGGACCACGGCCTGGAAGGCTGGTCCATGCCTACGGTGCACCGGATTCAAAAGGGGGTTTGCACCAAATAATCTGGGCCGTTGGATCTTGATCGGGCGGCCGAGGTTGAAGGGGACTTGGCCGGCGACATAGGAATTAAATTTCTAGAAAAATTTCTAAGTTGCAACACTAGATTAAATTTCTAGAAAAATTTTAAATTATTGCAAAAATTTGAATTTTGGGTGTTACAACAAGACCCTAGATGAACCCATGCATTATCCAGTCAGAAATGTGCCAGTGACACATCCCATCCTACTGTCCTTAAACTGGCAAATGTGGGGATTCCCCAATCCCAAACGTAATCCCCCACTCTGACAAACTCAAATGATGAGAAGACCCATCACCAAAAAAGTTCAAAAAATCTAAATCGGCCTCGGCACAGACCTTGGAGCGCATCACCTCCACCGATGCCCCTCCGGCTTCGAGTCCCGATATCGCATACTCCAACTCCAACAATCTCCAGAACGTACCTCCTCTGCTGATACGTCTTCGATCTTTGACTCCGAATTCGATGCTAGCTGCACTTCCGGCCTCAACATAACCCTAGGGTGTGCCGCCATCACCAATGCACCATCAAGCATTGAGCTTCACCATCAACGCTTGTAGTTCCCACCAAAATGCTCCTCAGGAACAGGGAAAGGCCTTCAGGCATTCTTGTTGCAAACCTAGGCTGGAGTTGGTTTTCCTCTACATCCTTTCACCCCTCCAAATGTTGAGGCCAGAGAATAAGGGGGTACTGTTGGGGGAAAATAAACCAGCCTGAGGATAATGGTCGATGATCGCTATCAAAGGTCCTTCCAGAGCCTTTGGCCTCTGGACTCAATAGGAGGCCATATCCCCAAAGGCTGTGAACCCCTTCAGGCCACCTCTCCGGCACGTACGTGACCCTTCCAAAGACTTGAAGCTACAACAAGTACCCCCAGAGCCTTCAGCCTCCGAACTCAATAGGAGGCCTTATTCCTGGAGGCTGCGGACCCCTTCGGGCCACCCCTCCTGTGCCCATGCAGCCCTCCAAAGCCTAAAGGCGCGATCGGCCTCCAGAGATAATATCAGGGAAGAAAGGACACCCCTTACAGCTGACTTGACGTGAGGTGATGGGCGATTAATGCCGGTGCAAGTGGTGCTTATCTTGATACCCCCACATGATGCAAGTCGTCCTGACACCCTCGGCGGAGCGACACTGTGCCATAATTGGCAACCGGCTCACCCCTCAGTGGGAGGCACCAAAATAGTTACCACGGTAGATATTTATCTTCTATGTACTGTAAAAGGTAGTTATCTAGAATAAGGCCCATTAATTTGGCCAAGTCCTAGATATTGTACATTGTGATAACTTGTACACTAAGCTACGTATTACCTTATAAATAGGGGGTCATGGTCACTTGGAAGAGGAGATAAAAAAGAGCCTCCTCAACACAGCACGGAGGAACATAATCACAAAGTTTTCCTGTGATACTCCCCTTGGTCCAGTCCATATTTTTACAATCAATACATTTGTGGTGTTCCTTCCTGTCAAACTTCGTCTCCAAGCTTGAGTCTCCTCCCTAGAAGAAACTCTCACTGTACTTTCTGGTGCAAGATGAACTCTTGCTCCAAGAATTACTAGGCAAGAAAGCATTAGAGCAATTGGGCTGGGCAAGTATGATTCTGCATGTCCTATACATGAAGAGGTTCCATGAGGAGAAACATCTTTTCCATTGTTTCGGTGCCAAGTACCAGCGGCAACATTTCCTAAAACCAGCTGGATCCTTCCTCGTGACCTTTGAGGATTTATTCCTCCTATACCATCTTGACAAGTTGGACGTTGGTCTAGTGAGATGATAGACACTGTAAGTGTTATTAATTGTGGTTTATGCTTAATGAACCACCTAACTCATTGATATGCTCATTCATCTATATTACTCTTATGTATAGACTTACGATTCAAGAAGCCAGGAGAGAGCATCCGGGAATTGGATTCCTCGACCCATATGTCGTATGTGGGTCAACGATCACTTGGTCTCTGAGGGAGGTCAAAAAATACGTCACGGAGGCCGTGGTTGCTCTCTGTGAATCAAAGGACCTTATTCTTCTATCGTACAACTATCGGTACCATTGGATGCTAGTTTGTCTCTATACACATAATCAACACTGCACATACTTTGACTCGATGTACTATGACCCAGATAGGTATTCAGATCTAACAGATTTGTTGACAAGGGCGTTCGCGAAGTATGTTTCGATGGGTGAGATTGTATGGAGAGATAAACCCTCGGTGACCCACCAACATAAGTTCTCGGTAATAATTCCTCCATCATAATAATATGCATTCCATAGAACTAAATGTACGGTGCACAAATTTCTGCAGTGTCACAGGCAGCCACAGGGCATCAACCTTTGTGGGTTCTACGTTGCTCAGTATATGCTGCAAATCGTTGGCTCTAGTCCGCTAATATATCTGCCAGTTAGTGTAATTATAGTATATTAAAATGCATTTTTCGTCGTTGTGCCTAACTATTTTAATTTTCTTCTATAGACATATAAATTTCCTATAAATAATCTCATGAAGGATAGTCTCATGTATATTAAAAAATGGCTCATCTGTTTCATACTTGCGGAGATCATATAGGAGAGCGATGAATTTCATGATCGCAACAACTTTAGGAGCTAAGGTTTGTAATCTCAACAGAAGCAAGTCATTTCAATATATTGAAAATGCTTGCATCTTGCGGTCTATTGATGTATTAAACCTTTATTGCTAATGATATAGAAAATATCACACCCAATTTTAATGGCCAAAACCAGATGTGGCTTATGTGTGCCCAGGATGTTCAACACACATAAGGACGTCACAGGTGAAGTAACAAAAGCAATACTTTTATAGAATAAACATTAAACTCTTACAGCAATTGACATATACTATCTTCTACGAAGATATCTGCAGCGGAACAGAAGCACTGGTGCCCAACAACATCGCATGCAACCTACCGGGAGACACGGGCCTAGAACTTCACAACCTCGTCTTGATAGTCTTCAATATCTTCACTCACTGAGCAGCAGCATACATGTCGTATGGTATAGGAAAAATAGCAAGTGTGAGCACATGACGCGCTCAGCAAGTGTGGGAAAAATAATGATATGCAGGCTTATCTCAAGAATAGGCTAACACATGGTACATTTGCGTAAATGCGAGTAATGAAAACATACAAGGCTCCCCACCTTGCACACCACAACCGTCTAGTACTCCCTGTACTACAACCAAAACTACAACCATCTAGTACTCCCTGTACCAGAACCATAACCACAACCATCTAGTACTCCCAGTACCAGAACCACAACCACAACCACAACCAAATCCATAACCACAACCCACTAATCATGTGAGGATCCAAGTCTCTTATATCCATGAGCACAGTTGTTATAACAGTTTTACACTCTGCAGAGGTTGTCCATCTTTCCCCACGAGTCAGTGAATTCCATGTTGCCGTGTTGCGCAAACACTTAACACACGCTAGTGGTGTGCCGCCAAGAATCACTGTATGACACTTTCCACTAACCAGAGACTAACCCAGTATGTGTTTGCCCACTAGGTTTCACAGTCAGGCTTTACACGAGTTCAACTCCTACCCAGAAGCCCCCTTTTGCACTGACACAACACACACTGGATAGACTCTAATCAGTATGTCACGCCTTACCCATTTCAGCCTCGTGGTTGGTACGTTACTTCTTGGGTTGTTGCTCCACGAACCGGTCCTTACTTAGGTTACTTGAGCAAATACTAAACCAACATCATAACCATGATAACCATCAAAACCACTTTGCTCAAGGCCTAAGGTTACATGTTGCTAGACCATTAACACATTAACCACCATTGTTGCGTATGTTCATTAGTCAAGATTATGACACTTCCCAACATCTCAAAAGCATGGCTAAGCAATCTACCCATAAAAGATACCTAACCATAAATCATATAGGTTCCAAGGGATGATAAGGGAAAATCTAGGGAAAACCCTAACATAGGTGACTACCCATCATATTGACACTGCATGCAATTTTGTAAAACAAAACATTTAAAAACATAGGTTCAAGATGATCAAGGACACTTGCCTTTTACCCAATGATGCTCAGTGTTGTCAAAATCTTGATCTTGAAGTCCCTCGAGCTGCTCTGGAACATTATCGACTAATCGCGAGAACTACCGACAAACAACACAAATGAAACACTAAGAACAACATACCAAACATCATCAAAACACTTTAAAAATACTATGGTTGGATAGGGATGATTTTAGAAACGTTTAGGCACAAGAATCGCCTAAATCGGAGTTAAGATGAAAAGAGAATAGCTTTTGAGAGATGGATTAGACTGAAAAGGAAAATATCTCCCTATGGGAAAGGCTTTATTAGGCAATCACTGTGTCAGGCTTGACAACATCCTTATGCAAGATTCATGAAGTGTAGGGCAGACTAGACTTCACTGACTAGGCTAAGGAGAATGATGTGGTGCTGACTTGGCATGCTATGCAAGTAACATCTTAGAATAAAGAAGGGATACGCTGAGATCTAGTATCGACCAACTATGATGGATCAAAAAGGCCGAAGGTTGCGCTTCTAGGTTAAGGATACTACTGGTGACTCTATGTAGCGGTGGTGGTTCGGGTTTCGTCAAAGATGGCGATCGGGCGTGTGGCCACAGACATCAATGTCCGGCTTCAGTGGTGTTTCAGTGAAACAAGAGAAGCATGGCATAGAACGCGGAAAGACTAACTCAACGGTATGGTTGGTTTTGGAAGGGGTCATCCGAGGTAGCGGCAAAACAACAATGACTGCTGCTAGGTTTCGTGGTGACCGCGAACAGATGCAAGAACGAAGACGCTCGCGTTCTAGGAGATTGGCTATAAAATTTGAGAAATCGTTTGAATAGAGATGTTCATATATCCTGGGAACACAATGTTATGGCATAGTTTTGGATAGATCATCCACTGAGAGGAAGAACGATCAGCAGAGATGAGACGGGTGATGGCTGCGACGTGCTGTGGTTGGCAATGGCGCCCTGGTCGTGTCGCTGCACAAACGTTGATGGGCTCCGAGCGTCATGTAGAAGACTTGATGGTACACACCGTGACGTGGTTGGTTCATCCATACGACTTTCAGATTGACAAGGAACGCGAATGCAAATCCGGTGCGGGCCCAGAACGCGTCCAGAAACAGGACAGCGGGTATGTCGACCTTGATTGCGGTGGTTTGGCTACTCTACTGGCCGACTTGGTTGGTGAGGGAATGGGGAACATCATGGTACATACACCGGTGAAAGGGCTTGGTGGCTTGACCTCTGGTTGGTCGGGAACATCGATGCCAATCGGCTATAGCGTGGTTGTCCCGCGGCTGTCCGCGACAGCGACGATCGTGGCGGCGTAGATCGGGCTTTGGTTGGGGCTAGGGCTTGGCTAGGGACTTAGTATATGATGCTAAAACAGTATTAAGGGAGGAGAAGAAGGGGTCCTCACCTTGCTTGATGATCGAGTGTAGGAACGAGAATGGCGACTACAGGGGGGGGGGGTGAATAGGCGCCTCAACAAATTTCTTTTCGAAATGGATGAGCTTTTCCTATTTCTCACCCAACACACCTCAAAACGCTCAAGCGGAAGCAAAAGAATTAAAGAGACAAAGCAAGAAGACTACTTCCATGGCAACATGACTCCACAGATGGAATATCAACCATAGGTTCCATTCAGGACTATTCCATGTGTCTTTGTGCACAAAAACTTGCAACTTTCAAAGAAACTAGATAAGATGGATACCAGACAAGGTTATCCTCCAGGATGATAGTCTAGTGGCAAGGAGACTCAAGACCCGCTCAAATACATGAGTATGTGAGTATTTAAGCCACTAGCATCAAGAAAAACAACCCTGCAAAGGTGAAATATTGCAGCTCAAAGAAAAAGATCACCGGGCAAGAAACCTCTCCAAATTGATGATCTAGAGGCAAGGGTACTCAAGACCCATGAGCATACACTCGTATGTGAGTTTTTATGCCTCTAGCAACAAGAAGAATGATCTCACAAGGTGCTGAAATTTCAGCCCAAAAACCAAAACGAAAATCAAAACCGAAAATAGAAAAGCTTGCAAACTTGCAAGGGAACCAATAGAGGAAAACTAGAAGGAGGGGAATTCAAGCATATGCAAAAACATAAACTTAATTACTCAAAGAGTTCAGCCCTATTTTAGACAGATTACAAAGATTTATCTCTCAAAACTCTCACCTATTACATAGGCTAAGCACTCATCCTTCTCTCCTCTAAAAACCTAGCTCTAAGGCTCTCAAATGAGTGGCACAAGGGGTCTCAAGTGGCTGGTTCAAAGCTCTCTCTAGCCCTACCCCTCTATTTATAGAACTAGAAAACTTGGCCCTTAAGTTTCCTAACTTTTCCCCAAAATACCCCTCTCTTGTAGCGCACTCCTATCTACCACCGAGGGCATTTTGGTCTATTTTCTTCTCCATTCATCGGACGGCCGTGGCGCCTTCTCGACTTAGCTTCGCCTCGACGCAAACTTCATGATGGTGCCACATACTCCTCCAGTCCTCCCACAGTTTTGAGGCCAAACCGTGAAACCGCCTGCACGCTTCTCAAAACGTGACTCAACGCCTTGCTTACACCTTAAGCAAGCGCTTCGATGTCGACGTGTGTACTCCGTCATGCGATCCTGACTGCCAGCAAGTCTCTCCCCTCCCGATCCCTCGGCCCTCCTTGTCACTTACACCGGCATCCCCTTCGCTTGACTTTGTCAACACGCCGTCTCCATCCGCCTTCAATGCTTTGCTTGACCTCCACGTGTTCAGCTAGGATCACCCTTGACTCCGCCCGGTCTCCTTGATCATCTGGCACCAAGCACTCCACTTGGCCCCGATCATCCCGCCGTCGACCGCCAAGTTGCATCCATCACCTGCACACCATGAGATAAGCAAACACATATCTCCAACTCCAATTCCAATTAGTCCATAATCATTATGCTCAAATGAAATCTCAAATCAATTCAAATCACATCAAAGCTCATGCAAAACCAAAGATCATCAAACCAAATAAATGACAATATCAATCACTCATCACAAGAAAACCAAGGCACATTTCAACTTGGTTTCTCAATCTCCCCCTTGATGAGTGCATTGACAACCCGCAAAGCACAAAGATTTTGGTTTGAAGAAATTAAAACAAGATAAGCTCATCCAAGTGACCAAAAACTCGAGAAAGAGCAAAATATGTCACTTGGCATAAGAAAGGTTGCAAAAGCCCTAGGAGCGGTAAAGACGAGCCAAAAACCTCAAAAGAGCAAGAAAAACTCAAAAAACCAAAACACATCCCTTTATTGAATATTTGAGCATAATATTTTTGGGCATATTTTCTCCCCCTTTGGCAATGCAAACATCAAGGATAACAGACTATGCAAAAGATGTGCAAATGAAATGCAAGCCTACAAAGCTTCACATATAGATCATAAAGCACTTGCAAGAACTAGAGATGCCAAAGGACTATGATAAGTAAATAATATAACTCAAAGGCGCACAAAGTCTCGAAGTGAGTTCATGTCACAAGCACAGGGAGTGAAGCAAGTTTTGATCATGTTGTTCAATTATCCAAAAGATGTCACCACAAAAGCATCCACAGTTTCATGATCAGTGCAAAGATTAGAGAAACTAGTGTTATGTCAAGTTCAAACTATGCAACCAAGTTCAACCTGACGGGCTATGCAAACACCCACATATCAATCCAAGCCTTAGTTTGACAACATGAAAAAGAACATTCTTAGCACATTAAAAAGCACAAGTTAACTTTCTCATTGATCATTTAACTATCCTCAAGTGAGTTTTAAGCAACCATGGGTTCACTTCTTTGGCAAACCACATGAAGCCTTAAGCCACCGTATTGGATTCAATTTTAGCTCCAAACTTGATCATTCATTTTATTAACTCAACATAGAATTTCAAGATATGCAATTTTTCACAAAGGCAAAACAAGTTGTGCCTTTGCGACACAAAAGAGCACATGCTCTCCCAAGGGTTAATCATGGGCTAAACATTTACATAGACAAAGGTCAAAGACCCCCAATCCGCTGAACTGAACAAAGTGGCCTAGCACAAGCTTTTCACAAAACTAGCCCTAATTTAAGCACTGATTAAGCTAAAGCAAATACTCAAGGGTGACAAGAGATCATGTTCGTATTTCAAGTTTATTCTTTAGAAAAGACAAGCTTGCTCAACAGATTTTATGCCATGTTTCAGTAAGAGACTAAGCTTGCACAAATTGTTATACATCTACTACACTTAGCACAAAATTCACAACTAGTACAAGAAAGTGCAAAGAACATATAAGTGAAGCTTGCTAACATGATTATATTACAAAATGCTATGCAATCCAAATGCAATAAAAGTAAGATAGAGTATGTACAAAGGCAACTCCCCCTCACACAATGCCATACGGATGACACACACCAAGCTCTAGAAAGGCAAACCTTGTTGCATCTAGAGGCTTAGTAAAGATATCGGCTAGCTGGTGTTGGGTATCTATGTAGCTCAACTCAATGTCTCCCTTCTCATTATGGTCTCTCAGAAAGTGGAATCTCACATCTATGTGTTTGGTTCTGGAGTGTTGAACTGGGTTATTGGCTAAGTTTATAGCACTGGTGTTATCACACAAAAGTGGCACACTCTTGAAATCTAACCCAAAATCCCTCAAGGTAGCAACCATCCACAAAATCTGTGAGCAACAGCTAGCAACAGCTACATATTCAGCTTCAGCAGTAGACTGCACAACGCTAGACTGCTTGCGAGAAGACCAACACACAAGATAAGTACCTAAGAAATGACAAGTACCAGAGGTACTCTTCTTGTCAATTCTATAACCAGCAAAATCCGCATCCGAAAAACCTCGAAGAGAAAGCGAAGAGGAAGCAGAAAACCAAAGCTCAAACTCGAGAGTGTGCTTGAGATACCTTAGAATGCGCTTCACCGCTTGGCGGTGAGACATCCTCGGTGAAGCTTGGAAGCGAGCACACAAGCAGACGGTGAAATGGATGTCGGGTCTTGTCGCTGTCAGGTACAGAAGAGAGCCGATCATGCTCCTGTACTCCCACTGGTCCACCTCCTCGCCATCTTCATCAGGATCAAGCACGGTCAAGGTAGCCATCGGTGAAGCCAATGGCTTTGCATCGCTCATGTCGAACTTCTATAGCAAATCCTTGGTGTACTTCGTCTGATGGACGAATGTACCTTGCTTGCATTGCTTGATTCGCAGCCCAAGGAAGAAGTTGAGCTCGCTCATCATCGACATTTCGAATTCCCTGCTCATAGTTTCTGCAGACTTGGCCACAAGTGCATGAGAAGAGCCACCAAAAATAATATCATCCACATAAATCTAAACAAGTAAGAAATCATTGCCATGCCTAAGAGTGAACAAAGTTTTATCAGCTGACCCCATCACATACCCATGCCCTAGCAAGAAAGACCTAAGCCTATCATACCACCTAGGTGCCTGCTTAAGTCCATACAAAGCTTTCTGAAGCTTGTATACTCTATGTGGGTATTTGGGGTGCTCAAAGCCTTGGGGTTGCTTGACATAGACCTCTTCCTCTATAATGCCATTTAGGAAAGAACTCTTAACATCCATTTGATACAACTTGAAACCTCGGGATGCCGCAAATGAAAGAAGGATTCTAATGGCTTCTAGTCTATCTACTGGTGCAAAGGTTTCTCCAAAGTCTATCCCCTCTACCTGAGTGAAACCCTGAGCCACTAGTCTAGCCTTGTTTCTCACTACAGACCCATCCTCCCCTTGTTTGTTTTTGAAAACCCATTTGGTGCCTATGGTGTGAAAATTAGGGGGTGGCTCTACAAGGACCCAGACTTGGTTTCTCTCAAAGTTTTCAAGCTCTTCATGCATGGCATTGACCCAACTCGAATCAGATAAAGCATGCCCAACATCATGGGGCTCAAAAGAAGCAACGAATGCAGAATCAGTAAAATGAGCATGAGAAGCAGACTTGGACCTCGTTACCCTCTTCTCAAGATCTCCGATCATCATGTGTGGAGGGTGTCGCCGTTGAATGTGTTGAGCGGCCTCACACCTAGAGGTGAACTCCCCCTCAACCTGTGTGGGAGGCTCGAGAGTAGCCGAAGTGGAAGTAGAGGCTGCAGGACCCTCTGCTGGAGTAGAAGAAGCAAGAGCAAGCCCTGGAGTGGGTGTGGTTGAGGGAAGTAGTGGATCATCCTCGTCATCACTGAAAGCTGATAGATCGCCATCTACAAAGATGCTCTCGCTCATCTCGTGATCACCTGCATACTCAAAGGAAGAACTAGCACAGAGGGTTGATTCATCAAAAGTCACATCACAGGATTCCCTGATGGTGTTAGTGTCAAGATTATAAACCCTGTAAGAATGACCATAAAGAGAATACCCCAAGAAAATACCATCGAAAGAACACGATTCAAACTTGTCAAGATTGCCACGCTTTAGGATGAAGCAACAACAACCGAAAACTCTCAAATGTGAAACCTTCGGCTTCCTCCCAAAGCGCAACTCATAAGAAGTCAAATTTAAGATCGAGCGCAAGAAAATCCGATTAGAGATATAGCACGCTGTGCTAATGGCCTCAGCCCAAAACTTCCTAAGAGTCCTATGCTCATCGAGCATCGTCCTAGCCATCTCCACCAAAGTCCTGTTCTTTCTCTCAACCAAGCCATTCTGCTGAGGAATGCGTGGGGCAGAAATTTGATGTTCAATGCCATGTTCAAGGCAAAAAGCATCAAAGAGATAGTTCTTGAACTCGGTGCCATTATCACTGCGAATTACTTTCAATGCACCAGGAAGTTCTGTGAACAGTCTCAAAGCTAAGCTCCGAAAGTGTGAAAACGCTTCATCCTTGCTCACAAGAATGAAGACCCAAGAGTAGCGAGATAAATAATCAACAATGACAAGAACATACCACTTCCCACCCGCCGAACGAACCTGAGAAGGACCAACAGTGTCCATATGGAGAAGTTCTCCCTGTCGTTCAGTCATCACCAGATTGACTGGTGGGTGAGGAGCGGCAACCATCTTGCTATGCCGACAAGGAGCACACACAAGGTTCTTCTCAAACTTGAGCTTGGGCAATTCTCGGATCAAGCCTAGGGCACTCAAACGAGTAAGCAAATCAAAGCTCATATGCCCTAGTCTCCTATGCCACATCCAAAGCTCAGAAGAAGGTTGAGCAAGTAAACACCTAGAAGAACTCAAGGACTCAGAAAAAACAGCTCCAAAAACTCTTCCAACTCGAGAAATCTTGCAAATTAAAGCACCAGAAGAATCAAGAACTCAAGATGTATTGCGTTTGAAACGCACTTCCAAGTACTCATCTAGCAACTGAGATATAGAGAGAAGATTGTATCCCAGATGCTCCACCAAAGCCACATCTTTGAGAGTGAAACTCTCATTCACCCTTATCATACCTTTGGCTTTTACCCTTCCTTTTCGATCATCCTCGAATGTGATGTACTCATGTCGCTTCATGGGGGTGAGGATGGAGAACCATGATGAATCTCCAGTCATGTGGCGTGAACAACCAGAGTCGATGAGCCACTTATTCTCCAGGCCTCCGCCTGCCACCTCAGAGGGATCCAGCTCAGGTTCGCTGTCGTCATTGTGGTCGTCCGCCATGAAGAAGAGGCTGGTGAAGTCCTTGGCCTTCTTCTTGTTCTTTGCTTGCGGTTCATCCTCCTCCGAGCTATCCTCCTTGCAAGAAGAAGTGTCGATGTCGCTAAGAGCCGCCACAAATGCCCTAGAAGTCACCTTGGCCGCCTTCTTAGCCATCTTGTCGCGGTTCTTCTTGAAGAAGGGCTTCTTGTTCTTCTTCTTGTGCTTGTTGTAGTCGTGGTCGCCGTCCTCCCTCTTCTTGAGCTTGGGGCAGTTCGCCATGAAGTGGGTAGTGTCACCACACTCAAAGCAGGCACGAGAACCACCCCTCCTTCGGTCTCGGCGGTTGTTGTAGAAGCGGGTGAACTTCTTCACAATCAGCGTAAGGTCCTCATCATCTAGCGCATCCACCTGCTCCTCTATAACAGAAACCAAGGAAGACAAAGCAAATCCACTCAATGAAGTGTTAGCATAAGAAAAGCCAGCTGCAGACTAATTACCACCACCAGATTTGGAAACCAACTCCATGTTCTGAGACTGGGGGTTTCCGAGACCAATTCCAGCCGCCTTGGCTATCTCTGTGGACTTGAGCTTGCTGAAGAGCTCATCACAAGTCAACGTGTCGTAACTTGGAGACTCTTCGATGCTCGAGATCTTCACTTCCCATATGCTACGGTCAAGAGCATAGAGAAGCTTGATCGCTCTCTCGTGGTCAGAATAGGGCAAAACAAAAGTTGATCGAAGATTGCTAACAATCCCATCAAAGCGAGCAAACATTGCATCCAAAGACTCTCCGGGGCCTTGCACAAACATTTGGTATTCTTGGTTGTATGTGCTTTGGCGTCTGGCCTTAATCTGATTAGTGCCTTCATGAAAGACACTCAGAGTAGACCAAATCTCCCGGGCTGTACGGAGGTGCCGAACCCTATCAAACCCCATGTGAATAAAATATTTCTGGCCTTATTATTGGCCTCATACTGTTCGATTTGAACCTGAGTCATGCGAGCAACAAGGGTCTCATAGCTAGAATCAACTATTTCCCATATTGCACTTCCTTAGCTTAGAAGATAAGCCTCCATGCGCACCTTCCAGTACAAAAAATCACGGCCATCAAACAGGGGAATCTTCCCACTTCTTTCCATGATGCCTACAGATCACAAAACCGGTTAAGGTCAACAAGTGATCAAAACAGCTCTGATACCAATTGTAGGAACGAGAATGACAACTAGAGGGGGGGGGGGTGAATAGGCGCCTCAACAAATTTCTTTCGAAATAGATGGCCTTTTCCTATTTCTCACCCAACACATCTCAAAACGCTCAAGCGGAAGTAAAATAATGAAAGAGACAAAGAAAGAAGACTACTTCCATGGCAACATGACTCCACAGATGGAATATGAACCATAGGTTCCATTCAGGACCATTCCATGTGTCTTTGTGCACAAAAAACTTGCAACTTCCAAAGAAACTAGATAAGAAGGACACCGGACAAGGTTATCCTCCAAGATAATAGTCTAGTGGTAAGGGGACTCAAGACCCGCTCAAATACATGAGTATGTGAGTATTTAAGCCACTAGCATCAAGAAAACCAACCCTGCAAAGGTGAAATATTGCAACTCAAAGAAAAAGATCACCGGGCAAGAAACCTCTCCAAGTTGATGATCTAGAGGCAAGGGTACTCAAGACCCATGAGCATATACTCGTATGTGAGTTTTTATGCCTCTAGCAACAAGAAGAATGATCTCACAAGGTGCTGAAATTTCAGCCTAAAAACCAAAACGAAAATCAAAACCGAAAATAGAAAAGCTTGCAAACTTGCAAGGGAACCAATAGAGGGAAACTAGAAGGAGGGGAATTCAAGCATATGCAAAAACATAAACTTAATTACTCAAAGAGGTCAGCTCTATTTTAGGCGGATTACAAAGATTTATCTCTCAAAACTCTCACCTATTACATAGGCTAAGCACTCATCCTTCTCTCCTCTAAAAACCTAGCTCTAAGGCTCTTAAATGAATGGCACAAGGGGGCTCAAGTGGCTGGTTCAAAGCTCTCTCTAGCCCTACCCCTCTATTTATAGGCCTAGAAAACTTGGCCCTTAAGTTTTCTAGCTTTTCCCCAAAATACCCCTCTCTTGTAGTGCACTCCTATCTCCTATCTACCACCGAGGGTATTTTGGTCTATTTTCTTCTCTATTCATCGGACGGCCGTGGCGCCTTCTCGACTTAGCTTCGCCTAGATGTAAGCTTCGTGATGGTGCCACATACTCCTCTAGTCCTCCCATGATTTTGAGGCCAAACCGCGAAACCGCCTGCACGCTTCTCAAAGCGTGACTCAACGCCTTGCTTACACCTTAAGCAAGTGCTTTGATGTTGACGCGTGTACTTTGTCATGCGACCCTGACTACCGGCAAGTCTCTCCCACTTCCAATCCCTCGGACCTCCTTGTCACTTGCACCGGCATCCCCTTCGCTTGACTTTGTCAACATGCCGTCTCCATCCGCCTTTAATGCTTTGCTTGACCTCCACGTGTTCAGCTAGGATCACCCTTGACTCCGCCCGGCCTCCTTGCGTCTGGCACCAAGCACTCCGCTTGTCCCCAATCATCCCACCGTCGACCGTCAAGTTGCATCCATCACCTGCACACCATGAGATAAGCAAACACATATCTCCAACTCCAATTCCAATTAGTCCATAATCATTATGCTCAAATGAAATCTCAAATCAATTCAAATCACATCAAAGCTCATGCAAAACCAAGGATCATCAAACCAAATAAATGACAATGTCAATCACTCATCACAAGAAAACCAAGGCACATTTCAACTTGGTTTCTCATCAAGGAAGGAGGATTCGCGGAGAAGACGACGTAGCGCATTACGGGCGGCGACGGCGGCTCCAGTGAACAGCGGCGCACGGACATGGCAGCAGTGACTTCTATGGTTTGGTGGTGTGGAATAGGGGTTGGAGAGGGCTTGCAACTCATATTTATAGGGCCAAGTGCGGCTGGTTGAGGTGGAGTCCAAACCGAACACGAATCGGATTCGAGTTCGAGTCGGTTACGGTTTCCTTTTTCGCAGCTCTGTATTCCGAGGATGATATCTCCATTGTCGGAACACCAAATTGGATGTTTCTTGATTCGAAATTGTAGTACTCGAAAAGATCTACAACTGTGGTAGTCATTGGAACTTCTAAAAACGTCATCTTCATTTCAAAAAATGCATCACAAGATAAACTATTTGAACTCAGACTTATCTGCACAGCACTGATTTCGGGGGTCACAACTCCTAGCTCCATTATCCAAAATAGGACTTTCATATGTTCAAATTGAAACTCTAGACGAGACCTAAAACTTTGGTATTGTCAAGATTTACATTTGAGGTAATTTTGAACTCCGAAACTTCATGAGAGGATGAGGCTGTCTAGGACTCCGCGAAAATTTGTAGATTTCATGGATCCTTTGTTGGGCCATCTAGAAGACTTGGCTAAGCGTTTGGACTTGAGCAAGATTAAGTCCAAAGACACTTTAGGTATATCTATGGTTTCGAAAAGAAACTTTTGCAGTAAAATTTGAATAGAGTTTGAATTTGAATTGAGCTTGGAGTGAATTTAGAGAAACAAAAAATATGAGGTTGAACAAAAATAGGAGTAGATAAGGAATTTGAATTTGGATTTGGGTAGAATTTTGAGAAAGAGGAGAGATTGGCTTTAAACAATGATTTGGATAAGATTTGAATTGACCTGGAAAAGGATCAGGTATGATCAAGAATTGAATAGATGATGAATTCAAGGATTTTGAATTCCAACCATTAAGATCCTTAACTTATTCACTACTGAGTTTCGTAAAACCCTTTTCAAAATCATTTTTCACTCAAAACATCAAAGAGAAAGAAAAAGAAAAAAGAACTCTAATGTATTTACCTGGCTCCTAACAAAACTCAGCATGTATTACACACAAAATAATAACCTATATTGATTGATTGATTAAGAAAATAGGTTTTAAACCTATACTACTGTTGAAGCTATTTAATAATCTTGGAAAATTTTAGAAATTTGAGAAATCTGAAAATCAGGGTGTTACAGAAAATGAAGCAAATGAACTCATTAATTCGTTTTAATTGAATCTGCTAAAGCTAATTTATTGGTTTATATATTGTTAGGCACTGGGTTGACTCAAGAATGAAGAATGCTTTGCAATATTGTGTGGATTTGTAATATTGATATTTTACTTCTGTTTATGTGTATGACTTTGTGACATTAAATGAAGATGTTTGATTGCTATGTGTATGATATGTGTATGTTGTTCGATCTGTTATTGTTTGAATACAAATGATTTGTGAATTATTTGTTGTTGATATGTTAGTTTATATTCAGTAATATATGAATGCAGTATTGTACAAAAACATAGTATATATGGTTCTATGCCTATAACAGTCTGTAAAAGTGCACAGTACAAATGGCTCAAAACTGAAGCCATTTGTACCGAACAATATTCACAGATGGCTCAAAACTTAGAGCTATCTATGATAATCTCTAGGACAGATGACTCAGTATTGGAGCCGTCTGTACTATTCTTATATCACAGACGACTCAAAACTTAGGGTTGTCTGTGATAATATATAGTACAGACAACTCTAGTTATGAGCTATGTGTATAAATCTTTGTACAAAAGGTTCAAAACCTGTTTGTACAAATTTTTGATTTGTACAGATTTTTTTTCACAGACGGTTCGAAAAAGCGTCCCACACAGGTGTTGCGAACTGTCTGTACAAATGAATTCTCTAGTAGCGTAGTGGGGGTAGCTGCCATGTTTTGGTCAATATGGCTCTACCGAAATGATGTAGTGTTCAATCATACTTCTAATATGTCTTTATCGCAGGTAATTTTCAGAAGGATCTATTAGTTGCAGTTCTGAAGATTGCTTTAGAGGGAGGCACAAAGGGAAGATTTCTTGAAGGCTAGCCAAGCTTTGGAGGCGGTGGCCATGAAAATGTTCATCAAGAATGGGTGGTGACTTAATTATAGAATATATGAATAATTCTTATATCGAACTTTAGTTTTTTCCTTTACCATTTGATCTTTTCAATGTTCTAAGATAAGACTATATAATAATAAACAAGGGACTCAAGCATGCACCACACACTTCTAAGAATAATCCAACCTTTTGTATCGCATGATGCAAAAGGTTGGAATTATTTTCTTTACTAAAAAAATGGAGCCCTATTGAATGGATCAAGAGTTCAGGAGAGAAAGAGAGAGGTACCACGTGCATATTTCTATCGACGGGTCAGAGCATCTGAGGTTGCGTGGGAATATTTCCTTTGACATTGAACAACGCGTGTGTCCAGCGTGCTGGTAAAATTAGTGGCAGTATGCTTGACGCAAGATAAATAATAATTCCCACACGTAAGTTCGTGGTGCATGCGTGAATTTATATATTATCACAACACACTGTCATGTAGATGGTCTGATAGTTCTGGTATGTATACATGTTCGTGGATAATAATTGATCACGACAGCCACAAGGCTTTAAAAATATTGACTATAATATCCATACAATCTTAATTTTACGAGTCCTCACAAATAAAAAGAAACTTATTCGAGTGCGAAAATAAACAGTACACCACACCAAAATATTTGTCATTTTGAACATCATTCACCGGGTTGTTTAACAATTCACTAGCATTAGAGGAAATGTCTAGACCCTTCCATAGAAGGTACCACCAACATTTCCCTCATAGAAATGCTTTAATTATAACATATTTGATTTAACATGTTTAATACGAAGGATAATGTTTACTCTTGGAAATTTGGCTGATTACTGGAAAAATATGTTCTCTTTCATATAGCATGGGTCATTTGTGAGCTAAGTTACTAAGTTCACCTACATCGAGTTAATTACAGTCTATTATAAATGAAAAGAGTCTCACTAACATCCCAAATAAAAATCCTAAACATAAACTAATTAAAATATTTCCTTGTACTTTTAGGTGAACTTTCTGAATTTTCAGAACTGTCCTGCTCTTTGTGCTGGTTGGATGTTGCTGTCAATGTTGATAAGTAAAACAATTCGAACTATATGCTGTTATACCAATATTCAGATAACTACCACTCCGGTCTCATTCTATTAGGACAGACAAAAACATCCAGATTCAGTATTACAGCGCCAAGTGCCCACAGCATCAAAAGAAACCTCTCCTCAGGTCATACAGTCTTAGCGTCTATCTCAAGTCTCTCCATAAACTTGACAGTATTAAAACATCAATCACCCTAGCATTAGGTTAATTTGATTTAGATGATTAATATTAACATAGCCAATGAAACTAACATATTTTGTTAGTATGTAAGGTTTAGTCTCATTGATATGATGTGATGAACTTAGGATTTAAAGTGCCTTAAAGGGATAAACATCAAAGTCAAAGAAGAACTTCATAAAGATATAAGGTACAATTATTTAGACAAGTGGTCATTATATAGATAGGCTTATTTTCTTTGGCCATACTATAAAGAGGCTTGTGTCGACGATGGGTGAACTGCTGATCTTACAAATTTGTGTGAACGATGTGGGATACTTCGAGTAGACGAATCACACAATGCACACACGATCTGATATAGGTTCTGGTCTCCCTCAGGATAACAGCCCTTCGTCCTGTTGGTCTTGTATTATACTCTGAAACTGTTTACAAGGTGGTGCATACCTAACCTAGATAGATCTAAACCTAGTCAGAGAGCTCTCTTGTATGTAATCGGGGTGAGTAGCTAATACAGATCTAAATTGCGGAGGGCTCGAAGTTGCAAAGCTTCCGCAAGCTTGAATGATGTCAATGGAGTTATGTTGACTTCGAATGGCTTGTCCTATGTAGGGTTCCCTGACACCGTATATATAGGGGTCATCATACGGCCTCTGGAGTCCTTCCTTCCTAGTCCTGGAGATAAACTTCCATGTTTAGATATCCTTGATATCTACAGGTAGTTTTCTTGCGTTCAGAGATTCCTTTCCCCAAGAATAACGGAAAACCCTATGGTGTCCAAATATAGTAGTTCTATACTACTCATCGTACAGCCCACACCAATACGTGAAATGAGGCTTCAACGGATAAAAGTTTTGGTCCGCAGAGATAAGCATTTTGTCCGACTGCATCATCAAGTTGAACTCGGGTCCCCGGGTAGGATGGTACATCTAATTGGGTTCTCGGGATCATTGGGTCATCTATTCAGGATTTCGAATGCCTTCGATTGCTCTAGCGAGCCCTCAAGAAGGCATTCCCTCCGTGGAGGAATTTTGATTCACCCGAGAAATATCATTTTAATCTTTTAAAATGATGGGGGGAGAAAAGATTTGTTGCCGGCCAGGTCTGGCATTTGAACCGTTGTAGCAGAGGTTTTGTGTGGTGGTGAAAGATTCTTTACCTGACAAAAGTATCGTGACGATGCCTATGGACTGTGTGAGTACAGCGAGGTAGCACTCCACCCTCTCTAGAACACTGCTCCATCATCCCCATATGCATCGAAGAACACTTCGGGTAATTGAATGCAACAAGAAGCTGCTTCTTTGTCTGTGAAAACCAGCCAAAAAGACATGATGCTGCCGATGAAAGGCTACCTCTATGCAAGCCAGTTAAAAAGACACGATGTTGATGGCTGATTGGTGCTTGGTTTACTGTGAACCTTTATGTAGCTGCGCCCACTATTCAATCCTTGAATGCAAAATGACACAGTCGCACTTGACCCGGAGGCCTTTATAAGCTCTCAGGTAGCAAACCCTCACTGCACCAACTCCAAATGCACCCATGGACTCTCCATCCTCGTCAAGTCCTCCACCCTTACCACCACCATCCCCAGCTGAGTTTGACTCCATAGTGGAGATTTTTAGCATCTCTTCCGACGAGGAGGTAGAAAAGGAAGCGGTGACCGGTAGCTTCCCCGTTAAAGATGGCAAGGCCCCGACTCCTGAGGAATCATCCCCAGGCCAAGAAGAAGTGGAATGGGATATCTTAGAGGAAGAGATACGGGAAGAATAGGTGGCCGCTAAGGAGAAGGAGGAGGCGGTGACCCACCACGTCACTATTAAAGACATCAAGGTGTCGGCTTCTTCTTCACCTTCATCTCCGAGCAACACCGACGATGATGGCTAAGGAGGGGGGTGTAACACCCAAATTCTCAGTTTTTGTGATTTTTTTAAAATTTTCCCACAATCTAGTTAATAGCATCACAATTAGCATAGGATTAAAATGATACTTTCATAAATCAAACAAATGGTCTAGGTTATACTTTGTTTGGTGCATACATGCTGGCTCTTTAGTTGTAGTAGGCCCATTTTCTCCCTCTCTGGAGTTTTGAGTGGAAATTTTTTCAAAAATTTTGTTTAGATTCGATTTAGAAATAGAATTTTGAAAGAAATAAAAAGAGAATAAAAGAAACCTTGACCTGAGCCAATACTTCCTCAATTTTCGGCCCAAAACCTCCTTTCCCCTCCCTCTCTCTCCCTTGGGCCGAGGCCCGTCCGCTCCCTCCCTTCGGGCTAAGCCCATCTGGTCAAGCCGGCCTCCTCCTGCGCCCTGAGCCGGCCTGCCGCCTCACCCTCGCTAACTAGCGGGCCTTACCCGAGCTGTCCTGCGTCGAGCTAAGCCGCCGCCTGGCTCCTCTTCTTCATCCTTTGGACGGCGCCCGAACTCCAACAGCCGTCGGTCGTTTCCTCTCTCCCCGCCCCTTCTCCTCTCCCTGAAACCATCAAATCCGAGCTATTAAGCCCCATCATGGCGCCTCCCTCTGTTTCCCCCTCATTTACATCTCTTTATTGCTCGGTCTCATGCAAAAACCGCCGACCATCAATCCATGGCCGCCGCCCCTTTTCCAAATTCCGGTCACCTCCCTCTCCCTCTTCTCTATTTGAGCCACCCATTCTCTTCATGGCAAAGTTCTTCGTGTTTTGCTCGAGATCCCACACTTTTTCCTCGCCATTTTCGCCGTCGCTGGCCTCTTCTTTGTTGACTCCGGTGAGGAGCTTCTTCACCGCCATTCTTTGCATCCGAGCCGTCTCCGGCTAAATTGACTCACTCCTCATCTTTGCAGGACACCTCGGACCCGTTTTCGTGGCTTGCTGTTGTTGTTCGGCCGTCGGAATGCCTTTCTGGTTGCCTCACCAACCACCGCCGCCGTGTTCGCCGTTGCTCGGCCTCTCCAGTGCCGCTATGGTCTCCTCAATGCTCGGGGTGAGTTCGCCGCCCCTCCCTCCTTCTCTTCCTCCACTCGCTGGGGCCTTACGCTTGCCAGCGCGCATTCTCGGCCAACTTCGGCCGTCCTTCGGCCGCCCGCTGCCTGCCCGAAGCCGTCCCAGGGTCACCGGTCCATGGTGGACCGTGAACCGAAGGGTCTCGGCCGGTTCTCCATTCGGTGGACTCGGTTCTGACCCTTTTCCCATTCGAAAATAATTCCAATTTGGATTTATGATGTCATTTTTACGCAATAAACCAGTTTATTGATATAAAAATAATCGGTTTATTCTCTGATAATAAGTAAAATTTGTAAACACACCTGGAACTTCAAACGCTTTTAACTTTTTGCTCGTAGCTCCGATTCAGACAATCTTCACGCTCAAATTCTCATAGCGATGTATAGAATCTATTTATAGGGTTTTTTTTAATCTAGTTTTAGTACTATTTAGTGTACTGTTCTTATGCTTCATTGTGTGCTCGTGTAGATGATTCAATCCAAGAGTTCGGGAATTTGCAGGAAGAAGATTTTGAAGGATCTGTGCATCACCTTGATGATGGCAAATGTCTTGACCATATTTTGAGCCCAGTTTTAATATAAAGCCAGACTTTTACAAAACATGCAAGCTATTGTTTTTGGTAAAATGGGTAGTATAGCAAACACTAGTTTTAGATGCAAGATTTACACTTGTAGATGTTTTATCACTCAAGTAATGCCATGTTTATGCTTAGTCATGCTTTTAGATGAACTTGTAGTATGTAGGTGATGAATCATGAGTTATGAAACTAAAAGTTGCGATAGAAAGTAAGATATGAATCTTGATGTTGTTAAGGGAGTTAGCAACAAGGAATCTAGGGTTTGGGCAAGAAGGGTATGTTGGAATGCGCCTGTTGATGTGTTCCAGGCATGGTTGCCTTGAATGGATATGTTTGGTGATTACCCCTATGGGATAGTTGGTGGTCTTGCCCACACCATGTTAAGGACTGATTCATAGGGCGACCACCCATGATAACAGTACAACCACGAGACCTATATGGTACGGCTTGGCCTAGTAATTAGAAGCTCTCCCAGTGGTGTATGAGCCAGTTGGATGTGTAGATAATGAAGAGGTACTTCTCGATTCTACCTGGCACAAGAGGGGGCTTCTGGGGTGGAGGGTCACTCTACTTATGTACGGCGGTGAAACCTCAGTGGGCAAGTGCATGCTGGAAGACTCTTTGGAAAAGCCTCGTAGTGATCTCTTGGCGCACACCCTAGAAGTGTGTAAGGTACTGACGGGTACTGGCAAAAGAGATGATCATGACTTGTGGGTAAAGTGTACAACCTCTGCACAGTGTCAAACTGAATTTTCAGCCATGCTCACGGTTATGGGCGGCATGGACCCTCACATGAATAGTCGGGTGGATGTTTTCCATGGCTAAGAATGGGTTAAGTTCTCAGAGTTTAAAGAAGATCTTTTGTATATCTTTTCTCGTTTAAAATAAAACTACTTTTCCAAAGTTTAGGGCTAAAATTGTCTTTTATGCAATAAAACCCTAGAAAATAGGAAACCTTGGGTTAAACCACCATGTCATACTTTCCCCCACTTGCTGAGTATTGGAAATACTCACGTTTGCTTTTCAGAAGGTGAAGCTTTTGAAGAATTTCCTGAAGATGATGCTGAGTTCTAGGCTGGTGGAGCTTCCGGTCGACTGCCTGTGGCATGGAGCTGCGCTGTGTCACTTTTCCGCTGCTATGTAATTTTCTTTAGACCCATATGTGGTCATTTTGTAATAAATATCGATGTAATATTGAGCACTATGTCTGTTATTCACTAATGATGTTGCTATATGTATGTGTTAACTGATCATGGCATACATATAGTTTACATTTAGTTTTGGTCTTAAAACTGAGTGTGACAGGGGGGCAGAGCTTCCACTTAGTCCTCATGCTCCACGACACGGACGATGACGGCAGTGGCCAAGGAGGGGAAAGAAGAAGTAGAGACTTCCCTAATTATTTTCTTTCTTCCTCCTCCTACTTGGCTTCGAGCTAGATTATAGGGATTCTTTTATATCTTCTTCATTCTCTTTAGCATATCTATAAAAAGAGATTGAAATCTTGTTAAATAAAAATCCTATTTCTAATGCAATGTCTGTGTATGATTGCGGATCTTCATGAATACAGCTAACATGCATTCAACTTTTAAAATGTTTCTTCTGAGTATCTTGAGGAATTTCACAACCACTTGTCGGGATGTTCACCGTGGATTGCCTTAGGTCAGACTTGATTGTAAATTGCTTTAGCTTTGACACCCTCGTGGACTCGATAAGGATCTTCATGGTCCCTAAAGAAGTGGTTTTAGATTGTCATCTATTTTTGTAAAATACATTTTACAACTCGCATGACAAGTACTTGCAGCCATTGGCACCAAATACATATGAAGGCCCAAACTAGTTATCAGGGAAAGGTTCTCGGATAGGTAGTCTTAAATATCGAGTACGCAATTGGGAAAAGCATCCAAATAGTGGCTCATCTCGGCTTAAGGCATTGGATTGGAATAGGAAATAACAAAATATATTTATCTTTAATATGACAACATTATTACAAAATGTATCCTAAGTACTTACACATAGAATCTATGTAGCTGGTCAAAATTCCAAGCTTATCTTGGCTTATGCATTGAATTGGAATAGAAATAACAAAATATATTGACCTTTAATATGATAACTATTATTACAATATGTATTCTAAGTACTTAAAAATAGAACTTACTTAGCTGGTCAATATTCCAAGAATTTTTAAGGACTTGACAATCTTCCATTGCTAACCTATACAACCCTGGATGATAGCTTGTTGCTATTTTTCTGGTTCCGTACAAGTCGTAGAACCAGAGATCTAGGTTGGAAAGATATTTTTTGGACATTTTGGTCGTGGTAGCATCAGAGAGCCTCCAGGTACCGTGTTGACCTTATCAACACTTGAGTCCTTTTTTCCTTGAGAACAATGAGGTCATCATGTCTTCTTGTAATTTCAACCTTGTCGATGTATAGTTCGACTTGGCGGGATTTGATGTTTAGTTCATAGGGTAGCATGGCTTTGGCCCTGTAGACCAGGAGGAAAGGTGTTTCACCTGTTGCCCTGCTGGATGTTGTCCGGAGTGCCCAAAGGATGTTAGGTAATTTGGATACCCATGCTTTGGTGTGGGTGGATAAGCAGTTGAAGATGCAGATCTTGATTCTTTGGAGCATCAAGTTGTTAGCCCGCTCAACCTGCTAGCTGCTTTTTGGATGATCCATGGATGCAAAGCTGATTGAATTGTAGTGTCTATTATTTCACAGTAATCAATGTACGCCGCACTGGAGAACTAAGTACCGTTCTCAGTGGTAATTCTACTCGGGACACCAGATTTTGTCATGATGCTTTTCATGATGAACTTCTTGGCTGCAGTTGAGGTGATCTTATCGATAGGCTCAACTTCAATCCACTTGGTGAAGGTGTTGATTGCGACAATAGGAAATTTAAGCCCATGTGCGCTACCACAAAGGGTCGCAGGATATCCAACCCCCAAGTCATGAATAGACATGACATGAGGATCATATGTAAGGCTTGGGCAGGCTGATGTATGCAGCTGCTGTGAAATTGAGAGCTGGTACATGTTTTTGCCAACTCACTCGCATCATGGAGAACTGTAGGCCAATAGAAATCTTGTCTGAATGCCATTCCGAACAAGGTCAGAAGGAAGCATGAGCTTCGCACACCCCTTCATGGATTTCCTTGAGTAGTTCTCTAATCTGCTTCTGAGAGATGCATTTCATGAGTACTCCATGGGTGCATCGTTGATAGAGAAGGTCGTCCTCCAGGGTATACATCCTGGATTGACGGGATATTTGCTTGGATAGTGCATCATCTTTAGGCACAACTCTATCTTGAAGGTATTTGTAGATTGAATCTATCCACAAATCTTCGCTTTTCAGCTGAGCCATGAGTTCTCCCACAACTCCCTTTGGATCATCGGTCCTTGGTGAACCCTGAGCTGGTTATAGATCTCATAGAGCACCACTCCTTCATCTCTGTTATTTGATGATTTCATGGATGGCTTCAAGAGTTTCTCTATGAAAATCCATGTTTATGCTAGAGAACATGAGGAGGCTAGGCAGGCAAGACTATCGGCGAGAAAATTACCCATCCTAGGATATATTTGGAAACAAGTCCGATGAATTTCTTTCCAACTTCCTCACCTCTACGAGGTAGTCTATCATAATCTTATCCAAGGTTTGATACTTCTTGCTGACTAGCTTCACCACCAACGGCAAGAAGACCATTTCATGAGAAGGTGGCAGATGCCAAGTGCAGAAGCTACTTGGAGACCGATGAGTAGACCCTCATATTCGACTACATTATTTGTGGCCAGAAAATCAATATGCAAAGCATATTGCATGTTTTCTCCTACTGGAGAGATAAGTATGATTCCAGCCCCCATGCCCTGAAGCGTAAGTGACCCACCAAAGAAAAGATTCTAGACATCTGACCAGTCATTGCTGCTATCCTAAGGTTGATCGAGTTCTTTCCATTTAGTGACAAAGTCAATGAGTACTTGTGACTTAATCACTATTCGAGGTACAAAAAAAATATCGAATTTCCCGAGCTTGACAACCCATTTAGTGATCCAACCAATGACACCTCTGTTGTGGAGGATCTCTTTGAGTAGGAATATTGATGATATGGTGATCTTGTGAGCCTGAAAATAGTGCCTTAGCTGACGAGAAGCCATCAACACCATGTATAATAGCTTCTGCACTTGCGGCTAGCGCTCCTTAGGACTTGAAGTACTTTGCTGACATAATATACCGGTCACTGGATCTTTTCTCGCTTCTCACACACCTCCCTTTCCTCCACCTATACCCCACTCATGGTACGTGGTTTGGCTGTTATATATAATAGGAGATCTTTGTTTGGGTTGGGAGCGAATAGCACAGGGGGGACAAAAGATATCTCTTTAGAATTTTTAATGCCTTGCATGCCTCTTCGGACCATTCAAACTTGTCGTGTTGGTGCAGCAATTTGAAGAAAGAAAGTCCACTATCTTTGAGTCGGGATATGAAGCGAATGGTAGCTACCATGCACCTAGTTAATCTTTGAACTTCTCGTACTATCTTAGGGGATGCATTTCTTTGATAGCTTTGATTTTCTTGTGATTAAATTTGATCCCCTGGTACGACACCATGTACCTAAGCAGTTTTCCCGCGTTGACTCTGAACGTGCACTTCTATGTGTTGGAGATGAAATTTTCCTTCTTTTTGGTTTGGATGATGAGATCGTCAATGTAGGCCTTGACATTTCGGCCAATTTGTTTATGTAGGGTTATCTGCATACCCCGTTGGTATGTGGCACCAGTGTTCTTCAATCCAAAGGGTATCTTTACATAACAATATACTCCCAAAGGAGTGATAAAGGAGGTCTTCTCCTCATCTTCTGGATGCATACTGATCCGGTGATAGCCAGAATAAGCATTGAGAAGGCTTAGATAGTCACACCTGGAGGTAGAGTCAACTATCTGATCTATGCGAGGTAGTGGGAAAGCATCCTTCATGCTGGTTTTATTGAGATTGATGAAGTCCACACACATTCATCACTTTCCATTTGATGTTTTGACCATGAAGAGATTGACGAGCCACACAAGATGATCCACCTCTCTGATGAATCCCGCCTTAGTAAGTCTCTAGATTTCATCTCTGATCAGGCGAGAACCGCCAGAGCTTCTGCTTGACTGGCTTTGCATCAGACTAGATAGCTAATTTGTGCTCGATCAGCTCCCTATGGACACCGGGCATGTCAGACGGTTGCCATGCAAACACTTTGGTGTTTGCCCGGAGGAAGGTGATAAGCGCGAGTTCCTATTCGGGATCCAGGTTAGTGTTGATCCGGACGGTCTTGGACAGCTCCGTTGATTCAAGAGGAATGGTTTTGATGTCACCATGGGACTTCACACCCGCCTTAGAACTCAAGTTCTTTGTCTCCTTGTCAGGTTAGTGCTACGTCGCCATGTAGAGGCTCCGCTTGTCATAGCAGAGACCTACATTCGGGCAGCCCCGGACGATAATGACTCCCTCTAGTCTTGGGATTTTCATGCACTGTTAGGCATAGTGCATGGCAACCATAAACTTGACTAAGGTTGGTTGTCCTAAGATAGCATTTTATGCTATCTCAAAGTCAACCACGTTGCACAAAATCTTCTCTGTCTGGAAGTTGTCTTGCTACTCGATGGTAACTGCGAGTGATAACTAGCCAATGGGTCTGGCCAAAGATCCAGGTACTATGCCATGGAAGTCTTGAGTAACCGGCTTGATGGTAGATTAAGAGATCTGTATCACTTCAAGTGCACCTATGAAGAGGATTATGAGGAACCATCTAGATAATATTCGAATTAATCATTAAGTCAATCATTTGTGTAATCACGACTACAATGATTAATCGGAATATCACCCCGGTAGTCCCAGCACATGTTTTGTGCCCAAGATCGGAACACATGCATTTCTAACATATACATCATAACAAAGCTTAAGAAAGAGCAAGTAATTAACATTATATTATAAGTTCTTAAGCATTCAACCATTTACACATTTTACAACAAAAGGGATAAACTACGCAGTGGAAGAATTAAAACTTAACAACAAAAAGACCAGTAGAGCCATATGCCCTTAGGCTCTACCCAAACCGGCGGACATGAGTAGACGACACTACTCTTGCCTGCCACTGGCACCGGCGGACATGAAGTAGCCAGAAGCTAATCTTTCCTCGCTTGCAAACCTGAAAGAGCAGCATGAGTACGAAGGTACTCGCAAGACTTAAACCATATAGGACACGTATAAATATCTTGACTCCGAGGGTTATGCTTGAGTTATTAGCAAGAAAAAGGCGACATTGTTAAGTAATTATTCATATGCGTAAGTAACCTAACATCTATGTGTGTGCACCTATACTTAACCAAAACACATATCGACTCTACCCTGTAACCAACCACATGAACATATATGAAACTGGAACCATGACAATCATATATGTAACCAGAACCAACTAGACCACCACCCAACATATCATGCCACCCTCCACTCTTTGTGACTCTACGACAGATGCAGATGGACAAAAGCGTGCTCATAACCGAGAGCTCGGTAATTCGAATTGATTTTACACCCTGCAGGGGAGTACTCCTGAACCCACATGATATGAGACCATCACCCACATAACCCATCAGTTGTGAGTGATAATTCACGTACCCACTATTCACGTACCCACCCCGAATCTTTGTTCCCATGCCCGACGCTTGTAGAGGCCACCTAAACCCCATGCATACGACATCTTACTGGTAGATCTCAAGTGCCTCTACAAGCCCTTGCTCACACCCCGGGTGCATGAGTCAAATGGACATGATGACTTATGGTACTTTCCTTACCCATCCCATATTCGGGTATGTGGTGAGCATGGAAAAGTGCTAAAGCCAACGACACCGATGGATGGTACTTAAATGATGCAAGCGGTCTATGGCATCCGAGCTCCTCTCCTGACCTACCCCTAGCACCGCTCACATCTCACCTCATTCTCACATCTCATCCAACCCAACATCATAATTATAATTGTGAACAATAGTAAGTAAGCCCTAAGATCGCGAACAAAGGTTGCACTATTGTTCGACTTCTACCGAGGATCTAAGCATTGCTAAACATTTTGATTAACCGTTGTAGTTAGACATCGACAATATCATCCTAGGTTACATATGAATAAGGATCATCAACATATCAAGATAGAGGTAATGCAACAATATAGGTTCTACCCACATAATCTGACATTGACTCGCTAAACATGCAAACATACATAAAGCATAACTTATCAATTGAGACTCCATTCAATTTGAACAAAGGATGCAATATGCTTAGTTGCTTGCTTTGGTGCTCAGCTTGATCACAACCAAGGGAAACAACTTTGGGATCGCCCTCGATCACACCCGCATCACCCTCTGGTCCTTCGTTCACTAAAGAAGAACGCGTGCAATGTGATGAACATGAATGAGGTGTTAAGATGTATGCTACAAGATGCACAATGAATGGGGATGCATAACAACAAGTTAAGAATACAATGACACACGAACGAACAAAGAAGTTTTACAATCTAGGTAACATCAGAACTTCCGACTTAATGTCGAAACTTTCATCTAGAATCAGAACTTCCTACTTGGAAGTCGGAACTTCCGATCAATCAGTCTTTCCGATCCTTTGAAATTTTGGACACTCGGTTAGAAAAAATGTTTAATAGAAAGTTCCGGTACTAAGGTCGGAACTTCCGGTGTTGGCTGGAACATCCGGCACTCTCAAAAAATAGGCTCTCGGGTTGCAACTCTATTCAGTCAGAATTTTTGGTCCCAAGGTTGGAACTTCTAATCGGGTCAAAAACTCCAGCTCAGACAAGGCTTTTGGGTTGGGTTAACTCGAGTTAAAATCGGAACTTCCGATACCTTCCAGAATAGAAAGTTTTGCGAATAACTTAGGTTGTTTCGATTTGCATATTGAATCCTAACCCACATATACATGCATTGGTACTAACACATGGGTTCTAAATCTAATTTACTCACTCTAAAAGCACAAACACTAGCTATTCTCATCAAAAAATTTCTTCTAGATCTCTTGCCTCAAGAACGCATGGTTGCTTCTCCCTTCTTGGATTTGCAGCTACCAACTTAGAATCCAACCCAACAAAACATGCATTTTCACCATGGAAACCCTAGAGACTTACCCAAGGGTCTTTGCCACGATTGGGGACCATCGGTGAAGGGAGAATATCAGAGGGAAAAGCTTGAGAAGATGAAGAAGGCCTACTGAAATTTCAGAAAAACAAGATGTGATGAAATTGATTTGTAACTCCCTCAAATCTTCATGCATGTGAGAACGAATTGGATAAAGGGAAGCTAGAGAGGTGGGGAAAGCGGTGGTATAACATGCATACGTTGAATCCAAGTGCTTGAGGGAGATTTTGAGGGAAGAAATGAGTGAGCTTGAGAGAGAAGAGGATGGAGCAGCTGCTGTCTTTCTCCTTGGCTGGTTGAGAGAGCAAGAGAGAGTGAGAATGAGAGGCGTGGGGAGAGGGAGAAGGGAGTGGGGCTGCTGCAGCTGAGAGAAAAGGAGGTGGTGGGCCGGCCAGGTGGGGCCCACAAGCTAGAGAACAACCAATTTTTAGCTACAAAACTTTTCCTTTCTCTCCCTATTTTAAATATCCCAAAAAGAAGTTCTAGTGCTCAAAAAATTCTTCCAATTCTTGGTGCCATGTTTACAAAATGAGGTTGAACCAATTTAAAAGGATTCACTCACGATGTATAAGTGGAGGTTAAACTAATGTAAAAATCTAACGTTGGGTATTTTTTACAACTCGAAGAATTTGCTTAAGAACCATTAGAAAAACAAGCAATCAACAATGCTTAATAATTAAACATGATGCTTATGATGCTAAAAACATGTTTATGCTTAAAGACATGATTAAGGAATTGGGATGTGACAAGGATGTTCAAGAAACACCCCCCATCGATAAGCACTTAGGAAATCCTACAGTTGTTGATCGTAGGATCAAATACTATTGGGAAGCGACCTAGCCGTACTAAGTTCTCTAGGTAGTCATGCTGACCGAAGAAGGTCTTGATGTTTGACCATTTTATGGCCTAACAACCCTTGGGAATAGTAGCTAAGAATTCTTGGGCCATCGTCTTGTACTACCACTTGGACTTATAGGACGTGGAGCCACCGAATGTGGTTGACGGTCCTCCCTTCTAGCTGGTAAGACATCGTTTCTAAGTCATCATTGCTGTTGCTGGAGATGGAGTCCCTGCTCTGGGCCGTGACTTGTGTCTTCTTCCCCTTGGCCTTGTGGATCTCTGCCTGGACCAGTTTCTTCTAGAGACAGGATTGGTGGAGGCTGTGGTTGTGAGTATGGTGAAGGTTGCATCAGGGTTTGCTATCATATTCACCAGTGCCTAGTGTGTAGCTCTTTCCCCAGGATGAGTTGGAGCACTTGTCATGCTAGGTGTTGGGCATATCTGCAAAAACTTTGTCAGCTTTAGTTTTCTTGCCCTTACATCCCCTGGAGTTCTTCTTGAGCTTGCTTTCCATTGTGTCTTTTTTGAGTTTGGGATGAGGGCATTTGATGCCTTGATCCCTCTCATTGACGAACAAGAGCTCCTCTTCGGCCTTGGCTATCTTATTGACAATTCCCATGAGTTCCTTGACCATCTTGAGCTCCTTTCTGGCGATGTCTTCTAACCTCTCGAGTGAACTCCTGGATGACATCATAGTCATTGATCTTAGGGATGTTGTTCTGGATATTGCTGTAGCGATTCACGAACTCATGCAAGGTTTACTTCTCTGTCTGCTCACAATGGAGGAGGTCATTTTTTGTGTCGGGGTGAACGTATGTACCCTAAAAGTTAGCTCGGAATAGATCATATAGCTACTCCCACAAGTAGATTGTCTCTATCATTAGGTTGGTGAGCCAGGTCCTAGCTGTCCCTTCAAGGGAAGTGGGGAGATAATTTTACATTACCTTCTCGTCTCCATTGGCCGCTTGGATTGACGCGGGGTATATTTGGAGGAACTCGATGAGATTCGTACTCTCGTTATACTTCTCAATCGACCCAAGCCGGAACTGGGAGTTCACCCTCCACAATTTCAGAGAAGGCTTGGCACCAGTTGAAGGCACCTTGCTCGGTCCAGTTATCCATGGGTGTTCTACCCACGAGGGTCGGGGATCTGGCCTGGCTTCTACTCGAGTTGCAATAGGACCTCCTTTGACTAGACCGTTGAGGCACAGTTAGTTCCTCCTTAGGGGTCTTCGAGCATCGTCGTTGATTGATGACCTCGTGTAGATCACTGATGGGGTGATCTCTATGCAGCGTGGTCCTACGATGGCTAGGAGCTTGGTTATCTTCCTAGGCCATCTTGTTCCAAGGATTGCGCCTCTCTGAATCTGAGTGTTCAAGAGAGGGCTCAAGGCAAGACTTCCCCGATTAGAGCTAATAGCGGTGATGGCTTGATGGGAGTTCACAACCTAGATGGTAGCCTCCTTTGCCATGCCGGTCATTGAATTGATCTAGTCCTTACCGACAGGGGTCGTTAGATCTGCAGTAGGGGCGCATGACTGCCTCCTGTACGAGGAGAAGCCTCTGTGCCATTGTGGATCTGTAGCATTGACCCCCTATTGATTATCAGGAGATGTTAAATCCTATGCTCTGTTAGGGTTTGGGATCTAAGGAGGTGTTACCAGTGGAGGCTGGCCATTGCCATCCGCTGTTAGAGCGATGGGGGTCTCTGTGTCTACAGGATCGTCCTCACGATCGACTAGACTGGCGTCCCCATCTCTGATAACAAAGACTTATCGGGGGTAACCTCCACTAGAAGAGGATTCTAGATCCATTATGGCTGTCGGGCTCGCAGTTCCTTCGGAGTAGGGCTACTGGCGGTCCTTGGCTTGTGGTTGATGGCTTGTGATTCGAGAATCGCTTGGCTTGTTCGGGACGGTTTGACCCGGGTGACAGAACGGCATGTTGGATGACATTGGCTATAGGGGGCATTGAATGCGCACAGGCGGGGTGTGAGACACGTGTTGTCTTGTCGTTGGGGGGCCAAGGGAATCGGTTTTGCTCCCCCATGATTTCAGCCTGGCAGGCGAAAGGACGGGGCAAGTTGCTCCCTATTTGTAGTAGGAGGTGTATTTACCCAGAACAACCCTTTCGCCGACTCCTCGTTCTCATCTGCCTTAGTCTTCAGTGCCTTTTGCTCTGTGCGAGTTGTCCTTCGGTCCCTACTCTTCTCTCTCCCATAATCCAGCGCCTTTCGCCATCCTCTTGCGGTTCCTATGGCTAACTTGAGTACCCCGAGTGAAGCCGAAACTCGGGCAACGGGGCAGATGGTCGGAGTGGCCACAACGGGGGACCCTCAGGTGGCACCGGCTTTCCCGTTGCTGATGGGGCCACCGCCAAGAGTGGAGCTCTGGCGTGCTAGCAAAAGCCACTCCCAACAAACCACTGTGCTGGGAGTGTCTGTCATTGGCAAAGAGGAGCTTGACCAGATGGTTAGGGAGGGGAAGATTCCCTCCCGAGCTATCGTTCGGCCTTCACTGGGCGAGGAGGTCCCAAAGCCCCTAGCCCACGAGGTCATGGTGTTTGAAGCCTTCTTCGAGGCGGGCCTGGGTTTTCCCTCGGTGCTGTTGCTTGAAGAGGTGCTCCGCCACTTCTACGTGGAGCTTCTGCAACTCCACGCCAACGCCATTGCCCGCCTGGCTACCTTTGAGTGGGCCATGCGGGCGGAGGGGTGCGAAGGGAGGGTGGATTTCTTCGTGGTCCTCCACTTCGCTAGCTGCCAACTGAAGTTGATCAAGGTTGAGGGGATGAAGAGGCCCCTTAGTTTCAGGAGCATCAATTTCCAGATACAGCCGCAGTATCGTGATACCGGCTGGTTGCAGTGGTGGTTTTACTACAGCGTTGGCCCTGCATTGCCCCTTCGCTCCACGAACCGGGATATCACGTATGTTCCAGAGCCAGAGACAGGGATTATGGATGACCAGTTTGCCTCACAGCTAGCCCTACTCCGGAGGGTCATCGAGAAGTTGAGAATGTGTGACCTCGTGGAGGAGTTCACCATGTTGCGTGTCCAGCCCCTTCAAACGGGTTGGAACTGCATTTTCAAGCAAGGTGCAGAAGAGTGGATGAAGGTGTATTCTAGTCCGCCCGTTAGTGCTGGTGAGTTCCCTTTGTAGTTGGATTCTCGATCTACCAATGTGAGCCGTCTTTTTACTTTCAGAGAACTGCCTCCCGCTAGAGCACGCAACAGAGATCACAGAGGTGATCCTGGTCCCCCTACTCTCGCGGAGCAGGAGCGGTGGGTGGCCCTGGCACGGAGTTGGGAGCAGTACAATCGTGTCTGCTTTTACCCCTACGTGGGGGCTCCGGCCTGGCCTAGGGCTGCTGGAAAACATGTGCAAGTCCCCCCATTCGTGCAAGGACGCTCCAGGCCCGACGGCCTTCAGCATCCGTCGGCTCGCATACTGGTTCAACGGTCAAGTCGTCGGAGGTGCCCCTAATTCGCAAGAAGCACCTGAGACTGGTTGGGAGCGTGAGCGATTAGTCTGGAGGTGAGGGCCAGGGTGGCGGCGATGACCAGGGGAAGGACTGGGCCTCCCTGGATATTGCGGGTCACGGCCAGAGCCAACGGATAGGCGTGGCCTCCGTGGACTTTGACTTCGGTCTTGTTGACTCGGATGTTGAGGATGCTACGGGTCCTATTGTAAGAGGTTTGGGGGAACCAGGTGTGATTTGCTTTGTTAGTCATATCCTTTTGGTCATGCGCTGGGATCTTAATTTGAGTTTTTTTTTGTAGTGACCTTCAAGGTGGATGCATCCTTGACTCCACCCCTCGAGGCCCAGCGGAGATCGGGGACTCATACGGAGGGGTCTCCGAGGGCTATCTTGGGGGACATGGCTTCGTTCCTATGGGGCCCTGAGTCAGCTGGTGGCCTACCCACAGCGGCTGGTACCTGAGGCGTCGTGCCCTTTCGCCGAGAGTCCCTTTGGAGTGGTTGAGGGGGGCCCTAGCCTTGGGATCCTGACCCCGGACGACTTCATGCTGCGCCCGAAGGCGTCAAGGTCTTTCGCCACGGCCTCCTCTCTACTACGGAGTGGAGAGATCGAGCGATAGTTGGCCCAATGTCCCCTGGAGGAGCTAGAGGCGCGGTTGGTGGTGGCAGCCCTTCAAGTTGGTAGTATTAGTTATGATCGCCAGGTCCGGTGTTGGGTCCTGAGTAGCTCATCTTGTCCTTTCTCATCTTCTATGGTGCCTTGTAGCAAGTAATTTTGATGAGGGCGCTGGGAGGTGGCAGACGCCAGGCTTTGGAAGAGGCCCAAAAACGGGCGGAGTCCACGGAGGGTTGTCTTCCTGAGGAGATGGTGCTTCATGAGTGTGCTGAGGCTGAGGCGCAGAAGGCTGCCGAAGACCTTCAGGAGGCGAAGGAGGTTGTCGATGTGTCCAACGCAACCCGCGTGTCCACTGAGAGTAATGTTGACACTCTTTGGGCTGCAGTGGTAAATATGCGGCGAGAGCTAGAGGAGGTTCGGGCATTGGAGGGGGCACTACGTTCGTAGTGCCAGCAGTTAACGATGGTAGCATCGGAGGTGGCCTGGATTACCTCTGATTCCTTGAGCGGCCTAGGGGCTCAGTGTACGCCACTGCCCTCCGACTTGGAGGCATCAGCATGCCGCTCTTATGGCTTCGGTCCACCGCGAAGGTTTTGGTTAGGGCCACGGAGGTCTATGCGAGGTCCAACACTCGTGTGGCTGCTGCGCTTCAGCTGACCTTGCTTCACCAGGCGGGGGTTGGTCCCTTTGAAGCACTGGAGCGGCAGGTGCTGGACTTCGTGGTCGAGGCCTTCCAGCCAAAGGCACCTGTGGTGGAGATTTGCGCAGCCTTAGAGAGCTTCCGTCACGGCATATGGGCAAAGCATGGCCGGAGCGTGATGTTGCACTTCATGGCCAGTCAGGAGACTCCAGGTGCCTCGGGGGGCCTTCGCCCGAGTTCTTCGTTGGGAGGTCCGGTGCTTCACCCGGAGTCTACAGGCGCTTCACAGCCCTCTGGGGGAGATTTGTCTGGCGTTGTTGCCTTGCTAGAGCCAAGTGTGGATGCCCCGAAGGTGTAGCTCTACCGCGGCTGTCTTTGTTTTCTTTTCTTTCCCAAGGAGAGGGGTTGAGTTCTAGTACGCCTGTCTTCCTGTGTTTTGCCTGTGTTGTTTCAGGGATGTTTGTGCCTTTGAGTTTTAACCGGAGCCTGCTCTGCGTGTATAGGTATGGCGGCCTGAGGCCGAAGGAGGCCTCGTCCGTACCTTGGATAGTGCCTCTGGGGAGGGATCGAGTGCGTCTGGTGCGTCGGGGGCTACTCCGTTCGTTCGTCGATAGAGTCATTTCGTTATGCCCTGCGATTCCGATGGGTGTGTTGACCCGCAGGTGGCCGCCGATGTTTTGGTTAAGGTCGAGCTGGAGGATCCCCCAGTGTCTGCTCCGAATATATGTTTTACCACAAGAGATGACTGGTGTGCAGCCCGAACAGCCCGGGAGGTTGCCGGCTCACACTTCTTACGACTTTTTATCTTGCCCCAGGGCTCTGACAGAAGGGTGCCCTCAGAAATCCTCGAGTCTATCTTGGGTGAGGTGAAGGTCGAGGAGGCACAGGTTGCGGAGGACTCGTCTGCGGGGCAGGAGGAGGAAGAGTTGGACTTCTCGGCCTTCGACTCGTATCCCTTCCCGGCAGATCCTTCGTCTTCTCGGGGCCGAGTCTCTATTTCGGGTAGTAGCCCTTCTTGCGGAGGGGGCTCACGTTGGCCTCCTATGCGCAGTTGTCATGGACGACTCTCCAGGTCCCGCGGTGTGTCTAGGAGGCATGGCGGTTGGGCACCCTCATCTTCCTGTAGTGGTAGGAGGGCGTAGTAGGCTAGCCAATTTGCTAGGCATAGATTTGATGTGCAGCGGTTAACTGTATAAAAAGACCTTTTGTATGTCATGTGTGTAAAACTTGTGTTGTGTTAGCTTGTTGTTTTTGTTTCTTTTCCTCTCCCTTTTTTATGATTGATCACATCGACGTTTCGCCTATGCCCCTTGTCCCAGCCCCTTCGCATCCTGTGGTTGCTCTGCGGCCACAGGGTGCGAGACTTCAAGGGGCATCGGAAGGGTCGGGTGACAGACTTTCAGTTTTGTTGGGGTTTTTATCCCTTCGCCATGTTTAGGGTGGCCTGGCCTTAGAAATGACAGGGGGTGGTATGCCTGTCCATTATGAAGGCACTACCTTCAAGATGCCGGAGCGATCTTTGCCTATCTGCCATTTTAGGTTTGCTAGGCCCAAATGATGACGGACGGAATACCTGTCCAGCACAGAGACTTTTGTCTTCAAGATGTTGGAGCAGTCTTTGCCTATCCGCCATGTAGGTTAGCTAGACCTTAAAGATGGCGGACGGAATGCCTGTCCAGCACGAAGGCTTATGCCTTCAAGATGCTGGAGCAGTCTTTGCATATCTGCCACGTAGGTTGGCGAGACCTTAAAGATGGAGGATGGAATGCCCGTCTAGCACGGAGGCTTATGCCTTCAAGATGCTGGTGTTTTTTTGGGTATCTTTGGAGAGGACTAAGCCTGGGGTTCTTTATACGTAATACTTGCGAAGGGTCTCTGCATTCCAACTGTGTTCGAGGGGGTCCCCTCTGTATCGGCCAGTCGGTAGGAGCCGGATCTGTTAGACTTGAGGACCAGGTATGGGCCTTCCCATTTGTTGCGTAGCTTTCCTAGGGCTAGGGCGCGTCGAAGCACTAGTTCACCGAGTTTGAAGTTTCGTGGCACAACCCTTGGATTGTACCAGGCCTTAGTTTTCTTAATATAGTGATCTAGGTTCTAAATGGTGTGGAGCCACATGCCGTCGGTAAGGTCGAGGGAGAGCTCCCTTTCTCTATCATTTTGTGGGAGTTGTACCCTGAGTGAGCAGGCCTTGACCTTGGTGGGGGTCATGTCTTCATCTCCATATAGGAGGCGGAAGGGTGTGAACCTGGTGGCCCATGTGACAGTGGTGCGGAGGGACCATAAAACTTTGGGTAATTCGTCGACCCATAGGCCTCTAGTTATGCCGACGAGGCGGCAATTTCGACCAGAGAGGATGTTGCCGTTGACCCTTTCAACGGCTCCATTGGACTGAGGGTGTCAAACTACTACGAAGCATAATTCGATGATGAGGTTATCGCAGAACTGTCTAAAAGGCCCGGAGTCGTATTGTGTGCCGTTGCCCACCGTGAGCTGTCGTGGGACACCGAAGTGGCAGATTATGTTCTTCCAGAAGAATTTTTGGACATTTTTTGATGTGATCGCAGTGAGGGGTTCACCCTTGACCCATTTGGATAAATATTCCAATGTGACCACTGCGTACTAGAGGTTTCCCTTGGCGCGGGGAAATGGATCGATGAGGTCTATACCCCAACGAGCCAGGGGCGATTGGCTGCAATGGAGTTAGAGGTCGGTGGCTTTGGCGTCCCATCCATTAGCATCCTTGGCATGTGCGGATGAGTTCTTCCACATCGGACATGATCGTAGGCCAATGGAGCCCCTAGCGAAGTGCCTTACCAGATAGAGCATGTGGCGTCAGATGATTGCCGCAAAGGCCTTTGTGTATTTCCCTGAGGAGGTCGGCTCCTTCTTGTTTAGTAATGCATCAAAGGAGGGGAGCGCATACACTTGTCTTGTAAAGGATGTCATTTATGAGATGGTAGCCCCTGGCACGATGCTGGATGCGGCATAGTGCAATTGGGTCGTCCGGTTCTGCTGTTCCTCTCAGGAAGGATAGGAGGGGGGCCCTCCAATCCGCAGTTTGAATGGGGAGGATGGCGACGGCTGTCTCGTTAAGAGCTCTGGCGGTCGGCTGGTGCAGGGTCTCGAGGAAGGTGCCTATTAGTGGGTCTTTACCTGTGGCTGCAGCCTTTGCTAAGGTGTTTGCCTGATTGTTGTCCGCCCGTGGTATGCTGTGTATTGATATGCTGCGTAAGTGTGCCTCGGCTTTGCAAATGGCCTTGAGGTATGTTATCATGTCTAGATGCTGGACTTGGAAGTCCTTGTTGACGTGACCGGCGACGATCTGAGAGTCGATTCGGATGATGACTCTGGTTGCTCCTAAGGCTCGGGCCATTCAGAGGCCTAAGAGGACGGCCTCGTATTTGGCTATGTTTTTTGTCATCTTGAAATTTAGGCGAGCAACGTACTGAACCTGCTAGCCTGTGAGGGAGGACTGCGCTAGCTCTGGCGCCCGTGGAGCAGTATGCTTTGTCAATGTAGATGGTCCAGATGTCTTGGGTAGGTGTAGTGGTTCTTTCGGTGGGTGTTGGGGTCCATTCAGCGATGAATTCCGCCAAGATTTGGTATTTGACGGTGGTGCGGGCTACAAACCTTACCATGAAGGGGGCTAACTCTACTGCCCACTTGCCGATGCGTCCCGTCGCCTCCTGGTTTCAAACATGTTGCCAAGTGGGTACGAGGTTGGGACAGTGATGTCATAGGCAATGAAAGTGTTGAAACTTGCGCGAGGCCATCAGCAAGGTGTAGGATATTTTTTCAAGCTCAATGTAGCATGTCTTGACCCCGGTTAAGGCCTCTGAGACATAGTATACAGCCCTTTGAGTGGGGCGACCGTTACTTCTTTCCTCTCATACCAGGGTGGCGCTGGTGGCGGATGCAGAGACGGATAGGTACAGGAGTAGCCTTCGCTGGGGAGGGGCATCACGAGTGTTCCGAGGTGGGAAAGGTGTGCCTTTAGGGCTTTGAATGCTGCCTGGTAGTCCGGTGTCCAGCTAAATGGCTCCGAGCCCCTCAGCGTTTTAAAGAAAGGGAGGTTGTGCTCAGCCGATTTTGCGAGGAAGTGACTGAGGGCCGCGAGGTGGTCGGCCAGGCGTTGTACTTCTTTCAGATTGGCGGGGGTGACATTTCTGTGATAGCATAAATCTTGCCCAGGTTGGCCTTGATGCCTCTTTGGGAGACAAGATATCCTAGCATTTTCCACCTCTAGAGCCAAATACGCATTGTTGAGGGAAAATAAACCAGCCTAAGGATAACAGTCGAAGATCACCATCCGGGTCCCTCCTGAGCCTTGATCTCCAAACCATTTGCTAAAAGCTCTATCTCCGATATCATCATATCCTTTCATGGTACCCTTCGCACCTATGAAGCCCTCCCTTGGCTTTGCTGGTTCGACCTCCCGAAGCCTTCCAAAACACGGCCTCTCGAAGCCTCAATCCTCCAAAGCTTTGGCCTCCCTAAGTGCCGACCCTCCGGGGTCTCGCTTCCCAACGTCTTCACCTCCCTATTCAATGCCTCCCGAGGCCTCCCGCCCCGAGATGATCAGGCCACCTTCCCAAAGGCAACGAGGTGAGTCAGCAGGCCCTTAGAAGATTTGCAGAGAGGGAAAGCGCTGATCGTACTTTTCCTGCAAGGATGTGAACGGCATTAAAGACCCAGGCTGAATAGACACCACTCTGACATCTCGGTGTGATATCCTGACACCCCTGACAATACGACGCTGGGCCACAACTGGCGACCGGATCACCCCCTTCAGGGGGCAGGCACCATGATAATTACCACGGAGGATATTTATCTCCCGACAGGATAGAATGTAATCATTCAGGATAAGGCTTGGTAACTTGGCTGGACCCCAGATATGTTGTACATTATGATAACTTGTACGCCAAGCTATGCATGGCCCTATAAATAGGAGGCCATGGTCCTCTGGGTAGGCGACAATCACAAGGGTAAGAGACACGCATCACATCAAACCTATGATACTCTTCCCAGATCACCGTACTTGCTGGAGCAAGATGAACTCTTGCTCCAATAGTGGCACCATTCGTGGGGATTTGAACATAGAAGTACTAAGAGAGGTAGGAATCCACCAGGAAAACCACCAGAGAATCAGCTAAAGCTTCCATACCCACTGTTGCAAGCATGCAACTGTGTGCATGGCTGTCTTAGCTATACGCACCGTATGCATGCTCCAGCCCCGGTGCCATGTGGGACACTGTTCCTCCGACCTTGGCCAACCCAGAACCCTGGGTCGGTACAGGAACTCCAGATAGCACAGAGGCCTTCCAGCCCCTGCACAACGAAGACATCACCGCCTCAGGAGAGGACGCGGCCGAAGCCACAGCCAAGTAGGCCGCCTTCTAATGGTTCTGGGCGGTCCAACCCAGGAATGCTCCCAATTGGGCTTGGTCCTTGGGTATCCCCTTCGACCACACCTGGAATACCTCGAGCGAGCCAACATCTTTGGAAAGTCTGTCCATCCAGCGCCCTCCTTGGGCCCCTCAGGCATGAAAGGGTTCCAAGGAGATGGATGGCTCCGTGGGGCATGGATCCCGCCAGCGCCTCTGACACCGCCCACGCAACGCCAACCGTGCGCAGGGAACTCCAAGCTCGCCTCATCTGGGGAGGCATAGTTAGAACCACTTCAGCTCCAAAAACTGGTTCACCGGGCAGCCTCGATGGTCTCCCAAGGGGGAAGGAAGCCCTGGGGAAACCGCAGGCTTCGGGGCACACCACCTTCGACAGCAATCCCAACGACAACTCCAAGCTCCAGTGCACCCAGAGGCATACGGGTGCGTCTTGCACAGACCACGGCGCGGCCACAACACCAACGACTGTCGCACCCTCATTACCCTCCGGGAGGAATACCTTGGAAGGTGAGCAGAATACCTGGTCGCAGAAGGAGCCAGTGAAGGACGACACAGAGTTCGAAGGCCTGAGGCAAACTCCCGGGCGAATCCCTAGCCCCTCAACTGTGAGGAACCGTCCAAATAGTATTCTAATTAATCATCAGGAGGATTATTATTCACAATCACAACCTCAACGATTAACCAGAATACCATTCCGGTAGTCCCGGCACGTGCTTTGTGCCCAGGATCGGAACACATGCCTTCCAACTCAAATATCACAACACAGTTTAACAGAGAGCAAGTAATTAAGCTGTATTACAATACTTAAACATACAACTGCTTCTACAATTTACAACAAAAGAGGAATAACAACAACTACGCAGCGGAAGATAAACCTATACAACAAAATAGTATGGAGCCGGATGCCCTTAGGCTCCATACCAAAAGAGCCGGAGTTCGGAGTAGAAGGTGCTACTCCTGCCCGCCACCCTGATCGGCAGGCACAAAGTAGCCGAACACTGCCTCTTCCTTGCCAACCTGCGAACCTAAAAGCAACTTAAGGGCAGCACCCCTTAGTACGAAGGTACTAGCAAGTCTTACACAGTATGAGTATATATATTCTCGACTCCAAGGATCATGCATTTAAAGCTGTAGCACGGATTAAGACATGTTTAAGTTCACTAAGCAGTAAGCAACCTAGACTCTAGGTGTAAGCGACTGACTTAACGAACCACCAACTCAAACTCTGCCAACCAACTGACCATAACAGATATGTAAACAACAAGTGTATAAAAGTAAACCATTACCACCAAACCACCGACCAAACCACCCAAACCAACCATGCCACAACCCACATCGAAACTCTACGACCAAACATGGTCGCTCGGTGGAGATAAGCGATAGCAATGCTCATGACCGAGAGCGCGGCAGTTCGAACTAATTATACACCATGCAGGGGGATACTCCTGGACCCACACGACACAGGGAATATACGGCTTGTGCCACCCGCTAAGATGCACACAAGGGGGTACCCGTGACAACCTTTCCCAACCAGGCCCAACCATGTGGATCAACCATAGCTCGACGCGGCGGTATTAGAACTACTCCACGAGCAAACCAACACCGCTAAAAGCCCGGACTCAAACCGGACTCACACGTCTATGACGAGGCCCACATGACCACGTCTGTGAAGGTAATCAGCTCGCCTACCATTATATCAGCATGTGGTGAGAAAGGTAAGTGCCAAAGCCGACTACACCGACGGTCGGTGCTTAACCGGTGCAAACGGTCTACGGTGTCTGGGTTCCCACCCCGAACTGCCTGAGGACTCCTCGTGAGCAGATGACACCCCTAACACCGCCCACATCTCATCTCAACTCACCACTCACCAAACCGACTCATCATCAACACAAACACAAGTGTGAACAAGTAATAAGCCCTTGGCTCGCGACAACGGTGGAAGCCGTCGTCGACTTCTACCGGAAAGCCTAAGTACCATTAAGCATAGTGAAACTATAATTAGACCTCGACGACACCACTAGGCTCCAAGGAATAACACATGACACGTGACCGAAATGGGAGAATGCATAGGCATAGGTTCTACCCAACTCGGTACCCGACACATGCAATGTATACATAAGCGTAGATAACATATTAGATTTTCAAGTAGACACGGTGCAATATGATAGATGCTTGCCTTGCTGCCCTAGCTGCTGCTCATAGCTACCCGAGTCACGATCACCACTGCGGGAACCTCCGGGGACAGCCTCGTTCGCCTCATTCGTCGGGTCGAAGTTCCCTAAAAGAATCACACGTGCAATGCAATGAATATGAATGTTATGAAATGAAGGATGCTCCATAGAATGCAATAACAGTGCAAATCGTCGGGGCACGAGTTCTAAAGCATCGAAGATTTTTCTTAAATAGGATTACTGCTAAACATTTGAACACTTCTAGGATTAATTAAGCTTAACCCTATATAGAATTGTAACAACACCTAACATGTGGGTGATTATTTTTGCTGGACAGGGAGTATTAAAACATGAATAACAAAATTGGACTCATCAATTTTGGAAATACCAAACTTTAACTATGAATTATCAAAGCCTAGACATATTTCATTAATTCAATAATTCACAGCACACATTTCATGGCCACTGGTATTTTTAATGGATAGATCATGTCATAACAAAACCAACAAAATTTGTTTCATGAATTTTGGAGCTCTACACAATTTCCTATGCATTTTTCAATATTTCAGTCGATTTATCAACTCAACAGATATTCATTTCGCAATTTCTGATTTCCTCAAATATTAAAATGGGTCCACGCCTTTTTCTACCGGCGCCCAACTAGCCACAGGCACAGACAGTGGGGCCGGGCTCATTTTGACTGGGGTCAAAATTGAACCCCGCCCAGCACACCGCGCAGCGCGGCCGGTGGCTCGGGTTGTGCCCGCCGGCGGCGAGCGGCGCAGTCCAAGCGGCCGGGAGGGGCAGCTGCAGCTCCAGCATGTGCGTGTGGACCCAGCTGAGGCATACATGGTCACCGGCGATGGCCGGAGGATGGCCAGCGCCAGCGGACGATGGAAACTACACGGCGGCGGCACGGTTTTGACGCGCCGACGGCGAACGGCGAGGCAACAGACTCGGACGAGGGGAGGTATAGCTTCTACGAGAGCGCGTGGACCAAATGGCGTGGCCCAACAATGAGGAGCTCGATGGTGGCACGGCCGACGGCGTGCGGCTGCACGGCGGAAGGCGCGCCAGCGACGAGCTAAGCCCCAACGGACACGCGCGCTAGACTCAGTGGGGGACGGCGATGCTTACAGTGTGTTCGATCACCGGGGAAAGGCAGCGGTTCGCCGGTTCAACGGAGAAGGGTGGAGACGGCTGCCGCCGTTGGGGAAGAAGACGCGGCCGGCTCAACCCGTGCGGAAAAACCACCGGGGAAGGAGGGGAAACGGCGGAGGAGCTCGGGGCGCTCCTCCCTGCGGCTCCACTGGGCTCGGGCTCGACGGAAACCGTCGGCGGCGCGGTGATTCTTGCCAGCGGCCGGTGCTTGTGCGTATGTGCTCTGCGCCGGCTGTGCGAGAGGAGGAGCAGAGAGAGAGAGAGAGAAAGCAGAGGGCGGGGAGGGGAAGATAAAGGCACGGTGCCGTGTCCTGGTTTTCCGGCGATGTGGCCTGGCCAGCGCAGTCAACAAGGGCGGCGCTGCATGCTCTGTGAGAGCGGGAGAAGGGGAAGCAGCGAGTTGTGCGTGCGAAGGGATGACAGGTGGGGCCGTGAACAGTGCTGGTAATGCAAAATATCCCCACTACTTTATCCATCCAATTGAATGCCTTCCCAAGGTTCAAAATTGGTAAAACAAATTTTGTTTGAAACTAAAATTCATAAGGAACCCATTTGAACTTGTTTGACCCAGAATGCTTGAGCCAATTTTGAATAACAATTGTTCAAATATGCTATATTTTCCAAATTGTGATAATTTTTATGCCTTCTAAATATTTCCCAAAAATTTGGGAAATTCATTTATATTCTTCTCCTGTCATCTACTAATTTCTAAAATTATCACCAGCCCTATGTTCCATAGAAGTTTTGGGAGATGCTTCACAACGCATCAGTTAAACCTGGTTTAATCAAATTCGGTTTAATCCACATTGCATGTCTATACTGCTCAAAACAAAAACAAATGATGCTCATGATGCCCATTAGCACTTAATTACATGTTTAGAAACTCTGGGCCACGACATCAACCTTGCACCATCACCACCAACCCGAGGACCAACAGTACCATACCTAGCAACGAGAACTGAATCGGGGACACGCCGTCGCCAGGCTCCGGACGGAATACCTCTGGAGTCGGGCAGTGGCTAAGGGCCGAGAGGGATGTGGACCCTCCCTTCCACCTGGCCTTTGGCTTCGCCTTTGATGCGCTATCGCGAGGCTCCGAACGGAATACCTCTAGAGCCAGGCAGCGGCTAAGGGCCGAGGGGGTCACGGACCCTCCCTTCCACCTCGCCTTCGACCACGCCTCCCACGTGCTGCCGCCAGGCTCTGGATGGATTACCTCTGGAGCCAGGCAACGGCTAAAGGTTGAGGGGGTTAAGCACCACCTCTCCCAGCCTAGCCACAGCCTTCGAGGCCACCAAGCCTCACAATAGAGGCCTTATTCCTACAAAGGTATGCCCACTGTTAACTACCCAGTAGTTTACCTAGTGATCCGTCTTTCATGCAGCAAGGTTAGAGTCTGTTGGAGGCCTCCAACCATATTGTTAGAAGTCTTTTTCCAATAGATAGCTACTAAGTAGATGCAGTAAAACTTTAGTTACATTCTCATTTAGCATGACCAGTTGTTTAACCTAGCTATGTTTCATGCTACAAATAGCTTCTTGTTGCCAATAGTAGATTGCAAAATGTAGCTAGTGTAACCATGTAAAATCCCTGCACTCCCACAGATGCATCGTGCCTAGATCGCCTGGGGGCCGAGTCTGCCCAGGTTTCCTGGAAGGCATTGTGTGGCCTCGGAAGTGTAGTTGCCACGTATCAAGGGATTTCCTCAATAGACCATGTTGTGACGCCACCCGTAGGACATCTTCAAGTGGCGTGACAAGCCCACGTATCACGAATGTAGCATGCCTAGGTCAACTGGAAGGCAAGACTGCCTAGATTTCCTGGAAGGCATTGCGTAGTCTCGATAGACAGTGAGGCCCACACCCGCGGGCGCTGCCTATACCTAGGTCACCTGCAAGGTAGATTATGCCCAGGGTACCCTAGAAGGCATTTGCATAGCCTCGGGTCTCGAAGCCACGCCCCGAGGGATGTCCTCGGTGGCGGAGTTACGGTGCTCCGAGGAATGCTGTCGCAAGGAATCCTCGTTGCATGACATACCTACACACTATGGGCGTAGCATGCCTAGGTTACCTGGAAGGCAAGACTGCCTAGGTTTCCTGGAAGGTATTTGTAGCCTCGATAGTGTGTAGATGCTGGTTATCAAGGAACTTCCTTGGTAATATAGTTGCGGCACCCTTGAGGGATTTCTCCGGAGGCATGACAAGCCCACGCACCAGTAAGCATCGCTTGCCTAAACCCAAGGTCACCTGAAAAGGTTTCTTGGAGGGTAGGCTTTGCCCTAGTAGGAAGTGGAGCACACACACCGCGGGCGTAGCATGCCTAGGTCACCTGGGGGGCAAGACTGCCCAGGTTTCCTGGAAGGTATTGTGTAGCTTTGATAGTGTGTGGACACCGCATATCAGGGGACTGCCCTGATGTGAGGATGTGGTGCTCTAAGGAATGTTATCGCAAGGAATCTTCTCTGCACGACATGCTTATATACTACGGGCGCCGCTTATTCCTATGTCACCTGCAAGGCAGATTATCCCCAGGGTGCCCTAGAAAGCATTGCACAACTTCGGTCATATAAATGCCACGCGCCAGGGCACATCCTTGGTGGACAGTGTTGCGGTGCACCCTGGGCGTTTCCTTGGGAGCACGTCAAGCCTACACACCGGAGCGTAGCATGCCTAGGTCACCTGGAAGGTATTGTGTAGCTCCGATAGTGTGTAGGGCCTCCGACATTAATACATGCCAAGGAACCTTACCAAAACCTCTGGTAAAAACGGAGAGCTTCACCAAAACCTCCGGTAAAAATGGAGAGCTTCACCAAAACCTCCCGTAAAAAAGGAGAGCTTCACCAAAACCTCCTGTAAAAATGGAGAGCTTTACAAAACCTCCGGTGAGAACGAAAAACCTTACCAAAACCTCCGGTAAAAACGGAGAGCTCTACCAAAAATCTCCGGTAAAAACAGAGAGCTTTACCAAACCTCCTGCAAAAACGGAGAGTTTTACAAACCTCCGACAAAAACGGAGAACCTTACAAAACCTCCGGCAAAAATAGAGAGCCTTTCACAAACCTCCGCAAAACGGAGAGCCTTTCCAAACCTCCGCACAATGGAGAGTTTTTACAAACCTCTGGCAAAAACGGGGAGCCTTTTCAAACCTCCGCACAACAGATAGTTTTACAAACCTCTGGCAAAAATGGGGAGCCTTTCCAAACCTCCGCACAACGGAGAGTTTTTTACAAACCTCCAGCAAAAATGGACAGCCTTTTCCAAACCTCTGCATGACGGAGAGCTTTCACAAAAACCTCCGCACCACGGAGAGACTTCCAAAAACCCCCGCGATGGAGATGTTTCTTTAAAAACTCCGCCGGGGAAACAGATTATGAAAAGACCTAGCGGGAAAGGTACCCTGGCATCTTGAAGGCTAATGCCTCCGTGCCGAAGGGGTACAATACCCGCTAGCCTCTAAAAAGGCACAGCAAACAAATCAAAGGGGTATAAAAATCCACCTCCCTACAGGGAAAGGTATGATCACGTGACTCAAACACGTATGGTAAAAGGTAAGAAACATTACCCTACCATCTCCTCCGAAAACACCTTTTACATGTTATTTTATGAGGGTTATACTAACATTTAATAAAAGCTCGCGCCTCATGGCATGGGAAACATAGTGGCCCCCCCCCCGACTATCCAATGCAGAGATAGCAAGGCCGGGCAGCAGCTAAGGGCCGAGGGGGTCGCGGACCCTCTCTTCCGCAGCCTTCGGCTTCGCCTCCGATGCACCGTCGCCAGGCTCCGGACGGAATACATTCGGAGCCGGGCAGTGGCTAAGGGCTGAGGGGGTCACGGACCCCCTCTTCCACCCGGCCTTTGGTTTCGCCTCTCACGCGCTGTTGCCAAGCTTTGGACGGAATACCTCCAGAGCCGAGCATCGCCTAAGCGCCGAGGGGGTCGCGGACCCTCTCTTCTGCCCAGCCTTCGGCTTCGCCTCCGACGCGCCATCGTCAGGCTCCGAACGGAATACCTCTGGAGCCGGGCAGCGGCTAAGGGTTGAGGGGGTCAAGGACCGCCTCTGACACATCATCGCCTTCAACCCGGGCAGTTGCTAAGGAACCCAAAGGGTCAAGGACCACCTCGGGAGCTCATCTCCAAAGGTTTCAGAGGGACTTCGGTGAGTAGGAAATCTGGAACAAATTAGGAAGGAGTACGCAGTAACTAGGCCCGAGGAGTACGCAGTAACCAGAGATGACAAGATCGCCACTACTCCATCCGGTTCTCCTCGATTAGCCTAAGTATCCATCGGTTGTCAGAAAAACTAGCCATCGCCTTCAAAAGGGATGAAGAAGTACAGTTTGGAGGCACGAAAGCACACACGCATGCGGCCACCCGTTCGAAAGGTCCTCTCGCATTCTGATATAGAAGGAGACACAACTGTTCCCAGATATCCATGTTATATTATTAAACAACCAGTACATCCAGGGGATACAAACTAAAACAACCGTACAGAAATTGCCACGAAGAAGGTAGATCCCTACGGAGCAAAACAAGGGAGAAAGAGTACAAGGTGACTAAGATCAGCCATGACATGGGTATATCACGGTGTCACCAAGTACGCCATCCCAGTGACTGCCTTCACCTCCTACGGGTCCCGGCAGGGGCCACGCATGAGATGGCGTATGTGCCTCATCTGCGGCCCGCCATTGCGGAAGCCGATGCAGTAGCCGGCTCTCGGGCTATCAGAGGACGCTAAGGAGTCCGAGGAGGTCACTATCAAGGTTTTCTCCCTCACCTTCTTGGCCTCTTCCTGCTTCACCGCCGAGCCCGCTGACGTAAGTTCACTCTCTCTTAACAGGAGATCCCAGTCGATCTCCTCGTCGTCATCGGAGATATCGATGGTCTCGACAGGCACACCCTCCTCGATCAAAGGTCAGGCCGAAGCAGTGGACAACTGCCTCCCTTGTAGGGGAGGAAGCTGTTTCGCCTGCGATGCCTCTACCGAGGACCGAAACAGCCCGGCTCCTGAAGGAGCTGTCGAGATCATCGATGTCTCCGAGGAGGATGAGGAGGAAGACGATGCCATACTCAAGTCTAGGTTGACTACCTGCTCATGGGATGTGGAGACTCCAACCGGGTAACCCCGGCTTTATACCTGAGCCACGCAGCCACGTAGGTCCGAAAGATGAAGCTGGACGAACATCGTCGTGTCCTCCCATTAAAACTCCTAGGGGAGGGGGTCGTGGCCCTATCCGGTTTCCCTCCAACACGTGGCAGCACTCCACGATGAAATGCCTTGTTTTCTCGCACAGATGTCCCATCATATAATGACACAAACCCCTTTCGGTGCGTGATAGGATCGCGGGCATAAGACCCTAGCGACCCCTCGCATTATCTAGTTAGAACGCAGCAGTGGCACGTCTTGTCCCACCAGGCGAACGTGTGGGATTCTCCAAACCCACAAAAACCTCTACCCTGGTGACTCCGAAGGATAGAGAAACGCCATCAGGCATCCTTGATACGATACCAGGCTGGGGTTGACTTTTTCTCTGCATCCTCTCCCCCCACTGAAACGTCGGGGCCCGAGAATGAGGGGGTACTGTTGGGGGGAAAATAAACCAGCCTGAGGATAATGGTCAAAGATCACCATCCAAGTCCCTCCAGAGCCTTGATCTCCAAACCCTCTGCTAAAAGCTCTATCTCCAATATCATCAGATCCTTTCACGGTACCCTTCGTACCTACGAAGCCCTCCCTTGGCTTCGCCGGTTTGACCTCCCGAAGCCTTCCAAAACATGGCCTCCCAAAGCCTCGGTCCTCCGAAGCTTCGGTCTCCCTAAGTCCCGGCCCTCCGGGGTCCTGCTTCCCAATGTCTTCACCTCCCTGTTCTATGCCTCTCGAGGCCTCCCACCCTGAGATGATCAGGCCACCTTCCCGAAGGCAGCGAGGTGAGTCAACAGGCCCTAGGAAGATCTGCCGAGAGGGGAGCGACGGTCGTGGTTTGCCTGTAAGGAAGTGACCGGTATTAAAGGCCCAGGCTGAATAGACGCCACTCTGACATCTCGGCATGATGACGGCTATCCTGACGCCCCTGATAGTGTGGCATAGGGACGCAATTGGCGACTGGCTCGCCCCCTTCAGGGGCAGGCACCACGATAATTACCATGGTGGATATTTATCTCCCGACAGGATAGAAGGTAGTCATTCAGGATAAGGCTCGGTAATTTGGCCGGACCCCGAATATTTGTACATTATGATAACTTGTACGCCAAGCTATGCATGGCCCTATAAATAGGAGTCCATGGTCCTCTGGTCAGGAGATGGTCACAAGGGACACAGAACACACATCACATCAAACCTGTGATACTCCTCCCAGATCGATCCATTTTTCCTAGCATCAATACATTCGTGGTGTTCCTTCCTCTTAAACTTCGTCTCCAAGCTTGAGTCTCCTCCTTAGAAGAAACTCTCGCGGTACTTGCTGGAGCAAGATGTTCATCTTGCTCCAATAGTGGCATCGTTCGTGGGGATTTGAACACAAAAGTACTAAGAGAGGTAGGAATCCACCAGGAAAACCACTAGAGAATCGGCTAAAGCCGCCATACCCACCGTTGCAAGCATGCAACCGTATGCATGGCTGTCTCAGCTATATGCACCGTATGCATGCTTCCAGCCCCGGTGCCGTGTGGGACGGCGTTCCTCCGATCTTGGCCAACGCAGAACCCTGGGTCGGTACAGGAACTCCAGACAGCACAGAGGCCTTCCAGCCCCTGCACAACGAAGACATCACCGCCTCAGAAGAGGACACGGCCGAAGCCATAGCCAAGCAGGCTGCCTTCCAATGGTTCTGGGCGGTCCAACCCAGGAATGCTCCCAACTGGGCTTGGTCCCTGGGTATCCCCTTCGACCACACCTGGGATACCCCGAGAGAGCCAACATCTTCGGAAAGTCTGTCCACCCAGCGCCCTCCTTGGGTCCCTCAGGCAAGAAAGGGTTCCAAGGAGATGGATGGCTCCGGGGGGCACGGATGCCACCAGCGCCTCTAACACCGCCCTCGCAACGCCAACCACACGCAGGGAACTCCAAAATTGCCTCGTCTAGGGAGGCATAGTTAGAGCCACTTCAGCTCCAAAAACTGGTTCACCGGGCAACCTCGATGGTCTCCCAAGGGGGAAGGAAGCCCTGGGGAAACCGCGGGCTCCGGGGCACACCACCTTCAGTAGCAACCCCAATGACAACTCCAAGCTCCGGTGCCCCCGGAGGCATACGGGTGCATCCTGCATGGACCACGGCGTGGCCACAACATCAATGACTGTCGCACCCTTATTACCCTCCGGGAGGAATACCTCGGAAGGTTAGCAGAATACCAAGCTGTAGAAGGAGCCGGTGAAGGACGACGCAGAGTTCGGAGGCCTAAGGCAAACTCCCGGGCGAATCCCCAGCCCCTAAACCTTGCACCATCACCACCAACCCCACGACCAACAGTACCATACCCAGCAACGAGAACTGAATCGGGGACACGCCGTCACCAGGCTCTTGACTGAATACCTCTGGAATGCTCCCAACTGGGCTTGGTCCCCGGGTATCCCCTTCGACCACACTTGGAATACCCGAGCGAGCCAACATTCGGAAAGTCTATTCACCCAGCGCCCTCCTTGGGCCCCTTAGGCAAGAAAGGGTTCCAAGGAGATGGAGGGCTCCGGCGTTTTGAAGACCGAAGGGTATCCGGACGTAGCAGTATACTCCGACCATGTTACGGGCAATTCTAAAGAAGAATTTGAGGATGTTGGAAGAGTGTTTACCACACATTGAATTTGCTTACAACAGGTCAGTACACTCCACCACTATGATAAGTCCATTCCAGGTAGTGTATGGATTTAATCCCTGTGCTCCTATTGATTTACTACATTTGCCTACTTTTGAAAGACTTAATTTAGATGCTAAGAAACGTGCTGAATTTATTCTTAAGTTGCATGAAACAACTAAAAAGAATATAGAGAGCATGACCGAAAAGTATAGGATTGCTGGAAGTAAAGGTAAGAAGGAAATAAAATTTGAACTGGGTGATTTGGTTTGGTTGCATTTGAGGATGGATAGGTTTCCAGAACTAAGAAAGTCAAAATTGATGTCTAGAGCTGATGGACTATTTAAGATAATTGAGAAAATCAATGACAATGCATACAAATTAGATCTACCTGTAGATTTTGGGGTTAGTCCCACATTTAATATTTCAAATTTGAAGCCATATTTTGGAGAAGAAGATGAGCTTGAGTCGAGGACGACTCCAATTCAAGAAGGGGAGGATGATGAGCCCATGGCTCCTTCAGATACGATCAATACTACTAATAGTCCTCAAATCATATGAGGTCCAATTACAAGAGCATATGCACGACAATTAGACCACCAGGTGAACTTATTTTTCACTGTTCATGCTTACATGGATGGATTACTACTAAATTTTTGTGATGTTTTATTGCTTAGGAACGTGGGAGAAGCACCACAACCTTACCCAAACTTCACCCCTTGAAGGCCAAGTCTACTCAACCTCGAGGCTGAGCTCTAGTCGTGGTCATGGTCGAAGTCATGGTCGTGGTCGTGGTCGAAGTCGAAGTCATGGTCGTGGTTGAGTCTTAGGATAGCATATCAGTAAAACGGGCATAACTCTCTCATACAAAGTCCGTTTTAGGCAATCTTAGACATTCTGGAAAGCTTACGACGAACCCTTTCCAATGGATATGAGCTTGACAAAATATTCTTTATAATTTAGTCAAAGTCAAAAAAATAAGGTGTTGTGCTACCGTATCGGACCCTGTTGGGTCTTGTAATCGTGCCGGGGTCGGAGTTCAGGTTGTGTACACCACTTTCCGTAGCTGCACAACCCTAGGTTGACCTCATCATGTCCCTCCTATATATACATAGTAGCCATCATAATTTAGGCTTGGGTTTAGCTTAGATTATTCTGTTTTAGACAGTTTCACCATTTATCGATTTGTTGAACCCCAACTCGAGTACTTCGTTAGTAAATAGCAATATTCAGATTGCATCTACCTGTTCTTGCTTGTGTTCTTGATTCGCTCACAGGAAAAGCCTTCTTGGTGAGGTCAAGCACATCTTGGCACGGTTGATAACCATAGAGTAGTGGTGTAGTGGTTGCGAGTGTTCTCGATCTATTCTGATTGGAGCCTTTGGATCATTAATGTCGAAGCTCCACCAATCGACTTATCATATTACCTTTCAGAAGATCGGGCAAACGCCCATCAAAAGGCATCCCAATGACAACCAAACATGTTTCCTTCACACACATGAGGAGAGAACAAAGGAAAAAAAAGTGTCTTGGATGTAAAAAAGTGTGCAGTACATTGAGTTTTGCCCATATCTTGCCAAGAAGAATAAGAAGGACAATATCAAGGAAGAGAAGAAGGAGAAGAGTAGGAAAGGGAGAGAAAAGTACTCACAAGCATTGGCAAATGGGTGGATATGGAGGACGATGATGCATTAAGCTCAAGAAATGACGATGAAGCAATCTTTAGTAAGACATTGACCACTATCACCAACAAGGAATCAATTCCTCCACCACTTTTATCATCATCATCACACATGTGCCTTATGGCCAAGGGTAAAATGGAAAGCAATGTAACTGATGATAACTCTAGCACCGCATATCCTATTTATGATGAGCTTGTTAAAATAATTAATGAGCAAAATAAGGCCTTGGTAAAACTAACTAAGAAGTTTGACATCTTTAAAGATACTCATACTCTATTTGTTACTAATTATGAAGAATTAGCTAGTAAATACGAATTGCTTAACAAGGAGCATGAAGAGCTTAGTGCAAAATTTTTAAGGATCTTGAGCAACAACCTAAGGCCATCCATCTTGCGTTTTTATGTAAGTTCTAAGATGGAAGCTTCTACTTCTCATGATGATTTAATTGATGCACCATGCTCATCTACTTGCAATGAAAATAGTTGAGTTAATACTAACCTTGAAATTAAAAACAATAAGCTCAAGCTAGAAATAGAGAAGTTCAAGAAGGACTTGAAAGAAATGAAGCAAAGCAATGTCATACCTGCTCAAAATATTGGTGGACATGAGCATGAGTCAATGATCCATGGGATTGACTCAAGGCAAGGGAAAGGATACACCGAGAAGAAGCTTATGTAAGGAGCAAATGGTGACTTACTATTTGTACCATGAAGAAGATCGCAATACAAGCAACTCAAGAAAAAAAAGGAGAAAAAGAAAACAACCAGCTCCAACAAGACCAGCAAGAGGAATATAAAAGGCTCCCACTATCTCCTCAACAAGAAGAAAGATTTCAAGATGGTATAAGTTGGCATGGAAGAAAGGGGAAGGAACCAAATTATTTGGGTGCCCAAGGGCATCATCAACAATATGAGAGGCTCCAAGATGGTTTGGGTTCCAATTATGACTTAGAGTCTGAGGCACTCGAGAGGATTTTGAGGGTTGGCTCCCAAGAAAAGATGAAGTGGTATTTCAAGCAAAAGAAGTTAAGTACAAGAATCAAGCTTATTGGTGAAATTCTTAATCATCATATACCCAAATCCTCCACATGAAATTAAAATAGGGTAGCTAGATTTATCTTCTTGTATATATTTCATCTAGTCCCTATACATGTCTCGGATTGCATTAGCACGTCTATATACTTGTTGCATACTTTCACAATTGGTATCCTTTTAAAATTCTTGCGATACCTAGGTGTTCTTTCATATGTTAGGTTGTTATATTTTAATTCTTTTCATTATTAGCAATCTATATGCTTTATTGGTTGTAAGTTAAATTTTGGTATATATGTGTTAATTCATATCTTTTATATGCCATGAGTTCATAATATAGGGTATCTCCTTAATTGTCGTTCATTACAAGGTTAGTAAGATCGGACCAAGAAAATAGTCCAATATATGCTATGTGTTGATATTAGAAATCAATCCCAATACATAGTGACTTCATTGATAATATCATAATAATATCCATATTAATCGACTTAATTTGTGTTATGAAAGAGACATTAGAGGGTCAAAGAAGCAAATAAAAATACAAAGGATCTAGATGTAATCTTTATTCCTCTTAGCGACTATAGAAAAATTCCTAATCACACAGTTTCACCTGTACTTAATCTTTTTGTCCTGTTTTAATCTTTTAGAAGTCGTAACTTGTCAACCGTAGTTCCGATTTGACCTGTTCTTTAGCTAAAATTTCTAGAAAAAACCTAATCTGTCGTATGATGATGTTTGATGTGTGATATTTGGTTCATTTTTTATATTGATGTTTATTTGTTGTCTTTCCGCTTATGTTCGCGAGTAGATGCCAACATTCTGGAGGAGCTAAAAGGAATTTAGGATCAAGACTTCATCCAGCTAAGTATTATGAAGGTAAGTTGTGCTCTTGACCATATTGATCCTAATTTTTAAAATGCTTTGCTTTACAAACATGCATGCTAATAATATTGCCAAGAATCCAAAGTTAGGCTTTACCCTAGTTTTCCTTTATCGTTCTTATCGCCATGGTTTTGGTTTTGGTGATCGAAGGGTAAGTCATGCTTAGCCTTGCTTTGGAATAGTGATCATGATAATGGCTCAACTAAATATGATAATGATCTTATGAAACTATGATAACTGATGATGGCATAATTTTTTTAGCCACATGGAATTAGTATTTGAGAAAATGGTTTGGATGAGATCGGTACAGGTTGTACAGTTGGGTTCGTGATAGTCTTGACCAAATATAAGGACCGGTTTATGGAGCGATCTTTCTGAGTTAAATGACAATCACAAGCCTAGTATGAGATAGGCTTAGCTAATTAATTAGCTATTTCTCAACATAGTGTAGGCCAATTGGTAGTATAGGGACGGAAGGATGTACTTCCTGGAACTATATGGCGCAGGAGGGGGCTGACATTGTGGAGGGTGTACTCCCGTACCAGTGAAACCTTAGCGGACATGCATGTGTTAAGAAGTGCTTTCTCAAGGCTTTGTGCTGATTTCCTAGCCGGACACCTCGAAAGTGTGTAAGTATTGGCAGACAAGGGCAAAACAGGTAATCATGACTTGTGGGTAAAGTGTACAACCTTTACAGTGTGTAAAACTAGTTAATCAACCGTACTCACAATTACGAGTGGCAAGAAAAACCTCACTTGATTATAATTTGATAATTTGGTTAGTTTTGTCAATCACGGTGGTGGGAGCCATGATTGAGGTGTTGGTATGTTCAACCTTGGTGGTGGGAACCATGATTGAGGTGTTGGAAGGTTGGTTAAGTCAAGATGGTTGGAATCTTAAGGTGGTTTTTTATTTATGGTTATTCAATTAATCATTTACTCACTTTTCAATTGTTTTAAAGTAAATGCTCTTTATACAAAAGAGGTATATTACCATATTATTGTTCAAACCTTCATATGCATATTATTTCCTCATAATTTGCTAAGTACGACATGTGCTCACACTTTCTATCACCAAACAAACTCAGTTGGATAAGATGTGAGGAACCGTCCAAATAGTATTCTAATTAATCATCAGGAGGATCTTTATTCATAATCACAACCTCGACGATTAACCAGAATACCATTCCGGTAGTCCCGACACGTGTTTTGTGCCCAGGATCGGAACACATGCCTTCCAACTCAAATATCACAATACAGTTTAATAGAGAGCAAGTAATTAAGCTGTATTACAATACTTAAACATGCAACTGCTTCCACAATTAACAACAAAAGAGGAACAACAACAACTACGCAGCGGAAGATAAACCTATACAACAAAAGAGTATAGAGCCGTATGCCCTTAGGCTCCATACCAAAAGCACCGGAGTTCGAAGTAGAAGGTGCTACTCCTGCCCGCCACCCTGATCGGCTGGCACAAAGTAGCCGAACACTGCCTCTTCCTTGCCAACCTGTGAACCTAAAACTTAAGGGCAGTACCCTTAGTACGAAGGTACTAGCAAGGCTTACACAGTATGAGTATATATATTCTCGACTCCAAGGATCATGCATTTAAAGCTGTAGCAAGGATTAAGACATGTTTAAGTTCATTAAGCGGTAAGCAACCTAGACTCTAGGTGTAAGCAACTGACTTAACCAACCACCAACTCAAACCCTGCGAACCAACTGATCAGAACAGATATATAAACAACAAGTGTATAAAAGTAAACCATTACCACCAAAGCACCGACCACATACCGACCAAACCACCCAAACCAACCATGCCACAACCCACATCGAAACTCTACGACCAAAACATGGTCGCTCGGTGGAGATAAGCGATAGCAATGCTCATGACCGAGAGCGCGGCAGCTCGAACTGATTATACACCCTGCAGGGGGATACTCCTGGACCCGCACGATACAGGGACCATACGGCTTGTGCCACCCGCTAAGATGCACACAAGGGGGTACCCGTGACAACCTTTCCCAACCAGGCCCAACCATGTGGATCAACCATAGCTCGGCGCGGCGATATTAGAACAACTCCCCGAGCAAACTAATACCGCTAAAAGTTCGGACTCAAACCGGACTCGCACCGTCTATGACGAGGCCCACATGACCACGTCTGCGAAGGTAATCAGCTCGCCTACCATTATATCAGCATGTGGTGAGTAAGGTAAGTGCTAAAGCCGACTACACCGACGGTCGGTGCTTAACCGGTGCAAGCGGTCTATGGTGTCCGGGTTCCCTCCCCAAATGGCCTGAGGACTCCTCGTGAGCAGATGACACCCCTAACACCGCCCACACCTCATCTCCACTCACCACTCACCAAACCGACTCATCATCAACACAACCACAAGTGTGAACAAGTAATAGGCCCTAGGCTCGCGAGAACGGTGGACGCCGTCATCGACTTCTACCGGAAAGCCTAAGTACCATTAAGCATAGCGAACTATAATTAGACCTCGACAACACCACTAGGCTCCAAGGAATAACACATGACACATGACCAAAATGGGAGAATGCGTCGGCATAGGTTCTACCCAACTCGGTACCCGACACATGCAATGTATACATAAGCGTAGATAACATATTAGATTTTTAAGTAGACACGGTGCAATATGAACGATGCTTGCCTTGCTGTCCTAGCTGCTGCTCACAGCTACCCGAACCACGATCACCACCGTTAGAACCTCCGGGAATAGCCTCGCTCGCCTCGGTCGTCGAATCGACGTTCTCTATAAGAATAATCGCGTGCAATGATGAGTATGAAAGCCATGCAACAACGGAGGTGACATGCATTATGCCCTACGCTTAAAACATCAAATATTTCCTAATTGCAATTAGCGTTAACCATTTAAACATTTCCTGAAATACTTTAAAGCATAAACCAAAGCTTAAACCAAACTGGAAATTTAAATATGCTTAACATGAGGGTGTATATTTTTACTGAACAGGGCACAATTTAGCAAGATTCACAAAATTGGATTCATCAATTTTGGAGCTACCAAGATTTAATTATGAATTATCAAAGCCTAAACATGTTTCATTTATTCAATAATTTACAGCACACATTTCATGCCCACTGGTATTTTTAATGGGTAGAGCATGCCATAACAAAGCCAACAAAATTGGTTTCACAATATTTGGAGCTATCTACAATTTTCTATGCAATTTACAATGTTTCAGCCGAATTTATACATTGGAAAACAATTCATAACCCCATTTACCGGATATTAAAATCCCTAAAACCTTTTTCTACCCCGGGCCGGGTAACTCAGGGACTGACCAGTGGGGCCGGCTATTTGACCCCGGGTCAAAACAGCCAGGCGCCAAATGCGCGCGGCGCTGAGACGGCCGGCGGCCCGGGTTGTGCCCGCCGGCGGCGAGCGGCGCCACGCCGGCAGCCGGGGAGGGCAGCAACACCACCAGGGGAGGCACACAGACTTGGTGGGGGCACACGTTGACGCCGGCGATGGCCAGAGCACGGCGAGCGGCGGCGCACAGCGGAACGAGCACGGCGGCGGCTCGGTTTAGACCGCCGGCGGCTAGATGGCAGCGTAATAAGCCCCGCCGAGCACACCTACACGTTCTACGCGAGCGCGCGGATCTAACGACGCGCCTCCCGACCGACGAGCTCGAAGGCGGCACGGCCGGCGGCATGCGCAGGGAGGCGGAGGCGGTTCGACCATCGCGGACCACTGCGCCGGCGACGGGACGGAGGGAAAACGGCGCGCGCATTAGGTGTACAGGAGCACGGGGGAAGCTCACCATGCAGCGGGTTGGGCCGGCGAGGCTGTAGAACAGCGGGGCGACGGAGAGGGTCGGAGAGGAGGCTGCCGGCATTGAGGGAGAAGACTCGGCCTAGCTCAAACCGCGTGGGAAACACTGGGAAAGGAGGGGAAACTGCGGGGAAGAGCTTCGGCAACCCTCCTCTGCGCTTCTCCTGGCCCGGGCTCGGTGGAGGCCGTTGGTGGCGCGGTGATTTGGCCGATGGCCGGTGCTTGTGTGTGCTCTGCGCTCTGCCTGTGCCGGCTGTGCGAGAGGAGGAGCAGAGAGAGAGAGGAAAGCAGAGGGCAGGGACGGGAGGATAAGGGCACGGTGACGTATCCTGATTTTCTGGCGACGTGGCCTGGCCACTGTAGTCAACAAGGGCGGCCACCACTTGCTCTGTGAGAGGGGACGGCAGAGAGAGTAGAGAAGCCGGGGGGGGGGGGGGGGATGACAAGCGGGCCCGAGAAACAGTAACCGGCTGGCAAAATATCCCCACTACTTTAGCCATCCATTTGAATGCCTTCCCAAGGTCCAAAATTTTGTTTGAAACTAAAATTCATAAGGAACCCATTTGAACTTGTTTGACCCAAAATGCTTGAGCCAATTTTGAACAAAAATTGTTCAAAGATGCTATCTTTTCCAACTTGTGACAATTTTTATGCCTTCTAATTATTTCCCAAAAATTTGGGAAAATTCATTTATATTCTCCTCCTGGCATTTACTAATTTCTAAAATTGTCACCAGCCCTATGTTCCATAGAAGTTTTGGGAGATGCTTTACAACGCATCAGTTAAACCTGGTTTAATCAAATTCGGTTTAATCCACATTGCATGTCTATACTGCTCAAAATAAAAACAAATGATGCTAATGATGCTCATTAGCACTTAATTACATGTTTAGAAACTCTGGGCCGTGACAAACCCCCCCCCCCCCCACCTAAAAAGAATCTCGTCCCGAGATTCGGTACGAGCTGGAGAGGGGACAATGAGCACACTGTGATGACTTAGCAAGCTGTGAGTCGACATCATGACGCAAGAGATGGAATCCAACGCAGATTTTTATTCAATCATAGAGATGAACACATACATGCGAGAGATTCCCAATATGCTATATTACATTGGCATTACAAATTCTCAAAGAACTCAGGATACTCGGAATGAAGCTGATCTTCCCGCTCCCAAGTCGCTTCGGACTCGGAGTGGTTACTCCACCGAATGTTCAAGAATTTGATTGAACTCCGCCGTGTCTTGCGCTCGGCTTCATCCAAGACTCACATCGGCTTCTCACAATATGTCAAGTCCGGTTGCAATTCTTCGGGCGCAACATCAACGACATCGATCGGGACTTGGGGACACTTCTTGAGTTGTGAGACATGGAACACATTATGTACTGTGGAGAGGAACGACGGCAACTCCAATTGATATGGAACCTCTCCACGCTGAGCTAGAATCTGAAACGGTCCAACATACCGAGGCGCTAGCTTGCCTCGGACTTGGAATCGACGAACGCCTTTGAGAGGCGAGACCTTCAGGTACACGTGATCCCCCACCTCAAATGTGAGCTCTTGGCGACGTCGATCTGCATGGCTCTTCTGCCTCGACCTGACCGTGAGAATACTCTTGCGGATATTCTGGACATGATCTTTTGCCTCCTTGACCAAATCCGGACCCAGAAAAGCCCGCTCACCGGATTCGGACCAATTCAACGGCGTACGGCACCTCCAACCATAAAGGGCCTCGAACGGCGCCATCTCAATACTAGCCTGGAAACTGTTGTTATACGAAAATTCCGCGAACGGCAGGCATATGTCCCACTTCTTCCCATAAGTGAGCACACAAGCACGGAGCATATCTTCGAGAATCTGATTTATCCTCTCCGTCTGACCATCCGTTTGCGGGTGATACGCCGTGCTGTGGAACAACTCGGTCTCCATAGCCTCCTGGAAATTTCTCCAGAAATGAGAAGTAAACTGTGTACCCCGATCAGAAATGATCTTCTTCGGCACTCCATGGAGACAAACAATTCTAGTGAGGTACAACTCCGCATACTGCTTAGCAGAGTAAGTGGTCCTGACAGGAAGGAAGTGCGCGGACTTTGTCAACTGGTCCACGATGACCCAAATAGAGTCATACCCACTCGAAGTCTTCGGTAAGCCGGTAATGAAATCCATCCCAACTTCCTCCCACTTCCAAGATGGAATGGGCAAAGGCTGGAGTGTGCCGGCATGCTTGATGTGTTCAGCCTTCACCCTTCAGCAGACGTCGCACTCAGACACATACCTAGCAATCTCCCGCTTCATGCGAGTCCATCAGAAACGGGGTTTCAAGTCCTGATACATCTTTGTACTGCCTGGGTGAATGGACAGCAACGAATCATGAGCCTCATCAAGGATCTTCTTCCTCAGCGCCTCGACCCTCGGAACCACTAGACGGTTCCCAAACCAGATAACGCCCTGATCATCCTCAGTAAAGCACATGGCCTGCCCGATCTTCCTCTTCTCTCGAATTCGGGCCATACCCTTATCATCCCTCTGTGCAGCCTTAATCTCATCAATGAGCGTGGACTTGATTTCGAGATTTGCAATAAAACCATCCGGCACCATATCAAGCCCAAGACGCCGCAAATCATCACACAACGTGGAATCCATCAGCGAGGCTATAAGACAGTGACAATGAGCCTTTCGACTCAAAGCATCGGTGACCACATTCGCCTTGCCAGGATGGTAGTGAACCTCCAGCTCGTAGTCTTTGATCAACTCAAGCCATCTGCGCTGCCTCATGTTCAAATCCGCCTGCGTGAAGATGTACTTCAGGCTCTTGTGATCCGTGTAGATACGGCACAAGTTGCCCATCAAGTAGTGGCGCCACATCTTCAGAGCGTGCACGATAGCTGCAAGTTCAAGATCATGTGTCGGATAGTTCTCCTTGAGACGCTTCAACTGACGGGATGCATATGCAACGAAATGCCGGACGCATCGCAAGACACATCAAACCCTCAGGTCACATCAGGTTGAGCAAGCACTGGAGCGGTCGTGAGCAGCTTCTTCAAAGTGTGGAATGCGGACTCACATGCATCTGACCACTCGAACATGCTGCCCTGCTTCAACAACTCTGTCATGGTTTTGCAACCTTGGAGAAGTTCTCGATGAATCGGTGGTAATAGCCCGCAAGTCCGAGAAAATTCCGGATCTCACTAACATTCTGGGGCTGAACCCAGTCGAGAACATCCTGCACCTTGCTCGGATCCACTGCTACCCCATTCTCTGATAGAACATGTCCCAGAAAGGCCACGTCCTTGAGCCAGAACTCACACTTGCTGAACTTAGCGTACAGCTGATGCTCACGGAGTCTGCCAAGAACAATACGGAGGTGCTCCATATGCTCTCCCTCCGACTTGGGGTATATAAGGATGTCATCGATGAAGACCACGACAAACCCGTCCAACTCCTCCATGAATACCGAGTTCATCAAATACATAAAGAAAGCCGGCGCATTCGTCAACCCGAAAGACATGACGGTGAACTCATATAAGCCATAGCGAGTCGAGAACGCCGTCTTTGGAATATCCTCCGGTCGAACCTTGATCTGATGATAGCCCAGCCTCAAGTCTATCTTTGAGAAGACTCGGGCTCCAGTCAACTAATCAAACAAGATGTCAATCCAAGGAAGCGGATACACATTCTTCACCGTGACTGCATTCAGCGGACAGTGATCAACACACATCCGGAGAGTGTCATCTTTCTTCTTCACGAATAGAGCGAGCATCCCCAAGGAGAGGAACTCGGATGAATGAAACCCTTCGCCAGCAGCTCCTGAATCTGCTTCTTCAGCTCAACTAGCTCACCTGGCGACATCTTGTATATCTTATTCGAAACCGGGGCCGCACCGGGCATGAGATCAATAGAGAACTCCACTACCCTACCAGGCGACATTCCAGGCAACTCATCCGGAAATTCCCACACCACAGGAATGGTCTTCATAATCTTGGTCGGGACAGCCTTTATGGCGAACAGGCAGGATTTGACACCCTCTAGCTTCAACTGGACTCGAGTACCTGACAGACCATTCAGAGTGACGGTCCGCTAAGCACAGTCCAGCACAGCCTTGTTCTTGGAGAGCCAATTCATTCCCAGAATAACATCAATTCCCTTCGAGTTCATCACTAACAGATTGACAAAGAAGGGCACATCGTTGACAACTACCGCCGCTTTATTCACACACTGGTTGATTAGAACTTTGGCCCCCGGGGCGTCTATAAGATACGGCGTGTGGGTAGCACTGACTCTCAACCCACTTTTCCAAACATAATCCGAAGATATAAAGGAGTGAGAGGCCCCTGAATCAAACAGAACCACTGCAGAAAAGATGTCAGAGTTGAAACTCATATCCAACGTACCCATCAGGACGGTATCACCCTCCTGAACCTCGTTGGCAGTAGTGTGGCGAGCTCAACCACGCTTGGGAACGTGAGTCGCCTGCGAAGACTGCGGTGCTGACTGAGCCGGCGGTGGTCGCGGGGCACTCACCAAGGCTCCCGGCCTCGGATACGGGCACTCCCTCGAGAAATGGCCGACGCGGCCGCAGTTGAAGCACAGACCTCCTGAGCCACCGGTCACGCTCACTTGGGAACCGGCTGGTCGTGTAGCCTACCCCTGTGGAGCGAAGAACGCCGGACATGGTACAAACCACATCGGTCATGGGTAGCCAGCCGACGGCACCTGAGACTGTGGAGGCTGACTCTCAGTGCGGGCGCGCTGCGAGCTCCCGCCCACAGAAGGCGAGGAACCCCTCTTCCACCTCTTCCTTGCCAACCTGTGAACCTGAAACTTAAGGGCAGTACTCTTAGTACGAAGGTACTAGCAAGGCTTACACAGTATGAGTATATATATTCTCGACTCCAAGGATCATGCATTTAAAGCTGTAGCAAGGATTAAGACATGTTAAGGTTCATTAAGCAGTAAGCAACCTAGACTCTAGGTGTAAGCAACTGACTTAACCAACCACCAACTCAAACACGGCCAACCAACTGATCAGAACAGATATATAAACAACAAGTGTATAAAAGTAAACCATTACCACCAAACCACCGACCACATACCGACCAAACCACCCAAACCAACCATGCCACAACCCACATCAAAACTCTACGACCAAAACATGGTCGCTCGGTGGAGATAAGCGATAGCAATTCTCATGACTGAGAGCGCGGCAGCTCGAACTGATTATACACCCTGCAGGGGGATACTCCTGGACCCACACGACACAGGGACCATACGGCTTGTGCCACCCGCTAAGATGCACACAAGGGGGTACCCGTGACAACCTTTCCCAACCAGGCCCAACCATGTGGATCAACCATAGCTCGGCGCTGCGGTATTAGAATGACTCCCCGATCAAACTAATACCGCTAAAAGTCCGGACTCAAACCGGACTCGCACCGTCTATGACAAGGTCCACATGACCACGTCTGCGAAGGTAATCAGCTCACCTACCATTATATCAGCATGTGGTGAGTAAGGTAAGTGCTAAAGCCGACTACACCGACGGTCGGTGCTTAACCGGTGCAAGCGGTCTATGGTGTCCGGGTTCCCTCCCCAAACGGCCTGAGGACTCCTCGTGAGTAGATGACACCCCTAACACTGCCCACACCTCGTCTCCACTCACCACTCACCAAACCGACTCATCATCAACACAACCACAAGTGTGAACAAGTAATAGGCCCTAGGCTCGCGACAACGGTGGACGCCGTCATCGACTTCTACCGGAAGGCCTAAGTACCATTAAGCATAGCGAACTATAATTAGACCTCGACGACACCACTAGGCTCCAAGGAATAACACATGACACGTGACCAAAATGGGAGAATGCATCGGCATAGGTTCTACCCAACTCGGTACCCGACACATGCAATGTATACATAAGCGTTGATAACATATTAGATTTTCAAGTAGACACTGTGCAATATGAACGATGCTTGCCTTGCTGCCCTAGCTTCTGCTCACAGCTACCCGAACCACGATCACCACCGTTAGAACCTCCGGGAATAGCCTTGCTCGCCTCGGTCGTCGAATCGACGTTCTCTATAAGAATAATCGCGTGCAATGATGAGTATGAAAGCCATGCAACAACGGAGGTGACATGCATTATGCCCTGCGCTTAAAACATCAAATATTTCCTAATTGCAATTAGCGTTAACCATTTAAACATTTCCTGAAATACTTTAAAGCATAAACCAAAGCTTAAACCAAACTGGAAATTTAAATATGCTTAACATGAGGGTGTATATTTTTACTGAACAGGGCACAATTTAGCAAGATTCACAAAATTGGATTCATCAATTTTGGAGCTACCAAGATTTAATTATGAATTATCAAAGCCTAAACATGTTTCATTTATTCAATAATTTACAGCACACATTTCATGCCCACTGGTATTTTTAGTGGGTAGAGCATGCCATAGCAAAGCCAACAAAATTGGTTTCACAATTTTTAGAGCTATCTACAATTTTCTATGCAATTTACAATGTTTTAGCATAATTTATACATTGGAAAACAATTCAAAACCCCATTTACCGGATATTAAAATCCCTAAAACCTTTTTCTACCCTGGGCCGGCTAACTCAGGGACTGACCAGTGGGGCTAGCTATTTGACCCCGGGTCAAAACAGCCAAACGCCAAAGGCGCGCGGCGCTGAGACGGCCGGCGGCCCTGGTTGTGCCCGCCGGCGGCGAGCGGCGCCACGCCGGCAGCCGGGGAGGGCAGCAACACCACCAGGGGAGGCATGCAGACTTGGTGGGGGCACACGTTGACGCTGGCGATGGCCGGAGCACGGCGAACGGCAGCGCACAGCAGAACGAGCACGGCGGCGGCTCGGTTTAGACCGCCGGCGGCTAGACGGCGGCGTAATAAGCCCGGCCGAGCACACCTACACGTTCTATGCGAGCGCGCGGATCTAACGGCGCACCTCCCGGCCGACGAGCTCGACGACGGCATGGCCGGTGGCATGCGCGGGGAGGCGGCGGCGGTTCGACCATCGCGGACCACCGCGCCGGCGACGGGACGGAGGGAAAACGGCGCGCGCATAAGGTGTACAGGAGCACGGGGAAGCTCACCGTGCAGCGGGTTGGGCCTACGAGGCTGTAGAACAGTGGGGCGATGAAGAGGGGCGGAGAGGAGGCTGCCGGCGTTGAGGGAGAAGACTCGGCCGAGCTCAAACCGCGCGGGAAACGCCGGGAAAGGAGGGGAAACTGCGGGGAAGAGCTTCGGTGACCCTCCTCTGCGCTTCTCCTGGCCCGGGCTCGGTGGAGGCCGTCGGTGGCACGGTGATTTGGCCGGTGGCTGGTGCTTGTGTGTGCTCTGCGCTCTGCCTGTGCCGGCTGTGCGAGAGGAGGAGCAGAGAGAGAGAGGAAAGCAGAGGGCAGGGAGGGGAGGATAAGGGCACGGTGCTGTGTCCTGGTTTTCCAGCGACGTGGCCTGGCCACCGTAGTCAACAAGGGCGGCCATCGCTTGCTCTGTGAGAGGGGACGGCAGAGAGAGTAGAGAAGCCGGGGGGGGGGGGGGGGATGACAAGCGGGCCCGAGAAACAGTAACCGGCCGGCAAAATATCCCCACTACTTTAGCCATCCATTTGAATGCCTTCCCAAGGTCCAAAATTGGTAAAACAAATTTTGTTTGAAACTAAAATTCATAAGCAACCCATTTGAACTTGTTTGACCCAGAATGCTTGAACCAATTTTGAATAAAAATGGTTCAAAGATGCTATCTTTTCCAACTTGTGATAATTTTTATGCCTTCTAATTATTTCCCAAAAAATTGGGAAAATTCATTTATATTCTTCTCCTGGCATTTAATAATTTCTAAAATTGTCACTAGCCCTATGTTCCATAGAAGTTTTGGGAGATGCTTTACAACGCATCAGTTAAACCTGGTTTAACCAAATTCGGTTTAATCCACATTGCATGTATATACTGCTCAAAACAAAAACAAATGATGCTAATGATGCTCATTAGCACTTAATTACATGTTTAGAAACTCTGGGCCGTGACATAAGACATTAGAGAGTTCATGGAGAATGGAACGTTCTAAGGTGTTTCTATGTTGATTTGCATGTGGAGTCATAAGGAAGGATAGAGTCTATGTTCCACTGCAGTTTATTTGGAGACCTTCAAAGGTCACTTTTGTAAGGTATTTAATTATGTTTAAGTTGCATATTTAATGATTATTGTCTATGAAGTCATTATGTGTTAGGATTGATTCATGGGCTCATCACAAAGATGTGGTTGGTCACTTTTCTTGGACCGGTCTCGATACTAATGGTCTATTCTTCCATCTTGAACTATTTGTTTAGGTACCTTCCATAATACAACTTAAATTTCCTCACTCTACTTAAATGTGCAATTGTGTATATACTTTGCTTTCCACCATATGTATGCACAAATTTAGGGAGAGTTTAATCGATGTTACGAGGCTTTATGAATTTTAATCAATATGCCTTACACATCCAAAGAATCATGATTTGTGGAGCTCTCCCTTATGCTTTTAATGTTTTCTTTTTTGGTGTTTGATTCCAAAGGCAGAGAATTGTTAGGACCAAAGCAATTAAGGTGCACTTCAGTTGGCATCATGAACACTTGCATGATTAGGACCAAAAGGGGAGAAGAAACGGTCAATGAATTAAGCGGAAGTCTTATATTCATCATGACCATAAAAGGGAAAAATGAAAGAAATATGTATCAACAAGGTAAGCAGGAGCATATGCATAATTTCAAATTTGTATTTTCAATTGGTATTTTTAATTCTTGCTCCATGCATCTAAGTAAATAGTTGCAATTAATTCCTTTTGTCTTATATCTTGCTTTGGTTGTGTTGTCATCAATTATCAAAAAGATGGAGATTGAAAGATCATTGACCCTAGCATTGAGTCAATGTGATTAACATGATCAATAGGATTAACATGGTTTGCCACATTAGCATTGAGTCACTAATACCAACATAGTCAATGGTACTAACATGGTTTGCCTTATGCAAGGTTCCAAACAACTCATTGGGATGAACATCAAGGTCAAAAAAGAGCCTCATAAAGATACAATGATATATTATTTAGACAAATGATCATGGTGTTAAGAGCATCTCTTGTGTAGATAGTTTGTTTTTTTGGATTATACTATGAAGAGGGTTTGAGTTTAGTAGCTTGTTATAGGGTCTTTAGGTTAGGAAGACCCAAGACATCAAGAAAGAGAAGTCACAAAGACCTGGACTTGAAATGGATTGAATTGAATAAGTCCCCTGAAAATATGTCACTGTATTATATGGTGAGGTCACTCTGTAATATGCTGGGGTCATCGTAACATATAGTGATGGACAGATAGAAGGAAATAAAGTTTTCTAGAGTCATTGTACCATATGATGATGTCACCATATCATTTGGCGGTGTCATTGTATCATACAGTAGGCACCATACTGTGAGACGGAGAGTTTGTCAACTAGTGCCACTTGAAGATCAAGTCATCGTAACATGCGATGTGTAAGTCATCGTAACATATGGTGTGACAAGTCACTGGATCATACAATGGGTCACCATATGATACGATGAGTTCAGAGAAGGCTCCTGTCGGTGACGCAGGAACCAGGGGTCCTCGAGTCCCGAGGCCAGACCAACAAGTTGCCACGTGGCGCCCTCCCGCGGGGATTATCTCCCCGAAGTGCGAGAAGACTAAGTCCCGGGAGAGGGTGCTCGGGGCCATGAACAGTTGTCCCCGAGTACTCGAGTTCCCCGATGACCCGAGAAGACCAAGTGCCGAGAAGAAAGTGCTCGGGGCTGCGAACAATGGCCCCCGAGCACCCGAGTACCCCGAAGACCCAAAGGAAGTCAGTTCCGGGAGAGAGTGCTAGGGGTCACGAGCAGTGGCCCCCGAGCACTCGATTCCACGAGGACCCGATCAGTCAGATTCTGGGAGAGACTGCTCGGGGTCGTGAACAGTGGTCCCCGAGCACTCAGTTCCCCGAGGGCCTGAGAAGTCCCTTGCCGGTGGCCCCCACAGGGGCCCAGTGGTGAGGTGTCAGCTGGTGAAAGGCCCGATGCTGCATTTAAGAGGGCGCATGGCCTGTCACCTCCAACTGCTCCCCTCACGCTTCCTGACAGTCCTTGCCACATTCTGGCTGGGGGCGTGGAGACATTTAATGCACGGGTCCCATCGCGGGACATCCGGCGTGCCTCAGGATAGCATCGTGAAGCCAAAGGCACCCCACCTGCCGCCCTGCTGTGTCAGGTATACAAGACCGAGCGGGCACGCCGGGCTGTTCAGTGGCTGCCCGGTGGGCCCTCTCCACACTGCCCATTGCAGAACGGCATGATGACGAACAAGACCGGGCGGGGGCACGTTTTCAACCCTCCCCGTCACTTCACGCAGCAGCCCATGATGATTGCTTTCCATTTATGGTGCCTCGGAACTCGCGCCCTCCCTTTCTGGGCACGCTATCGCCCAGCAAGTATTTAAGGCGGGGCGAGCTCCCCGGAGAGAGAGAGCTAGACAAGGCTGAAGAGAGAAGCCGAGGAAGAAGACAGAGGTTTAGTACAAGCACAGAAATTCAGATCACTGAAGAACAAGAAGCCCGAGGCTCTAGGCTAGACAAATATTCTTGTAACCAGCAACATCTCTGAGGGACATTCTCAGAGCATTTACAGCATACACACAGGAGTAGGGTGTTACGCTCAGTGCGGCCTGGACCTGTCTAAAAATCCCTCGAGCATTTACTACTTTCTGCATCTGGTCATTCCGCACCATCTGCCGTCACATTTACGCCCATTTATTTCACCTGCCAACCAGATTCAGAATCATCCCCCCGGCCGAATCTCAAAGGGGGTCCCTCCAGATCCCCGCTTGAGGAGTTCACTCTCCGACAGCTGGCACGCCAGGTAGGGGGGTTGCATCCCTGAATTTGTTTGTTTTCCTGCAAAAAAGATGGCAGGTGGACACCGTCTCCGACGCACCGACTCCACCTCCAGTGAGGAAATGGAGCCTCTTGCACAGGAGGCTCCAGTCTCTGCTGCTCCTCAGCGACAGACACGGTCCGCCCGCACGGTGCTCCCCTCTCATGGGGACCATGGCGCTGGGCCCAGCAGGGCCGCCGCCGCCGTTGCGAGCACACTGCCTAACCCTCGGCAGGAGCCAGAAACTCCTACCGCTAGGTCCATGTTTGGACAGCGCCGGGCGTCGTTACGACGCAGGCTCACCTTCAGCAATGCCAGTCTTGGGAGTGCGCTGCTTGTGGCTCAAGTGCTCCTCAGGCATCCGCCTGTCCAGGCGGCGGGGGAAACCCCAGAAGGCTGCTGGCTCCAGGAGGTGGCTGCTCTGGTGGGCACGGCTCACCGTTAGGTGCTGGCCGAGAGCTCCCGCGCTACCTCCCACCGCGGCGCAACCAAGGCAGGTCCATCCTCGGGTGGTGGCCGAACTGGCCGGGGGGCCTCCAAGCGGAGTGCCGCCCCCTTGGCTACAACCGGAGCTCAGGACCTCCGCTTACATCTCAATGAGCGGAGGGCCGTTGAAGATGCGCGCGTCACCCTTGAGCGCCAACGGGAGTCCCGACATGAGGCCGAAGTTGAGGACCAGGCCTCCTCTATGCCGGCCCATGACCGCCGGGGCTCCCCGGCTCGTCGGCTTTCACCGCCCAAGGGCGCTGCCCGCGCTACAGGGTACGGCACAGGCTGCCGCGCCTTCACTAGCGAGCTCCGCCGGGTCAACTGGCCCACGAAGTTCAGGCCGGAGCTGCTGGAGAAGTACGACGGGTCCATCGACACAGTCGACTTCCTCCAAATCTACACCATTGCCATTCAAGCGGCGGGTGGCAGTGAGAAGGTGATGGCCAATTATTTCCATGTAGCCTTGAGGGGCTCTGCCCGTTCTTGGCTTATGAACTTACCCCCAGGATCCATCGGCTTCTGGGATGACCTCTGCCACCAGTTTGTGGCTAACTTTTAGGGCATGTTCACGTGCCTCGGCCTAGAGTGCGACCTCCATGCCATGAAACAGCAGGAGGGGGAGACATTGCGGTGCTTCATACAGCGCTTCAGCCAGGTCTGCAACACCATTCCGTAGATAACCCCCCCAGGCCATTATTGTCGCGTTCCGGCAGGGTGTCCGCGACGAGCGGATGCTCGAGAAGCTGGGCACGCACGAAGTCGAGACCACCGCAGAGCTGTTCGCGCTGGCCGATAAGTGCGCAAAGGCGGCGGGGGCTCGGGCGTGGCATGTCCCGCGTCCTGAGCAACCCGCTGCCGACCAACCAGGTCCTTCCCGCTCTGACAGGTGGGAAAGGAAGAAGAGAAGAAGGCACGAGGCTGCCCCCATCGCGCCGGCTAAGGGCCCTGCCCGTAGGCCGGCAGAAGGTCCTGACCGCCAGCTGGCGCACCGTGCGGCCGCCGACAGAAGGCCCGTGCCCGCGAGGGCTCCAACGCCCACAAGGGTGCCTGCTCCCACCAGGCCTGAACTAGGGAAGTGGTGCCAAATCTACCAGACTAAGTGGTATGACCTCACGGAGTGCCGCACGGTCAAAGGCCTCATCGAGCAACGCCAGATGGACCGCGAAGAGCCCCGCAGGGGCAGCGACGACAGAACCGCCCCCGAGAATCAAGAGCTCGGGTTCCAAGAGCCTGAGCACACCATCGCCTTCCTCAATGGGGGCGCATACACACCCTCCTCCCGCCGCTACGTCAAAACCATGCAGCGCGAGGTGTGCTCGGCGACCCCGAGTGCTGAGGCCGCGAGGCCCCTGAAGTGGTCGGACTCCCCGATCACGTTCAGCCTGGCGGACCACCCCTCAAGTACTGCAGGCCTGGGGCGACTACCCTTGGTAGTGTCCCCCACCATCTGCAATGTAAAGGTCAGCAGAGTGCTGATCGACGGGGGTGCAGTCCTAAACCTCCTCTCCCGGGAGGTCTTCGAGAAGCTGCAGGTGCCTTCTAGGCACCTAAAGTCGTCGCTCCCCTTCTACGGGGTGACGCCCGGGCACTCCCTGCCCCTCCGGTAGGTTGAGCTGCCCGTGACATTCGGGAGTCGGGACAATTTCCGGATAGAGAACGTCATCTTCGATGTCGTGGAACTCCCCCTCTCCTACGACGCCATTCTCGGGCGCCCAACGCTCACTCGGTTCATGGTGGTCACCCACTATGCTTACCTCACGGTCAAGATGCCAGGCCCTACAGGCCCCATCTCCGTGCCTGTCGAGACCGGCAGCACCGTCTCCTGCACCGAGCAGCTATACTCGGCCTTGGCCTCTCCTCGGGCCGAGGACGAAGGACACCCAAGGGGCCCGGGACCCTCTTCATCCAAACCATGACTCGCTGCCGATGCCTCCGTTCCTAGGAAGGAGGTCATGGTGGGCGACGGGCGACCTGGGCGGCAAATAGGAAAGCGCGCTGTTTGCATGGTAGCCGTCCGATATGCCCGGGATCCCTAGGGAGGTGATCGAGCACCACCTTGCTGTACGCCCGGACGCGCGGCCGGTGAGGAAAAAAGTCCGGCGGTTGGCGCCCGAGCGCGAGGAGTTTATCCGGGAGCAAGTAAGAAAGCTCCTTGACGCCGGCTTCATCCGAGAAGTCCTCCACCCAGAGTGGCTGGCGAACCCAGTCATCATCCCGAAGGCCAACGGCAAGCTCCGCATGTGCGTCGACTACACTGACTTAAACAAGGCTTGCCCAAAAGAACCTTTTCCTTTACCCCGCATAGATCAAATTATAGATGCAACCGCGGGGTGCGATCTTTTATGTTTTTTAGATGCAAACTCTGGTTATCACCAAATTCGCATGGCCATAGAGGACGAATAAAAAACTTCTTTTACCACTCCGGTGGGGACTTATTGTTATGTATCAATGCCATTTGGTTTGCGCAACGCTGGGTCATCTTTCCAGCGTGCCGTGCGCATTACCCCCAGCTCGACTCCCAGCTCGACTCAAGGAAGTCCAGCGTCTCGCCGGCTGCATGGCGGCCCTAGGGCGCTTTATCTCCAAGCTCGGGGAGTGAGGACTCCCGCTCTTCAAACTCTTGAAGAAGACCGATTGCTTTGACCGGACGCCGGAGGCCGAGCAGGCCTTCCACGACTTGAAGAAGTACCTCACCTCACCATTCGTATTGGTGGCCCCCTCCGAGGGCGAGCCTTTATTGCTCTACGTCTCGGCCACTCCTCAGGTCATGAGCATGGTACTGGTGGTGGAGCATGACGAGTGCTCGGGGCAAGGTGCTGGGTCCCAGCTCCCGGCCGCCCTCGAACAATCTCTAGTTCTCGCGGCTCCTCCCGAGCAGGGGGTCGAGCCCGAGCGCCCAGCTCCTCCCGAGCAGGGGGTCGAGCCCGAGCACCCAGCTCCTCTCGACCAGGGAGTCGAGCTCGAGCACTCGGCCAGCCCCGACCACGCTGCTGAGCTCGGGGGCTATGACAAGCCCTTGGGTGAAGCCAGAGTCCGAGCCCACCGTGTACAGCGACCGGTGTACTTTGTCAGTGAAGTCCTCCGAGATGCCAAAAAAAGGTACCCCCAAGCCCAGAAGCTGCTCTATGCCGTGCTCGTCGCTTCCCGAAAACTGCGCCACTAATTCCAGGCCCACAGGGTCTCAGTGGTTACCACATACCCACTGGGGCCGATCCTCCAGAACCGAGAGGGCACTGGGCGCATTGTCAAGTGGGCGGTGAAGCTGACAGAGTTCGATCTGCACTTTGTTAGTCGCCAGGCAATCAAAAGCTAGGCGCTCTCCGACTTTGTGGTGGAGTGGACGTCCGTCCCCGAGATCGACCATGAAGAAATTTTCGCATATCCCGGGATATGTGGAAATTTCTTCATGGTGCCCGGGTACTGGGTTATGCACTTCCACGGTTCCCTCACGCTGAAAGGCGCAGGGGCCGGAGTGGTTCTCACCTCCCCAACGGGTGAAGAACACTGGTACATTGTGCAGCTACATTTTCGAGCAACCAACAACATGGTAGAGTATGAGGGACTCATCGCTGTCCTCCGGGTCGCGGTGGGCCTTGGGATTCGTCGCCTGCTGGTCAACGGAGATTCCTAGCTGGTGGTCAACCAGGTGTCCAAGGAATACTAGTGCACGGATCCTCAGATGGCGGCGTACGTGGCGGAAGTCAGGAGGCTGGAGAGGCACTTCGACGGCCTGGAGTTGCGGTACATATCTCGCCGCGACAACACTCTGGCCGATGACCTCTCTCGCCTGGCCTATTCCCGTGCGCGTGTCCTTGCTGGAGCCTTTGAAGAAAGGCTCACACGGCCTTCCGTCCTGCCTGCTGACCAGGATGAAGGGGAACCCTCGAGCCTAGTCGAGGGGACCCAGGCGGCGCCCTCAGTGGGGAGCCCCGTTAGGGTGCCACCGCCCAGTGAGTGTGCTGCGCTTGCCGGCGGTTCTCAAGATGCCCCGTGGATCAATGAGATCCGAGGGTCCTTGAAAGAAAATTTCCTCCCCGGGGATGATGCCTCTGCCGAGAGGATTGCACGGCAGTCCAAACGCTATGCTATAGTAGATGGGGATCTCTATCGGTGTGGCACAGATGGTGTCCTCCTGAAATGCATCACCCAGGCAGAAGGCAGTGAGCTTCTCACTGAGATCCACAAGGGCGAGTGTGGTGGCCATGCATCGTTTCGCACGCTGGTCGGGAAGAACTTCCGACAAGGTTTCTACTGGCCTACAGCTCTCCAAGACGTATCCGAGTTGGTTCGGCGCTGCAGGGAGTGCCAGTTCCACACAAAGCAGATTCACCAGGCAGCTCAGGCTCTTCACACCATCCCCCTGTCATGGCCTTTCGCGGTCTGGGGGCAGGACATCTTGGGTCCATTCCCCCGAGCAATCGGGGGCTATGAGTACCTCTACGTCGCCATCGACAAGTTCACCAAGTCACCGGAGGCGGTTCCAGTCATCAAGGTTACCAAGAACACGACGCTTCAGTTCATCCGCGGTATCACAAGTCGCTTCGGCGTCCCGAACAGAATCATCACCGATAATGGCACTCAGTTCATAAGTGCCCTGTTTGGGGACTACTGCGAGGACCTCAGCATCAAACTCTGCTTGGCCTCTATCTCTCACCCTCGGAGCAATGGGCAGGTCGAGCGTGCAAATGCTGAGATACTGAAGGGGCTCAAAACCCGGACCTACAACGTGCTCGCAAAGCACGGGAAAGGGTGGTTCGACGACCTACCTGCTGTGCTATGGGCCAACTGGACTACACCAAGCTGCACCACTGGGGAGACTCCTTTCTTCCTCGTGTATGGAGCCGAGGTGGTCCTCCCCTCCGAGCTCACTCTTGGCTCCCCTCAGGTGCATGCCTACTCTAAAGGCGAACAGGAACAACGAAGGCGCGACGACATCAACTACTTGGAGGAGCGCCGGTGACGTGCTGCTGTTCGAGCAGCCAGATACCAGCAAAGCCTGCGGTGATATCACCAGCGTCACATCCGGGCCCAATCACTCGAGGTTCGGGATCTAGTTCTCTGACGCGTTCAATCGCGCAAAGGAAGGAATAAATTGTCCCCTCTGTGGGAAGGCCAATTTACCGTGATCGGCATCCCGCGACAAGGCTCGTTCTGGCTGGCTGGGGAGGATTGGCAGCCGCTCCCAAATGCGTGGAACAACGAGCATCTGTGCAAGTTCTATCCCTAGGTGGACATGTTTGTGCTCGGGCCAACCAAGCCGGGGTCCCCCCCCCCCAAGTTGGCCGGGGGCTACCACCAACCATGTAAGTCACCCAATCTTGTACAAAATTGTCAATATACATGTACTCTCATTATCTAGTTCTTATTTCAAATTTTATTTTTCTCTCTGGAATCCATACGTTTAATCTGTTCAGTGAGATGCTCGATTGTGCGAGAAAAACACGCTTTCTCATTTTTCCCGTTGATAAAAGAATCCCGATCGGTACGCGTGCAGGCAGTTGCTGCTGACCTAAGTCTGTCGTGGTAGGCTATGGTGTCCGGTGCCATGGCAGTACCCTGAGCATCACGGAGCCCCTGGGGTTCTCGGGTAATCCTACCACTTGAGCAAAGAGCGGTCGGGACTGCCTAGACCCCGGGGGCAGGCTGTCGGTGCTCGGTCTGGTCAGTCCTTCCCGGGTGCCACCGAACCATAGGACCTCTTGGTTATGACTCTGTCTGTATACTTCACCGGTCCGGGTATTCGAGAGGTCTCGGGTCAAAAATGAGAGTAGTTTATAATGAGTACCGCACTAGCAGAGCGCACCAAACAAAGAAGTCTTTTTCTATCTTCTTAAGATCACAGATCGACAATAAAGAATAGAGTAGCCCGACTGCAAGGGCCTCAGTGCCCAGGGCGCTGCTCGAGCCTGCGGGGTCCTCGGGCAGTCCTACCGCTCGGGCATGAGTGGTCGGGACCGCCTGGCCCCCTGGCTCCCTCTCATGCTTTCGGTACTCGGGCACTCCGTCCGAGGGAACCAAGTTCCCGGGCACCTCGAGCTCGGAGCGCATACCCCTCCTGGATCCGTCGGTCGAAAGACTGACAGCTGTCCGGTGAGTGGCTAAAGTCACACGAATTTACATTATTACATACTCAATAATCTATTGTTCCCGAGTTATCCTTGGGACCCTCACATTCTAATCTGTTCGGTGAGATGGTCTCCTCGCGCACAAAACCCTGCCCACATGCTCGCTTTTTCCGGAACGACAGAACAGACAGTAGATAGGTGTACCATATGAACGGCGATGTTTGACCGAAGTCCTTCATGGTGGTCGTGGTGTTCGGCCAGCTTGGCAGTACCCCGGGCACTACCGAGTCCCTGGGGTTCTCGGGTAATCCTACTGCTTGAGCAAAGAGTGGTCGGGAACGCCTAGACCCTAGGGGCGGGCTGTCGGTGCTCAGTCCCGTCTGTCCTAGCCTGAACACCACCAAACCGTGGGGACTCTTGGTCGCATTTCCGCCCGCACGTGTCTCCGGTTTGCTTGTTTGAGTGGTCGCGGAGTGGAAAAGCGTCCACTGGTCGTGGCGTGCTCCGTGCTGGATTGACCTATCTCCCGAGCAAGGAAGTTTGTGCCTTTGTCTCTTGACTTAGCAGTTGCGGACTCGCGAGGGCTCAGGGGCTGAACGCGCGGATTAGTCTCACTACTCGGACGATGAGTGGTCGGGGCAACTTCGCTCTCGGGGGAGGAAAGGTCGGGCTCGGTCCAGCTAAGTACTCCTCGGGACATCAAGCAAAAAGGAATAAGATAACATTGGATTTGCGATCCCGAAGAAAGGCTTCTATTATATTCAAAAAGAAACATTCAGAGCGGATCACTCCCATATTTACAACAAGTCAAGAAACAAACGACAAAAGCCTAATCTAGGTCAGCGGGCTCTGAAGGTGGTGAGGAGTCTTTGCTACTGCTACCACTGCTCGGTACCGGCGGTGGATCCCACGTGAAGCACGCTACCACCTCGGCGGCGACGCCCCGGACAGCCTCCCGGGCGGACCTTTCTTCGGCCTCGGCCACCCCCTACCGGACTGGCTCCAGCGAGAAGTTGGGGTCTCGGCTCCGGTAGCAGGCCAGGACGTGCTCGACCACCGCTTGGGCCAGAGCGCGCCCCTCCCAGGATGCCAACTCTTGCACAACCCGGGGAAGAGCCTTCAGGTGTCGGCTGATCTCCTCGAAGCTGAGGGCGATGTGGCCGATGGTCTCTTGGTCCATCCCCTTCTCGCCCACGTTGACTCGCGCGAGCCTGGCCACCCTCACGAACCTCTGTACTTGCAGAAGGATGTCTCGCATCATCAGCTTCACGTTGGCCCGTTCGGCGACGACGGTCTCGAGCTCGTCCTTCGCGATTTGCAGCCGCTCCTCAAGACTTATCTCCTCAGCTGCGCTGGTCGGTACGCCACTGGTCGCCGGGGCTTCAGCTTGCCCCCGCTTCACCTGCTTAGCGAGGGTAGCAAGGGCCCGCTCCCGGGCGGCCAGCTCGGCCTCCCATTTGGCGGCCTGCTCCTCTCGAGCAGTAAGGGCCGCCGACGCTGAGGTGGCCTCCGCTTCACGACAAGTAAGCTGCTCCTCCCGGGTGTCCTGAGCTGTCGCTATGATTTCGATGTCGGTCTCGTGGATCGTGACCTCCTCCTCCCGACGGTGGACTTTGGCGCGACTCCGCTCGAGTTTGTCATTCCAGCGGGCTAACTCTGCCCGGGCGGTCTCCGCAGACTTCTCGCGCTGCCTGATGGCCTCCTCCCGAGCACAAACCAGCTGCTCCCGGGCGAGCAGTTCTGCGGACCGCTGCCATGATGCCTGCTCCCGGCGCTCGGCCTCCTCCTGTGTGGTGACAGCTTCCTCACGCACCTAATCCAGCGCCTCCCGCTCCTCGGCCACCATGTGCATCTCCCTCTCATGGTTTGCGTGGGCCGAGGCGATACGGGCCTCCAAGAGCCGGCTAACCTCTTCTAGATGCCCCCTCTCCTCGACGAGGGTGGCACGGTCCCTCTCGAGCTATGCTCGCTCCCCCACCACGGCCGCCTCCAGTCGCTCGATCACCTCCCAGGCACTTCCAAGTACGTCTGGGAGGGGTTCTGGGGCTTGGTTGGACGGCGGCTGGGTGCTGGGTCCCCTGCGAGCTCTCTCTGAAGAGGCGCTCGGGGTCCCCGATGATGGCCACGTTCGCGCGCCCACCCTGGCCGTGAACACTTCCACCGCCGCCGCCTGCTCTGTCCTCGGGGCGGGCTCGACCAGCGCCGGCTGCTCGGGTGCGGCCGCTGCCCTCGGTTCAGGGCAGGGTGGCGCCTGCGGCTCCTGCTCAGCCGGCACGCTCGGCTCAGGCGCGGGCACACTCGGTGCGGGGGCGGGAGCCGACCTTGGCACCTCTGGTCGCCTTTGGTCTCCAGCGGGGTCCTTGGGCGACCTAAAAATAGGGAAAGGTTAGCCCCCTAACTTACATCCAGGCAAAACATGCTCGGGAAAAGAAAAAGACTCACATAGACTTTGGTCCGCGGTACTGCCACCGGGACTCCAGGATCTTGAACTCCGAGCCATGCGGCTTCGGCCCGGGATCAGCCTTCCTCCTCTTCGGCGGGGGGCTCTATCCCTCGGGCCGTTGAGGGGCCGCTGTGGAGACTGCCTCCGACGGTGGATCAGCCTGGGCGTCGCTTGAAGCGCCACCACGCCGGCCTTGGTCTTCGGGCTCTCGCGCTCTCGACCTTGCCTCCGTTGCGGATTCAGAGCCGGACGACCGGCCACCCCCGCCTCCCTCCTTCGCGCCGCCCGCCGACGGCCGCTGCCGTGGAGGCGATGACGACGATGAAGACGACGGCTGAGGCACGAACGACCGGGGGCGTTTTCCTTTGTCCCCCGGGGCCACCGCTCCGCTGCCGACGGCACCTCTCCCGCTAGCCTGATGGCTGCTGCCTGCGACAGGCCCACGGCCGGCCTAGGGCCTGCCGCCAGTCTGCGTCTAGTCGACCGCGGGGCCTTGCCGCCCGCCTGCGGCCTGCCACCTGCGGCATCCCCGTCTCCTCGTCTACCCTGGGAATCTGGATAGTCCCGGGGTTCCGGCGCCCCGGTCGGTCGACCAGACCCTGGGCGTCGAATTCGGGCAGCGTCGCTTGCAACGCCACCCGGCCCGGGTCTGTGCAGAGCGTCAACTGTTCCTGGGGAAGATCGCCCGGGTGAGGTCTTCCACACTGGTAACCACCTGCAGCAGGGTCGCCAGCGCTCCCTCGTCTAGGTTCCCGTCCTCACCGATCTGGGTCCTCGTGAAGTCCTGGGGGCCCGTGTACATCCAGCTGGGGCGGGCCCGCTCCCGCAGGGGCACCAGGCAGCGGTGCAGATAGTCCGCCACCACCATCATCGACGTCAGCCCTGCCTAGTGCAGATCGTCGATGCGGTTCAAGACAGGCTGCATCCTCGCATCCTCCGTGGGGCCACCTCCCAGATCGACCTCTAGGGCTCCGCCACCGCCTTCGGCAGCGCGAGGCGGTCATGGGGACTGACGTTGATGTAGACCCAGTCGCGCCGCCAATCGTCACACTTGCTCCGCAGCACCTGGGGGATGTAGAGCTCGGCCAGGCCGTCCTGCAACCGGATGTTGCAGCAACCGGGATGCCCGCAGTGGAGGAGCCTCTCTTCTTCCCGGCCAGCTGCAGCACAAAAAAGTGGCAGAACAGGGCCACCGACGGCGGCACTCCCACGAACATTTCGCAGAAGTGCGCAAATATCGCCAGGATGACCATCGAGTTTGGACTTAGGTGGACCAATTGGATGCCGAACGTGTCGAGGATTTGAAGGAAGAATGTCGAGAATGGCAGCACCAGCCCGGCCGCCACGAAGGAGACGAAGATGACGATGCGCTCCGGCCAGTCCGTCATGGTCGGGAAGCTCGCCGGTGTCACCACCAACACCTCCCGCTAGCCTTCGGGCACCATCAGCTTCTGGACCTTCTCTGCCCCCTCCTCATTGACGATCCATGACTCCTGCAGCACGCTGTCGGGCCCCTTGTCACAGCGACTACTCCCTGCCTTCAGCATCTTGTCAGTGGTTGGGAGTGTGTTGGAACGGGTGGGAGAAAGGGGGGCGCTGTAGGCCGGAGAAAGAGCAAGAGCTCTCGAGCGCAAGGAGGAAGAAGAAGGCAAGAGACTTGATCGCAAGGGTGGCGTAAAGGGGCGACGGTTCGCTCCCCGCTCCTCTTTATATCTTCGGGATTTCAAACGGTGCTTTCCACGGCGCATTCGGCATGGCGCGGTTTTTTCCTCATTCTACGCGGGCTCCAGGCGAATCTCCCTCGATCCGTGCGGTTGCCAGGCGCACCATCCTCGATCTGCGTGGTTGCCACGCACGCTGCCTACCTCGTTATCACGATCCTCGGGAGTTGGAAGGGCGTGCACCCGTTCGGCATCCCGCTGGGTTGTACGGAAGGCCTGGGCCAGAGAAACCGGTGCCTGTGAATCGGCCACGTGGCATCGGTGCTGGGTTCGGCCTTGATGAAGACAAGGGCCCCATCTGCAGTCTCTGGGCCATCGCCTGCCAATGGGCCTGGGGGCTGCTATCGGTGACGCAGGAACCAGGGGTCCCTGAGTCCCGAGGCCAGATCAGCAAGTTGCCACGTGGCGCCCTCCCGCAGGGATTATCTCCCCGAAGTGCCATGAACATTGGTCGCCGAGTAGCCGAGTTCCCCGATGACCCGAGAAGACCAAGTGCCGAGAAGAGAGTGCTCGGGGCTGCAGACAGTGGCCCCCGAGCACTCAAGTCCCCCGACGACAAGGAAAACCGAGTACCGGGAAGGGGATGCTCGGGGCTACGAACAGTGGCCCCCGAGCACCCGAGTACCCCGAAGACCCAAAGGAAGTCATTTTCGGGAGAGAGTGCTCGTGGTCGCGAGCAGTGGCCCCCGAGCACTCGGTTCCCTGAGGACCCGATCAGTCAGATTCCGGGAGAGAGTGCTCAGGGTCGTGAACAGTGGCCCCCGAGCACTCGGTTCCCCGAGGACCAAGAGAGGGAATATCCGGGAGAGAGTGCTCAGGGCTGTGAACAGTGGCCCCCGAGCACTCGGTTCCCCGAGGGCCTGAGAAGTCCCTTGCCGGTGGCCCCCACAAGGGCCCAGCGGTGAGGTGTTAGCTGGTGAAAGGCCCGATGCTGCATTTAAGAGGGCGCATGGCCTGTCACCTCCAACTACTCCCCTCACGCTTCCTGACAGTCCCTGCCACATTCTGGCAGGGGGCATGGGGACATTTAATGCGCGGGTCCCATCGCGGGACATCCGGCGCGCCTCAGGATAGCATCGCGAAGCCCAAGGCGCCCCGCCTACCACCCTACTGTGTCAAGTATACAAGACCGAGCGGGCACACCGGGCTGTTCAGTGGCTGCCCGGTGGGCCCTCTCCATGGTGCCCATTGCAGAACGGCATGATGACGAACAAGACCGGGCAGGGGCGTGTTTTCAACCCTCCACGTCACTTCACGCAGCAGCACATGATGGTTGCTTTCTATTTATGGCCCCTCAGAACTCGCGCCCTCCCTTTCTAGGCACGCTACAGCCCAGCGAGTATTTAAGGCGGGGCGAGCTCCCCGGAGAGAGAGAGCTAGACAAGGCGGAAGAGAGAAGCCGAGGAAGAAGACAGAGGTTCAGTACAAGCACAGAAGTTTAGATCACTGAAGAACAAGAAGCCCGAGGCTCTAGGCTAGACAAATATTCTTGTAACCAGCAACATCTCTGAGAGACATTCTCAGAGCATTTACAGCATACACAAAGGAGTAGGGTGTTATGCTTAGTGCGGCCCGAACCTGTCTAAAAATCCCTCGAGCATTTACTACTTTCTGCATCCGGTCATTCCGCACCATCTACCATCACATTTACGCCCATTTATTTCACCCGCCAAATAGATTCAGAATCACCCCCCAGCCGAATCTCAAAGGGGGTCCCTCCGGATCCCCGCTTGAGGAGTTCACCCTCCGACAGCTCCAATGGTCTAATTTTGACTGTTGGAAAAATGGTTGTTGTATCATACAGTGATGTCATTATAACATATGCTGGGATCACCATATCAGACGGTGATTGGAGTTTCTAGGCAGATTCCTTCAATTACTAGTTTTTGGAGTTGGCCTATAAATACTCCACTACCCAACCATTAGAAGTATGTTGAACCTAGAGAGAGTGTTGCTACACAAATTTGAGAGTTCTTTTCCAACAAAGTGAAGATATTGAGATAAAGGCAATTAGCATAAGATTAAAGTCATGTTTAATGCTATTTTATGCTTAGTGTGCATATATCTAGGTGATTAGCCTAGAGTTGGATATAGTGAGTGATTCACACTTATTAATCTTGGTATTTGCCTATGCCTAGATGGCTTGGTGGTGGTAAATCTTGCGAGATCCTCCAACCGAGTTTGTGGCTTGAAGCGTTGTGAGTGAGAGGAGTGTGCCTAGTAGAAGACCAACCGATGTGTGGGCAGCTCTAATGACAAGATCCACGGAGTTATCTGATTAGGAACATTGACTCTTGCGAGGGGCTCTAACGTGGACTAGTGGTAAGAGAAAATTCACCGATACCACGGGAATTATTGTCATGCAGAGTTTACACTCTCTAACTCATTTACATTCCGCACCTATTTATTGCACCGATTACTTTTGGCATTTACTTTTTCTAGTATTTCCATATGTAGTTCGCATGATTGGAACCTAGGGTGCATTGAAGAAATGAAAAACGGATTAAAGAAAACAAAAATCACTATGTTAGAATTACATCACTAGATAAATTTAGAGCATATTTAGATATAAATCGATTCAGGACCAAATAATTTTTAAAAACCCTAATAATCCTCCTTCTCCCTCTCTTAAGATGTCACATGTCCATACAAATATGACTACGTTCCTATTATATTCTCCGGTGAGTTTGATTTTTACTCTTTTTAAGTGGATCAAACAGATGTTCCTTTTCATGCTCAGATCTTTGCGAGGCTCCATGGAGTATCTCTAGGAATGCCACAATCTTTCCAATGTACATATCCAGCTCCACCCTAGGCAGATAATCATCCATTTTTAAAAGCATGCCTACTACAGGAGCAGTATAATACATGGTCCTTTCTGCGGGGGCTGAAGCGTGAATTTTTTACTTTTTAACTATTTTTAAAAATATTTTTTACAAATAGATTCTAGAAAACATTGTCTGAAAATATAACATTTGAATGGTATCACAACTTATAGGGTCGTTAGGTCATCTTCAGTAGCTACCTCAAATTTTCATCCTAAAAATATTATTACAGCATTCCTTATTTTTTTTTATCTCCAGCAGCTATTCTATTTCCTACCTTTACTACTCTTTTTCTCCCTGTAATGCTACAGTACTTTGCGGGGTACTGTAGCACTGAATAACTCTGCGGGGTACTGATAGTCTCTTGCACGATACCGCCTCATTTGGCGTGGTAGTTCATGGAGAACAAAACGATTTGGCGCCGTGATCACGACAGGAGGGTGCATGATATGACATGCAGCAGAGTCACGTGAACCTTGGGTGTACAGGAGACCCGTGGGTGGAGGAGCAACCTGCCGCAGTGCCGCCCGATTAGCATCGATGTGCACATGCTTCTATGCAGGATGTGGCAATCAATCAATTGAAGCAAATATAAGTAACGAACTACTGCTATTGAAAGAAATCTATCGTTAACAACAAACGCATACCTGTCACCATATCCGATCAAACAGGCAAAGTGATGGGTGCTGTAACACTGAGCAGTATCAGCAACAATAGTAGCGGACATACGGAGGCCATTTGAATCAAATGCTGGTGGATGGCACCAACAGCTAGAAGTATTGGTATGGCAGGCCGAGTTGGTTCCTACATCATTCAGTAATTTAATATTGCTATCCATGAAGTGTAGAATTAAAAAAATAAGTTATACTAATAATAGTTTTTTCTGGCCACAAGATAGCAGAATTTAAAAATAGAAGTTATACTAGATTTAGCAGGAAAAATCATAGGGAGAAAAAGTTGACAAGATAAAAAAACTGTTCAAAGAGGTGGTCGGATCTTGTAGTGATGCTTTCAAGATAGAAAGGGAGTGGGGAACACCATGTACAAAAGCCATATTCGTCAATGTGTGAGTGGCGACCGCCCACGAAGGGTGCGGTTCGCATCCACCATGACCACACTCATCCCTTAGGTCCGCCAGCAAAGAAGGAGGTCGCGCCATCATCAAGAGGTTTTCAACTACGACATGCTGCAACTGGTGGACCACCAGGGTATACCTGATTGGGGTTGGGGTCTGTCACCGAGTGACCCAATATTCCTTGAATCAATTACCGTGGTTCCCGAATAGCAATGCCACAGATGGAGAGTCCCAGGACCCCTTCGCCAGAGTACATCCCAACCCCAGGGGGCGATGAACCGGATGCAGATGGAGCTCCAGCATGTAGCCATAGAAGGCGTCCACGGAGACACCCCCAACCAGATGCTCATGAGTCAAGGTGATATTCTCCCAGCAAGCCCGAGAAACCAAGTTGACAACAGCCATGCTGATATCATCCCAAATGAGGTACCTGTGGTGCATGCTTTCATTCAATCTGTCATCAAACTTTAGAGCAACCCTTGATACAAGATGCTCCTCCGATCAACTCCATAGAGCACGCTTGCACAGCTCAAAACGCTGCACAATTAAACCCCACGAAGAAGCGATAGGGTTTCCCAAAAAGCAACGTCAAGCAAAGATACTATGAAAATGCGCAAGAGTTGGTAGCTAACCAATCTGAGAGACGTTCATCCTACTTGCAACGTTTTGAGTAGCCTCTGTCAAAGGTGACCATTGAGGTGATTACCACATCGGTGGAACAGGGAGATGGCTAGCAGAGGAAGAACAAGGTGCCAAAGAGGATCGCGCTAGAATAGCACTTCGTAGTGGAGCCCATGCAGCCATGAAGCTCAGGACGAGCCAGCTAGTTGCAAGTAGCTCTTCTACAATGTTATCGATGTTTATTAGTAAGGTTCTGCCATTGTTTCATTTTGGAGTCAATAGGTCAAAGTCAGATTCAAGAGTCACCATGAGCCGCCTCTCTAAAGGGCCATTCACTTTAGCGGTTCCATGACCACCAGGCCCATCTGCGGTCGAGCGGAGGTCGTCGTCCACATCGTGCCCAGGGGCAGCATCAACCACACACAATGGAAGCCAGTGTATGCTCACTTTCCGCCCAGCTCCCGGCTACTAGGGCCATGCCCTTTGTATCTGTTCGTGAGCATCATGCATGTCTACCGAGTCCAGTTGTCCTGTGCTTTGTTCATGTCACAATGTACTGCATTCGTTTTATGTTGGCAGGTCAGGGGGCTGAACTCAGCAGCAAAATGAGCGAGCGTCAGAAACCTTATCATGTCCACCAGATTCTCTATCATCTGTTTTCAAGAAACTAAAATCTAGAACTAGAATGATGCTCTCGTGCTGGATATTTTTGGCCCAAATTTTATCAAAAACTATGTTGCATTTCTATCAGACGGAGCAAGTGATGGTATATTGATGTCATTGGACAAAAACTTCTTCACAACAGCGCACTCACTATCGTCCACCATCAACATGCTAGATGACAATAAAGCCTAGTCCCTAACCACCGTCTATGGACCACAGGACCATGACCAAAAAACTCAATTCCTAAACAAGATTGCCACCCTTTGGCCTTTGATGAAACCTCAATGGCTAATTAATGACAATTTCAATCTCATCTATCAGACTTAACACAGAAATAACAACAGGCTTAACCTACACATGATGAGTAAATTTAAAAAAGCAATCAACGACATGAACCTTAACGAACTCAAGCTTCATGGATGCAAGTATACTTGGAGTAATGATCAGCCACACCCAACAATGACAAGAATAGATCGCTTTTTCTGCACCTCTGAATGGGACTTGCTCTTCTGGGCGGCACACCTCTCGGCACTCTCTTCTAGTGACTAACCACAGTCCGCTTTTCCTCAACGGAGAGGCCCTCGAACACTGGTACACGGGCTTTAGAATGGAGTCTTTCTGTGTGACATTGTCGGGCTTACAGGAAATGGTCTAGATGGCATTGTAGAAACTGGTCCTAGTCTCTAATGATATTCTCAAAATTCATTTAAAGCTAAATACGATGGCCAAAGCACTCAAACTATGGAAGAAGCAAAATATTGGGGACCTACGACTATGCCTACAAGTTGCACGAGAGGTAATCCACAGGCTAGACATTGCGCAAGAAACAAGGATGCTCTCGGATGATGAAAGAGGCCTACGTAAATGGCTTAAAGAGAAGGTAACCGACCTCACTTCCCTGGAAAATGCTCGTGCTAGGCAACATGCAAGGATGACATGGATCAAATTGTCAGACACCAATACAAAGTTCTTTCACATTAAGTCAAATGCAAAAATAAGAAAGAAATTCATCCCATAGTCTCCGATGACGGAATTGCCACTTCTCATCAGCAAAAAGAAACTTTGTTGAACAAACATTTCGCTAATCACCTTGGCACAAACAAAACAATGGAACTTGCCATAAATTGGGAAGATCTAAACTATGAACCATACAACCTATCGGATTTGGAAGTCCATTTCAATGAAGAAGAAATGCACACTACAATTAAAGTTTTGCACCCTAAAAAGGCTCCGAGCCTGAATGGTTTCATAGGTATGTTCTTCAAACATTGCTGGGAGATAATCAAAGACGACCTCATTCAAGCTTTAAACAATTTCCATTGATTGGGGTCTGACAAACTTAACATGATCAACGAGGGACATATCATGTTACTTCCAAAAAAGGATGTAGCCTAGTTTGTGGATGATTACAAGCCGATAAGCCTTATTAGTAGCATCTCCAAAATTATCACGAAGATGCTCGCTAATAGATTAGCACCTCACCTCCAAGAGCTAGTCCCTAAAAGCCAAAAGTGCGGTTATAAAGAGGTGTTGCATACATGGCAATTTTTTTGTACGAACAGAATGTGATCGAAGAGCTAAACAGAGCAAAACAACCGGCACTCTTCATCCAACTCAATATTTCCAAAGCCTTCGATTTTGTTAGGTGGCCTTTCCTGATCGAAGTTCAACAAGTGCTAGGATTCAGCCAGAGATGGAGAGATTGGGTTACAAAAATTTTGGCGACCTCCTCTTCAAGGATCATTCTAAATGGGATCATAGGCCCTACATTTCAGCATGCCAGAGGCTTGAGGCTAGGTGATCCACTGTTGTCGATGTTATTTATTTTGGAAATCGACCTCATTCACAAACTCATCATGAGGCAGCTAGCGCAAACATCCTCAAGCCGATGTTACCTAGGGCGGCTAACACTAGTAGAAAAATGATTTGTACAAACGGTTCGAAAACTCTGTGCAGGACACTTTTTGAACCGTCTATAAAAAAATAGTCTGTACAAATCAGATTTGTACATATGGTTTTGAACTATCTGTACAAATCATTTATACAGACGGCTCGATATTGGAACCATCTGTACTAAGTTTTCAGGAACTAAAAAATCTGAAATATATTTTTCCAATCCACACCAGGCCCCTATATTATATGTTGGCGTAGTCGGTAGTCACACGATTTTTCATGCGAAATACCATGAGTGTGTTTTCTGGGAGTCGAACCCGCAACCTTTAACCTCGTGCGAACATTCCTTACCGTCTCACCTACCATTCATTGCTGACCATTGTATAAAAATAATCTATATAAGATATATGCTTAAAACGAGTGGGACACTAATAGTACAGACAATTCTAATAGTGCAAATGGTTCCAAATTAGATTTGTGTGTACTAATTAGTACAGATGATTCTAAACTTAGAACCGTCTGTACTAATTAGTACACACAAATCTAATTTGGAATCGTCTACACTATTACTGCTAATAGTATAGACGGTTCCAAATTAGAACCGTTTGGACAAAAAGGAACAGTGTAGATGGTTACAAACTACAACAGTCTGTACTAATAGTATAGATGGTTCTAGTTTAGAACCGTCTGTATTGTAGTGTCCCGCTTTGTTGCAACTGCTCGTTGCTATTTTCTCAAATGGTACTAGTTTGGAGCCGTCTGTGGTACCCTTTATATAGACGGCTCTATAGATCCATTTGTACAGAGGTATCCTACTAAATGGATTTGGTAGTAGTGTAACCTACGTTGCTTCCTATATGCAGATGGCGCTGCAATCCTCATCAACCTAAATAGGGAAGAGCTTGATGCCCTCTATCTGATCTTGGATGCATTTGCTAAATGCTCGGACCTTGTAACAAATCTGGAAAAAACAGAAATCTACCTAATCCGTTGCGACAACTTCAATATGGATAAAATCCTAGTTAGCTTCCTAGGGAAAATTGGAGCTTTTCCATGTAGATACCTAGGACTTCCTCTACACACGAGATAGTTAAGAAAAGTTGATGTTCAACCCCTAATAGACAAGGTTGGTAAAAAGCTACCAGGGTGGCAAGGAAGGCATTTCTTGATCGCTGGATGGGAGACCCTAGTCAAAATTGTTCTCTCCTCACAGAAAACCTACCATCTCACGGTACTACCTTTGCAAAAATGGCTTCAAAAGAAGATCAATCACATACGACACAGCTTTTTATTGAAGGGAGAGGAGCCTGACAAGGTATGTGCCAGCCATTGCTTAGAGAATTGGGCGACTGTAACCAAGACAAAGGAGATGGGAGGTCTAGGGATCGTAGATCTTTAGATATTTGCAAGAGCATTGTGTCTCCGATGGCTTTGGTTTCAATGGCAAGATGATGACTGCCCATGGAAAGGACATCCTTTGCCATGTGATCAGACGAACCAAGTCCTTTTTAATGCATCTTCAATAGTAACAGTGGGGAGCAGAGAGAAAGCAGAATTCTAGAACTCCAATTGGATTAACAGGCAAGCACCAAGAAACATGGCCCCTCTAATCTTTGCCAAATCGAGGCGTAAGAATTTCTGGGTCAAGCAAGGCCTTCATAACCATCAGTGGCTATAATACCTTGAGGAAATCTCACACAGGAGGAGCTGCTGCATTTAACGGATATGTGGGAAAACATCCAACAAATCACTCTCGTGTAGGAAGACCCGATAAACTCACAAGGCGATGGATGGCAAATGGGCAGTACACGACAAGCAATGCATACAAGGCCCAATTCCACAAAACAACGATGAAACACAATATGAGAGCCATCTGGAAAGCCAAAGTGCAACCAAAATGTAAAACTTTTGCGTGGATCCTTCTGCACCAAAAGATCTTGACTGCGGACAATTTGGCAAAAAGAGGATGGCCTCATAATCTGTCACATCCCAAATTCATAATCGCATGATTAAGTCTAAATGTGCCATTAGCGTCATGATTAGTTTGGAGGCAATTTATTTTGGAACGCTAGTGCAATTCGTTTAAAGTCAATCGGGCAAGAGAAAGAATTTCGGGAGAGAAAAGAATGGAATTCGTAGTTAAAATGGACCATTTTCTCTAACACGTGGACCCACCAGGCCGGTCTCACCACCTCTCCCTTCACTTGGGCAGCACCCACATGCTCCCCCTCTCTCTACCTTACTCCACTCCTATGCCCCCTCTCTCCTCAACTGGCCAAGCGAAGGAGCAAGAGCAACCCTCCCTCTCAAGCTCCCTCCCCCCTTCTCCCCCAAAATCCCACCTCAAGAGAAGGAATCGAGGTATGCATGTGGTACTCACGCTATCACGAGCTCATGAGCTATCCATCCATCCAATTCATTTTAATTTTCTTGAAGGATTCGAGCCAGTTTTGATATCTTTTGGTGTTCGTGGTTAAAGCATAAGGAGCACAGTCTCCAAGCTCAGCAAAGCATCTTGGGTGAATCTCCTAGGCTTCCATGCCATAGATGCACATTTTGGTTGGATGAATCCTGAGTTTGAAGCTTCGGATGCAAAGTTCTTGAGTTCTTGAGCTTTGGAGGTAAAATAAGGATTTGGGTGAGTTTTGAGTTAGGAATCATGTTGATAGGTTGGTGAGTGAGTTCTAGACTCTATAAACTCTCTCAAACATGTTTTCCTTTGATTTGGAGAAGCTCGCAAATCAAATCGGCCGAGATTTCTCCCTTGAAGCGGCCTCTCTGGACAACCTGGATAATCCGGATTAACCCGGACACTCCAGGTAAACCTGGAGAAACCCCATTGAATTGTCCTCAATAACTATAGCGATTTAGAGTGCAATTCGAGTCTAGAACCCTTTGTATAGTATATATCTATGTTTTGGTGGAATAGATTTAGCATGCGAGTTGAATCAGCTGAGAAAAATACTTTAGAACTCAACTTGGCTAGAACCTAGATAGTTTGGATCAACCCGGAGTGTCCGGCCCAATCTGGAATATCCGGACTCGACCCGGAGGGTCTGGGTAAATAGCTGAGAGCCCCACTCGGAGCCTCGCCTGAAGTGTCTGGCCCAATCCGGAGTATTCGGACTCACTTGGAGATTCTGGGTTATTTCAAAAATGGCTAACCAAGAGCCCTCACCCGGAGTTTCACCCCAGGTTCCAGAACCCAGATACTCCGAGTTCAACTCGGAGTCTCCGGCCTCCTGTTACTTTTCCGGCATTGTTTAGATTACAAGTTTTGTTATTCCTCCGTATGTCTTACACCTTTAGCTTGTTGTTATGCATATTGTAGCATACATTGTGCATTTCATTCATGCTCATCATTGCACCTGTTCTTCTTTAGTGAACGAAGAACCAGAGTGTGTCGCGAGCATGGTTGAAGGCGATGTCAGTCTACCGGAGTTTTGCGAGTGTTGCGCTAATAGCATAAGGCAAACACCTAAGCAGCAAGGAAAGCATCTAAGATACTTCTCCCATTAATTTGGATCATATACGTCATATGTGATAATTACGCTTTATGTATATTATGCATGAGTTTGAGTCGATGTCGGATTTATGATGGGTAGAACCTATGTTGATGCACTAATTCTCCTAGCCTAGGTTCAATATGATGTTGTCTAACTTAAAATGTTATTCGTGATGCTTAGCATGTGCTTAGTTCCTCGGTAGAAGTTGAGCAGTGAAATGTTTCCTCGTTCGCAAGCATAGGCTGTAATTACTTGCACAATGATCATAATGATGGGTTGATGGTGTCGGTTGGATGAGTAGGGTGGGTGAGGCGAGATGTGGGCGGTGTTAGGGGTGTTTGTCCTACCCGAATGTGGAGTTCCCTTGGGTAGGTCGGGAGAGGGACCCGGACCGCTTGCATCATTTAAGCATCGATTATTGTTACAGTTCGCTTTAGCACTTTCCGTGCTTACTACATGTCGTATATTGGAAAATAAGCCAATTACCTTTATAGATGTGGCTTTTTAGCGTGCGGGTCGATGGTGTCGGGTATGAGGCCGGTTGGGGTATCCAGCTTGCTCCGGATGTAGTTCTGGATGACCCACATATGTATCGACGCATGATCAAACGATCGAGGCTTATTGGAAATGGTTGACATGGTACCCCTTGTATGGACCTGTGTGATCATACAAGTCGTATGGTCCTCAAGTCATGTAGGTAAAGAAGTACCCCTTATAGGGTGTAAAAATATTTTGAAATATCGCGCTCTCGGTCATGTGTAAAAATATTTTGTCCATTTGCAGTAGTCGTAGAGTTACGAATGTGGTTTGGTATAGTTGAGATGGTTTGTTATAGATGTTACTACTATGGTTCCTTTTTATGTTCAGTTGATGTTTATGGGCTAGTTTGTTACTTTGATTAAGTATAGATGCTCACACATATTTATGTCAAATTTTCTTTCGCATATGAATTTACTTAACTTTGTAGTTGTATTCTTGCTAACGTCCCAATACATCATCCTTGGAGTTGGGCTACTTATAAGTGTCCATTATAGATTAAGTCTTGCGAGTACCTTCGTATTCAGCTACTCTATAGGTTTTGCAGGTGAGGAGGAGTTTTAGCTATTTCACGCCCGCCGATGCGAGTGGCGGGAATAAGTAGTGCATCCTACTCTTGGAGGTCGCGCGTTCAGGGTGAAGTCTAAGGGCATATGGTTTTCCCATCTTTTGTTATCTTTAGCTTTTGTTTTCGCTGCGTAGTTTTTTTTTGTTCAGAGTTGAGCAGGTTTTAGTCTCCTTATAGCTCTCTTTTGTTATAAACAATATTAACTTAGTGCATGCTTAAGAACTTGTAATATAATGTTAATTACTCACTCTTTCTTAAGCTATGTTGATGTTTCATGTTAGAAAGGCATGTGTTCCGATCTTATACACAAAACACGTGCCAGAACTACTAGAGCAGTATTCTAATTAATCTTTGAAGTCATGATTAAGAAAATGATCAATTTAATAATTAATTAGAATATTGTTTGGACGGTTCCTCACATGATCAGACCCGCCACCTATGCGATCAAGAAAATGAAACCCCGACACATCTTTGGAAAGATTGCGTGTTCACGAAAGAGGTGTGGTCTCACCTCTTAAGTTGGTTGCAACTCCATAACTTCCAAGGGATGGATCAGTTTCACACCCTTTTTGGCTGGTGATGGGCAGCCACAAGAAAGATCCACAAACAGCTAAGAAGCCAATTCAACAAACTCATGATCGCCTTTTAGCTAAATATTTGGAAAGAGAGAAACGCAAGAACCTTCCAAAATGCAAGCACCTCGCCCATGGATGTGGCCCATAAAATCAAATATTAATCCTACCAATATGGTAGCCGTAGGCCTAATCTAGCGGTTGTCGGTCTCGCTATTCCCGGTTTGTTTCTTAAGTAGTGGACATGATGTGTATCAACAGTGTTTGTAACAAGAACAACAGTCTACAAATTTCCTCTTCAAGGAGCTTCTAGCCCAGTTCAATGATATCTTTTATGGGTTTTTTTTTTACTTTGTCTATTATTATTTTATGTATATTATTTTTTTTGTCTCGAATGGGAAACTTCACAGCCCTAGCATGGCTCAGAAGGTTTCCACAACCACATTCAAATAAGCTTCTACAAAATAGACATTGTTCAATGCCACTTGTAATGACAACACATAGCTATCTCTATTCTGATCTATCTCTTTACAATTGGATATATACTAATTCTATATTTCATTCCCTGGATTGAAGTGCATAGAAAGAAGCTTGACCATGACTAGTACCTCTCACCTATGCATTACAAAATGCAAAACACTGATACTCCTGGAAACTTGATCACGAGTAGTACCTACCCCCACAGCCCACAGCTGTCACCTATCTCTCCCTTACATTCAATTGTTTATTACTCATATTGCTCGGTTGTTACATTAGGATGTGATTGTTTGTTATATATAAAAGTAACTTGGTCAGGTAGATATCTATAATTTTAGAAAGAAGTATGTTTAGTATTTATATGGAATGTTTTAGTTTAGCTCAGTTTAGATGTAGATTTCTACATCCGTTTATGTAAGTAGGCTACGTGTCAGTGTCATAAAATCATTTTCATTTGAGCAACTAATCAAAATATTAACTTTTGCCACTTATGTGATCTTATATTTGATCAACCAAATAGAAACTCAACTCAATATCTCAAATAGAAACAACCAACCAAATACTCTTTATTTTAACAAATATAATTCTACTCGACTTATTTCTCCTCCATCAATATATACTATCCATACTTATCTAAGCTCCCAACCAATCACACTCTATATATTTTTCTGTATTGAAGGAGCTGATCAAAAGCTGCACTATGTTCCTATCCACCCGAGGTTCACGTGACTCTGCTGCATGTCATGGCATGCACCCTCCTGTCCTGCTGCACGATTGAGCACTGAGCAGCTAGCTTGGTCACTGCGGCAAATTGTTTGGTGATAGGGCTTACAGCGCTCCAGTGTCAAAGTGTTCATCGTTAAATTAGGTGATGTCCTGTAATAGATCAACAGCATCAAAGTCTTTAACGTTGTTCGAAGAGTCTATTTTCAGATAACATTTCCTTGAAAATCCATTTGTAAAAATTATTTTCGAAAAGGACTTAAAAAATAAAAATTCCACGGCTGAAGCCAAGTGTGTACGCTGGATTGGGATAGTTCGTACTCTGCTACTCCGCATGTCCAATTTCAGGAGATGCAACTTCTCGGGATGGACTTGGGATATGCCAGTGCTTAACTTAAAGTTGAGTTGATTAGCTGCAATTAACGGGCAAACATATTTCACTATATTTTGGCTTATTTCCAAGAAAATGATTCCGACCAAAAATCAAACAAAAGTGGTAACAATCTAACCACTGCATGTTTAGCTCAAGTGAGGATCTTTTGGTGTTGTTGAGCAAAGATGACCTCTTGCTGGGATAGTGAGACTCAAGTCTCGATGCTCGCCAGTGAGTAGGGGTGAAAATGGGTTTAATTTTTTGCTAGTATGATTTATATGCTAATCGCATATCAAATATCTGAAAGAAATTTTAGAAATCAGATCAGATCTCTGATAGTTTTATCAGATTCGAATATAGAGAGTCAGGTATCCATCGGATATCGAATATCCGATAATAAAATCGGATATATCTGAATACTATCACAGCTATTCGAATCTATCTTCCAAAATTTGTAACTTTTTCATACGGAGTTGGATAGAGATGATTTATGTAAGACTGTAGCTCTTGATGACTACAAGTTTCTAGTTGATTTTTTTTCATTTGAAGTTATCAATACGTTCAAATAATTAGTAGAAACTTCAACTAACATATTGGGCACTCATAACTTCTCTAATTTCACTCTAGTATAACTTTTTTCATGAGAATATATTGTTGATTTGCTTGTTAGACATCTAATGTAGTTAAATTTTGGATACGTGGAATGATCGAATAATCATAATATATGAGATATATATGGTTGTTGCTTGTACTCAATATCCGATAAATATTCGTAACTGACATTGCCTGCATCGGACTCGTCACATATTCGATCCGTATCAATCTGTATCCGTGACTGAGACTATCTGTATCCATACTTGTATTTAACACTATCCGTATCTAGCTTTGAACCCAATGAGAAAATATAAGATAGAATATAGGATTGGAATATGTATCTATATCCAATCTATTTTCATCCCTACCAGTGAGTTCATACATGACACTTTAGGTGTGCCATAAGGGGCACTCTCACGTGTAGTATTAGTGGTTTGTATCCCTGTGCTCCTTCCTTCTAATTGAAAAATAACTGCAACAGAGCCACTTGTCCCCCTTTTTGTTGTCTATTAGACTTCTGTTCGATTTAGGCATTTCCATATTTTTATGTATCATAATTCATACGTATAGTTGTATGCACAGTAATGGAACATGATACATGATATGTTACATAACATATTGTGGTCGTACATAAAACCAAATCAACATGGCAAAGCACACAAAATTATCTGATACATTTGAAAACAGAGGGTACTAATCGGATCTCAAAGTAGTAAAGCTTGACAACTAAGCTACTTTCGGATCCATGAAACTCTGTTTAGGAAATAGGACACTCCATTTATTTATTTCCTCACAGGACATTGTCCGATCCATACTGATCCACACTGCTGTGAGCGGACCTTTTTTTATTTTTTTGGTGAAACTGTGAGCGAACCTTTGGGCGTGCAGTCTTACGGGTAAACCTCGATGATGCCACGAGCTCCTATTTTCTTAACGATCTTATAGTCGGAGAAACCTGCTTTCATAAAGATCTCGCGCCAGTCATTTTCGTCCCGCTGCCTGCCTCTAGTATTCACCATCATGAGCATGTCCATCAGGAGTTGAGCTTCGTACATTATTGGCCCCATCGAAGGGCTAAGAACTATTTCTATAATGATCACCTTCCCTCCCTCTTCTCGGGAAGGAATTGCTTTCCTGCATTGCTCCAGGATCTTCACGCAATCCTCATCGTTCCAGAAGTGCAGTACAAGCTACAATAGATAAAGTTCTATAAATTTAACAAGGCATAATTGAGTATGTAAAGATTTACAAAAAAGATGACCATGTCAGAACAAACAAAGTCCTAGTTCCTCTAGCTTTTAGGAGTTCTTATTTTCATTTGTAATGAAGCATGTGAGAGTAATAGCCATTGTTTTTACCCAATTCATACCTTGAGCATCACAGCTTGAGCAGGTGGGACAAACTTGAACATGTCCCCCGCGCCATAGTTAACGGCATCAGCTGGTGTGGTCTTAATAACCTTTGGAATGTCCAGCACAGTACACTTGATGTGAGGGAACGCCTTCATGATAGCACTCACAGTCGTGCCATCACCACAGCAGTCAGTCAGTGATTGCAGCCCCTTGAAAAGATCATGGCACTCCCGAATTATTGTTCCAATTGCCAACTTGTCGTGTGCTGCCAGACCTTCATTGACAATCCTATCAAGTTCCTTGTCCAGGAGCGGCGTCTTCTCGTGAAAGAGTGGCACACCGTGTAAATCCTCGAATGGCGACGGCACTGGTGGCGCCAAATCCTTCTTGAACCAGTCAGCCAGAGACAACCCCGCCTCAACAGTATGCCGTGAGACCGTGCTGACCACGAAGTATTTCTGGTAGGTGTGGTCTTCCGCTTCCACACCTTCCACCAGGAGCCAGGAGAGTGGATTGAGGCGGAAGGTCTCTACCTCGGCATTGCTGTCAGACGCGAAGATGCCCGACGTGACCAGCAACCGCATTATGCGGCGGAGGAATGGAAGCTTAGCTGGGGGGAGGGACAGCGCGGTTACCAGGTCGGAAAGCGATGTAGCCCCTCCAAGATTATGGATGGCAGTTGGGATGTGAAGCTCGACGGCGCACTTGAGTGCCATGGAGGTGAGGTAGTAGAGGCTGTGGCGCCAAAGGTCAGCTTGAGCCTGCAGCAGCTCAGCATCAGTGGGAACAACGATGGTCTGAGACTCAGCCGCCATTGTGGTTTGTCTCGGTTTCACTCTCTGTATCTTTCTCGGCGATTGTGCTGTGATGTTTTTGATTTGTTCGTGGCTTGCAAGGGATTAAATAGGGTGCATCGGCCTGCTATTGCTGTGCAAAGTATATTTGAAGGCATTACTGGACTGTGGCCTCTCATGGACCACAAGTTGGTTAAGTAGGATAGAAATGAGTAAACTGAACTATACGAAAGCGTGGAACACGAGCTGATTAAGTCAGCATCAAAATAAATTGCAGGAATGGGCTATTTTGGGCATCGGGCACAACATTATCGCGAGATGCTGTGACAGGGGTGTAGTTAAACTGAATTACTCGGTTGTGTTCAGTGCTATGTAAGAAAAACAATGCACAGAAAGCTAATGTTCAGAGATCCATTACTAGTTACAAAAACAATCAATAGACCTAGTGTTCAGATATACAATTTTTCCAGTACATCACTTTAAGGAAAAAAAAAGGAGCCAAACAATTGCCCTAATAAATCTAAATTCTAAATAGAAGCATGTATATAGTGGTTGATGCCGACAACCACATAAAAGGGATATCTGCTAGTACGGCGCAGTATGCATTGTGGTATGCATAATCGCCAATGGTAAATACAGTGTGCATTCGTAAGTAATTAAGTATAAATTCATGCTGATATTAAACAATAGTACTTCATTTACATTGTAATTAAGCACCTCTTTTAGGAAGTCATTTCATTATATAAGCCCATTGTAGATATCTAGGTGTTGTAAGAATGTTTTTAAATAATTTTATTAAATAATTTTCTAACTTACATGGCTGACCATGATAATATGTGCACTATGGATGATCCTAGATTAATGATATACAAAAGAAATTACAGTTACTATAAAGTTAACATTTAAGGGTATGTTTTGTGTGTATAGTATGTTAAGAGTTCATGGAGGATAACATGGACTACAAGTTGCTTGAGTAAGTAGCATAAAAATTGGTAACTAAACTATAGGAAAGCGGGGTACACGAGGTGATTAGGTCAGTATCCAAACAAATTGCAGGAATGGGACTAATTTGGGCATCTTGCATAGCAAACCTTGTCGCAAGATGCTATGACTGGGTTGCAGTTAAACTTAATTATTACTCGGTTGTGTTCATCTTTTCCTTGGCATGCAAGGCCTTGTAAACTTTTTTCAAGGTTAGAGTAAGCTTTATGATCAGTTCTCTTTTCTTCATTGGACCAAGACCTTTGATCCTTTTTGTCGAAGTCATCAAGCGCATCATCGAGATCAGTATGCGCTAAAAATATCCACATCTTGACTTGTCATAAAGAAAACTTTTTGTCTCAATCTACCAGCAGAATATCATACTTTAAAAAAGCCATGTCAAAGAAATTACTGGGTGCATGAAGCAAAATCAGCCAAAAAAGAACAAAGCACAAAGTTTTTGGTACACGAGTTTGGTGCGCGTAGCATAATTCAGCTGAAAACATAACTCTTCGTAGAATTGCTGGGTGCACGTAGCAATATGCTATATAATGATGAACAATATCACTAACATCAGTGATGTCATCAATAGTTATACAGATGAACAATAATGCTAACGACAATGAGGACAACAATAGTTGTACGGATGAATAGTCAGTGTACTATGGATGACCTTAGATTAATGATATACAAAATAAATTACAGTAAATGCAAAGTTAGCATTTAAACGTTTATTTGTACATGCAGTATGTTGGGAGTTTATGGAGGATATCATGGACCACATGAGTAAGCGCCTATTTGTTTTGGCTTCGGATTGTGACTTCCAGCTTTTACAATCTGAAGCTGAAACAAGCAGACAGCTTCTTGCCATGGCTTTTTATAATTCACTTGTTGGATTGTGGAAATCTAAGAGGCTGGGTTCACTCAACTTTTCACAGATTGTGGAAGTCTATTTTGCTAAACTGTACATCAAAGTTTTTTAGAATCCACAATCTGAAATTTTTTCGTAATCTAGCTTTTTACATTATAGCTTTTTACAATCTGGAGTCTACAAGCTGCTTTTCAGGATCCCGAGCTAAAACACAAAGATCCTAAGTAGTATAGAAATTAGTAACTAAACTATAGGAAAGCGTGATACGTGGGGTGATTAGGTCAGTATCAAAACAAATTGCAGGAATGGAACTATTTTGGGCGTCTGTCACAACAAACCTTGCCGCAAGATGTTATAACTGAGTTGCAGTTAAACTTAATTATTACTCAGTTGTGTTCATCTTTTCCTTAGCATGCAAGACCTTGTAAACTTCGTTCAGGGTTAGAGTATCATGATTGTTTAGTATGGTATCTCTGAAGTTTGCAAAGGAACTAGGCAATGAGCACAAAATAATAACACTCAAGTCATCATCATCATATTTTACCTCCAGACTGTAGGACAGCAAACATCTCCTTGAAGACCGAAGGATTATTCAACATTGAACCAGCTTCTTGTAATTTTTACATGAACAACTTCATCTTTAGGTGTTTATTGCTAGTAAGATCCATGGACATATAGATCGAATCCAGAGCTAGCCATAAAGTAGTAGTAGTTTTCTTCTGTAAAACCTCATGCAAAATACTATTTGATAGATAAAAATGAATTTGGGACAAAGACTTATAATCGTTTCTCTTTTCTTCATCGAACCATCCTTTTTGTCGAAGCTATCAAGCGCATCATCCAAATCAGTACACGCCAAAACTGCTCGCATCATGACTTGCCATAAAGAAAACCTTATGTCTTAATCTAAGAGCAGAATATCATACTTTGAAGAAGCCATGTCAAAGAAATTCCTAGGTTCATGAAGCAAAATTAGCCAAGAAAGAACAAAGCACAAAGTTTCTAGTACACAAGCTGAATGCGCGTATCAACATTCAACTCAAAACATAACTTTGTATAGAACTGTCGGGTGTGCATAGCAATATGCTGCATATAGACAAACGGTAACAGTGACGTCAGCAATGATGTCATTAGTAGTACGAATGAACAGTCAGTGCACTATGGATGGCCTTATATTAAAGATATACAAAAGAAATTACAGTAACTGCAAAGTTAGCATTTAATGGTCAGTTTGTGTCTGCAATATGTTAGGAGTTTATGGTGGATATCATGGACCACAAGTTGGTTGAGTAGGTAGCATAGAAATGAGTCACTAAACTATAGGAGAATGTGGTACGTGAGGTGATTAGGTCAGCATCAAAATAAATTGTAGGAATGAGAATATTCTTGGCGTCTAGAACAACAAACCTTGTCGCAAGATAATGTGATTGGTGTGTAGTTAAAATTAATTGTTCGGTTGTGTTCGGTGCTATATAAGAAAAACAAGGCTGAAAGCTAATGTTAAGAGATCATACAAAAAAAATCAACCAAGCTAGTGTTTAGATATACAAATTTTTCCAGTACATCACTCTAAAAAAGGAGTAGAACAATTACCCTAATAAATCTATAATCTAAATAGAAGAAAGTATATAATGGTTGATGCTGATAACAATAGAATGGGATATCTCTTAGTACGGTGCAATATGTGTTGTGGTATAAGCCCATTGTAGATATCTAGGTGTTGTAAGTTTTTTTTAAAATCTTTCGTTTAATAATTTTTCTAACTTACATGTCTAACTATGATCCTAAGTGCACAATGGATGACATTAGATTAATGATATACAAAAGAAATTATAGTAACAATAAAGTTAGCATTTAAGGGTTTGTTTATGTGTGTAGTATGTTGGCAGTTTATGGAGGATACCATAGTTTTTCAAAAGCCTTAAATAATAGAACTTGACAAGCATTTCCTATTGATTTGGCCGGCGGGCCTAGACGTTTACTCTGTCTTTCCTTCTCGAGAGCCTACACATACAATCATTTGAATACAACTTGAGTATAACTCAAGATCTAATGGCTGAAATTGTAATGCCCCGGATTTCTATAAACAAGGATGCTACAATATCTCATCTAAAACCTACTAAGTTCAGAAATTATTAGAAATTTTAGTAGAGTTTCCCCTGTAACTGTCTCTTTCATAGACAATCAACAACACATATTTATCCACAGGCATAATATTTGTAAGAAAAGAAGGCATCACAACCCATGCCTAGGATCCGATACAACTGATGGACCGATATAAATGACCAACTTAACCCTAAGTTGTTTAACCGACCAAACTAGCAGTTATAGTCCTAATGCATTATTAAGAAGACTAAGCATTCATATAATGTGCTAAAACGTTATGCTAGTCCCTTACATCTATGCAACGATCATTTGGTAAAATACTCAGCAAGTATAATATAGAACTGGAAGAACATATAAAACAAAAGGAATCGTTAGAAAACCATATCGGGAGGAAAAATGTTCTTCTTGTGAAAAAACTTTTGAAATAGTAGTTTTTGTTTGAAATGGACAACATCTGAATGCATCTTTAGCATTTACTAGTGAAGTCGAGCAAGAGGGGACATCAGTTGCTCACAGGAAAATAAATATAAGAACCAAACTGTGCATCCATGGATTGGAATAATCCATAGCACATTAATGATATGAAAGAAACTACATCATGAATATGAATCATTTAACAAGAACATTAAGAAATCTAGAATTAGGAAATCGCATGAACGCACAAATTGTGAAGGAATCGAAAATGGAACATGAACACATAAATCATGTGATGCACCTCTCGAAGTATAGCCTCCTTGACCTGGGTTATTTTTTGTGGCACACAAAGATGACCATGAAACCACACTGCTCTTGAAGCATCCAAAGTGAAATCTCCAACTTTCTCTTCTCCAATATGCGTTTTCACCTCTTGCAATAATCGATCATGTTATGCTTGCAACACATGCTCAAGTATGGTAGACTCAACAATGATCCATGTCTATGCTTCTATCAATCCAGCATATCAAAATAAAATATCCATCAATTCATATTCTGTTATCAAACAACTCAAGGTAGGGGGGAACAACCTTGCGGCACAAAGCATCAGCCACATGTTGGTTTTACCTGGCATGTATTGGATATTGAGGTCATAATCCTTGATCAATTTCAACCATCTTCCCTAACTCAAATGGAGATCCTTTGAGGTGAAAATGTATTTCAAACTCTTATGATCGATGAAGGTGTAATAAGACTCTCCATACAGGTAATTTCTTCTGGTCACTACTTGGGACACTAACACTCCCAATACATTTCTGCTGCTCTGCAGTAAGTTGAATCTCCAACTCCATTCCTCTAGTCTCATAAACTGTTGTAAGATAAGATGTGGGTGGGTTTCTCCCGTCACCTCTCTGTAGCATGCATTAAGTTCTCTAAAGAACTTCGTAGCATTCTCACGCTCATCACACCCCAAACTATGCACGAAACGAATAATATTGCTGAACTCCCTCTCATACTCATCCGCCGTCTTGCTCCCATGTTGGATATGCTTTAGCACATCGTTCATCTTATCCTTGAAAGAGATTGGATAGTACTTATCCATGAATTGATGTAGCAAGACCTCCCAAGAATGTCACCACAACCAAGGGTCCATGCCTTAAGAACTCCATCCCACCAGATATCTGCCTAACCTAATAGTTAATGCGGTGCAAACTCAACCTTCTCCTCTGGCATCATTTGACACCGATTCATGATCTTCTGTATCTTGTGCAGCTAGTCTGCAACATCTGTTGGAGTCCCCGACCATCAAACATGTCCAATCACATAGAGATCCATCTTGGGTACGTCATCCTTTGAACTGTAGGAGCTACTAGGCAGCTTTAGCGGCTTCAACTCCTGTAACTGAGTGATCCACAAGCTCTTCACCCTCCTAATTCTCTTACACTACTTGTTTTGGTTCCACCGCTTGGCTGGTACGGCCTCAAGCACGGCCACTACCTCGACCTCCATTGCGATCGCCAATGAGACCTCTACGAGCAGCCATTTGAGCACTCCTTCTCACCTGCATAGCTCTACCCAAAAAAAATATTAACAAGGATGTGATCAACAACATGTTATCATATCTAAAATAAGCATAGAAAAAGCAAATATATTTAGCAGAAATGAAAATGCAATGCATGCCTATGTAACCAATACTATTGTGCAAAAGTGTGTCAACAATTTAACTTTATTAAAACAATGTCAAATTCTAATGATGGTTTACCTAAGTTATCAATTAACTACCCTAAGAACTATAGCTTGGCTCTGATACCAACTGTAACATCCTAGATTTTTACAAACCCGGATACTACCATCTCTCATCTAAAATCTACTTGAATAAACAAAGACTAAACTTGTTGTCATTAGTTTGTCTTTGATATTGCAGTGCAACTATAAGGAAACAAAGGCTGGGACTATATCTATTATGTGGACCATCAAATAACTTTCCAACGGGTACTCAAAGATATGAAACAGATTCCATATATGGGAGATATGAGCTTTCCAATCCAAGCCTGCTAACTGTGATGAGATCAATCCGAATTGAATTTAAACTTTCCTAATATTCAAACTCCATGTTAGGAATAACTTCAATACATGTCAATCATGAAAAGGAAGTCTCCTAAATATTTGGAAACCCATAAGAACAGCTGGATGTCCTCCAATAATGCCTTGTAAGCTTTAGGCTCTCCATGTTAGCAATTCTCATGCATTGCCATGATAGCATGCACAACATCCAATGAAATCATTGTAACTCTTGGCAGGAACCTTCAAATCACATGCCTTATAATCCATTGGAAAGTATACAATAAACTTGTATGCTTCGAAACCCTTTGAAAATGCACACACAACTTCAGCAAATTGATAAACAGAACAACAAACTATCTAACAAGAACTTAGTCAACTATTCTTCATCATTCTCCCTTTCTTCAAAATGAGTCATTCTTGTTAGACTCTTAGATCTTAAACCAATAGGATCTTAATTATCCTAATGAACATGAACACCTAAAAATCATTGCTGACCTAATTGGAAGATGCTCTGATGGGCCGCGAAGACCTCGTGTCTGCTTGATGCATGCGCGCGTTGTCGGTGTGGGATCATTGTCGAGCTTCTCCTTCTTGCAGTGTCATGGATAGGGAGGACACCGACACAAATAGCAGGCGATCGGCTTGGCCTTCAAGTCACTCTGAGCCACCCCTTTGATCGGTAAGGTTTAGTTAGGGCTAGCTAACTTGAACGCACTAACTCAAAAACCCATTATTTTTCTGTAGCATCAGGACCCTTTCTTATAGGCTCGTGCAACCTGGGACCAAGCCGTTGAGTCAATTATTGGTTGACCGATCACAGCCACTCTCTCAGTCAATCGTTGACCCATTCTTGTGGGTGGCAGTTAGCAGAGATCACAACTAACATTCTCCCACCTAATCGAAAGAGTAAAAAACTTAAGTCCACACTCAACAGAACAACACACCAAGGTAACATGTTGTAGCAGTCTGTAAAGTCACCACTGAACCTCCTAACCTATAGTGTATTAATCTATTTCAATAGAATGTATACTTATACTTATTGAGAGATGGCTCATACTCTTATGCTCCTAAATGTGCAGTTTGCTTTCACTGTCATCATGTGCACTTTTTTAAAATGAAAAGCGAACTTTCTTGTTTCCAGAATCAAAGTTTGAGATCTCAATTTGTCCTAGACATGTCTTATGCCGGCACTAACTTTGAGACAAGCCTTTAACAGGGAATCATTAAACTAAACATGATACATAAACTTATATATTAAACATGGTACTTAATTATTATAGGTTGAACATCAATAATTTGATTCTGAATTCATCTTTCACAATGTCATGTGTTTGGCAACACACTTGATATGTTGTTACTTGAACCAAAACTGCACTCTGACATAATAAGCTCTAGGATAGAATCTTAAGTCAAAAGAAAATTTTCTTATTTTTAAACCACAACAGCGTAATGTGGATTTCTTATTATCCAGCAGCTTTATAACATGCCACAAGTCAGCTTGTATATTAATGATACCTTAAAAGATTGGTTAAAGTCATTACACAATATGGCTCCTCCTGCAAGGGTGAAGATTTGACTTGATGTGGATTTTTCAATATCAACACACCTTGCACAATTTACGTCTGAATGATGCACAACTTTATGATTATGAGACTTCTCATATGTGAGCTTGTAATCATTAGCACCATGCGTATAACACAGAGTTGTCTTTAGTAGTTTTCTAATAGTTCAGTTCTGGATCAATATTTGGCAAGTATCTCAGTTACATCAATTAATGAGGGCACATATTAATATTAAGTGTACATAATATTCATGATAGAGATATTGTAAGAAAAAAAATTGTTGCCCTCAATAATCAGAGTAAACTCCCTTAATATTAGACCTATTTTGGTGAATCTTAATAGTCAAAACATGAGAGGCATTACCAAGAGAATCTTAATAGTAGAAGATAAGGAATCTTCAGGTCTTAAACATTAATATCCCTATTATTGATAGTCAACAAGACATCGTCTATATGAAAAGCTAAGAGGTTAAACTTACTCCCACTGATCTTAATGTAGTCTTAAGGTTAAAACTTGAGGTATCTATACGTGAGGCTCACATTATTCATAAACTCTAGAATTCGGAGGAAAAACTTTTGGAGATGAAGGGTTTAGGGTCTCTCGGACTTTCGGTATTGAAATATAGCCCTGATTGTCCTTAAGTATAGTTTACCTTGCCTCAGAGCTCCCACTAGAATCAATAACTCTACAAACCAAAGATATGGCTTTGGAAAAATAATAGTAGCAAGTTTGACAATCCTACTAGAAATGTAACTTATTTCTGGGATACCAACTAAATGTATGTGCAATTATCTTTAATCCTTTCATATACTTAATGGAGTAAGAAATTTATTCATGGGGTTTATATCTCACATAATGAAGTACTTTGTTTCTTGATGAGACGTTTCATTCTCCCCCTCAAATGTGGCATAAGCATCAATGCCACAATTTTGATGAACTCTAAGGGAAGTCAATAGAGTTGGCAACATGCTTAATGCTCTCAAATAATTCGTAAGATTCTAACGTTGATAAACACAAGAAAGTGATGTCTCGTAATGGGGACATAAACTACATTATTTCGATAGATGGTTAAAGCATAATTTAGGATTGATGGAAAACTTCAATAGATCCAAGGTAATGTTTATATTTCTAAGGTAATGTTGGCAGCATAAATATAGTCATTTATCTTAGTATATTGTCAACTTTCCTTATGAATGCACTAATTCAGAGCACAATCATATTTCACTTCTCATTCTTCATTATTGTCATAGAAAAGAATGATGTAATAAAGTGAATTAGAAAGGCTCTAATAATTCTTTATGTCCAAGCTCATTATTCTTTGAGCACTCTTATGATCACTGTATTGGTAAGAACTTTTAATGAATTTTATAATGCTTTTTCTTATTGCCAGATAATTATAATTTGAACGGAGGATTGCTGTCACAGATCCTAAATTTTATGATCATAAGGGACATTTGCTTGATTTTCTCCCACTAGTCTTTAGCAAACTACAATTTTATGGAATTTACATCAATGCCTTAATCATTAATGGCTTCTCTAATGAGAGCTAATCATTATCATTATATTTGTGTGCATAATCAATATGCATAACCTCAAGAATGATTAATTTGTAACCATAATATGTTACCTTATTCCTTTATTAAGGTACTAGGAACAGTCGAAGAACTTATATGGCTGAATTGATAATAGGGACATATCACTGATCATTACTTTAATATCTACAAAGTCTATAAATAATTATCTATCATGAAATTAACCCTTTGCTGATCAGATTAATAACATGCTAATGATAAAACTTAACAATTCCAATTCGCAACACCGTTGGGCAGAAACAAAATGTACTTAACATGAGGAAAGAATCCACAGTCCAACTTCGCATCACCTTTTGGCAAAAAGAAATGAAGAATAACTTAATTCACTAATGGATATAGCTAATGATCACAAACAACGTTAGTCAATACGTAACCATGAGCCATAAAACATAATTCTTAAATCAACATCAAATCTCTAACCAAAACTTCTCATTGGTTCCATTTCGATTAAAGAAACTATGGGAATGACACATGGTTACAATCAACGTTGGTCAGAATGTAATTGTGTGCCATAACATAATCTCCAGACATCATTAAATCTTTAATTAAGACTTCTCGTTAGTTCCATCTTAATCAGAGATGACTTAATCATAACAGTCATGGTCACATAAATACTTGAGACGATGACTCAATAACTTAATGAATTAAATGATACATAACCGTAATGACGTTGGTCAATATATAGCCATGAGTCAATTAATCATAAGCATATTGAGTCTCAAACCATAACATATTGATCGGAGACAAGTCTAATCATCATTACATGGTCATAGTTACTAAACATTAAACATTAATTACTTAATGCGGAAGCGTGAATACTAAAACAATACCTTAATTAACATGAAACAGATAAACATTGAACTAAAAAAAATAAGGAGGGGAAAGCTAATATCATAATTTAGGGAAAACTTAAAGCATAATAAAAAATCTAGACAACATCAAAGGAGCTAATTAAATATCTCAGAACAATCATAATAATTGATCTCATCTTAGCTTATCCCCAAAAGACACATAAACATTATCCGTGGCCCGGTTGAGAAATATCCAAAAGGTCAGTCTGAATCTTATACCCAAAATTGTGTCCATTAAATATGCATGGACTAGGGACATAAATTCAGTGGGCAATAAAATTTTGACAATTCATGGTTATAAACAACTTTGGTTGGAATACAACTATGATAGGTCAACATTAAGGACATTGATGCCCAAAACTTAGTCATAGTCCCAAATCAAAATTTCCCGTTGGTTCCATTTTGACTTGAGACAAACTTAATCATGATAGGTCAAAAAATATTAATTAAAGTCAACCAACATTAGCTTAATTTGAGCACTCCTTAATTATCATAAAATAATTACATCATTTGGGCTACTAAACATTACTCAAAATTATATAAGTCAGATCATCATTATTTGGGCAATATTCATTAGTCAAGGATGTATAAAACAATGCATCTCTCTGGGCAATTATCAACTTGGGCAGTGCATAATAAAACAACATTAATAATGAGAAAATGCACATGAAACATTAGAGCTTAAAAGTCCTAATCACATGATAATATTGGGCAACTAGCATCATGATATTGGGCAATAAATATTAATTTACAATGCGTAAAACATAATTAAGAAGCAAAGCATAATGTGAATTGCACTAAAAATAACATAACTTAAAAGAATAGCCAAAAAAATGATTTTATTCGACCCAATGATGAAACTAGGCCCAGAACATAAAAGTGAAACATAATTTTGGTACGGGCCCATACTGTGCTTAAGATTGGCCCAATACTTGCTTTGGTGGCTCATAACTTCAGTAAAATGAAATGAAAATAGGTCCATTTGAACCACAGCCCATAAATAAAATGTGCAGCCCAAAATGCACGGCCCAGCTAACACATGCTAGGCCCGTCAGGTGCACGCGCGGCTCAGCCCGTTATGCTTATGCAGCCCAGAGCACCCATGTAGGCCTACGGAGGCTCAGGATGGCTGTGAGCCCTCTGATCTAATCCAACGGCTCCATTGAGTGCTCCCTCATCAAAACCCCGTCTGCCCGAAAACCCTAATCATTTTCCCCTTCCACCTCCCCAAAAATGCATGCGGCTGAGAGGTGGGTGACAACGCGGAACGACGATGGAGATGCGGGGGACTTCCTCACAGGCGTGTGCGTGCAGTGATTCAAGCTATGCGTGGCTCTATCGAGTGGGTCTACTGCAGCTCAAGTGAGTGATATGAGGTGTGCACAGCTGTGGGAGCTAAAGCAGTGGCGGTGACTACTTGCGCGATGGAGGAGAGGGCTGAGGCGGTGCGTGCTTGCAACGGGGCCTGCGACGGCAAGCATCGGTGACAACGTTAGCATCATAAACGTAAGTTGCACGTCACCTCTTCATTTTGAGTTGGGTTTTGCAATGAACATTCGTCTGATCCCCTCCTTCTTCATGCTAACTGAGAGCCCGATTGATTCATAAAACCAACAAACCGACATGATTAAGGGTGAAGAAGGCAAATTGACATTAGTAGTGACATGACCAAGGAGGTCGCTGGCACAGATAGCCGGCGATTGGCTTGGCCTTCAACTCACTCCAAGCCACCCCTTGATTAGTAGGATTTAGTTAGGGCTAGCTAACCTAAACGTACTAACTCAAAAACCCATTATTTTTTTAGCGTTAGGACCCTTTCTTATAGGCATGCAACCTAGGACCAAGCCATCGAGTCAATTATTGGTTGATCGATCACAACCACTCTCTCGGTCAGTCATGGCCCCGTTCTTGTGGGTGGCAGTTAGCTGAGATCACAACCCAACAATCCTAGAATTGTGCCAGTTGTTGAAGCTTTGGTCCATGATGAAGTTGATGACGACAATGACAAACTCAAAATTGTGACTAACTATGCTGCCATCCCAACATGGATATGGCCACACACACAACTAAAACTATGGACTCAACAACACAATTGATAACTAACAACAACAATTGATAGAACTTGGTGAGAAGAAACAATTGTATGAACTCTTCCAACCCTACCCCTAACCATCAATGAATGACTAGCATCAATTTGAAATTGAAATCCAAATGCAGAACAAGTTTGCAAGGTCCTACCAAGTCAACCTAGCAATCTAAATACTTCTATGCTTTGAAACCCTCTAAAAATGTGCACACAACTTTAGCAAATTGACGAATAGAATAGCAAACCGTCTAACAAGAACTTAGTCGCCTATTCCTCATCACAATAAGTGTTGTCTATCTATTATGGTTCTTAATGTATTCTCTTGGTGTGTGAATTAATTCCTCATCTGTCGTGGTAGAGACCTCTCTTGGTACGGGACTCCGACCATTTATCAACGACATGATCTCACTACAAATTATACTTGAAGCATAGGCCCTTATGTATATACTTTGCTTTCTACATGACTAGCTGTTCTTATGACCATAAGATAAGGTGTTTCCTTGACTCTTCAAGCCTCTTTGCATGCTTCCATTGCCATTGAATAATGTCATGAATTCACAATTGAGATAACAATGTAAAAAGTCTTTTCATGATAAACCATCTTTGGTGAGAGATTTGCATATATGTTCTGCTGGAGTATATTTGTTATGCTAAAGGTTGTCATTCAACCTTAGCAAAAGAAGTAATCCATATTTTTTTTTAGAACATGAGAGGGCTTTATCGATCTTTGGTCAAAGAGTTAAGAGGATCAACAACATTTATGAAGCTAAACTGCATGTAATTGACGCCCTTTTTTTATAACAGCTGCTATAGATCAAAGTGTTAAAATTTATAAATTATAATAACTACATACAAAAAAAATATATTTCAAAATAAACAGTACAACAAAATATGTTCTACGAAAAGAAAGGACGGATATGAACTAAATAGCAAAAGTTCAGTTGTTCACATTATTCAGAATCGCTATACGAGGCTCAATACAAAATTTTGTTATTTTGGGTTCAATTTCAAATAATAGGTTTTCTTGATATTTTGTGCACTTCCACCTCCACCTCCGGTGAGCATACTAACAGAATAGCTTTTGTTAAAGCCTACTTCAACTTGTCGGAATTTTGAGCCATGCCTCTAGCAAAACTAATAGACCGGTTGTTTGAGTTTTTGTTTTTGCATCTAGCAGAAATTTATTTTTAGTTTTTCTGAAAAGATATTTTTGAATTTTAGCTGTTAGTTTTTACAATAATTTATTAACTTCTCAGCACATCAAATCAGATAAGCCCCTCTCAACCAGCTTCTAATTCATTTCCTCGTAAACAAGTTTTTAGCTTCTTCAAAACTACTTTTCAACCACATATTTATTTTAGCTTCTAACTTCTAAGAAATAAAAGCTAATTAAAATTCAAACAAATAGGCCTAACTCGTCCTATATGTACCTTATGTGCAGATTCTGCTATGTTTTTTTTTTCTTCTTTGTGGTCTAGAATCCAGTCCACTCTGTCTTGTAGGCTCCATTCAGCAAACAGGAAAACTGTACTGTCATCGTGAAATACGTGGAGAGCAACAGCACGAATCCAACAGGCTGGCGCCGCTGAGGCGGTGGATGGCTGTAGCGTGTAGGGATGCCGAGCTCAATTGCGCACCTCAGTGCCATGGACAGTAGTGACCAAGCCTGGGCCTGCTGCAGCTACTAGTACTAGTGATAATTGAAGGCTTGGCTATCCTCACGTGGAGCACGAGGTGGGCCATGGTGTTATTAACGGGGCAGGAGAGAAATGTCAGGAAAAGAAATGTCAGCGTACCCATTGAATTTTACGTCACGCGTGTTTGGCGTGAAAATAAAACAAGAGACATCTGAATTATGCATCGACTGACTAACAACCAAGCCCAAACGACCGGCCTCTTCATGCGGTGTTAAATACTAGCATGAAAATAAACCCAATGAACTCTTTCGTTGCTTATGGGGCAATAGACATCTGAATCTGCCTATGCTTTTTCATGGTCTCTCATGGGGTCACAAACTACAGAATGGAGATACGGGAGGGCTGAAGTACCCATGAAGGCCAAGAACTATGATTGGAATTACAACTACAATCAGCATACAAATCTAAAGTTAGTAATTAAAGATATGTTTGTACTTTATGCAACTAAACAACTCCAATCAATATAAACGGTTATAATTAAGCACCACCAAAATAAGTCCTTCTCCTTTGTAGACAAAATAAGTTTTTTCTTTCATTTTTCTGATTTAAGCACTATTGAGATGCTCGATGGCACGCCCATGTAATTTCATGTTTAATTATCTATACGATTTTCTCCTAATCTTTTTTCCTTTGATTAAGCTTATTATTGGTATTTTTGGAAGTTAATGGCTAGTAAGTGGCACTACTATAGAAATGGACTAATATGCCGATACATCACTATCGATTACTAATGAGCCGTTAGTGATGTAGTATCACTGCCGATTCATAAGTCGCGTGGGAAGAATTTATCATCGTGGCTTATGAACCAGCAGTGATAAGGGTCATCACTGCCGGTCGATGACTTAAGTCAGCACTGATGCCTAGTTCCATCATCACTGCCGGCTGAAGCCACCGATCGGCAGTGATACTATGAGCCGATAGTGATGTGTACAGTATAAAATAGTGGCCATTTCTCCCCTAAGCCCGAGTACAACACCGTCTCTTTGGCCCCGGTGACCTTCCTCGCCCTCACCGACGCACCACCGCTTCTGAGCCCTCTTCATCAAATTCCATTGCTCGGTTAGCTTCACAGTGCCACACCCAATTTTTTGTGCACGCTAGTTCGATCGTAGCCCGTCATCGCCCAGGGCTCCGTGTATGCCGGTCGACCTCCACCGTGAGCTCTTCCACCTCCCCGATAAACTATAGGCTGTGAGTTGCCTCTGCCCGAGTCGAACACACGGTGAGCTTCGCCACGGTCCAAGGAACCTCACTACCCTCTTCCCTTCCACTCTCATCCTCTGCAGCGCACCATCGCCGTTAGCCTAGCTCCGCCGCCTACCATGGTCACCGTTGGCCGTGCTTGCCACCGTACATGTCGCCGCCAACCCCTCAAACAAGTTCGTCACACAATCGGAAAATCTAACTCTGAAAGGAATATTAGTTGTATTGATAAATTGACTAAAATAATCTATAATTTGTAGAATCTAGAGCTCAAAAAATTATGAAACAAAGTTTGTTACTTTTGTTTTTAACATAGTCTACATGGTAAAAATACATGCATACATGAAATGTTCAATGAAATACCTCTATTTCATTAAATATATTGTAACTTGTTAATCCATAATTAAATCTTGAAATATCTAAAATTGGTCAACCAAACTTTGTTAATCTTATTTTGTCATGCTCTGTAGAGGAAAAATATATTTTAAGCATGAAATGCTTTTTTAGTACTAATTCTTTGTTAATCTTGATTAAGCCTTTCAAACTTGATTCATTTCTACAGAAATTAATAAAAATCATAAAATGTGAAACTAATTTTTTTAGTCTTCTCTATGTATACTTACACAATAAATTTTTTTTTGCCATGTTGAGTACTTCCCTCATGTGAGTTTGTTTGAACTAGTTCATTTAATTTTGGATTTAAAAATAGCAAGAATGTAATTTGATTAATTAAGTAGGCAAATAAACTTCAATTCATGTAATTCTTCTTGTATTGCATTCATAACCTCATGCACTATATCCCTACCAAATTTCATGACATTTCATTCATTGTCATTCTGTAGCACTTAATCGCTATTTAGAGAACGATGTCGCGGAGTGCCACGAGGTTGATCCCAAGAGTGAATGTGGTGTTTAATTTTGATAAGTTATAGCTATATATATATATCTTGAATGTAAGAGTTGAATAATAATGAAAATTACAAGGGATGGCACCAACAAACAATAATTGGAAGTGGACGCAAAAACATACAAAAGGCGGCTCCTCCAACCCGGGCCAATTGCCGGTAGGAGATGACGAAATAATTTATTTATTGGTGATTGCAAAATCTTCTAGATGTTATGAATTTGGATTTATAATAATGATATAATTGTAGATGGACAGAAGATGGATATACGATACGAGCCATGTGAGCGTAGAGTACAAGAACGACGTGGAGTATTTCCAGGTAGCAGCTATGGTGTACAAGTCAAATACATAGTCTCAATACATGTGTTATCCATGCATCGATTGCGAGAATAAGAAGCAGTTTTCCACCACCTAGCAGATACATTTACACTTGATGCCAAGGGGCTTTATGCCTGGCTATATCCATTGGACCGAGCACGGCGAAGCTGATATCATACAGAATGAGCAATACATTGGCAGAGAAGACGAAGACTTGTGCACCGATATGTTGACTTACGAATACACTGATATGCCACCTGTCGGATATATGTTGGTCGATGATGATCTAGAGGAGATGTCAGCCGACGCCGACATCGATGATTTGGAGCAGATGTTACGCAATGGGGAGGGAAACTTCACCAATGAAAAAGAGTTTCAAAAGTTCTAGCGTATGGTAGAGGACTCTAAAACATTGTTGTTCTCGGGCTGTGAGAAGGAGCACACAAAATTGTGTACCGTGCTTTCACTACTACAATTAAAGGCAGGCAGGCAACGGGTGGTCTGATACAAGCTTCACAAAGTTGTTATTGTTCTTGAAGAAATTGCTTCCAAAGGAAAATATACTACAAAAAAATATGTACCAGGCCAAGCAGGTTGTGTGCCCATTGGGGTTGGAAGTACAGAAATACATGCATGTCCAAATGATTACATGTTGTATCGCGGAGAGCATGCAGACTTGGAAGAATGTCTCATATGTGATGCAGCACAGTACAAGTGTGACGGTGATGATATCGATGGTGAAGGAAAGAAGAAAAGACCTCCAATCAAGGTGATGTGGTATTTTCCTATAGTCCTCCATTTGGAGCATTTATTCGCGAATAAAAGGCATGTCGAACTAATGCGATGGTATGCCAAGGAGCGCAAGGACGATGGAATGCTGAGACACCCTGCTAATTCTACGTAGTGGAGAAATATCAATAGAAAATACAAGGAGCCCTTTGCAGAAGTTATGAGGAATATAAGATTTGGGTTGAGTACAGATGAGATGAATCCATTCGGCAACATGAGCAGTAGTCATAGCACTTGGCATGTGAATCTATGTACCTACAACCTTCCTCCTTGGTTGTGTATGAAGCGGAAGTACATTGTGATATCGATGTTGATACCAGGGCTGGGGCAACCTGGCAATGATATCGATGTCTACATGAAACCATTAATGAATGATCTTGTAATACTATGGAACGATGGTGTGCATGGATGGATGCATATAAAAGAGATAACTTCACCCTACATACAATGCTGTTCGTAACAATTCAGGATTGGCCAGCCCTTGGCAACCTATCAGGCCAGACTGTCGAAGACTCGTGCATGCGTTCATTACTTCAATGAAACAGAGAGCTTGTGGCTAAAGAACAGTCAAAAAATGGTGTACTTAGGTCATCGTAAATTTCTTCGTAAGGATCACCCATACTGCAGAAATATGAGAGCTTTTGATGGGAAAGTTGAGACTTGATCACTTCCTAAGCATCGCATTAGGAGACAGGTATATGAGATGGTAAAGGGAGTTAGGGTTATCCTTGGAAAGGGACGCGGGAGTACACTAGTTCTGAAATCTAATCTTAGAGCTTATATGTACAAAAACAAATCTATTTTTTATGACTTAATTTATTGGCTAGATTTTGTGGCTCGACACACAATCGATGTCATGCACATTGAGGAGAATGCATGTGATTACTTGATTGGTGCGTTGGTAAAAACATACCTGGCAAAACAAAGGATACACTCTATCGGTGATATGGGATTCGGGGGTCCCCGAGTCCCAAGGCCAGGACAGCGCGGTACCACATGGCACCTTTCGTCGGGGGCCACCTCCCCGACGACCCGAGGGAAGCACGGTCCGGGAGTGGGTGCTTGGGGTCAGGAATAGTTGGTCCCCGAGCACCAAGAGAGCCCCGAGCACCCGGCAAGCCCCATGCCGGTGGACCCCACAGGGACTCCGCGATGAGGTGTCGGTCGATGGGAGGCCCGATGCCGCATTTAGTGGGGAGCGTGGACGGTCACATCCAACCACTCTCCCCCACGCCTACCGTTCTGAATACGTCAGCCCTGCCACCGTCTGGCATGAAGGCGTGGGCACAATTAATACGGCAGGTCCCATCGCATGTCCCCTCGCGAGGCCCATGAAGAAAGATGGCTTGAAGATATCTGTGACGAGCTTGAGGCTTATCGCTCTGTTACATCAGACCGTGTCAGACCTACTTTGACCAAACGGGCATGAGAGAGTACTCAGAAGCTGGCTGGTGGGCGCCCCGGCGCCTGCTAAAGCTAAACGCGAAGACCGATGGAACCGTCCGAGGGATGTATTTTCAATCCTCTGTAACATCAACTGTAGACCAGTGATGGTCACTTTCCATTTATTGTATACGAGAACTTGTGCCCTCATTTTGGGCACTCCCTGAAGGGCCTCCCCCCCAATAGATAAAGGTGGGGGGAGCACTTTGTAAAGATAGAGAAAAAAGATAGAGAAAAAAGATAGAAGAGGGAGACGAAAGGAGAGGAGCATTGACAAAATAATGGACACGCACGAGTAGGGTATTACACCTCTGCACGGCCTGAACCTGTCAAAATTCTTGGTGCATTCATTTCTACTAGCTGACGATCCATCCTGACTAAGTCCCACTCGCATTAATCTCGTGTACGAGGTAGTTCCAGGACCAGCCCCCCGGCTGAATCTCAAAGGGGGTTCCTCAGGATCCCTGCTCATGGTGTTCATCCACCGACAGCTGGTGTGCCAGGTAGGGGGGTTGTATCCCTGAATCCACCTCATTTTTTGCAGAAAAAATGGCGGGTGGACATCATCGTCAGCGCGCTGATTCGAACTCGAACGAGGAGATGGAAAACGTGGCCCAGGGGGCCCTAGCTCCTGCTCGTCCTCATCGATGTCGACAGCCGGCTCATACGACACCTCCTTGCATCGGGGACAATCGCGCTGGGCCCAGTAGGGCCGTGACCGCCTCGGGCGGGCCGCCGAACCCGCAACAAGCAGCAATCGTCCCTGCCGCAAGATCGGCATCTGGACAATGCCAAGCGCTGATACTGCGCAAACTAAACTTTGGCGATGCCAGTCCTGGGAGTGCCCTGCTTGCAGTGTAAGCACTCCTTAGGCACCCGCCTGTCCAGGCAGCTGGAGAAACGCCAGAGGGCCGTTGGCTATAGGAGGTAGCCGACTTGGTGGGCACGGCTCATCGGCGAGTACTTGCCCAGAGTTCCCGTACCACCTCCCTTTACGGTACAACTAAGGCTGGAGAATCTTTCGGTGGTGGTAGAGCTAGCCAGGGGGGCACCAAACGAAGTACCGCTCCCTTAATCACGATGGGAGCTCAAGACCTCCGCTTGCACATTAATGAGTGAAACGCCAGCGAGGATGCGCGTGTCACCCTCGAGCGCCGCTGGGAGTCCCATCGCAAGGCTGAGGCAGTGGAGGACCAAGCCTCCTCTATGCCAGCCCGCCACCGCTGGGGTTCCCCGGCGTGCCAGTGTTCACCCACCAGGGGCACAGCCAGCACCGAGGTATATGGAACAGGCTGCCGAGCATTCACCGACGAGTTTCGTCGGATCAACTGGCCCATAAAGTTCCGGCATGAACTACTAGAGAAGTACGATGGTTCCATCGACTCCGTCGAGTTCCTCCAGATCTACACCACCGCCGTCCAAACGGCGGGCAGGAACGAAAAGGTAGTGGCAAATTACTTTCACGTGGCCCTGAAGGGCTCTGCCCACTCTTGGATCATGAACTTACCTCCAGGCTCTATTTTCTCTTGGGATGATTTGCGCCACCAGTTTGTGGCAAACTTTCAGGGCACCTTCGCGCGCCCCAGCCTGGAGTGCGACCTCCATGCCAGCAGCAGGAGAGAGAGACGCTAAGGCGGTTCATACAGCGCTTTAGCCAGGTCCATAATACCATCCCGCAGATCAACCCCCCACACTATCATCGTCGCCTCTGGCAGGGCGCCTGTGACAAGCGGATGCTTGAGAAACTAGGCACGCACGAGGTCGAGACCACTGCAGAGCTTTTCACGTTGGCCAACAAGTGCACCAAGGCGCGGAAGCTCAGGCGTGGCACAGTCCGTGCCTTGAGCAACCCGTAGCCAACAAAACAAGTCCTTCCCGCTCCGATAAGTGGGAACAGAAGAAGAGGAAAAAATGCGACGCTGCCCTTTTCCTGCCATCGGAAGGCGCCGCACGCAGGCTGGCACGCTGAGCAGCTGGCGAGAAAAAGCCCGCTACTGCGAGGCCAGAGGCAGGGAAATGGTGCGAAATCCACTAGACAGACTGGTACGACCTCAATGAGTGCCGGTCGGTGAAGGGTCTCGCGGAGCGGCGCCAGAAGGAGCGCGAGGAGCGCCGCAAGGGTGACGACGACAAAGGCGCCCCCTAAAACGAAGAGCTCGGGTTTCAAGAGCCCGAGCACACCGTTGCCTTCATCGATTTGGGCGCGTACACACCCTCCTCTTGCCGCTGTGTCAAAACAATGCGGCGTGAGGTGTGTTCGGCAACCCCGAGCGCGGCGGCCACAAGGCCCCTCAAGTGGTCGGAGACCCCGATCACCTTTAGCCAGGCGGACCACCCCATGAGTACTGCGGGGGTGGGGCAACTGCCTCTGGTGGTATCCCCCACCATCTGCAATGTAAAGATCAGCTGAGTGCTGGTCGACGGGGGTGCAGGCCTGAACCTCCAGTCCCAAGAGGCGTTCAAAAAGCTGCAGGTGCCTCCGAAGTATTTGAAGCTGTCCCTCCCTTTCTATGGGGTCATGCGGGGGTACACCCTCCCCCTCGGGTAGGTCGAGTTGCCCGTCACCTTCGGGAGCCAGGACAACTTCCAGGTGGAGAACGTGGTCTTTGATGTTGCGGAGGTCCCTCTCCCCTACAATGCGATCCTCGGGCGCCCAATGCTCGCCAGGTTTATGGTGGCAACAAACTACGCCTAACTCACCGTGAAGATGCCAGACCCAGCCGACCCATCTCCGTTCCCTCCAAAACCAGCAGCACCGTCTCCTGCGCCGAGCAGCTGTACTTGGCCTTGGCCTCTGCCAGCGCCAAGGTCGAATGACAGCCGGGGGGTCCGGGACCCTCTTCGTTCAAGTCATGACTCGCCGTCGACGCCTCTGCCCCCATGAAGGAGGTCGCGTTGGGCGCAGACCCGTGTAAGGTCACCAGAATCGGTGTTGACCTGGACACCAAATTAGAAAGCGTGCTCATCGCCTTCCTCCGAGCTAACGCTGATGTGTTTGCATGGCAGCCGTCGGATATACCCGGGATCCCTAGGGAGGTGATTGAGCACCACCTTGCTGTGCGCCCAGACGCACGACCCATGAGGCAGAAGGTTCGCTGACAGGCACCTGAGCACCAGGAGTTCATTCGGGAGAAAGTTGACAAGCTCCTCGATGCTGGCTTCGTCTGAGAAGTCCTTCACCCGGAGTGGCTAGCAAACCCCGTCGTCGTCCCTAAGGCCAACAGCAGGCTGAGAATGTGCGTCGACTACACCGACCTTAATAAGGCATGCCCAAAAGACCCTTTCCCTCTGCCTCGCATAGACCAAATTGTCGACTCCACTACGGGGTGTGATCTTTTGAGTTTTCTTGATGCAAACTTGGGCTATCACCAAATTCGCATGGCTAAGCAAGATGAAGAAAAAACTTCTTTTATTTCCCCTGTGGGGACTTATTGCTATGTGTCTATGCCCTTTGGCTTGCGCAACACTGGATCTTCGTCCCAGCGAGCTTTCCGCATGACCCTTAACACGCAGGTTGGTCACAACATCGAAGCGTATATCGACGACATCGTGGTCAAGTCCCGGGAACGGGCCACCCTGCTGGAAGACTTGTCTGAGACGTTCAATAGTTTCCGCAGCACGCGCCTGAAGCTCAATCCCGAGAAGTGCGTATTCAGGGGTACCCGCGAGCAAACTCCTCGGCTTCTTGGTCTCCAGTCGCGGAATCGAGGCCAATCCCGAGAAGATCTGGGCGATCGAGTAGATGCGTCTCCCAGCTCGACTCAAAGGAGTACAGCATCTCGCTGGGTGCATGGCAGCCTTGGGGCAGTTCATCTCCAAGCTCAGGGAGCGGGGGCACCCACTCTTCAAATTGCTGAAGAAGACCAGTCATTTTGACTAGCCACTGGAGGCCGAGTAGGCCTTCCAAGACATAAAAAAGGACCTCACCTCACCGCCCGTACTGGTGGCCCCCGGCGAGGGCAAACCTCTATTGCTCTATATATCGGCCACTCCTCAGGTCGTGAGCATGGTGATGGTGGTGGAGCGTGATGAGTGCCCGAGGCAAGGTGCTGGGTCCGAGCTCCCGACCACCCCCAAGCAGCCTCCAGGACATGGGACCAGTCTCGACCAGAGAGTTAAGCTCGAGACCTTGGCAGGCTCTGAACTCTGCTTTGAGCTCGGGGGCTGTGGCAAGGCCTCAGGCGAGGCTGCGATCGGGGGCTGCCGAATACAACGACCAGTGTACTTCGTCAGTGATGTCCTCCGGAATGCCAAGACGAGATACCCTCAAGCACAGAAGATGCTCTACACAGTGCTTATCGCTTCCAGGAAGCTGCAACACTACTTCCAGGCGCACAAAGTCTCGGTGGTGACCACGTACCCACTATGACTGATCCTGCGGAATCGAGAAGGTATCAGGCGTATCGTCAAGTGGGCGGTCAAGCTCGCGGAATTCGATCTGCACTTCATCAGTCGCCACATGATCAAAAGCCAGGTGCTGTCCGACTTCGTGGTGGAGTGGACACCGGTCCCCGAGATCGACAACGAAGAATTGTCCGCGTACCTCGGGCAAGACAGACCCGAGTACTGGGTCATGCACTTTGACAGCCCCCTCATGCTGAAGGGCGCGGGGGCTGGAGTGGTGCTCACCTCCCCGACAGCTCAAGTACTCCAGTATGTCATGCAGCTGCATTTCTGAGCAACAAACAACATGGCGGAATACGAAGGCCTCATCGTTGGACTCCAAGCAGCGGTGGGTCTCGAGATCCGGTGGCTGCTTGTCAAAGGTGACTCCCAACTGGTAGTCAACCAAGTATCAAAAGAATACCAGTGCGCAGACCCGCAGATGGCGGCGTACATGGTAGAAGTCAGGAGGCTGAAGCAGCACTTCGACGGCCTGGAGCTGCGGCATATACCCCGCCACGACAACACTGTGGCCGATGACCTCTCCCGCCTGGCTTCCATTCGGGCGCTCATCCCGGCCGGAACCTTTGAAGAAAGGCCCACACGGCCATCCGTCCTGTCTGCCGACCAGGATGAAGGGGAACACTCGAGCTCAGCCGAGGGGACCTAGGCTGCACCTTCAGTGGGAGGTCACATCAAGGTGCCGCCGCCCGGCGAGTGCCCGGCGAGTGCGTTGCACTTGCCGGTAGTCTTCAGGAACCCTCATGGCTCGACGAGATCTGAGGGTACTTGAAAGAAAACATCCTTCTCGAGGACGATGCCTCTGTAGAGAGGATTGCACGACAGCCCAAACGCTATGCCTTAGTAGATGGGGATCTCTACCGGCGCGACACGGACTGTGTCCTCCTAAAATGCATCACCCGGGAAGAAGACAGTGAGATCCTTACTGAGATCCATGAGGGCGAGTGCGGTGGCCTTGCATCGTTCCGCACGCTGGTCAGGAAGGCCTTTCGGTAAGGTTTCTACTAGCCAACAGCCCTCCTGGACGCTTCCGAGCTGGTTCAGCACTGCAGGGCGTGCCAGTTCCATGTAAAGCAGATTCACCAGCCAGCTTAGGCTCTTCATACCATCCCCCTGTCTTGGCCCTTCATGGTCTAGGGCTTGGACATCTTGGGTCCATTCCCCTGAGCAGTCGGGGGCTATGAGTACTTGTACGTCGCTATCGACAAGTTCACCAAGTGGCCGGAGGCAATCCCAGTAATCAGGGTCAACAAAAACACAACGGTCCAATTCATCCGCGGCATCACAAGTCGCTTCGGCGTCCTGAACAGGATCATCACTGATAATGGCACCCATTTCACAAGTGCCCTGTTCGGGGAATACTGCGAGGACCTCGAGATCAAGCTTTGCTTTGCCTCTATTGCTCATCCCTACAGCAACAGATAAGTGGAGCACGCGAATGCCGAGATACTGAATGAGCTCAAAACCTAGACCTACGACGTGCTTGCAAAGCATGGGAAAGGGTGGATCGATGAGCTACCCACTGTGTTATGGGCCAACCGGACCATGCCAAGCCAAGTCACCGGGGAGACGCCTTTCTTCCTTGCCTACGGCGCCGAAGCTGTCCGCCCCTTCGAGCTTGCACTCAGCTCACCTCGGGTGAATGCATACTCGGAGGGTGAACAAGAATAGCGAAGACGCGACGATGTCGAGTACTTGGAAGAGCATCGATGACGAGCTGCCGTCTGAGCCGCCAGATATCAGCAGAGCCTAAGGCGCTACCATCAGCGCCGTGTCCGGGCCCGGTCGCTCGAGGTTGGAGATTTGGTTCTCCGACGCGCTCAGACACGCGAAGGAAAGAACAAGCTCTCCCCCATGTGATAAGGCCCCTTCATCGTGACCAGTACCCCACGGCAAGGCTTGTTTTGATTGGCCACAGAGGACGGGCAGCCTCTCCCGAATGCAAGGAACATTGAGCACCTTCACAAATTTTATCCATAGGTAAGCATGTTTGTGCTCGGGCCAACTAGGCCAGGGGTCTTTCCCCTCCCCAAGTTGGCCGTGGGCTGATACCAACCACGTAAGTTATCACTTGCTATTTAAATTCTTCACATCTGTATGAATCATTAATATTCCCCCGAAATCCATGTGTTAATCTGCTTGATGAGATGCTCGACTCACGCGTGAAAAACACGCTCTCTCTCGTTTTCCCACTGACAAAAATGGATGCCAGTCGGTGTGCGGCACAGGCGACAATCGCTAACCTAAGTCCTTTATGGTAGGCTGTGGTGTCCGCTACTGTGGCAATACCCCGAGCACTACTGAGCCTCTGGGGTTCTCGGGTAGTTCTACCACTCGAGCATGAGTGGTTGGGACCACCTAGTTCCCGGGGGCAGGCTGTCGGTTCTCAGCCTGGTTAGTCCCGCCCCGTACACCACCGAACCATGGGACCTCTTGGTCGTATCTTTGTCTATGCACTTCGCCGGTCCGGGCATTCGAGAGGTCGCGGGTCAAAAATAAGAGCAAGCTATAATGAGTACCGCACCGACAGAGCGCACCAAGCAAAGAAACCTTTCCCATTTGAGCTTGCAGGGAAATGCTCGATAACCAAGCGACCCGAGTACCAGGGCATCAGTACCCAGGGCGCTGCCGAGCCTTTGGGGTCCTCGGGTAATCCTACCGCTTGGCATGAGTGGTCGGGACCACCTAGCCCCCGGGAAATGCTCGGGTGCTAAAAGTACGACCTGGGGGCTAAAGCGTTCTGCACAGGGGAATCCACGTTCCCGGGCACCCTGAGCACCGGGGCATCCACCCTTTCCTGGCCTGGTTGGTCGGGAGGCTGACACTAACTCGGTAAGTTACTACTTGGGGTATTTTCATAAAAAAGTCATGTGAATTTCAGTTCATACATACGTAACAACTATTGTTCCCGAGTCATTCTCGGAACCCTCTTGTGCTAATCTGCTCGGTGAGGCAATCTCCTCCCGCGCAAAACCCCACCCTCGTATTCACTTTTCCGGAATGAGAAAGACGAACGGTAGTCGGTGTACCGCATAGGCAGCGATCGCTGACCTAAGTCCTTTATGGTAGGCTATGTTGCCTGGCTGGTATGGCAGTACCCCGAGCACTACCGAGACTCTGGGGTTCTAGGGTAGTCCTACCGCTCGAGCATGAGTGGTCGGGACCACCTAGTCCCCGGGGTCGGGCTGTCAGTGCTCGGCCTGGTTAGTCCTACCCCGAACACCACCGAACCATGGGGAATCTTGGTTGCATTTCCGCCTGTGCGTGTCTCCGGTCTATATGTTTGAGAGGTCACGAGACAAAAAGCATTCACGAGTCACGGTGGGTACCATGCCAAGTGGACTCACTTCCCGAGCAATATAGTTTTGTGTCTATTCGACTCAGCAGCCGCGTACCCGCAAGCGCCCGGGGGCTACGCGCCCTGAGCACTACCGAACCCCCGAGGGTCTCGGGTAGTCCTGCTGCTCGAGCATGAGTGGCTGGGGCAACCTTGTTCTTGGGGCTAAATTGCCGGTGCTCGGCCTGGTCAGTGCCACCCCGGGCATCAGTACAAACAAAATCAAGGAAGGAGAAGTACGAAACGGAGTTTGATTCCAAGGACGGCTTCTACTATACTGAAGGGAGCCAATCAACAGGGAATCACTTCCAGAATTACAACTTTCAAAAAGAAGAGAAACCCTAACTCATTGCAGGCTACGGAGGAGATCATGAGTCATCACCGCAGTCGCTGCCTAGGCCCGGCTCCCGCACAAAAAATTCAGCCACTTCGGTGGTAACTTCGCAGACTGCTGCCTGAGCGGCAGCTTCCTCCGCCTCAACCACGCCTTGCCACGCTGGCTCTAGCGGGAAGGCGAGGTCTTAGCTGTGGTAGCAGGCGAGAACGTGCTCGACCACATCCTGGGCCAGCCCACGCCCCTCCCGGGTCACCAGTTTCTGGACCGTGGTGGGGAGAGCGCCGAGCGATCTCCGAGAACCCAAGGGCAAGATGACCTAGCATATCCAGCCCTTGGGAACCCACTGTCACAGACCCGAACCCGGTCGCTTCCACGGAGCCGCGCCTACCGAAAGACGTCCTGCATCATCGCTTTAACATACGTCCGCTCTTGGCAGACGACATTAAGATCCTCCTCGGCTATCTTCAGCCGAGCTTCAAGACCCTTGTTATAATATGAACAAGGGTTCCCGATCTTCCGAAAGGTTCTGGTAACTCTCGATTTGGTGGAAACGAGACACAAGTCGATCCGGCTTCCGAACAACACGATCCGAAACCCCGCAATCGCAGCACCACGTCTCCTCTGGTTATCAACTGGCGTTGCACGGTTGACCTCGCCAAGAAGGCTAAAATCCTTGCCTGCGAATCGAAGAACACAAGCAAGAACAAGGAAGAATGCAACCAAATTGCAGATGAATGATTAATCTCACGAGTTGGGGTCTCACAAACCGACGAAACGGCGAAACTGTTCTTGACAGAATAATCTAAGCAAAAACCCAACCCTAATTAGGGCGGCGGCTACTGTATATAAAGGATTAGGGTCGGCCAAGGACCTCTGGACGCGTCCCTAATGGACTCCAACACGATACATGGCCCAACGGACCAAAAACGGTGACGCAGCACCGGGACAGATTCTGGACGCTGACTTGTTTCGACGTTTCCCGTTGACTCAGAAGGAATTTGGACCTCAAACCAACGCCATTGGTTTCCTTATAAAATTATCTTTCCAACCATATGTGAATCGTCGAAAACGGAGTCCGGATGCGTCCTGGGCGTCCGTTTTACTGCTCGCTGGTCCTGGAGGTCGAGGCTGATTCGGACTCGAGTTGGACTGGACCTCCTGCTGTTGTTGGACGTCCTAGCTGCTCCTCCACGCCTCCAAGCCTTCCTCTATGTGTCTCCTTGTCCTCTCCATGATTCCTAAGCAACACATAATCATTAGGTAGTAATCTATTCTCAAAATTATATAAAGAGTTGCTTAGGAACGAGCTCACCTCTAAATTTAATTGTCGTGCGTGAGCCCTTGTGATTGGACCTTGAAAGTTCAATGGAGGATCATTGTATGTATCCGAGGGAGTGATGTCCTCATCATCCTCCCCCTCTTGAATTGGAGTCGTCCTCGACTCAAGCTCATCATCGGCTCCCAAGTAAGGTTTCAAATCTGCAATGTTAAAAGAAGGACTAACCCCGAACTCTGGTGGCAACTCAAGTTTATATGCATTATCATTTATTTTCTCAATTATCTTATAAGGACCAGCAGCTCTTGGCATTAATTTAGACTTACGCAGCTCTGGAAACCTATCTTTTCTTAAATGTAACCACACTAAATCACCCGGTTCAAGTTTGACTTCTTTCCTACCTTCACTACCAGCAATTCTATACTTTTCATTCATCTTTTTGATATTTATTTTAGTTGTTTCATGCAACTTATGAATAAAATCAGCACGTGCACTAGCATCACTATGTGTTCTTTCGGTGGTAGGTAAAGGCAAAAGATCAATAGGAGCGCGAGGGGTAAAACCATACACTACCTGAAAAGGACTTACCTTGGTTGTAGAATGTGTTGCCCGATTATAAGCAAACTCCACGTGGGGCAAACATTCTTCCCACATCTTCAAATTTTTCTTCAAAATAGCTCTCAACATGGTACCCAAAGTGCGGTTCACTACCTCCGTTTGGCCATCAGTTTGTGGGTGGCAAGTAGTAGAAAACAATAGTTTTGTACCCAACTTATTCCATAGAGTGCGCCAAAAGTGACTCAAAAATTTAGCGTCGCGATCTGAAACAATAGTAGAAGGCATACCATGCAAGCGAACAATCTCTTTGAAAAAGAGGTCAGCAATATAAACGGCATCATCACTTTTATGACAAGGTATAAAATGTGCCATCTTAGAAAAACGATCCACAACAACAAAAATGCTATCCCTCCCCCTCTTAGTCCTAGGCAATCCCAAAACAAAGTCCATCGAAATATCTGCCCAAGGAATAGAAGGAACAGGAAGAGGCATATACAAACCATGTGGATTCAAACGAGACTTAGCCTTTTGACATGTGGTACAGCGTGCCACGAACCGCTCAACATCTCTCCTCATCTTTGGCCAAAAGAAATGTATGGCCAACATATCCTCCGTCTTCTTAGCACCAAAATGTCCCATCAATCCTCCTCCATGTGCTTCCTGCAACAACAAAAGACGAACGGAACCAACTGGAATGCATAGACGGTTAGCTCTAAACACAAATCCATCATTGATCACAAACTTGTTCCACGTACGTCCCTCTTTACAGTTCAGCAATACATCTTTAAAATCAGGATCAAGCACATATTGTTCTTTTATTGAGTCAAGTCCAAAAATTCTATAATCAAGTTGGGACAACAAAGCATATCGTCTAGACAAAGCATCAGCAATTATATTATCCTTCCCTTTCTTGATAACATAAGGAAAAGATTCAATAAATTCAACCCACTTAGCATGTCTACGATTCAGATTATGTTGAGAACGAAGATACTTAAGCGATTCATGATCTGAATGTATAACAAATTCTTTAGGCCACAAATAATGACGCCACGTCTCTAAAGAACGTACAAGTGCATACAATTCCTTATCATACGTAGAGTAATTAAGAACAGGGCCATGCAATTTTTCGCTAAAGTATGCAACGGGCTTACCTTCTTGCATCAAAACACCTCCAATGCCAATTCCACTAGCATCACATTCTAGCTCAAAGGTCTTACCAAAATTTGGAAGTTGCAGCAATGGCGCGTGTGTAAGCTTGTCCTTCAAAGTGTCAAAGGACTCCTCTTGTGCCTTACCCCAATGGAACACCACACCTTTCTTTGTCAACTCGTGTAAGGGGGCAGCAATGGCGCTGAAATCCTTCACGAAACGACGATAAAAACCTGCAAGTCCAAGGAAACTTCTCACCTGTTTGATGGTTTGGGGCACCGGCCAACTCTTTATGGCTTCAATTTTCATCTCATCCACCTCAATTCCCTGTGGAGTAATAACATAGCCAAGAAAAGAGACTCGATCCGTGCAAAAGATGCACTTCTCAAGGTTACCAAATAAACGTGCATCACGTAAAGCATTAAAAACAGCACGTAAGTGATCCATATGTTCATCCAAAGACTTGCTATAAATCAATATATCATCAAAGTAAACCACCACAAATCGTCCAATAAAAGCTCTTAAAACCTCATTCATCAAACGCATGAAAGTGCTAGGTGCATTAGTTAAACCAAAAGGCATTACTAACCACTCATATAATCTGAATTTAGTTTTGAAAGCTGTTTTCCATTCATCTCCAAGTTTCATTCTAATTTGGTGGTAACCACTATGCAAGTCGATCTTTGTAAAAATTACAGAGCCACACAACTCATCAAGCATATCATCAAGTCTAGGAATAGGATGGCGATATCGAATAGTAATGTTATTGATGGCTCTACAATCAACACACATACGCTAAGTACCATCTTTCTTAGGAACCAAAATCACAGGAACAGCACAAGGACTAAGGCTCTCACGTACATACCCGCGGTCCAAAAGCTCTTGGACTTGCCGCTGAATTTCCTTAGTCTCCTCGGGATTGGCTCGATACGCAGCACGATTTGGCAATGTTGCTCCCGGGATCAAATCAATTTGATGCTCTATCCCTCTCATAGGTGGCAGTCCCGGGGGTATCTCAGCTGGGAAAACATCCTCATACTCCTGCAAAAAGGTTAGTGGCAGCAGGAGGTATCGAACTAATAACATCATCAAGCGAATACAAAACTCGTTTGCAAACCAAGGTGTAGCAAATATCATTATTAGAAATTTCAGCAAGGTCACTTTTTAGTGCAAGCATAACACCACCCTTCAATTTTATGCCCTCTACCTTAGAACTAGGTGCAGACTTATCCTTTTTAGGTGGGTAAAGAGAATTAGCAACTTGCTGATTTTCAGATTTAGTATCACGCAAATTAGCAGCTCGTTCTTTATCAGCTTGTACAATTTCAGTAGGGGTCATAGGAACCAAAGTAATTTTCTTTCCTTTATGCATAAAAGTATATGTATTACTTCTACCATGGTGTATAGCATCATTATCAAATTCCCAAGGTCGACCCAATAAAAGTGAGCAAGCTTCCATAGGTACCACATCACAGTCAACATAATCAGCATAGGAACCAATGGAAAAAGAAACTCTGCAAGTTTGTGTTACCTTAGCTTTTCCAGCATCATTAAACCACTGAAGGTTATATGGATGGGGGTGTTGGCGTGTGGTCAAGCCAAGCTTCTTGACCAAATCTGAACTCACCAAATTATTACAACTACCTCCATCGATGATGACACGTGCTCGCCGATTTTGGATGACGAAGAAAATCTGCAACAAGTTATGGCGTTGCAGCTTCTCTGGTTGTTGTACCTTTGTGCTGAGCGCCCGCTGCACAATGATGCTCCTATAGGTCGCTGTGTCATCACTGCCCAAGATTTCGTTGCTCTCCTCAACAACTGGTTCTTCTTCTTCTTCTTCCTCAATGTCAGAGGCGCTGATGTACCCATCTTCCGTTGCAATGTATGCCCGCTGACTTGGGCAATCCTTCTGCACATGACCGAATCCATGGCAGCGACGGCACTGAATGCCAGAGGTGCGTCCCGTTGATGCAACAGAGGAAGCACTCTTGGAAGGTCCCTGCAAAACAGAATTTTTACCTGAGCCTGAAGGTCGTGTAGTGACCGGATTTGGTGCCGTAGCTGCTTGTTGCTTGCTCGCTGGTGAGGGAGCCCTATAAGTGGATGGTTTGGACAGCCCAAAGGATGGTCCTGTGCGCGGCGTGTATGTGGTGCTGGCCTTGTACTTGCCCTGCTGCTCACGCCCCTGCAACTCCTTCTCTGCAAGCATAGCAAACTGAAATAACTGGTTGACATTGTTAAATTCTTTATAATCAATAATATCCTGGATTTCACGTCTCAAACCCGAATAAAATCGACAAATAGAATCTTCGTTTCCCTCTACTATGCCACAACGCATCAAGCCCTTTTGAAGCTCAACATAATAATCCTGCACAGATTTATCTCCCTGTTCTAAGCGCATCAATTTCTTACGCAGGTCTCTATGATAAGATGGGGGAACAAATCTATCACGCATAGCAACCTTAAGCTCTTCCCATGTACGAGGTGTGGCACCATCTGCAGCTAAACCAGTCCACCAAATAATAGCAAAATCTTTAAACTCACTAGTGGCTTGTCTAACTCTATGTTGTTCAGGTACTTGGTGGGCACTAAATTTTTGCTCTACTGTCATCTCCCAATCAAGATATCCCTCAGCATCATAATGTCCCGAAAAAGAAGGTATAGTAAATTTAACCTTAGCATAAGGATCTTCAGGAGCTCGATTATACATACCTCGATGGTGGTGGTGATGTGGAACGCCACCCATACCTGTGGTGTTAGTGCGAAGACGACGCCGTAATCTGTTTTGCAATGTCACCGCTGGATCAACATTAACATCGTCATCATACAACTCATCACCGGTGTTGCTTCCATTCACATCTTCGTTGTGCACAGGACGGTTTTCCAACGCATTTACCCTGTCGGTGAGCTCAGATAACCGTTTGTCCACCCACTCAACCGCGTTTGCGAGTTTCATCTCAATTATCGCTTCAGTGACAGCCTTGATGACTGTCTCCTTCATCTCCTTCTGAGCATTGTCTACAACAGCTTGTAGCTGCTCTTGGCTGACACACTCCTTGAAGTCCTTTGGCGTTTTATCTCCTTCAACTGACATTGTGGAAACAAACACAACAACAAACAGTGAAGGTTATCCCTAATAATCGTACTACAAAGGTGGAGTGGTGCCTCTCAATCAAGATCAGCAAAGGTAGACACCTTACCAAGCTCTTACCAGGGTTCTTACCAGCAAAGCAAAGGATACCTGGAAGGCGTGCGAGCGATTGCAGGGATGCAAACCAGTGCTGTCCAGAAGAATCTGTGGAGCTTGGAAGGCACACAAAGAGAACAAATATGTATATGTGGAACACAAATCAGAAACAGATAGTAATGCTGAATTATAGTCCCAAGTACTTGTTCTCGTTGCTGGCCTAAAGTGTTGCAAGTACCAAGTATGTGTGATAAACAAGGTGGAGAAACAAGTATGATGGATAGCAAGAGTAACAGAAACAAAGAACTAAACAGCACACGCTAACACAGCTCACTTTGCCCTTCTCTATGTGCTCCTCTAGATATTGTTCCTCTTTTGCCCCTCTCTTTTTTCTATTTTTTTGGGCTGTCGTTGTTTTTTTGGGAAAATTTGACTTTTTCTTTTTATTTTTTTGATATTTTTTTTCACTTAGGAGCACACAAGAGGGAACCATAGAAAATTTGAGCTTAAACAAGTGAAAGACGTGGCCTGTAGAATTTTCTGAAGTTCAGCCGGAAAATGAGAAAAATATTTGGAAATTGAAAACTCAAACTTCGGAGGCGAATTCGGGAATTCTGATTTCGCCGAATCCGGCCAAGCCGGGGACGAACGGATCCGAAACGCCGTTTCGATGCGAAAAACTCTGTGAATTTTCTGAAAACGGAGTTCGTACGCGAAAGTTATGCCCGATTTAAGAAACGACTCCGAATTAGAGGACAAAACGGGAAGAAAGTGGGGAAAATATGCGACGGAGGCTAGGGTTTGATGGAAACGGTGGGGAAAAACACACGAACTGGACTCTAACACGACCTAACCAGCAACAAGACCTTGACCAGGACACAAACTCAACACGACGAACTCTGAAACTGAAATATGCAAAAGCTAAAGGCGCGGAAGGGTTGTAGGATAGGAAAAAAAACGATATGGCAGTGGACTATGGAACGAAGGCGAAAACACTCGAAACTAAGGGTAGATATGAACCTGACGGTATACCTGAAGCTCTGATACCACTTAATATGAACAAGGGTTCCCGATCTTCCGAAAGGTTCTGGTAACTCTCGATTTGGTGGAAACGAGACACAAGTCGATCCGGCTTCCGAACAACACGATCCGAAACCCCGCAATCGCAGCACCACATCTCCTCTGGTTATCAACCGGCGTTGCACGGTTGACCTCGCCAAGAAGGCTAAAATCCTTGCCTGCGAATCGAAGAACACAAGCAAGAACAAGGAAGAATGCAACCAAATTGCAGATGAATGATTAATCTCACGAGTTGGGGTCTCACAAACCGACGAAACGGCGAAACTGTTCTTGACAGAATAATCTAAGCAAAACCCAACCCTAATTAGGGCGACGGCTACTGTATATAAAGGATTAGGGTCGGCCAAGGACCCCTGGACGCGTCCTTAATGGACTCCAACACGATACATGGCCCAACGGACCAAAAACGGTGACGCAGCACCGGGATAGATTCTGGACGCTGACTTGTTTCGACGTTTTCCATTGACTCAGAAGTAATTTGGACCTCAAACCAACGCCATTGCTTTCCTTATGAAATTATCTTTCCAACCATATGTGAATCGTCGAAAACGGAGTCCGGATGCGTCCTGGGCGTCCGTTTTACTGCTCGCTGGTCCTGGAGGTCGAGGCTGATTCGGACTCGAGTTGGACTGGACCTCCTGCTGTTGTTGGACGTCCTAGCTGCTCCTCCACGCCTCCAAGCCTTCCTCTATGTGTCTCCTTGTCCTCTCCATGATTCCTAAGTAACACATAATCATTAGGTAGTAATCTATTCTCAAAATTATATAAAGAGTTGCTTAGGAACGAGCTCACCTCTAAATTTAATTGTCGTGCGCGAGCCCTTGTGATTGGACCTTGAAAGTTCAATGGAGGATCATTGTATGTATCCGAGGGAGTGATGTCCTCATCATGTTACTGGCGGGGACATCCTTCGCGGCCCGTGCCTCCTGGAGTTGGGCAGCCACCTCGGTGCGGGCCTGCTCTATTTGCTCAGCCCGGGACTCGATGGCTTGCTCTCGGGCAGTCATGCGTGCCTCCTGGTCGGCGAGGCTCTCCTCCCTTGTAATTTTTAGGGGTGGGAAATGCGTTGGAAGTGGCTGGAGCCAAGGTGCGCTGAAGGCCGAGAGAGGCTCCCAGTGCTCAAGAATGGTGAAGGCAAGAATGGCGATGAAGGAAGGCGACGGTCCATTGCCTCTCCCCTTTTTGTCGCTGGGAGTTCAAACGCCTTATTCCTCAGCACAATAAGCGAGGCACATTTTCCTCAGTCCACGTGAAAGCCTGGGCGTCTCCCACCTTATCATCGCCTTATCATCGCCTCGAGTCCCGAGGCCAGAACAGTGCGGTACCACATGGCGCCTTCCATCGGGGGCCACCTCCCCGACGACCCGAGGGAAGCACGGTCCGGGATTGGGTGCTCGGGGTCAGGAACAGTTGGTCCCCGAGCACCCAGAGAGCACCGAGCACCCAGGAAGCCCCATGCCAGTGGACCCCGCAGGGGCTACACGATGAGGTGTCGATCGGTGGGAGGCCCGATGCTGCATTTAATGGAGAGCATGGACGGTCACATCCAACCACTCTCCCCCACGCCTGCCGTTCTAAATACATCAGTCCCTGCCGCCGCCTGGTAGGGAGGCGTGGGCACAATTAATACGACAGGTCCCATCGCATGTCCCCTCGCGGAGCCCATGAATAAAGACGACTTGAAGATATATTTGATGGGCTTGAGGCTTATCGCCCTATTACATCAGACCGCGTCAGACCTACTCTGACCAAACGGGCATAAAAGAGTACTCAGAAGCTGGACAGTGGGCGCCCCTGCGCCTACTAAAGCTAGAACGCGAAGACAGATGGAACCATCTGAGGGATGTATTTTCAACCCTCTGTAACATCAACTGTAGACCAATGATGGTCACTTTTGGTTTATTGTTTACAGGAACTTGTGCCCTTGTTCTGGGCACTCTGTGAAGGGCCTTCCCCCCGGTAGATAAAGGGGGCGAGCACTTTGTAAAGATAGAGAAAAAAGATAGAGAAGAAAAGAAAGAAGAGGGAGACGAAAGGATAGGAGCATTGACAACATAATGGACACACAGGAGTAGGATATTACGCCTCCGCACGGCCTGAACCTGTCAAAATTCTTGGTGCATTCATGCCTAAGTCCCACTCGCATTAATCTCGCATACGAGGTAGTTCCAGGACCTGCCCCCGGGCCGAATCTCAAAGGGGGTCCCTCAAGATCCCTGCTCGCGGTGTTCATCCACCGACACACTCCAAGCATGTAAGGACTTGAAATGTTTGAAACTCAAATAGGATCTACATCCTGAATATATGCAAGAAGGTAACAGGTATTTTGGTCCCTCTAGCTACAATCTGATCAAGGAAGAAAAATTGCAATGTGCAAGTGCTTGCATGGAATCAAAGTTTCATCCGGTTATTTCGCCAACATAAAGAGACTAGTAAACATGAAAGATTTAAAATTAACTGGCATGATAACACAGATGTTTTCAATTGCAATTAGAGGTATTATGCCGCCAAAGCTTCGAAACCCAATCATAAAGCTATGTTCATTCTTCAACGTGATATCATAGAAGGCCATCGATCCGATCAAGCTAGATAAGCTGCAGAAAGACGTGGTCGGGACTCTATCACATTTTGAGGCATGTTTCCGTCCATCATTTTTTGATATCATGGTGCATCTCATTGTTCATATTGTAAAAGAGATACGAATTCTTAGCCCCGTGTTTCTACATCAAATGTACCCTTTTGAGAGGTTCATGGGAGTTCTGAAGAAATATGTTTGTAACCAAAATTGGCCAAAAGGCTGCATGGTCGAAGGTTGGGAAACCAAGGAGGTCATTGATTTCTGCGTCGACTACATGAATCTCAAATCAATTGGTGTGCCTGTATCTTGCTATGAGGGAGGCTACATGGGAAAGGGAAAATAGGTGCAAACTTGTTCCACACTAATGACCATGTTTCATTCATGCAAGCATATTTCATAGTTCTGCAACAATTAGTTGTAGTCGACCTGTATGTCAAAGAACACCAGAAGATGCTATGCACCAAAAACCTAGGGAAGTTTGATGTTTGGATCGCACGAGATCATCGAGATCATTTTGGCACCTTGTTACATAGACAGGTGATAGATAAGCAGATAGAGTGTGCTCAGTTAAATGTGTTGGCTAGACCATCAACTACAATCCTCACATTCCAAGAATATGACACAAATGACGATACATTTTATACGAGAGCTCATGATAATAAGAAAGCCAACCAATCCCAGGGGGCATGAAGATCGACAAGTACGGTATGACTACATGGGACCAATAAACCGTTGGATATAGCGAAGAACCATTCATACTTGCTAATGATGTTATGCAAGTCTTCTATGTAAAGGACCCGGACCCGGCTAATAAGGAGGAGCGCCACGTTGTTCTTCAAGGAAAAAGAAGAATTGTCGGAGAGGTCGTTGACGAGGAAGACTACAATCAATTTGATGCACTGTCTCCTTTCGGAGAGAACGTCGACCAAGGTCACATGGAAGACACCGACGAACCTCCCTGTACGCCATGATCATAATAAAGGGCGAATCATTAAGACAAAGTAGCTAAATTGTATTAATTGTTATGTATTACTATGTATTTATAAAGGTATATTTACTATTGATTTACATTAGTTATAGTTTTGAGCATATTTCTTTTCAATTTTTAATAATTTAAAATATTTATCTATGAAATTAAGATATATAGGAAGTTCCAATTGTATTTTTAATTAATTAGCAAGCTCCAACAATATGTATTTTCTATTTTTATTGAATTACAAAACTAACCATGAAATTTAGGTATATAGCAAACTTAATTTTGGTATATTGCAAGTTCCAATTAAAATAAATATGTATTAGGATTGGAGGTTAAAAGAATGTTACTAAATGTATATAGTACGATCACAATCAGATACACTTGAGTAGTGTGGGGGTTAGTTTGTTCATCCCAGCTGGGGCCAGAAGTCACAGGTTCGACGCTTGTGCTTAGAACGAAAAAATAATAATTTGCCTCGCAAGGCGCTCGGGGGTGGGGTTCATTGATGGCTAACTTCATGGCCTGGCAGTGAATCCCCCCTTCACTGTCGGCTCAAATGTGTGTCGATAGTGAAAGACGCCCCTATATAACCAATGCGTCGGATTCTCCCTCCAGACTTAGAAAAAATTCCCCCTTCCGCCAAATTGCCTCCCACGCCGTCCTCAAGTGCTGCTGCCTCTACCCTGTCCGGTCCCACACTGCTAGAGGACCACGAGCCCTCACCGATGACCCCGAGCACGCTGTCCTCCTCCTCGACGTCATCAACGTCCTCCTCCCTGACACCATCGCCACCATCCTCCTTGACGTCGTTCCTGTCCTCATCTTAGACCCAATCATTGTCTGCTCCCCGACATCATTCTCGTCCTCCTCCCTAACATTGGCCCCATCCTCCTCCGCGGTGCCGCCCCTGTGCTCCACCGATGCCATCCCCATCCCTCTCCTCGAGGCCTTTGCAGAGGAGCAGCACCCAGTCACCACCATCTCCTCCCCTTCCATCATCATCACCTGCGTCGTCTATCCTGCTGTCCTGCCCCCTCCGCTCCTCCTCCTTGGTCTAGGTATGTTGTCATGTCCTCCTAATCTGAGCTCGGGAATATATGCTATACAAATTGATAAGAACATATGCTACGAGAGTACACAAATGCTATGCAAATTGATTTGATTTGATTTTCAAGTAAATTGAGAATGCTCGATGATGAACTGATAGTTTGAGATGCTCAATGATGAACTAATAGTTTGAGGTACGCTGAGATTGGGCATATTTTCTAATTGGTGTGTTAGTTCTCCAGTAGGCTGCTGGTCTTTTTTATCCTTGGTATATGTCAGTTTGAGATTGGGCATATGTTCTGATTATCAGTACTTGTTTTTGCATCCTTCTGTTCAGAACTTGTGCAGTCTGATTTGGTATGGTAGCACTATCCATGATGATGCTTTCAGAACTCTGTCTTGTTCTAATTAATAGCTGAGAGTTTAGAAATTTGCCCAATCGATAATGTATCCAATAGAACAATTAGGGGGCAGGACTTCTTTTGTCCTGGGGCCAATTGTTATACAATTTTTGAGAGCACTATTGCACATGTTTTGTTCATGCTAGTCTACTTCTTGAAATACACATGATGCTAGGATCTATTTTTGGTGCTTTGTTGTTGTTTTGTTCCAAGGTCATGTGTAATGAATTCTTATTTTGAGATGCTTGATGATGAACTATTAGTTTGAGATGCTCGATGATGAACTGTTAATTTGATATGCTCAATGGTGAACTATTTAATTTGATATGCTCGATGATGAACTGTTATTTTGAGATGCTCGATGATGAACTGTTAGTTTGAGATGCTCGATGATGAACTATTAATTTAAGAAACTCGATGATGAGTTGTTAGTTTGAAACCAGGCTCTGAGCTAGTAATGCAACAAAGATTGCACTGTCTGTTGCCTCTGTCCAGCCTATATGTTGTCCAAGATTTTACTGATTGTTGCCTTGGAGATGACATACATGCTATAAGCTAGTAACTAAGATCGCAAAGTAGTGCTTATATGTCTCCTCTATTGTTTTGCTCCCTCTCCCTCACGTCTTCCCTCTTCCCTGTTGTGCTGTGTTGTGTTGTGTTGTGCTCTCTACCCACTCGGCTACTTCTCCAACCACTTCCTTTGTTCTGATCTCCTCTATTTTTTTGCTCCCTCTCCCTCACATTTGTGATCATGAAGGTCTCACCTGCAGGGGAGCCAAATACACCAGAGAGAGTTCTAGGGCCATACAAGTCAGTCTGTGGGATTGTTGTTAAAGAATGTGTCCATCATCTACAGATTGTGGACTGGCGAACGAGATAATCCACACGTGGTTCTTGATTCAATCAAGAACGACATCTTATGGTCCAATATATTAGTGAAGTTTGACTTCCCTGAACAGACAGATATGGAAGTAGTTAAGCATAAGATGCTAATAATCATAGGCCTTTCATTTAAGAATTGGAAGGGCACACTGAACAGAACATATGTGCATAAATGTACAATGCCAGATTTCCACAAATGGCCGCAACTAGAAGATCATTGGCAAGCCTTTGTGGAGCAGCGGGGCATCTTGGATCAGGCTTTTGCCCATTGAAGACCTTGTCTTGTTGTGGAGGTTCCCCCGAGATAGAAATCCTTATCTTTCGGCTTTTTAAAGAAGAGTTTTTGGTGACGTCGGATGCCCGCCTTTGGCGCTCAGAAGTGGATTCTCCTTCAAAGAGGGCTTTTCCCTGGGCGAAAGGGACATGGTTGTACTGTTCAGAAAAAGAAGAGTGAGCAAAATGAATAAAACCATAGTGCAGATCCCTTGAACTTCGAGGATTGATGGTCCCAATTCAGTCTCTGTCGGAAGAAGCACAAAGGTTAAGTGAGGTGACCAAAGCAAACTCAAAGAACAACCTCTACCCCCACAAAGTCAGCAGTCATGGGTACGTGAGGAAAGAATGACAATAGCCACAATAGCTAGATGAACTATGAGAGAGAGGTGTCACGCCTAAGACAAAGGGCTAGAGCGAACGATCGACACGCTTCCTTCTTGGGAGAGGGGCTTCTTACTCAGTTGATCGAAGCTTATGCTTTCCGACCTTCAAAGATCAGGAAGTGACGCAAACTCTTACAAAAAAGCTTACAGAAGCCCATAAGCAGCCTGGGAGACATGGGTTAGGGGGGTCGTACACGAGCTCACCTTGGCACTGGGAAACAAGGAGCACGGTAGTCGCACATGAGGTGTTGGGGTGATGGGTTGGAAATATAGATTCCCAAATGACGTCGATAGTTACACAAGTCAAAAGAGGTCCCAAGCAGAGCGAGATGCAGAACAAGAGGCAGAACAAGCTAGGATGATGGAAATGCTTGAATAAGCACTACAAAAGGACAGGGAATATACAAACAAAAAGATAGCATAAGCAGTGCAGCAAGCCCTCGTGCATAAATGGGTCACCATTTTGAGCGAAAAGGAACGGCCAGCAATGTCTCCAAATATTGCGCGCTCTAGCTCCGATAGTCATCGGAGTAGCTGTGTGTCCAGGGGAGTTCCGGGAGCTGACCCCATCACTTATCCTGTGGATCTCATCACAACACAAACACCGTGTGAACTACACATTGGTGCTAAGAACATTACCATCAAGGTGGCTTTTGGTATGGCTTATCTCTGCAGCTCCCATGACCATTTGCACAGACGTTCGATACCGAAGGGCTACGCCATGGTCGAAGTAGATAAGACAGTTGACTAGTACCATCATGTTGAGGTGGACTACCCCACAGAGGAGGGAGCAAACACTATAGGAGAGAACAAGCACACATTCATCGTGTGGGTGAAGGCCTACATAGTGTTTCCACCAGGGACAGCTCCCGAGAACCTATACTCTCCATGACACCACGGCCACTGTCACCTCCTAGATCTCCCTCTCATCAGCCATCTTCTAAAAAAAGTCCACCTCCTCACCCATCTCCTCAAAGAAGTCCACCGCTCAAGAAGGCAGCACCATCAAGAAGCTAGCCATCAGCTTGGAAAACACGATCAGGTTCTGCAGCATCCAAGCAAATGACATCATCTAAGAAGTCGGTGCCATCTAAGGTGGTGGAACCCAAGGATGTCTATTCACTCATTGCTAAGAAAAACAAAAAGATTGTGGACGCCAGTGTCATGACTCATTTCCATCCTCCACCACCTCGACCGAAGCCTGTTGTTCCTGAAGATACCATGAAAAATTTCATGAATATAGCCAAAGCTAAACAAACGCAAGCGACTTCAAGTAAGCTACCGACTGACTATGAACATATAAGTAAGAAGCAAGCTAGGAGCAAATTAGGTTTAATCATTTAGGATGCTCCAAGTATTGAGGACTTCCTGGCTTCTTCTAGATTAACAGCAGAAGAACTAGCATGACTTACTGTGGGAGTGGATATGTCAAAGTTGGATGTTATATGGCCATTTGAGTTGTGCAAAACTTTGGTCAAACCAGCTATAGAAAGAAACCTTACAACTCAAATATGTCTATTACATCATTGGTACTTGGAGCAATCCAGGTAGGGTATATATGCATTCCTCGTAAGGTACAGAGATGAATATTTCCTCAACGGGGACGACTATTTTTGGGTGAAGTTCAAGTGCTTGTATGAAATGTACAAGGAAGATGCTCTCAACGTGGCCATGATCAGAGCGTGGACTCTGTAAGTGACTTATGCATATAATTCACGTTATATGATCTTGTACATTGAAATCGTGTGTCTAACTACTCTCTTTCATAGAATGGAGATTCAAGCATTCAGAAAAGAATTAGATAATAAAGTAGGATTCATCGATCCTGGGCTTGTCAACCAAAAAATTATATGGCCAAATCCAGATTTCACCGAGGACTACTTATTGAAGTGTCTCCTTCACCACCAACACAAGACCATCGTACTCTTACCCTACAGCTTTGAGTACGTGATTGCATACTAGGGTGTTCTCCTTTTATGGGCAACTTGATTCTAATACTAATTAGCTATGGTGACATATTCATGTAGTTTTTACTAGATTCTCCTTATCATCCACCTAAGCTTGAGCAAGATCATTGTCTTGGACTCACAAAAGAGAGATAAGATGACTTACTAAAACATCATTGACATTCTAAACAGGTAAACTCGATTATTTAATCTTCACATCGATTGCATCTAAGTTTAATTGGTATTCATATTCACGTACAGGGCGTACACAAGATACTGCAAAAAGAGTATTATGTATCATCCATACATGAAGCAATATGATGTAAAAATTGACTTTCCAGTACGCAGGGAATATTCATGACTTCCATTTCCTACCTAATAAAACAGTTCAATTCATTACACTGATGAATCCTTTCCTCTTGAAATGTATAAGGCAGTCACCCGGCAATAATCTCTGCGGGTTCTATGTTCTTACTTTCATTCACAGATTCAGCCCTGACGGAGACACTGTCATGTTCAATGATCTTGAGGTACGAAATTACATATTGATGCTTTCTTTTCAATTTCTATATGTGTTCAAGGACTAATTCTTTTGATTCTTCAAACGCAACACTCCAAACAACGCATAGATGTGTTATAACCTACAGAAATACATGGCATTCAAGAACAGGTCATTGGGTTCTTCGTGGAACATGTTATCAACCTAGTCGGTGAGTTTCATGAACTGATTGTGCCGTCGATGCGTGAGAGATCTTCAAATGATTCAGTACCTTCTAGTAGGGAGTATGCGACAAGTAGGAAGGCTACCAGATGTTAGACAACTTAAATATCACCAAATGACACCATTTAAATGGAGGATATTAATTAATATATATTAATAAAGGACCATAATTACTATATATTAATGAAGGTGTATTTATTATTTATTTACATTAAATATGTGTCTCATTGTATGCATGTCAGTGCACTTGGTCTGGAGGATCCTGCAGCCTTTGACCAGCTTTCGGAGTTGGTACCATCGGACGACTCTTCGATAGATTGTCCTTCCAATGATGATACGATGGAGGTGCCAGAAGCAATGGCCTGCAAGCTTGCCCAGGAGGAGGAGGGTGAGAGGCTGGTCCGTCAGCTGTGTGCTGCGAAGGAGCAAGAAGCAACATCTCATAAGCATGCCAAGAAGGAGAAGGACGAGAGGGTGGCCCGTTAGTGCCCTGTGGATGAGCATGAGAGTGTGGCTCATTAGTGCGCTATGGAGCAGGCTGAAGGCTCAAACCGTAGTGGCGTTCAGGTGTCGGACTTTGATGTCTCTAACACGCCAGTGAACCTGGAGCATAGGTGATGCTATGGTCGATCAGACATGGTCGGGTCCTCCGCTCCACCACCATCGGTCCCCCAGTATACTCGGACGTACACACGCCATCAGTCGTTCATGAAAAGGTGCTATCTTCATTGCGAGAGAGGTAGAGGGATACTGAACTGGCTGCACTCGACTGACTTTTCAGGGGGTGACCTATGAGAACTATTATATATGTGTGTGTTTGTCGATGCCTATGACTTGTAATATGTGTTCACTCGGATATGACATGAATTACTATGATTAATGAAGGTCCAAGAGGAACCGGGTCATCTCCTGTGTCTACTAGCTCAACTGTCTGCTTCGTGGTTAGTTCGTCTAGTCTTGCCCATAGTGCATTGAACTTTCTCTGCTAGTTTTGGCTACACAATTTCTTGAAAAGATTCATCAAGTCCTTGTTTTTGAATTGTCTGTAAAAGTTTACACCTATATGGCTCATGCACCACCTGCTCTTCAAGTCAGGACACTTTGCTCTTATACACTGTTGAACACTACTGTATTGCATATCCAGCAAAGCCTGCAACAACCCTGCATGTCTATCATGAATTAGACATACATCAGGCCGGTCCAGAACAATAGCATGCTTGATCCGCTCAAGGAACCAATATCATCTTTCCCTTTTCTTGCTCTCCACGAAGGCAAACCCCAGTGGTATGACTTGGTTGTTCCAGTCTACCCTAATTGCAGACAATATCTATCTTTTATACTTCTTAGTGAGGAATGTCCTGCCTAAGCAAATAATGGGTCGACAGTGCCTAAATGCCTTGATGATTACCGCAAATGCAAAGAAAGCATGCTGCAATACTCGCTTCCCTCTATACTACACATCATTTGAGGGGTAATGCTTGATGCTAAAGTAACTTCTAGGGTTTCTCGCACATATTGTGGCTAGTTGACATGGTAAGTTGTCATATGAATTTTTGTATGTCCCAAACCTCATCTTAATAGCCTTCTATTTTGCCCTCTATGCCTTGGCATAATTTATTATGTACTGGAACCTTTCCTCAATAGCACGAATTATTGATTGTGGCTCATACTTTAGGTTGTCCATAATCTCTCTGTACATAACATTGGCAACAAAAGCAGATGACAGGTTCCGGTAGGAGAACTCTATTTCCTCAATGTGACAGTTATGCTCCCTAAATATTGAGCACTTCCAGTAGTGAACCCACTTCCCCCTAAATGCGTGCACTTTCCACGGACAATCAGGTACCAAACACTTGACGCCGTGCTCCCTTTTGCTCGACTTCACAATCTTGAACTACCTCCGAAGAGACAGCACCAAAATTTCACTACATCAATAATAGCCTCCTTACTAGGGTACATAGAACCTTGGGACACTTCATTCTCGTGATATTTCCAAGGTGTCTGATGACCCTCACTCACCACTAGCTTTGAAAATTCCTGATTCCTCCACTCTGCGGGAACAGGAGCATTTCCCTCCTCGTCGGATGAATCCTCCTCGACAATGGCTTCCTCCAACTCTTGATCCTCCCTCTCCATCTCTTCAATTATTCTAGGGGTGTGCTCCCCCTCATCGACTGCACCCCTCGGTTGCATCTCCTGCACATCCCCAATGTCTTGCTCGTCCCCCACAGTTATCGGGTCTGCTTCATCCACTACTGCTTGACTTGTTCCTAGTACTGCTTCTGCAACATTTGTCTCTGTTGGATTCTTCTGGTATGCCTCAGTTAGCAGCAGAAGAAGGAGACCACATTCACATGATATATCTTTGTATTGTGTCTAAGTAGATATTCCATTAATCAGGATGAGCTCCCCGAAGAACCCCTGAGTAGCACGGCTTAGCACAGCTCTCAGCTTAAGCTCATGTTGCTGAGGATCCAGTTGAAAATAACGCATCAGCCACTTGTACACACCCACTATGGTCCTCTCATTGGCTCTACTAAGTCCCTTGACGACATACTGAAATCCAGAGAGATCTACAGTGCTAGCACCATAACCAATTTGATCTTCACTATAATATATTTGAAAAATATAATTTATCAAACATCCCTAAAAATATCCAAAAATATGTCCAACGTTAATACCGGAAAACTATACTTCTGATTATTGAAACTCTAACAAAATTACCGGTACCAATGATCACCTAACAATACATTTAGTTCACTACAATCAATATTGCTTCTAAGCAAACTAACCAATTTAAACTAATTAACCATCCCGTCTACTTAATAAAGTTTCTAATTATCTATAATTATTACTACATCCTTATTCTGTAAAATCAAGATAATCGAAACTACCATAGTCTAGATTCATCATAAAATTTATCCTCGAAGGAATTCTCTGGATAGGTACATCAACAATCCATCTTGTCGGAAGCCTCAGGGGAGAATCCCGACTTGCGACAAATGTTGCTAACGCGATCATCTTGGCAACCGAGCAGTTCAAACCTGATGTCGTAGTCCTTGGCACATTGGTCCATTAAGCTACTTATCTCAAAACTGGAATCATCGCCAATAAGGTCGTCATCAAGGTCCATTCGGTCAGTCGCTGGCGCGTTGTCAATCAAGAGGGTAAAGTTATTGTAGAACCCCTCGTCCGAAAAGCTGGTCCTCAGTGCAAGCTTAGGTGAAGTCGATGGCATGTTGTGTGTTGAAGATTCGATGTTTTTGGTCATACTCCCCACGAACGGCACCAACCATCGATGATTTTTTAACTGTTGATTTTACGAACTTGTAGATGGAGAGTTGCTGATATAGAAGGTTTGAGGGCTTAAGACTTCTGTAAGGTTGAATTTCTTTTAATTGGCTTGTCTTCCGCAGGGTCCCCTAACTTCGTATATATATGGGGTTTATCATATGGCCTATGAAGTCCTTCCTTATCATTCTTATAGATAAACTTCCCTATTTATGAGATATCTTGGGCACATACGATCAGTTTTCATACGTATAGGGATTCTCTTCCTAGGTATAGAGATATACCCTAAGAATATAGGAAACTCTACAGGATCCGAATACTTAATGATTCATGAAAAGGCATTTGCAAAATGGATGCATTTAGAGAAATGGTTGATAATGATTCACATGCCTTGTGCATTAAGAAAAGGCACGCTCATAGTTTTATAGATGATATGTTTACATATGGCTAATTAGTTAAAGTTACTTAAGGACTATAGATGGAACGCTGGTATCCTACGTAATTAAATGTGGTAAAGACTAGCTAGTTTCCAACCGTGCTGGCGTTCACTCGTTGGCCTGCACACAGGACACCTCTCTCATTCTCCATTATCCCCCATCGCTCCTTTCTCCTTATCCCCTCTACTCGATCCTCTCCCAAATCAATCTCTCATCCCTTCCAATCGTTCTTCCTACAAATCAATTGCTCATTCCTTCCCCAAATTTTTCACTCTCTCTCTCTCTCTCTCTCTCTCTCTCTCTCTCTCTCTCTCGGACAAGGGCAAGATTAGGTCACAAATCAACCAGATCCAGCAGCTAGAAGGCGCAACTGACAGTTGATGATGTTTCCGGTGGTCGGGAGGAGATCCTTACCTTCGTTGGAGTTTGGATGGAGGTCGAATCCATCGCCCTTGCATCCACATTGTCCAGGATGTGGCATCTGTGCTCAATCCTTCCAAATCTCTCTCTCTCTCTCTCTCTCTCTCTCTCTCTCTCTCTCTAAGTTGTAAGGGTGGTAAGGGTGAGGTCAGGTCGCAAGTTTACCAAGTCCGGCAAGTAGAGGGCGTAGTTGATGGTTGGTGCGGTTTCTGGTGGCCGGGACAAGGTGCTCGTCTTCGTCATCGTCCAGACAGAGATAGGATCTGCCACCTGTGCACCCTTGTCCCTCATGAGGTGGAAAGCCACTTCAAATCTAGCGTGACGGTGCCCACGCTCTCGAGTCTAGGTAGCTTGTTCCCACTACGCCCTACCCATGAGTGCTACGCCAGATCATCGAGCTTTGGTGACATCGCCATTTTGCAGCAATTTTCTTTTAGGATTATACAAATTTGCCTAGGAACTGCTTTTCAGAGGTACAAAATTGCTTCAATTCTGCCTAGCTAATGCATCAAATATATTGCTTTTCCAATTTTATTTGTAGTTATCCAAATTTTGCTTCTCAAATTCACATAATTTGAGTGCAAATGTTCTGTTGATTTGGTTTTAAGGTTGTACTGATTTGCTTCTCTTGTTGAAGAATTTTGCTTCTGAGTTTGTATTGATGTGTTTTTCGTTTTGAATATGCACAGCATGTTAATTGATTTTTGTGTTTTTCCAAGTTTATGCTAATTCGTTCCCAATGGTACAACCGAATTGCCCTCCAGGTTAGACATTTTTGCTGCTACGAATCCTTTGTATGATCCACCTCTGTGAGCCTTCATAGATTTGCTTATTGTTGTGTATTTTTTTGCTTACCAATTTGTTTCAATTTGCTTTTTTTTTTTTCAAAATTGCTTGTTACACTGATAAGCATAGTAGATAACGTATGGCCATATCTAATATGTTGCTTTTTCTTACATATTTTCTTCTCCTCCTGGTGATATAATTATGTGGAGTGATTAATGCATGCACGTGAATGCCTATTAACAATTGGACTAATCTGCACGTGCATGCTTCCATGCGCGGGATGCCTAATATGAATGGTGGCCTGATTACGAAAGCTTCTAATCAAGTATAGTTTCCTCATTAGGGTGTGCATGCCAAAAAATTAATGCGTACACTTGCATGCGTTAGCCTAGTCCATTAAATATACGGTACAATTATATTTCACTGCAACACAATTCCTAGTATTTGACGGCCGTCTAGGATAATTTAGCGGGAATAACCATCTGTCATGTGTGCTTATCCCAAACGGATCCAAGTGTGTATCGTACGGGATAATACCTGAAACAGTTTGTACGTGTTGAAAACCATCTCTGGGATAATCCATATTATCGCAGATGGTTCCAACACAAACTGTCGGTAATGTATCTCAAATAGCTATAAGTGCGAACTATTTGGGATAAGTAGCTGTCCCAGACGGTCCGTTCTCCCTTAGAGCCGTCTCGGATAAGCTGGAGACGGCTCCTTATGAGCATTCTTTCTATGTACTATTATATAAAAATAACTAAGTTATAATGACTAGACGAACCCAATAAATAACCCTTATGTTCAAAGTTATAGAAGATCCCCTTTAAGATCAAACAATTCCATCGAGTGGAGTTATCATTTCTTCTTTTTTCAGGTTTCTTTTGGAAAAATAAGGCTCTTGTCTTTTTTATTCTATGACTTGGCAAAATGGGAAGACAAGGTTAGTTATTCTTCTTCTATGAATATCCAAATTTTTACACCTCCATCTCTAATTTGAATTCAACTTGGGCTCCATTTGAGATAAGACGGGCCACCCCTTCTAGAAGCTCAGGCGAACCCAATTGACTGATCTCCCGGTGTATCGACTCGAACACAGCAGTGCCGACACTATCTTCCTGTTGTCTCTCTTATACTGGATGAGAAGAAGGGGAAGGGAGTGATGGCGAGGAAGAAGAAAAAGAGAGGTAACTGGGCTGGTGTATACGGAGATGGCCCAGAGATGAGAGGTGAGAGAGACAGAGGGAGATGGGCTAGTTGGCTTGGACGGTGACGGCCCGTGCGAAAAAGAGAAGGGGAGAAGGGGGACAGGCTAGGCCAGCGGAGAGAGAGGAGAGAAAGGTAGAGTGAACTGTGTTGATGGGTTCGGTGTTACAAACGCCTCCGAATTCTCAAGCAAGTCCTCGAGAAGGTGTTTCATCCATGTAGCATTTCTGATCAGCCTAAAAATATCATCATGTCCTTGCCAAGGACTGGGAAGGTAAGACTCGTCGTTGACTAGGCTCAGAAGTTGGACTATCACAGTGGAAGTTTTGCGTGGTGGTGTAGAGATTCTTGTCGCACCCTGAATTTCATATTTCTCAAATTTCTAAAATTTTCCAAGATCAAATTATAGATTGAATAATTAGGATAGGAAAAGTCTCTATTTTCTAAATTCAAATTCAAATTTGAATAAGGTTATTATTTGTTTGAATGCATTCATGCTGGAAATAGGCATGTAGGGTTTATTTGATTTTTGTTTGGATTTAATTTTGTGGCTTTTGTTTTGATTTGGATTTGCTTTAGTTTGGAAATAAAAGGAAATAGAAAAGGAAAAGAAATAGAAAACCTAAATTCTACCCAACCCACCCTTCTCTCTCTTTGCACCACATGTTCTCTCTGAGCCGGCCCGCTCACTTTTTCCTAGCCTGCCTGGCCTACTAGTCGCTACTCCATCCATGCGCCTAGGCCACGCTCTCGGCTCAGCAGCCATGACAGCAGCTCGCGTGCTCGCCAGCCTGCTTGTGCCGAAGACGCCTCGTGCTGGTTTACACCTGTGCGCATCGTATCCGAGTAGGACTCGACATCGCCGCCAGGTCCAAGTTGGACAGTGTCATCGCCTAGAGTCCTAGACTATCCCGAGAGACCTCTCCACTGCCTATATATGTCAGCTGCCGCTCTCGATGTTTACCCATCACTTCAACTCATCGAGATCAAGCCATCTTGTCTCAAAGGAGCTCACAACCGGGCCGCTCTGGTGTTGTCTAGCCTCACCCGAGCCACCTAGCCGTTCCGCTGTCGCCCACCGGTGCTTTCCCCACCGTCGATTTGGTTCCCTGGCCGCCTGAACCACCACCTCGACGAGATCTCGAGCTCCTTCGCTGCCTCCATCATCACCAAGCCTTTCTATAGCCGTTCCACTCATGGTAAGTGTTGGGGATGATCTCCCGCCTCCCCCCTCTTCGGAGAGTAGCTCGAAGTCTACTGGAAAGATCACATGCTTGTCATTGCAATTTCATTTCAGGGACCTCATCTGAAGGTGGTGAAGATTGCGAAGCTCTATCGGTCGAAGGGTGTAGGCGTGCCCGCAGCCTCGATTTCCTGTGCTGGGGAAGACAAAGGCGAGCTTTCGACCAAAGGTCGAAGTCCGTGCCAGCGGTCCTGATTGACCGCGGTGGGCGAAGGTAGAAGCCGACTTTCGCTCGGGAGCCGAAGGCCATCGGACGGATGACGGGATGGAGAAGACTTCGGCGGATCTTCGGAGATGAAGATCACAACGGGACAGTAGGGTCCGCTTTGATCATTTGGGGCAGAGTTGTAATTATGTAAATATGCTCACTTGTGCCATAATGCCCCCCGGATATTCCGAGAATGTAGCAGGTAAAGGGGTAGGACCTATAAACCACGCCTGGAGTGGTTGAGTACGGGCTATAAATAGGGCCACATTGTATCGTGATGGGGGATCAAAAAACAGTTCCACCCCAAACACGTGTCACGTCGAGGACCGTTCGACATTCCTGTAATCGAAGGTTCATATTGTCTGGGATTTCGGTCCCAACAGTATGCCCCCAAACAGACTCATCATGTTCCCCTCTCTGTACTACACCACTCATCATCACCACCGGCGAGTCAAAACATCATCTCCACGCGTCTCCAGTGAGTGCGCCAACGTCATCCCCTCAGCGCCGTCGTATTCTTCTTCCTCAGTCGCCCAAATCTCCGATCCGTTAGATCTAAAATCAAAGTGATGCGCGTTTGCCCGATCTTCCAAATGTAATATGATAAGTCGATTGGTGAAGTTTCGACGTTGATGATCCAAAAGCTCCGACCAGAACAGATCGAGAACTTTCACAACCACTACACCACTACTCCGTGGTTATCAATAGTGCCAAGATGCAGTTGACCTCACCAAGAAGGCTTTTCCTGCAAGAAAATCGAGAAAACAAGTAAGAACAGGTAGATGCAATCCGAATATTGCTAATTACCAACAAAGCACTCGAGTTGGGGTTCAACAAATCGATAAATGGTGAAACTGTCTAAAACAGAATAATCTAAGCTGAACCTGAGCCTAAACTACAACGGCTACTATGTATATATAGGGGGGACATGAGGAGGTTGACCTAGGGTTGTGCAGCCGTGGAAAGAGGCATGCACAACCTGGACTCCGACCACGACACGATTACAAGATCCGACAAGGTCCAAAATAGTGACACAACACCTTATTCCTTCAACTCTGACTACACTATAAGGAATATTTGGTCGATCCATTCGAAAGGGTTTATCATAAGCTTTCCAGCAAGCCCAAGAGCGCCTCAATTGGACTCTGTATGAGAGAGTTATGCCTATTTTATTGACGTAATGTCCTAGGACTCGACCATGACCATGACCATGACTTCGACTAGGATCACTACCACGACTGGAGATTAACTTCAAGTTCGAGTAGAGTTGTATTTTAAGGGATGATGTCCAGATAAGGTTGTGGTGCTTCTCCTATGTTCCTAAGCAATAAAACATCACAAAGATTTAGTAGCAATCCATCCAAGAAAGTATGAACAACAAAAAATGAGTTCACTTGGTGGTTTAATTGTCATACACATGCTCTTGTATTGGACCTTGTATGATTTGAGGAATATTAGTAGTATTAATCGTATCTGAAGGAGCCATGAGCTCATCATCCTTCCCCTCTTGAATTGGAGTCATCCTCGACTCAAGCCCATCTTCTTCTCCCAAGTATGGCTTCAAATCTTGGTTGTGTGGTGTATTGACCTCTATTTGACCGTCAGTCTGAGGATGACATGTAGTAGAAAATAGAAGCCTTGTTCCCGGTTTATTCCAAAGTGATCTCCAAAAGTGACTCAAAAACTTTATGTCGCGATCCAAGATGATAGTATTAGGCACTTTATGTAGTTGAACGATTTCCCTGAAAAATAAATCAGTTATGTTTGTAGTATCATCGCTCTTATGACAAGGTACATAATGTGCCATTTTAGAAAATCTATCCACAACTATAAATATGCTATCCCTCCCTCTCTTTGTCCTAGGTAATCCTAAAACAAAATCCATAAAAATATCCTCCTAAAGTGCACTAGGAACAGGAAGAGACATGTAAAGACCATGTGGATTTAAACGAGACTTAACTTTATTGCAAGTGGTGCAACGTGACACATAGCGCTCGACGTCATGTCTCATCTTTGGCTAAAAGAAATGAACGGCTAGCACATCTTTAGTCTTCTTTGCTCCAAAATGTGCCATTAATCCTCCTCCATGTGCCTCCTGCAACAACAAAAAATGAACGGATCTAGCTAGAATGCATAGCTTGTTAGCACGATAGAACAATCAGTCATTCAACACATGTTTATTCCATATTTTTCCTTCTTTACAATGTTCAAGAACTTCTTTAAAATCCAAATCAGCAGCATATAATTCTTTAATAGTCTCTAAACCAAAAATCTTATGATCCAGTTGAGATAACATGGTATAACGCCTAGAAAGCGCATCAGTTATCACATTGTCCTTTCCTTTCTTATGTTTTATTATATATAGAAATGACTCAATAAATTCTACTCATTTAACATGTCATTTATTCAGTTTAGCTTGACTTCTAATATGTTTCAACGATTCATGATCAGAATGTGTAACAAATTCTTTGGGCCAAAGATAATATTGCCAAGTTTCAAGCACTCAAACTAAAGTATACAATTCCTTATCATATGTAGAATAATTTAGATTTGACCCTAAACTTTTCTATATTTACTAAAAGTTCCCTCTATTTTTACAAAAAAACCCTCTACCTTTCCTGTTTTATTTAAAATAAGTCCTTTTCTTTTTCAGTTTTAACCCTAAACTAGTTTTTAGCTTATCTTGTTCATTTTAGCTCCGATTTGAGTGATTCTTACACTCAAATCTTTCTAAAATCAAGATCTACACAACTATGATAGTTTCAAATAGTAATTATCATATCTCTATAGTAGTTTTCCCTTATTAACATCTAGATTCCTACAACATGAAGATATTATTTTGATTAGCAAATTTATGGTTGTCACAGTGACATATAGGTCCTAATCAAATCTATATCTTATTGTATCACAAACATAGATTTATGATGTTAAAATAATATATAAGTTTGTAGATCACACATGTTAATCCTTCAACCAATCTTTTGTATCATTTCATGTGAAACCTTAACCCTAGTTCATATATCTTTATCTTTCTTCGAAAAAAGTTTAGTCAATTATGTCTTCTTGTCCAGCCAACCAAAGATCCCAGTCCATCTTTATGTTAGTTGTTGGGTCGTTTGGGTTATATTCACTTAACAACTGCTTAATGCTTTCGAATTACATTAATGTTTTCTTTACTCGTATTTATGCAAACATACCATGTGTTAACTTGTCTTTGATATAAGCATGCATATCATTATTCTCCTATACACTTGTTGAGCACGTCATATGCTCACACTTGCTATTTTTCCTATATCATATGACATGTGTGGTGCTGCTCAGTGAGTGAAGATGTGGAAGACTAATAAGACGAGGTTGTGATGTTCTAGACGTGTGTCTCCCGATCAGTTTCCTGCGGTGTTGTTGGGCACCAGTGCTTCTATTCCGCTACAGATATCTATATAGAAGACAATATATGTCAATTGTTGTAAGAGTTAAATGCTTATTCTATAAAAGTACTACTTTTGTTATTTCACCTGTGATGTCCTTATGTGTGTTAAACTTCCTGAGCACACATAAGCCGCATTTAGTTTTATCTGTTAAAACCAGGTGTGACAATTCTTTGTCTAATAAAAAGAGTTGCACAAGTATGGCAAAGCAACATCTATCTTCTCAACTACCCCACGCACTTTGAAAAATACAATGGGTAAACGGCCGCACCAGCTGACTGCCTCTTTGTTTGCGCAAGCTAGCTGAAAAGACGTGACCTCGACGACCAAGCGGCGCTTGGGTGCTCATGATCCACTATGTGGTTGTGCCCAAAAATAATGTTTGGAAGGTGAAGAGACACCATCTCCTGACCCATTAGCCTATAAAAGCCCCTGGTACTGAAGCTTGGCTGCACCAAACCTAAGTTCGATCATGGAACCTCCTCCTTCACCAAATAACTCCCCCTCTTCTTCAGAATATTCTCTATCTTCCCCATAGTACTCTCCCATCACACCACCATCATCTTCCATCGAATCTAGTTCAGTAGTAGAGGTCATTGACATCTCCTACGATGAAGAGGTTGAAGAGGAGGCTGTGACAAGCAGCGTCTCCGTTAAAGACGACAAGCCCCTAGAATCCTTAGGGTCGCCCTAAGTCCAAGACGGAGTGGACTAGGACCTCCTAGAGGCAGAGATACAGGAAGAAGAGGTGGAGGCTGAGGTGGAGGAAGAGGAGGCGACCAGCCGCATCTCTGTTAAAGATGGCAAGGCATCAGCCGCTTCATCCCCTTCGTCCTTGGGCAATGCCGACAAGGCTTGCTGAAGGGAGTTGCCGAGACCGTGACACTGGCGAGTTCGGGGAGAAACTAGGGCCTCTCCATCGGCCTCATCCTCTCTGTCGTCATCAGAAATGTTGGTATCAATTTGATGAGTACCCTCTTGGCGATGACATCGCCCTTAATGAAGAACAACTTCGATCGGCTATCTACGCGTCAATCATCAAGAAGGGCTGATTGTTAAAGATGTATGATGTTACTCGATTGTTATGTACCTATATATTGCAATGTAATATGTAAAAATGAATTAGTTATAAATTTACTTAAAAAAATTGATCTCATTAATTTGGAGTTTGTATGAATTATTTATGAACTTTGCTAGTTTTAGTTTAATTTAATATTTAGGTTTAATGTTCAAGTTAATTTTTTGGTTACAGAAAGAAGAATGATACATACACCATGTGATAGTACAGATTTATTCATAAATTTACATGAAAATTTTGTCTCATTTGGAATTTGTATGAATTATTTATGAATTTTGCAAGTAATAATGATTCTGGAAAATCAATAGTATAGGCGCTTATATAATAAAAGCCGTCTGTACTAATATATTAGTATAGACGGCTCAGAGTTATAACCTATCTGTACTATTTTTACAGACGACTGTTTTATAAAAAATAATTTGTACTAATTATACTAGTACAGACGGTTCGGAGTTATGATCCTTCTATACTAATGCCGCTATATATACCGTTTCGTCCAACCTGCACTTCACCAAGTTCTTCTAAAAACCCTAACCGCCTCTCGTGCTCCTCACTGACAACCATGCTCCTCCCGGCGACCTCCCTCCCCCCGGTGACCGTGTTCCTCTCGGCGACCGTGCTCCTCCCTGTGAACTCCCTCCCCCCGGCGACCGTGGTCCTCTCGTCTACCATGCTCCTCCCGGCAACCTCCCTCCTCCCAGCGACGTCCTCTTCCTGATGACCTCCTTCCCCCTGGTGACCGTCCTCCTCCCGGCAACCTCTCTCCCCTCAGTGATCTCCCTTCCCCCGGAGACCGTGCTCCCCAGCGACCGTGATCCTCCCGGTGACCTCCCTCTCCCCGACGACTGTGCTCCTCCCAGCGACCTCCCTCTCCCTGACGACCGTGCTCCCCAGCGACCATGCTCCTCCCGGCGACCTCCCTACACCCAGCGACCGTGCTCCATCCATCCACAGTGGTGAGCAGCCATTCCCTTCCACCTGAGCCATTAGAGCCGGTGCTCCGGCCGAGCCATGGTCCTCTCTTCTCGTTGATAAGCATGATCATGCTCTATGATGCCTGATTATGCTAGATGATGCCCTAGATAGTGCAAGTCTTGTATGGTATTTGCTTGATGATGATTAGGATTACTGAAATTGGGCATGTTCTCTAAGTAATCTAGTATAGACCTATGAGTTCTCTAGTTTCGGCTTTGTTCTATGCATCGAGATACACCTATTGATTTGTTCAATATTGTTGTGATCTCTATATATGCTTCACATTTTTTTGGTACTAGATGAATTGCTAAGTCCAAGTTGTTGTCACTGTCTTGTGCAGCTCGAATCAATTTCAGTTTTGGCTCGACAGTGGTTTGCTACTACTGTTCTAAGTCCAGGTCTTTTTACTAGTTGGTGCTTAGGAACATTGCCCAAGTGATGATGAATTCCCTAGGAATATTAGGGTGCAGGACTTTCAAAGTCCTGGGGCCAATTGTTTCTTATTGTCTGAGAGCAATTTTTCCTTCAAAAAATTGCAAAAATTGCATCCCATGCACATTTTTTGGCCTATGGAACTTTCATGCAGTTTGGTAGTTTTGGATCATACAGGTTATCGGTTCTTTTCTCTGTGCCGTCTACATTTCCAAGTTTGAATGTTCAAATAAATGACCGGTTTGAGTTTTTGAAAATCAAGTAGTACACATAATGAAGCATTTATAATTACTAAATTGTATAGTTTATATGAGATTGGCTTTAAGCTTTGTCATAGACTATTGTAGAGGAGTCTAATGGTCCTTTTAGGCTAATATAACTCCCCATCCTCTAAAATTTTTAGCAACTCACTCTGTAAAACATTTTTCTACACATTTAGTTAGTTGATAACACATTATCCCTCTCTAACTGTTGTAGTATCATAAGTTCCTAGTATACATTATAACCCCAATCTTTAAAGAATTGATTGAAATCTTTTAGCTGTCTTTGAATCCTATCAAATGTTGTTTTAGCATGACAAGGCTTATCCCATATATTCCCTTTTTAAATTTTTTGATGATTGAGTGAAAACAGCTCAAACTTACACTTATACATTGTTTTATGTACATCTTGTTTCATTTTTTATGGAATCCAGTATGTGCTAATGTTGCGAAATTCAGTTAATCACATTTATGGAAACTCATTCTAGTCTAGGACTCATCTGACACTTATGTTTTTTTGTTATTGTGAGAAAGGTGAGTTTGATGTCTAGTGTATGCCAAGTCCAGTTAGCTAATTTCAATGGGATCTAGGCATCAAATTGCTTTATTTTTCGTTTACCTTCTTGCATTGCCTCTCTCACCCGCTCCTTTCATCAATTTTCACTGTAACTTTTAATCTTTTTGTCCTGAAGTTAGCTAATTTCAATGGGATCTAGGCATCAAATTGCTTTATTTTTCGTTTACCTTCTTGCATTGCCTCTCTCACCCGCTCCTTTCATCAATTTTCACTGTAACTTTTAATCTTTTTGTCCTGAATAGCATGGTTGTCTACGTATCTATGCTTAATGATTATAATGTTTACTGAAATTGGGCATTTAAGCTAAGTACAATAGATTTAGTCTGTAAACTTCTCTGTTACTATTTTGCTCAAGCTAGTTGTGAAAGTTGTGACTTGGGAATCCCTAAGTAACCCCCGTATACCGAGTTCTGCAGCTCGGTTGCTTCTCTGTGCACTTTCTGGTAACCTGAAACTTTGGATAAATTGCTACTAGATTGGTGGAGCTATAGAGTTGTTGGCCTGTTCAATTCCATCTATTGCTCTACAACTCGGTTTATGTTGTTTCTATTACATTCTGCTTTTCTGAACCTGTTTAGTAGCTCTGTCCAATAAGTTTGTTTAGTTTTAAAGAATGGATGGCATGTTCTTTTTCTAGGTGTGATCTTAGCTAAATGCCCAGTTGTGATGTGTATTATGATCAACTAGGGAGCATAGTTTTATAGTTCTGGAGTCAGGTATTTAGAACTATCTGAGAGCACATTTTAATCCTTCAGATTGCTGTTCAGTACTGTTTTATATACATGATGGTTGGCATCTTGATTATGCTCTGATGGCTCTTCCTTCCAAGTTCATGTATATCAATTTCGATCAGTTCTATTCTTGTTATTCTTTTTATGCAATATGGTTATTCATGCTCTCATTATCGCACATATTACAACTTCCATGCTTTTCTCAGGATACTTCCCCATGCTGTTCTTCTTTCAAACTAGCTTGAGCTAAGTGATAGTTAGCAATATCCTGCTGCTAAATCTTTCCCCATTCTTGAGCTAAGTGATAGTTAGCTTGCGCTAAATGATTTGTTTTCTAGAAGACTGGAAATAGCAATAACAAACTTCTACCATTATAACAAGTTCCTAATAAGCCTGTGACTTCCTATTTTGAAGATAGCATTTGGAGATGAACGTGAACTGCCTCCGGCCTCTTCTCCTCAACAACAAGAGGGGGTCACTGCTCAACAAGATGCGGATGCCACTTCTTAGGAGCAAACAGAAGAAACTCACACGCAGAAGCAAAAGCAAGGTGGCCGGGGTAAAAACCAAATACCCATGGGTCACTACACCATAACTCACGTCAATGAGGCATGCATGCCAACACAGTCTCAGCAAGCTCAGGTGGCATTTCATAGAGCATGCACCTCACTTGGACGGACAAGGGTCAGGATAACTAACCCAAACTAGAAGGTTGTGCCGTGGAGCGAGAAAAGCTTCTTGTGGGAAACAATTGAAGCCCAATTTCACCTCCCTGAAGGATGCTCCTTGGAGGATGTGGAAAGAAAGATAATAGCCAAGATGGGTAGGGCATGGTAGACCTTCAAGAGCGAGCTGTATAATACATATGTGAAGCAGGATCTCATCCCCAATAATGTTGCTTATGGGTACTTGGTGGATCAATGGACAGAGTTTGTGGAGAGGTGCCAATCCAAGGAAATTCACAGCAGAGTCAGGCTAACAAGGTGCACGAGTCACTCAACACGCACCTCCAAAGGCTGGGCACCAGTGGGCACGCACGCAAGGAGTTGGACTAGGACAAGGAGGATGAAGAGGCAGCTTGGGAGAACCACTTGACACCATTTTTACAGATCCCAGAGCGGCAGACCCGGAACTGGTTCCGAGGAAGGACGGTACGCTCGGCTGATGGTTCCATCACCTTTAGGAAGCTAGAAACTGAGCAAGTGGCTCAAAGAATCCTGCAACTTTCAGAAGAATCCACTCAAGGATCATTCCAGCCATCTTGGGAAAAAGACATACTAACCTTGGCTCTGGAGAATAAAGAGCACCTAGGTCACATGCATGGCATGGCTGTTTCCATTCCATGGAAGTTGGGATTCCTTGACGATGCCGATTCATATAAGAGCTGAAGGATAAACAAAACTAAGCACGAAGCAGCCGAACGTGAACAGATGAGAATGAAGATTGTCACTGAGGTCGAAGCAAGGACGAAAGAATAGATTGATATGCTTGCAGAAAGGATGGAACAACTGGTCGAGGAGCGAGTACGGGCAATGAGGCAGCAGGATGCAGCCATGACACTTGAATCTCCACTGGTTCGGCATCGGAGTAGCTACGCATCTGCACCAAATAATGATCTAGATAACATGCTGTATCAACATGACTTCCCTACCGGCAGATTTGAAGGTAACTCCCCTGGCGATGAAATTCCAAAAGTGGTCCCTAGCGAGAGATACCCCATCAACGACATAGAGGTAGCCACCAAGTGCAAGCTCTTACTGCCCACCACTGTTGGCTTAAATAACATCATTGAGGTTGGCACAGGCTTGGTGTTCCCATGTGGTGGGGAACAGATGACCCACAGACTCTCGCTAGAGCCTGGTTATGCTAGGGTGTCAGTGGACATGGTATAGAGGAATTGCACGTCCCTGCCACTCCTTTATCTAGTGGTCGAAGAAGTTCATAACACTGGTTACCCCTCCATCGCCTCCATAGCCTCTGTCTCCAGTACACGATGATAGCGACTTCCCTTTTTGTTGTGCTTCACCGAAGGTCAAATCTCCTCCTACACAACATGAGCAATAACAATTGTCCTGCAAAACTGGCCAACAGTTCGCCAAAATGGCACCACCCGGAAAGGGCAAAGCCAGCAAACAGAAGGATGAGAAGAAGAACCTCTATCAAACACCTACGTTGCAGGTTAGTCGTTACTGTTGGGGGAAAATAAACCAACCTGAGGATAATAGTTGACGATCGCTATCAAAGGTCCCTCCAAAGCCTACGGCCTCTGGACTTAGCAGGAGGCCCTATCTCCAGAGGCTGCGAACCCCTTCGAGTCGCCTCTCCAGCACATACGTGGCCCCTCGGAAGACTCGAAGCTACAGCAAGTACTCCCAGAGCCTTTGGCCTCCGAACTCAATAGGAGGCCTTATTCCCAGAGGCTACGGACCCCTTCAGGCCAACCCTTTGGTGCCCATGCGGCTTTCCAAAGCCTAAAGACATGACTAGCCTTTGGATATAATATCAGGGAAGAAAGGATACCCCCTGTTGCCAACCTGACGCGATGTAATGGGCGATTAATGCCGGTGCAAGTGGTGCTTATCCTGACACCCCACCTGATGCAAGTCATCCTAACACCCCCGGCGGAGTGGCACCGGACCGTAATTGGCAACCGTCTCACCCATCTGAGGGAAAGGCACCAAAATAGTTAGCACGACAGATATTTATCTTCTATGTAGGGTAAAAGGTAGTTATTTAGGATAAGGTCCAGTAATTCGGCCAGGTCCTAGATATTTGTACATCATGATAACTTGTACACTAAGCTACGTATTACCTTATAAATAGGGGGTCGTGGTCACCTGGAAGAGGAGATAAAAAAAGAGCCTACTCAACACAGCACAGAGGAGCATAATGACAAAGTTTTCCTATGATACTCCCCCTGGTCCAGTCCATATTTTTTACTATCAATATATTTGTGGTGTTCTTTCCTCTCAAACTTTGTCTCCAAGCTTGAGTCTCCTCCTTAGAAGAAACTCTCGCCGTACTTGCTGGGGCAAGACGAACTCTTGCTCCTACAGCATGCCTTCCATGGGGAACGAACACAAAAGTGCCAAAGAGAGGTATGAATCCACCAGAAAAACCACCAACTCGCTAGCTGCCACATCCACCGTTACAACCATGCAACCATATGTGTGGCTGTCTCGGCCGTGCACATCAGGTATACCCTCCAGCCCCACTAGCATATGGGACGGCATTCCTCTGTCCTTGACCAACCTAGAACCTAGGGTCGGTACGGAAACTCGTTGCACCAGAAGAGGTCGCGATCGAGATCGCAGCCAAGCATGTCGCCTTCTAGTGGTTCTGGGCGGTTGAACCCCGGAATGTTCCAGCCTGGACTTGGTCCCAAGTTATCTACTTCGACAGCACCTGGGACGCCTTGGGAGAGCCAACACCTTCGGAGAATCTATCCAGCCAGTGTCCTCCTCGGGCCTCCTCAGCGAAAGAAGTTCCAAAGAGGCGCAATGCTCTGGATTATGCAGACCTCGCCAGCGCCTCCGACGCAGCCCTCATGACGCCAACAGCAGGCGAGGAACCCCAAGTCCACCTCATCCAGAGAGGTGCAATCGGAGCCACTCCAGCTCCGAAAACCAGTTCACCAGGCGACCCCCGACGTCCTCTCCAAAGGAAAGGAGGCCGTGGGGAAACCGCAGGCTCCAGGGCACGTGACCCCCGACAGCGACCTCAGTGTCAGCCACAAGCTCTGGTACCCCTGGAGGCATATGGGTGCATCCTGCATGGACTAGGGCGTGGCCCCAACACCAATGACTGCCAAACCTTCACGACCTTCTGGGAGGAGTACCTCGAAAGACAAGTAGGATACTTGGCCACGGAGCAAACTGGCGAAGGATGGCACATGGGTCGAAAGCCTGGGGCAAACTCCCAGGAAGATCCCTGGCCCTTCGACCCCGCTCTGTTGCCATCAACTACGCTATCGACGGTGTGATATCCCTGCGATGAGGACTGAATCAGAGAACGCCATCACCAGGCTCCGGACGGGTTACCCCCGGAGCTGGGCAATGGCTAAGGGTCGAGGGGGTCGAGGACCACCTCTTCTGACTAGCCTTCGGCTCCACCTCCGACAAACGCTGTCGCCAGGCTCTGGACGGGTTACCCCTGGAGCTAAGGGCTGAGGGGGTCAAGGACCATCTCTCCCGACCTAGCTGTAGGCTTTGAGGCCTTCAAGCCTCATAATTGAGGCTTTATTCTGGCAAAGGTACGCCCACTATTACCTATAGATAGTTTACCAGTTGGTCTATCTTTCGTACAGCACGATAAAAATATGTTGGAGGCCTCCAACCTTACTGCTAGAAATTTTTACAACTAGTAGCCCTTAGGTAGAAATGGTAAATCTAGATTATGTCCCTGTTTAGCAGTAAGTAGTAGAACTTAAGCTACATCTTCTTTTGACATGACTTATGAACAGATTTATCTGAATTATTTTTATACTGGAAATATCAGGGAAGAAAGGACACCCCTTACAGCCAACTTGACGTGAGGTGATGGGCGATTAATGCCGGTGCAAGTGGTGCTTATCTTGATACCCCCACATGATGCAAGTCGTCCTGACACCCTCGGCGGAGCGGCACTGGGCCATAATTGGCAACCGGCTCACCCCTCAGTGGTTATTTATCTTCTATGTACTGTAAAAGGTAGTTATCCAGAATAAGGCCCATTAATTTGGTCAGGTCCTAGATATTGTACATCATGATAACTTGTACACTAAGCTACGTATTACCTTATAAATAGGGGGTCATGGTCACTTGGAAGAGGAGATAAAAAAAGAGCCTCCTCAACACAGCATGGAGGAGCATAATCACAAAGTTTTCCTGTGATACTCCCCTTGGTCCAGTCCATATTTTTACAATCAATACATTTGTGGTGTTCCTTCCTGTCAAACTTCGTCTCCAAGCTTGAGTCTCCTCCTTAGAAGAAACTCTCACCGTACTTTCTGGGGCAAGATGAACTCTTGCTCCAACAATTACTAGGCAAGAAAGCATTAGAGCAATTGGGCTGGACAAGTATGATTCTGCATGTCCTATACATGAAGAGGTTCCATGAGGAGAAACATCTTTCCCATTGTTTCAGTGCCAAGTACCAGCGGTAACATTTCCTAAAACCAGCTGGATCCTTCCTTGTGACCTTTGAGGATTTATTCCTCCTCTACCATCTTGACAAGTTGGACGTTGGTCTAGTGAGATGATAGACACTGTAAGTGTTATTAATTGCGGTTTATGCTTAATGAACCACCTAACTCATTGATATGCTCATTCATCTATATTACTCTTATGTGTAGACTTATGATTCAAGAAGCCAGGAGAGAGCATCCGGGAATTGGATTCCTCGACCCATATGTCGTATGTGGGTCAACGATCACTTGGTCTCCGAGGGAGGTCAAAAAATACGTCACGGAGGCCGTGGTTGCTCTCTGTGGATCAACGGACCTTATTCTTCTATCGTACAACTATCGGTACCATTGGATGCTAGTTTGTCTCTATACACATAATCAACACTGCATATACTTTGACTCGATGTACTATGACCCAGATAGGTATTCAGATCTAACAGATTTGTTGACAAGGGCGTTCGCGAAGTATGTTTCGATGGGTGAGATTGTATGGAGAGATAAACCCTCGGTGACCCACCAACATAAGTTCTCGGTAATAATTCCTCCATCATAATAATATGCATTCCATAGAACTAAATGTACGGTGCACAAATTTCTGCAATGTCACAGGCAGCCACAGGGCATCAACCTTTGTGGGTTCTATGTTGCTCAGTATATGCTGCAAATCGTTGGCTCTAGTCCGCTAATATATCTGCCAGTTAGTGTAATTATAGTATATTAAAATACATTTTTCATCGTTGTGACTAACTATTTTAATTTTCTTCTATAGACATATAAATTTCCTATAAATAATCTCATGAAGGATAGTCTCATGTATATTAAAAAATGGCTCATCTGTTTCATACTTGCGGAGATCATATAGGAGAGCAATGAATTTCATGATCGCAACAACTTTAGGAGCTAAGGATTGTAATCTCAACAGAAGCAAGTCATTTCAATATATTGAAAATGCTTGCATCTTGCGGTCTATTGATGTATTAAACCTTTATTGCTAATGATATAGAAAATATCACACCCGATTTTAATGGCCAAAACCAGATGCGGCTTATGTGTGCCCAGGATGTTCAACACACATAAGGACGTCACAGGTGAAGTAACAAAAGCAATACTTTTATAGAATAAACGTTAAACTCTTACAGCAATTGACATATACTATCTTCTATGAAGATATCTGCAGCGGAATAGAAGCACTGGTAACCAACAACATCACAGGCAACCTACCAGGAGACACGCGCCTAGAACTTCACAACCTCGTCTTGATAGTTTTCAATATCTTCACTCATTGAGCAGCAGCATACATGTCGTATGGTATAGGGAAAATAGCAAGTGTGAGCACATGACGCGCTCAGCAAGTGTGGGAAAAATAATGATATGCAGGCTTATATCAAGAATAGGCTAACACATGGTACATTTGCGTAAATACGAGTAATGAAAACATATTTGGTCTCAAAAGCATTAAGCAATTATTAAGTGAATGTAACCCATACACTCCAATATCCAGCATACAAGGCTCCCCACCTTGCACACCACAACCGTCTAGTACTCCCTGTACTACAACCAAAACTACAACCATCTAGTACTCCCTGTACCAGAACCATAACCACAACCATCTAGTACTCCCTATACCAGAACCATAACCACAACCACAACCAAATCTATAACCACAACCCACTAATCATGTGAGGATCCAAGTCTCTTATATCCGTGAGCACAGTTGTTATAACAGTTTTACACTCTGCAGAGGTTGTCCATCTTTCCCCACGAGTCAGTGAATTCCATGTTACCGTGTTGCGCAAACACTTAACACACGCTAGTGGTGTGCCACCAAGAATCACTGTATGACACTTTCCACTAACCAGAGACTAACCCAGTATGTGTTTGCCCACTAGGTTTCACCGTCAGGCTTTACGCGAGTTCAACTCCTACCCAGAAGCCCCCTTTTGCACTGACACAACACACACTGGATAGACTCTAATCAGTATGTCACACCTTACCCATATCAGCCTCGTGGTTGGTACGTTACTTCTTGGGTTGTCGCTCCACGAACCGGTCCTTACTTAGGTTACTTGAGCAAATACTAAACCAACATCATAACCATGATAACCATCAAAACCACTTTGCTCAAGGCCTAAGGTTCCATGTTGCTAGACCATTAACACATTAACCACCATTGTTGCATATGTTCATTAGTCAAGATTATGACACTTCCCAACATCTCAAAAGCATGGCTAAGCAATCTACCCATAAAAGATACCTAACCATAAACCATATAGGTTCCAAGGGATGATAAGGGAAAACCTAGGGAAAACCCTAACATAGGTGACTACCCATCATATTGACACTGCATGCAATTTTGTAAAACAAAACATTTAAAAACATAGGTTCAAGATGATCAAGGACACTTGCCTTTTACCCAATGCTGCTCAGTGTTGTCAAAATCTTGATCTTGAAGTCCCTCGAACTGCTCCGGAACATTATCGACTAATCGCGAGAACTACCGACAAACAACACAAATGAAACACTAAGAACAACATACCAAACATCATCAAAACACTTTAAAAATACTATGGTTGGATAGGGATGATTTTAGAAACGTTTAGGCACAAGAATCGCCTAAATCGGAGTTAAGATGAAAAGAGAATAGCTTTTGAGAGATGGATTAGACTAAAAAGGAAACTATCTCCCTATGGGAAAGGCTTTATTAGGCAATCACTGTGTCAGGCTTGACAACATCCTTATGCAAGATTCATGAAGTGTAGGGCAGACTAGACTTAACTGACTAGGCTAAGGAGAATGATGTGGCGCTGACTTGGCATGCTATGCAAGTAACATCTTAGATTAAAGAAGGGATACGCTGAGATCTAGTATCGACCAACTATGATGGATCAAAAAGGCCGAAGGTTGTGCTTCTAGGTTAAGGATACTACTGGTGACTCTATGTAGCGGTGGTGGTTCGGGTTTCATCAAAGATGGCGATCGGGCGTGTGGCCACAGACATCAATGTCGGGCTTCAGTGGTGTTTCAGTGAAATGAGAGAAGCATGGTGTAAAACGTGGAAAGTCTAACTCAACGGTATGGGTGGTTTTGGAAGGGGTCATCCGAGGTAGCGGCAAAACAACAATGACTGCTGGTAGGTTTCGTGGTGACCGCGAACAGATGCAAGAACGAAGACGCTCGCGTTCTAGGAGATTGGCTATAAAATTTGAGAAACCGTTTGAATAGAGATGTTCATATATCCCGCGAACACAATGTTATGGCATAGTTTTGGATAGATCATCCACTGAGAGGAAGAATGATCAGCAGAGATGAGACGGGTGATGGCTGCGACGTGCTATGGTTGGCAATGGCGCCCTGGTCGTGTCGCTGCACAAACGTTGATGGGCTCCTAGCGTCACATAGAAGAATTGATGGTACACGCCGTAACGTGGTTGGTTCATCCATACGACTTTTAGATTGACAGGGAATGCGAATGCAAATCCAGTGCGGGACCAGAACGCATCCAGAAACAGGACAGCGGGTATGTCGACCATGATTGCGGTGGTTTGGCTGCTCTACTGGCCGACCTGGTTGGTGAGGGCGTGGGGAACATCATGGCACATACACCGGTGAAAGGGCTTGGTGGTTTGACCTCTGGTTGGTCGAGAACGTCGATGCCAATCGGCTACAGCGCGGTTGTCCCGCGGCTGTCCGCGACAGCGACGATCGTGGCGGCGTAGATCGGGCTTTGGTTGGGGCTAGGGCTTGGCTAGGGACTTAGTATATGATACTAAAACAATATTAAGGGAGGAGAAGAAGGGGTCCTCACCTTGCTTTGATGATCGAGTGTAGGAACGAGAATGGCGACTACAGGGGGGTGAATAGGCGCCTCAACAAATTTCTTTTCGAAATAGATGGCCTTTTCCTATTTCTCACCCAACGCACCTCAAAACGCTCAAGCGGAAGCAAAAGAATTAAAGAGACAAAGCAAGAAGACTACTTCTATGGCAACATGACTCCACAGATGGAATATCAACCATAGGTTCCATTCAGGACCATTCCATGTGTCTTTGTGCACAAAAACTTGCAACTTCCAAAGAAACTAAATAAGATGGATACCTGACAAGGTTATCCTCCAAGATGATAGTCTAGTGGCAAGGAGACTCAAGACCCGCTCAAATACATGAGTATGTGAGTATTTAAGCCACTAGCATCAAGAAAAACAACCCTGCAAAGGTGAAATATTGCAGCTCAAAGAAAAAGATCACCGGGCAAGAAACCTCTCCAAGTTGATGATCTAGAGGCAAGGGTACTCAAGACCCATGAGCATACACTCGTATGTGAGTTTTTATGCCTCTAGCAACAAGAAGAATGATCTCACAAGGTGCTGAAATTTCAGCCCAAAAACCAAAACGAAAATCAAAACCGAAAATCGAAAAGCTTGCAAACTTGCAAGGGAACCAATAGAGGGAAACTAGACGGAGGGGAATTCAAGCATATGCAAAAACATAAACTTAATTACTCAAAGAGTTCAGCCCTATTTTAGACGGATTACAAAGATTTATCTCTCAAAACTCTCACCTATTACATAGGCTAAGCACTCATCCTTCTCTCCTCTAAAAACCTAGCTCTAAGGGTCTCAAATGAGTGGCACAAGGGGTCTCAAGTGGCTGGTTCAAAGCTCTCTCTAGCCCTACCCCTCTATTTATAGGCCTAGAAAACTTGGCCCTTAAGTTTCCTAGCTTTTCCCCAAAATACCCTCTCTTGTAGTGCACTCCTATCTACCATCGAGGGCATTTTGATCTATTTTCTTCTCCATTCATCGGACGGCCGTGGCGCCTTCTCGACTTAGCTTCGCCTCGACGCAAGCTTCGTGATGGTGCCACATACTCCTCCAGTCCTCCCACAGTTTTGAGGCCAAACCGTGAAACCGCCTGCACACTTCTCAAAACGTGACTCAACGCCTTGCTTACACCTTAAGCAAGCGCTTCGATGTCGACGCGTGTACTCCGTCATGCGATCCTGACTGCCAGCAAGTCTCTCCCCTCCCGATCCCTCGGGCCTCCTTGTCACTTGCACCGGCATCCCCTTCACTTGACTTTGTCAACACGCCGTCTCCATCCGCCTTCAATGCTTTGCTTGACCTCCACGTGTTCAGCTAGGATCACCCTTGACTCCGTCCGGTCTCCTTGATCGTCTGGCACCAAGCACTCCACTTGGCCCCGATCATCCCACCATCGACCGCCAAGTTGCATTCATCACCTGCACACCATGAGACAAGCAAACACATATCTCCAACTCCAATTCCAATTAGTCCATAATCATTATGCTCAAATGAAATCTCAAATCAATTCAAATCACATCAAAGCTCATGCAAAACCAAAGATCATCAAACCAAATAAATGACAATATCAATCACTCATCACAAGAAAACCAAGGCACATTTCAACTTGGTTCAATCTCCCCCTTGCTGAGTGCATTGACAACCCGCAAAGCACAAAGATTTTGGTTTGAAGAAATTAAAACAAGATAAGCTCATCCAAGTGACGAAAAACTCGAGAAAGAGCAAAATATGTCACTTGGCATAAGAAAGGTTGCAAAAGCCCTAGGAGCGGTAAAGACGAGCCAAAAACCTCAAAAGAGCAAGAAAAACTCAAAAAACCAAAACACATCCCTTTATTGAATATTTGAGCATAATATTTTTGGGCATATTTTCTCCCCGTTTGGCAATGCAAACATCAAGGATAACAGACTATGCAAAAGATGTGCAAATGAAATGTAAGCCTACAAAGCTTCACATATAGATCATAAAGCACTTGCAAGAACTAGAGATGCCAAAGGACTATGATAAGTAAACAATATAATTCAAAGGCGCACAAAGTCTCGAAGTGAGTTCATGTCACAAGCACCAGGAGTGAAGCAAGTTTTGATCATGTTGTTCAATTATCCAAAAGATGTCACCACAAAAGCATCCACAGTTTCATGATCAGTGCAAAGATTAGAGAAACTAGTGTTATGTCAAGTTCAAACTAGGCAACCAAGTTCAACCCAACGGGCTATGCAAACACCCACATATCAATCCAAGCCTTAGTTTGACAACATGAAAAAGAACATTCTTAGCACATTAAAAAGCACAAGTTAACTTTCTCATTGATCATTTAACTATCCTCAAGTGAGTTTTAAGCAACCATGGGTTCACTTCTTTGGCAAACCACATGAAGCCTTAAGCCACCGTATTGGATTCAATTTTAGCTCAAAACTTGATCATTCATTTTATTAACTCAACATAGAATTTCAAGATATGCAATTTTTCACAAAGGCAAAACAAGTTGTGCCTTTGCGACACAAAAGAGCACATGCTCTCCCAAGGGTTAATCATGGGCTAAACATTTACATAGACAAAGGTCAAAGACCCCCAATCCGCTGAACTGAACAAAGCAGCCTAGCACAAGCTTTTCACGAAACTAGCCCTAATTTAAGCACTGATTAAGCTAAAGCAAATACTCAAAGGTGACAAGAGATCATGTTCGTATTTCAAGTTTATTCTTTAGAAAAGACAAGCTTGCTCAACAGATTTTATGCCATGTTTCAGTAAGAGACTAAGCTTGCACAAATTGTTATACATCCACTACACTTAGCACAAATTCACAATTAGTACAAGAAAGTGCAAAGAACATATAAGGGAAGCTTGCTAACATGATTATATTACAAAATGCTTTGCAATCCAAATGCAATAAAAGTAAGATAGAGTATGTACAAAGGCAACTCTCCCTCACACAATGCCATACGGATGACACACACCAAGCTCTAGAAAGGCAAACCTTGTTGCATCTAGAGGCTTAGTAAAGATATCGGCTAGCTGGTGTTGGGTATCTATGTAGCTCAACTCAATGTCTCCCTTCTTATTATGGTCTCTCAGAAAGTGGAATCTCACATCTATGTGTTTGGTTCTGGAGTGTTGAACTGGGTTATTGGCTAAGCTTATAGCACTGGTGTTGTCACACAAAAGTGGCACACTCTTAAAATCTAACCCAAAATCTCTCAAGGTAGCAACCATCCACAAAATCTATGAGCAACAGCTAGCAACAGCTACATATTCAGCTTCAGCAGTAGACTGCACAACGCTAGACTGCTTGCGAGAAGACCAACACACAAGAGAAGTACCCAAGAAATGACAAGTATCAGAGGTACTCTTCTTGTCAATTCTACAACCAGCAAAATCCGCATCCGAAAAACCTCGAAGAGAAAGCGAAGAGGAAGCAGAAAACCAAAGCTCAAACTCGAGAGTGTGCCTGAGATACCTTAGAATGCGCTTCACCGCTTGGCGGTGAGACGTCCTCGGTGAAGCCTGGAAGCGAGCACACAAGCAGACGGCGAAATGGATGTCGGGTCTTGTCGCTGTCAGGTACAGAAGAGAGCCGATCATGCTCCTGTACTCCCACTGGTCCACCTCCTCGCCATCTTCATCTGGATCAAGCACGGTCGAGGTAGCCATCGGTGACGCCAATGGCTTTTCATCGCTCATGTCGAACTTCTTCAGCAAATCCTTGGTGTACTTCGTCTGATGGACGAATGTACCTTGCTTTCATTGCTTGATTCGCAGCCCAAGGAAGAAGTTGAGCTCGCTCATCATCGACATCTCGAATTCCCTGCTCATAGTTTCTGCAAACTTGGCCACAAGTGCATGAGATGAGCCACCAAAAATGATATCATCCATGTAAATCTGAACAAGTAAGAAATCATTGCCATGCCTAAGAGTGAACAAAGTTTTATCAGCTGACCCCATCACATACCCATGCCCTAGCAAGAAAGACCTAAGCCTATCATACCAAGGCCTAGGTGCCTGCTTAAGTCCATACAAAGCTTTCTGAAGCTTGTATACTCTATGTGGGTATTTGGGGTGCTCAAAGCCTTGGGGTTGCTTGACATAGACCTCTTCCTCTATAAAGCCATTTAGGAAAGAACTCTTAACATCCATTTGATACAACTTAAAACCTCGGGATGCCACAAATGAAAGAAGGATTCTAATGGCTTCTAGTCTAGCTACTGGTGCAAAGGTTTCTCCAAAGTCTATCCCCTCTACCCGAGTGAAACCCTGAGCCACTAGTCTAGCCTTGTTTCTCACTACAGACCCATCCTCGCCTTGTTTGTTTTTGAAAACCCATTTGGTGCCTATGGTGTGAACATTAGGGGGTGGCTCTACAAGGACCCAGACTTGGTTTCTCTCAAAGTTTTCAAGCTCTTCATGCATGGCATTGACCCAACTCGAATCAGATAAAGCATGCCCAACATCATGGGGCTCAAAAGAAGCAACGAATGCAGAATCAGTAAAATGAGCATGAGAAGCAGACTTGGACCTCGTTACCCTCTTCTCAAGATCTCCGATCATCATGTGTGAAGGGTGTCGCCGTTAAATGTGTTGAGCGGCCTCACACCTAGAGGTGAACTCCCCCTCAACCTGTGTGGGAGGCTCGAGAGCAGCCGAAGTGGAAGTAGAGGCTGCAGGACCCTCTGCTGGAGTAGAAGAAGCAAGAGCAAGCCCTGGAGTAGGTGTGGTCAAGGAAAGTAGTGGATCATCCTCGTCATCACCGAAAGCTGAAAGATCGCCATCTACAAAGATGCTCTCTCTCATCTCGTGATCACCTGCATACTCAAAGGAAGAACTAGCACAGGGGGTTGATTCATCAAAAGTCACATCACAGGATTCCCTGATGGTGTTAGTGTCAAGATTATAAACCCTGTAAGAATGACCATAAAGAGAATACCCCAAGAAAATACCATCGAAAGAACGCGACTCAAACTTGTCAAGATTGCCACGCTTTAGGATGAAGCAACAACAACCGAAACTCTCAAATGTGAAACCTTTGGCTTCCTCCCAAAGCGCAACTCATAAGAAGTCAAATTTAAGATCGAGCGCAAGAAAATCCGATTAGAGATGTAGCACGCTGTGCTAATGGCCTCAGCCCAAAACTTCCTAAGAGTCCTATGCTCATCGAGCATCGTCCTAGCCATCTCCACCAAAGTCATGTTCTTTCTCTCAACCACGCCATTCTGCTGAGGAATGCGTGGGGCAGAAATTTTATGTTCAATGCCATGTTCAAGGCAAAAAGCATCAAAGAGATAGTTTTTGAACTCGGTGCCATTATCACTGCGAATTGCTTTCAATGCACCAGGAAGTTCTGTGAACAGTCTCAAAGCTAAGCTCCGAAAGTGTGAAAATGCTTCATCCTTGCTCACAAGAATGAAGACCCAAGAGTAGCGAGAGAAATCATCAACAATGACAAGAACATACCAATTCCCACCCGCCGAACGAACCCGAGAAGGACCAACAGTGTCCATATGGAGAAGTTCTCCCGGTCGTTCAGTCATCACCAGATTGACTGGTGGGTGAGGAGCAGCAACCATCTTGCTATGCCGACAAGGAGCACACACAAGGTTCTTCTCAAACTTGAGCTTGGGCAATCCTCGAATCAAGCCTAGGGCACTCAAACGAGTAAGCAAATCAAAGCTCATATGCCCTAGTCTCCTATGCCACATCCAAAGCTCAGAAGAAGGTTGAGCAAGTAAACACCTAGAAGAACTCAAGGACTCAGAAAAAATAGCTCCAAAAACTCTCCCAACTCGAGAAATCTTGCAAATTAAAGCACCAAAAGAATCAAGAACTCGAGATGTATTACGTTTGAAATGCACTTCCAAGTACTCATCTAGCAACTGAGATACAGAGAGAAGATTGTATCCCAGATGCTCCACCAAAGCTACATCTTTGAGAGTGAAACTCTCATTCACCCTTATCATACATTTGGCTTTTACCCTTCCTTTTCGATCATCCTCGAATGTGATGTACTCATGTCGCTTCATGGAGGTGAGGCTGGAGAACCATCATGAATCTCCGGTCATGTGGCGTGAACGACCAGAGTCGATGAGCCACTTGTTCTCCAGGCCTCCGCCTGCCACCTCAGAGGGATCCAGCTCAGGTTCGCTGTCGTCATTATGGTCGTCCGCCATGAAGAAGAGGCCGGTGAAGTCCTTGGCCTTCTTCTTGTTCTTTGCTTGCGGTTCATCCTCCTCCGAGCTATCCTCCTTGCTAGAAGAAGTGTCGATGTCGCTAAGAGCCACCACGAATGCCCTACAAGCCGCCTTGGTCGCCTTCTTAGCCATCTTGTCGCGGTTCTTCTTGAAGAAGGGCTTCTTGTTCTTCTTCTTGTGCTTGTTGTAGTCGTGGTCACCGTCCTCCCTCTTCTTGAGCTTGGGGCAGTCCGCCATGAAGTGGGTAGTGTCACCACACTCAAAGCAGGCACGAGAACCACTCCTCCTTCGGTCTCGGCGGTTGTTGTAGAAGCGGGTGAACTTCTTCACAATCAGCGTAAGGTCCTCATCATCTAGCGCGTCCACCTGCTCCTCTATAACAGAAACCAAGGAAGACAAAGCAAATCCACTCAATGAAGTGTTAGCACAAGAAAAGCCAGCTGCAGACTGATTACCACCACCAGATTCGGAAACCAACTCCATGTTCTGAGACAGGGGGTTTCCGAGACCAATTCGAGCCGCCTTGGCTATCTCGGTGGACTTGAGCTTGCTGAAGAGCTCATCACAAGTCAATGTGTCGTAACTTGGAGACTCTTCAATGCTCGAGATCTTCACTTCCCATATGCTATGGTCAAGAGCATAGAGAAGCTTGATCGCTCTCTCGTGGTCAGAATAGGGAAAAACAAAAGTTGATCGAAGATTGCTAACAATCCCATCAAAGCGAGCAAACATTGCATCCAAAGACTCTCCGGGGCCTTGCACAAACATTTGGTATTCTTGGTTGTATGTGCTTTGGCATCTGGCCTTAATCTGATTAGTGCCTTCATGAAAGACACTCAGAGTAGACCAGATCTTCTGGGCTGTACGGAGGTGCTGAACCCTATCAAACTCATTCCGACTCAGGCTTGTGAACAAAATATTTCTGACCTTATTATTGGCCTCATACTGTTCGATTTGAACCTGAGTCATGTGAACAGCAAGGGTCTCATAGCTAGAATCAACTATTTCCCATATTGCACTTCCTTAGCATAGAAGATAAGCCTCCATGCGCACCTTCCAGTACGAAAAATCACAGCCATGAAACAGGGGAATCTTCCCACTTCTTTCCATGATGCCTACAGATCACAAAACCGGTTAAGGTCAACAAGTGATCAAACCAGCTCTGATACCAATTGTAGGAACAGGAATGACAATTAGAGGGGGGTGAATAGGCGCCTCAACAAATTTCTTTCGAAATAGATGGCCTTTTCCTATTTCTCACCCAACGCACCTGAAAATGCTCAAGCGGAATCAAAATAATGAAAGAGACAAAGAAAGAATACTACTTCCATGGCAACATGACTCCACAGATGGAATATCAACCATAGGTTCCATTCAGGACCATTCCGTGTGCCTTTGTGCACAAAAAACTTGCAACTTCCAAAGAAACTAGATAAGACGGACACCGGACAAGGTTATCCTCCAAGATAATAGTCTAGTGGCAAGGGGACTCAAAACCTGCTCAAATACATGAGTATGTGAGTATTTAAGCCACTAGCATCAAGAAAAACAACCCTGCAAAGGTGAAATATTGTAGCTCAAAGAAAAAGATCACCGAGCAAGAAACCTCTCCAAGTTGATGATCTAGAGGCAAGGGTACTCAAGACCCATGAGCATACACTCGTATGTGAGTTTTTATGCCTCTAGCAATAAGAAGAATGATCTCACAAGGTGCTGAAAATTCAGCCCAAAAACCAAAACGAAAATCAAAACCGAAAATCAAAAAACTTACAAACTTGCAAGGGAACCAATAGAGGGAAACTAGAAGGAGGGGAATTCAAGCATATGCAAAAACATAAACTTAATTACTCAAAGAGGTCAGCCCTACTTTAGGCGGATTACAAAGATTTATCTCTCAAAACTCTCACCTATTACATAGGCTAAGCACTCATCCTTCTCTACTCTAAAAACCTAGCTCTAAGGCTCTCAAATGATTGGCACAAGGGGGCTCAAGTGGCTGGTTCAAAGCTCTCTCTAGCCCTACCCCTCTATTTATAGGCCTAGAAAACTTGGCCCTTAAGTTTTCTAGCTTTTCCCCAAAATACCCCTCTCTTGTAGTGCACTCCTATCTACCACCGATGGCATTTTGGTCTATTTTTTTCTCCATTCATCGGACGGCCGTGGCGCCTTCTCGACTTAGCTTCACCTCGACGCAAGCTTCGCGATGGTGCCACATATTCCTCCAGTCCTCCCACGATTTTGAGGCCAAACCGCGAAACCGCCTGCACGCTTCTCAAAGCGTGACTCAACGCCTTTTTTACACCTTAAACATGCGCTTCGATGTCGATGCGTGTACTTCGTCATGCGACCCTGACTATCGGCAAGTCTCTCCCACTCCCAATCCCTCAGGCCTCCTTGTCACTTGCACCGGCATCCCCTTCGCTTGACTTTGTCAACACGCCGTCTCCATCCGCCATTAATGCTTTGCTTGACCTCCACGTGTTCAGCTAGGATCATCCTTGACTCCGCCCGGCCTCCTTGATCGTCTGGCACCAAGCACTTTGCTTGTCCCCGATCATCCCGCCGTCGACCACCAAGTTGCATCCATCACCTACACACCATAAGACAAGCAAACACATATCTCCAACTCCAATTCTAATTAGTCCATAATCATTATGCTCAAATGAAATCTCAAATCAATTCAAATCACATCAAAGCTCATGCAAAACCAAAGATCATCAAACCAAATAAATGACAATGTCAATCACTCATCACAAGAAAACCAAGGCACATTTCAACTTGGTTTCTTATCGAGGAAGGAGGATTCGCAGAGAAGATGACGTAGCGTATTACGGGCAGCAGCGGTGGCTCCAGCGAACGGCGGCGGACGGACATGGCAGCAGCGACTTCTATGGTTTGGTGGTGTGGAATAGGGGTAGGAGAGGACATGGCAGCAGCTCTGTATTCCGAGGATGATATCTCTATTGTCGGAACACCAAATGGGACGTTTCTTGATTTGAAATTGTAGTACTCGAAAAGATCTACAACTTTGGTAGTCATTGGAACTTCTGAAAACGTCATCTTCATTTCAAAAAATGCGTCACAAGATAAACTATTTGAACTCAGACTTATCTGCGCAGCACTGATTTCGGGGGTCATAACTCCTAGCTCCATTATCCAAAATAGGACTTTCATAGGTTCAAATTGAAGTTCTGGACGAGACCTAAAACTTTGGTATTGTCAAGATTTACATTTGAGGCAATTTTGAACTCCGAAACTTCATGAGAGGATGAGGCTGTCTAGGACTCCGCGAAAATTTGTAGATTTCGTGGATCCTTTGTTGGGCCATCTAGAAGACTTGGCTAAGCGTTTGGACTTGAGCAAGATTAAGTCCAAGGACACTTTAGGTATATCTATGGTTTCGAAAAGAAACTTTTGCAGCAAAATTTGAATAGAGTTTGAATTTGAATTGAGCTTGAAGTGAATTTAGAGAAACAAAAATATGAGGTTGAACAAAAATAGGAGTAGATAAGGAATTTGAATTTGGATTTGGGTAGAATTTTGAGAAAGAGGAGAGATTGGCTTTAAACAATGAATTGGACAAGATTTGAATTGACCTGGAAGAGGATCAGGTATGATCAAGGATTGAATAGATGATGAATTCAAGGATTTTGAATTCCAACCATTAAGATCCTTAACTTATTCACTACTGAGTTTTGTAAAACCCTTTTCAAAATCTATTTTCACTCAAAACATCAAAGAGAAAGAAAAAGAAAAAAGAACTCTAATGCATTTACCTGGCTCTTAACAAAACTCATCATGTATTACACACAAAATAATAACCTATGTTGATTGATTGATTAAGAAAAATAGGTTTTAAACCTATACTACTGTTGAAGCTATTCAATAATCTTGGAAAATTTTAGAAATTTGAGAAATCTGAAAATCAGGGTGTTACAGAAAATGAAGCAAATGAACTCATTAATTCGTTTTAATTGAGTCTGCTAAAGCTAATTTATTGGTTTATATATTGTTAGGCACTGGGTTGACTCAAGAATGAAGAATGCTTTGCAATGTTGTGTGGATTTGTAATATTGATATTTTACTTCTATTTATGTGTATGACTTTGTGACATTGAATGAAGATGTTAGATTGCTATGTGTATGATATGTGTATGTTGTTCGATCTGTTATTGTTTGAATGCAAATGATTTGTGAATGATTTGTTGTTGATATGTTAGTTTATATTCAGTAATATATGAATGCAGTATTGTACAAAAACATAGTATATATGGTTCTATGCCTATAACAGTCTGTAAAAGTGCACAGTACAAATGGCTCAAAACTGAAGCCATTTGTACTGAACAATATTCACAGATGGCTCAAAACTTAGAGCTATCTATGATAATCTCTAGTACAGATGACTCGGTATTGGAGCCGTCTGTACTATTCTTATATCACAGACGACTCGAAACTTAGAGTCGTCTGTGATAATATATAGGACAGACAACTCTAGTTACGAGCTATGTGTATAAATCTTTGTACAAACGGTTCAAAACCTGTTTGTACAAATTTTTGATTTGTACAGATTTTTTTCACAGACGGTTCGAAAAAGCGTCCTACACAGGTGTTGCGAACCGTCTGTACAAATGAATTATCTAGTAGCGTGGTGGGGGTAGCTGCCATGTTTTGGTCAATATGGCTCTACCGAAATGATGTAGTGTTCAATCATACTTCTAATATGTTTTTATCGCAGGTAATTTTCAGAAGGATCTATTAGTTGCGGTTCTAAAGATTGCTTTAGAGGGAGGCACAAAGGGAAGATTTCTTGAAGGCTAGCCAAGCTTTGGAGGTGGTGGCCATGAAAATGTTCATCAAGAATGGGTGGTAACTTAATTATAGAATATATGGATAATTCTTATATCGAACTTTAGTTTTTTCCTTTACCATCTGATCTTTTCAATGTTCTAAGATAAGACTATATAATAATAAACAAGGGACTCAAGCATGCACCACACACTTCTAAGAATAATCGAACCTTTTGTATCGCATGATGCAAAAGGTTGGAATTATTTTCTTTACTAAAAAAATGGAGCCCTATTGAATGGATCAAGAGTTCAGGAGAGAAGGAGAGAGGTACCACGTGCATATTTCTATCGACGGGTCAGAGCATCTGAGGTTGCATGGGAATATTTCCTTTGACATTGAACAACGCGTGTGTACAGCGTGCTGGTAAAATTAGTGGCAGTATGCTTGACGCAAGATAAATAATAATTCCCACACGTAAGTTCGTGGTGCATGCGTGAATTTATATATTATCACAACACACTGTCATGTAGATGGTCTGATAGTTCTGGTATGTATACATGTTCGTGGATAATAATTGATCACTACAGCCACAAGACTTTAAAAATATTGACTATAATATCCATACAATCTTAATTTTATGAGTCCTCACAAATAAAAAGAAACTTATTCGAGTGCGAAAATAAACAGTACACCACACCAAAATATTTGTCATTTTGAACATCATTCACCGGGTTGTTTAACAATTCACTAGCATTATAGCAAATGTCTAGACCCTTCCATAGAAGGTACCACCAACATTTCCCTCATAGAAATGCTTTAATTATAACATATTTTATTTAACATGTTTAATACGAAGGAGAATGTTTACTCTTGGAAATTTGGCTGATTACTGGAAAAATATGTTCTCTTTCATATAGCATGACCATTTGTGAGCTAAGTTACTAAGTTCACCTACATCGAGATTAATTACAGTCTATTATAAATGAAAAGAGTCTCACTAACATCCCAAATAAAAATCCTAAACATAAACTAATTAAAATATTTCCTTGTACTTTTAGGTGAACTTTCTGAATTTTCAGAACTGTCCTGCTCTTTGTGCTGGTTGGATGTTGCTGTCAATGTTGATAAGTAAAACAATTCGAACTATATGCTGTTATACCAATATTCAGATAACTACCACTCCGGTCTCATTCTATTAGGACAGACAAAAACATCCAGATTCAGTATTACAGCGCCAAGTGCCCAGAGCATCAAAATAAACCTCTCGTCAGGTCATACAGTCTTAGTGTCTATCTCAAGTCTCTCCATAAACTTGACAGTATTAAAACATCAATCACCCTAGCATTAGGTTAATTTGATTTAGATGATTAATATTAACATAGCCAATGAAACTAACATATTTTGTTAGTATGCAAGGTTTAGTCTCATTGATATGATGTGATGAACTTAGGATTTAAAGCGCCTTAAAGGGATAAACATCAAAGTCAAAGAAGAACTTCATAAAGATATAAGGTACAATTATTTAGACAAGTGGTCATTATATAGATAGGCTTATTTTCTTTGGCAATACTATAAAGAGGCTTGTGTCGACGATGGGTGAACTGCTGATCTTACAAATTTGTATCAACGATGTGGGATCCTTCGAGTAGACGAATCACACAATGCACACACGATCTGATATAGGTTCTGGTCTCCCTCAGGATAACAACCCTTCGTCCTGTTGGTCTTGTATTATACTCTGAAACTGTTTACAAGGTGGTGCATACCTAGCTTAGATAGATCTAAACCTAGTCAGAGAGCTCTCTTGTATGTAATCGGGGTGAGTAGCTAATACAGATCGAAATTGCGGAGGGCTCGAAGTTGCAGAGCTTCTGCAAGCTTGAATGACGTCAATGGAGTTATGTTGACTTCGAATGGCTTGTCCTATGTAGGGTTCCCTGACACCGTATATATAGGTGTCATCATACGACCTCTGGAGTCCTTCCTTCCTAGTTTTGGAGATAAACTTCCCTGTTTAGATATCTTTGATATCTACAGGTAGTTTCCTTGCGTTCAGAGATTCCTTTCCTCAAGAATAACGGAAAACCCTATGGTGTCCAAATATAGTAGTTCTATACTACTCATCGTACAACCCACACCAGTACGTGAAATGAGGCTTCAACGGATAAAAGTTTTGGTCCGCAGAGATAAGCATTTTGTCCTACTGCATCATCAAGTTGAACTCGGGTCCCCGGGTAGGATGGTACATCTAATTGGGTTCTCGGGATCCTTGGGTCGTCTATTCAGGATTTCAAATGCCTTCGACTGCTCTAGCGAGCCCTCAAGAAGGCATTCCCTCTGTGGAGGAATTTTGATTCACCCGAGAAATATCATTTCAATCTTTTAAAATGATGGGGGGAGAAAAGATTTGTTGCCGGCCAGGTTTCGTATTTGAACCGTTGTAGCAGAGGTTTTATGTGGTGGTGAAAGATTCTTTACCTGACAAAAGTATCGTGACGATGCCTATGGACTGTGTGAGTACAGCGAGGTAGCACTCCACCCTCTCTAGAACACTGCTCCATCATCCCCATATGCATCGAAGAACACTTCGGGTAATTGAATGCAACAAGAAGCTGCTTCTTTGTCTGTGAAAACCAGCCAAAAAGACATGATGCTGCCGATGAAAGTCTACCTCTATGGAAGCCAATTAAAAAGACACGATGTTGATGGCTGATTGGTGCTTGGTGTACTGCGAACCTTTATGTAGCTGCGCCCACTATTCAATCCTTGAATGCAAAATGACACAGTCGCACTTGACCCGGAGGCCTTTATAAGCCCTCAGGTAGCAAACCCTCGCTGCACCAACTCCAAATGCACCCATGGACTCTCCATCCTCGTCAAGTCCTCCACCCTTACCACCACCATCCCCAGCTGAGTTTGACTCCGTAGTGGAGATTTTTAGCATCTCTTCCGACGAGGAGGTAGAAAAGGAAGCGGTGACCGGTAGCTTCCCCGTTAAAGATGGCAAGGCCCCGACTCCTGAGGAATCATCCCCAGGCCAAGAAGAAGTGGAATGGGATATCTTAGAGGAAGAGATACGGGAAGAATAGGTGGCCGCTAAGGAGAAGGAGGAGGCGGTGACCCACCACGTCACTGTTAAGGACATCAAGGTGTCGGCTTCTTCTTCACCTTCATCTCCGAGCAACACCGACGATGATGGCTAAGGAGGGGGGTGTAACACCCTAATTCTCAGTTTTTGTGAATTTTTTAAAAATTTGCCACAATCTAGTTAATAGCATCACAATTAGCATAAGATTAAAATGATACTTTCATAAATCAAACAAATGGTCTAGGTTATACTTTGTTTGGTGCATACATGCTGGCTCTTTAGTTGTAGTAGGCCCATTTTCTCCCTCTCTGGAGTTTTGAGTGGAAAAATTTTCAAAAATTTTGTTTAGATTCGATTTAGAAATAGAATTTTGAAAGAAATAAAAAGAGAATAAAAGAAACCTTGACCTGAGCCAATACTTCCTCAAGTTTTGGCCCAAAACCTCCTTTCCCCTCCCTCTCTCTCACTTGGGCCGAGGCCCGTCCGCTCCCTCCCTTCGGGCTAAGCCCATCTGGTCAAGTCGGCCTCCTCCTGCGCCCTGAGCCGGCCTGCCGCCTCACCCTCGCTAACTAGCGGGCCTTACCCGAGCTGTCCTGCGTCGAGCTAAGCCGCCGCCCGGCTCCTCTTCTTCATCCTTTGGACGGCGCCCGAACTCCAACAGCCGTCGGTCGTTTCCTCTCTCCCCGCGCCTTCTCCTCTCCCCAAAACCATCAGATCCGAGCTATTAAGCCCCATCATGGCACCTCCCTCTGTTTCCCCCTCATTTACATCTCTTTATTGCTCAATCTCATGCAAAAAACACCGACCATCAATCCATGGCCGCCGCCCCTTTTCCAAATTCCGGTCACCTCCCTCTCCCTCTTCTCTATTTAAGCCACCCATTCTCTTCATGGCAACGTTCTTCGTGTTTTGCTCGAGCTCCCACACTTTTTCCTCGCCATTTTCGCCGTCGCTGGCCTCTTCTTTGTCGACTCCGGTGAGGAGCTTCTTCACCGCCATTCTTTGCATCCGAGCCGTCTCCGGCTAAATTGACTCACTCCTCATCTTTGCAGGACACCCTGGACCCGTTTCCATGGCTTGCCGTTGCTGTTCGGCCGTCGGAATGCCTTCCTGGTTGCCTCACCGACCGCCTCCGCCGTGTTCGCCATTGCTCGGCCTCTCTAGCGCCGCTCTGGTCTCCTCAATGCTCGGGGTGAGTTCGCCGCCCCTCCCTCCTTCTCTTCCTCCACTCGCTGGGGCCTTACGCTTGCTAGCGCACATTCTCGGCCAACTTCGGCCGTCCGCCACCTACCTGAAGCCGTCCTAGGGTCACCGGTCCATGGTGGACCATGAACCGAAGGGTCTCGGCCGGTTCACTATTCGGTGGACTCGGTTCTGACCCTTTTCCCATTCGAAAATAATTCCAATTTGGATTTATGATGTCATTTTTACGTAATAAACCAGTTTATTGATATAAAATAATCGGTTTATTCTCTGATAATAAGTAAAATTTGTAGAAACACACTTGGAACTTCAAACGCTCTTAACTTTTGCTCGTAGCTCCGATTCAGACAATCTTCACGCTCAAATTCTCGTAGCGACGTATAGAATCTATTTATAGGGTTTTTTTTAATCTAGTTTCAGTACTATTTAGTGTACTGTTCTTATGCTTTATTGTGTGCTCATGTAGATGATTCAATCCAAGAGTTCGGGAATTTCCAGGAAGAAGATTTTGAAGGATCTGTGCATCACCTTGACGATGGCAAATGTCTTGACCATGTTTTGAGCCCAGTTTTAATATAAAGCCTGACTTTTACAAAACATGCAAGCTATTTTTTTGGTAAAATGGGTAGTATAGCAAACACTAGTTTTAGATGCAAGATTTACACTTGTAGATGTTTTATCACTCAAGTAATGCCATGTTTATGCTTAGTCATGCTTTTAGATGAACTTGTAGTATGTAGGTGATGAATCATGAGTTATGAAACTAAAAGTTGCGATAGAAAGTAAGATATGAATCTTGATGTTGTTAAGGGAGTTAGCAACAAGGAATCTAGGGTTTGGGCAAGAAGGGTATGTTGGAATGCGCCTGTTGATGTGTTCCAGGCATGGTTGCCTTGAATGGATATGTTTGGTGATTACCCCTATGGGATAGTTGGTGGTCTTGCCCACACCATGTTAAGGACTGATTCATAGAGCGACCACCCATGATAACAGTACAACCACGAGACCTATATGGTACGGCTTGGCCTAGTAATTAGAAGCTCTCCCAGTGGTGTATGAGCCAGTTGGATGTGTAGATAATGAAGGGGTACTTCTCGATTCTACCTGGTACAAGAGGGGGCTTCTGGGGTGGAGGGTCACTCTACTTATGTACGGTGGTGAAACCTTAGTGGGCAAGTGCATGCTGGGAGACTCTTTGGAAAAGCCTCGTAGTGATCTCTTGGCGCACACCCTAGAAGTGTGTAAGGTACCGACGGGTACTGGCAAAAGAGATGATCATGACTCGTGGGTAAAGTGTACAACCTCTGCACAGTGTCAAACTGAATTTTCAGCCATGCTCACGGTTATGAGCAGCATGGACCCTCACATGATTAGTCGGGTGGATGTTTTCCATGGATAAGAATGGGTTGAGTTCTCAGAGTTTAAAGAAGATCTTTTGTATATCTTTTCTCTTTTAAAATAAAACTACTTTTCCAAAGTTTAGGGCTAAAATTGTCTTTTATGCAATAAAACCCTAGAAAATAGGAAACCTTGGGTTAAACCACCATGTCATACTTTCCCCCACTTGCTGAGTATTGGAAATACTCACGTTTGCTTTTTCAGAAGGTGAAGCTTTTGAAGAATTTCCTGAAGATGATGCTGAGTTCTAGGCTAGTGGAGCTTTCGGTCGACTGCCTGTGGCATGGAGCTGCGCTGTGTCACTTTTCCGCTGCTATGTAATTTTCTTTAGACCCATATGTGGTCATTTTGTAATAAATATCGATGTAATATTGAGCACTATGTCTGTTATTCACTAATGATGTTGCTATATGTATGTGTTAACTGATCATGGCATACATATAGTTTACATTTGGTTTTGATCTTAAAACCGAGTGTGACAGGGGGGCAGAGCTTCCACTTAGTCCTCATGCTCCACGACACGGACGATGACGGCAGTGGCCGAGGAGGGGAAAGAAGAAGTAGAGACTTCCCTAATTATTTTCTTTCTTCCTCCTCCTACTTGGCTTCGAGCTAGATTATAGGGATTCTTTTATATCTTCTTCATTCTCTTTAGCATATCTATAAAAAGAGATTGAAATCTTGTTAAATAAAAATCCTATTTCTAATGCAATGTCTGTGTATGATTGCGGATCTTCATGAATACAGCTAACATGCATTCGACTTTTAAAATGTTTCTTCTGAGTATCTTGAGGAATTTCACAACCACTTGTTGGGATGTTCACCGTGGATTGCCTTAGGTCAGACTTGATTGTAAATTGCTTTAGCTTTGACACCCTGGTGGACTCGATAAGGATCTTCATGGTCCCTAAAGAAGTGGTTTTAGATTGTCATCTCTTTTTGTAAAATACGTTTTACAGCTCGCATGACAAGTACTTGCAGTCATTGGCACCAAATACATATGAAGGCCCAGACTAGTTATCAGGGAAAGGTTCTCGGATAGGTAGTCTTAAATATAGAGTACGCAATTGGGAAAAGCATCCAAATAGTGGCTCATCTCGGCTTAAGGCATTGGATTGGAATAGGAAATAACAAAATATATTTATCTTTAATATGACAACATTATTACAAAATGTATCCTAAGTACTTACACATAGAATCTATGTAGCTGGTCAAAATTCCAAGCTTATCTCGGCTTATGCATTAAATTGGAATAGAAATAACAAAATATATTGACCTTTAATATGATAACTATTATTACAAAATGTATTCTAAGTACTTAAAAATAGAACTTACTTAGCTGGTCAATATTCCAAGAATTTTTAAGGACTTGACAATCTTCCATTGCTAACCTATACAACCCTGGACGATAGCTTGTTGCTATTTTTCTGGTTCTGTACAAGTCATAGAACCAGAGCTCTAGGTTGGAAAGATATTTTTTGGACATTTTGGTCGTGGTAGCATCAGAGAGCCTCCAGGTACCGTGTTGACCTTATCAACACTTGAGTCCTTTTTTCCTTGAGAACAATGAGGTCATCATGTCTTCTTGTAATTTCAACCTTGTCGATGTATAGTTCGACTTGGCGGGATTTGATGTTTAGTTCATAGGGTAGCATGCTTCGGCCCTGTAGACCAGGAGGAAAGGTGTTTCACCTGTTGCCCTGCTGGATGTTGTCCGGAGTGCCCAAAGGATGTTAGGTAATTTGGATACCCATGCTTTTGTGTGGGTGGATAAGCAATTGAAGATGCAGGTCTTGATTCTTTGGAGCATCAAGTTGTTAGCCCGCTCAACCTGCTAGCTGCTTTTTGGATGATCCATGGATGCAAAGCTGATCGGATTGTAGTGTCTATTATTTCACAGTAATCAATGTATGCCGCACTGGAGAACTAAGTACCGTTCTCAGTTGTAATTCTACTCGGGACACCAGATTTTGTCATGATGCTTTTCATGATGAACTTCTTAGCTGTAGTTGAGGTGATCTTATCGATGGGCTCAACTTCAATCCACTTGGTGAAGGTGTTGATTGCGAAAATAGGAAATTTAAGCCCATGTGCGCTACCACAAAGGGTCGCAGGATATCCAACCCCCAAGTCATGAGGATCATATGTAAGGCTTGGGCAGGCTGATGTATGCAGCTGTTGTGAAATTGAGAGCTGGTACATGTTTTTGCCAACTTACTCGCATCATGGAGAACTGTAGGCCAATAGAAATCTTGTCTGAATGCCATTCCGAACAAGGTCAGAAGGAAGCATGAGCTTCGCACACCCCTTCATGGATTTCCTTGAGTAGTTCTCTAATCTGCTTCTGAGAGATGCATTTCATGAGTACTCCATGGGTGCATCGTTGATAGAGAAGGTCGTCCTCCAGGGTATAAATCCTGGATTGATGGGATATTTGCTCGGATAGTGCATCATCTTTAGGCACAACTCTATCTTGAAGGTATTTGTAGATTGAATCTATCCACAAATCTTCGCTTTTCAGCTGAGCCATGAGTTCCCCCACAACTCCCTTTGGATCATCGATCCTTGGTGAACCCCGAGCTGGTTATAGATCTCATAGAGCACCACTCCTTCATCTCTGTTATTTGATGATTTCATGGATGCTTCAAGAGTTTCTCTATGAAAATCCATGTTTATGCTAGAGAACATGAGGAGGCTAGGCGGGCAAGACTATCGGCGAGAAAATTACCCATCCTAGGATATATTTGGAAACAAGTCCGATGAATTTCTTTCCAACTTCCTCACCTCTATGAGGTAGTCTATCATAATCTTATCCGAGGTTTGATACTTCTTGTTGACTAGCTTCACCACCAACGGCGAGAAGACCCTTTCATGAGAAGGTGGCAGATGCCAAGTGCAGAAGCTACTTGGAGACCGATGAGTAGACCCTCATATTCGACTACATTATTTGTGGCCAAAAAATCAATATGCAAAGCATATTGCATGTTTTCTCCTACTGGAGAGATAAGTATGATTCCAGCCCCCATGCCCTGAAGCGTAAGTGACCCACCAAAGAAAAGATTCTAGACATCTGACCAGTCATTGCTGCTATCCTGAGGTTGATCGAGTTCTTTCCATTTAGTGACAAAGTCAATGAGTACTTGTGACTCAATCACTATTCAAGGTACAAAAAAAATATCGAATTTCCTGAGCTTGACAACCCATTTAGTGATCCAACCAATGACACCTCTGTTGTGGAGGATCTCTTTGAGTAGGAATATTGATGATATGGTGATCTTGTGAACCTGAAAATAGTGCCTTAGCTGATGAGAAGCCATCAACACCATGTATAATAGCTTCTGCACTTGCGGCTAGCACTCCTTAGGACTTGAAGTACTTTGCTGACATAATATACCGGTCACTGGATTTTTTCTCGCTTCTCACACACCTCCCTTTCCTCCACCTATACCCCACTCATGGTACGTGGTTTGGCTGTTATATATAATAGGAGATCTTTGTTTGGGTTGGGAGCGAATAGCACAGGGGGGACAAAAGATATCTCTTTAGAATTTTTAATGCCTTGCGTGCCTCTTCGGACCATTCAAACTTGTCGTGTTGGTGCAGCAATTTGAAGAAAGAAAGTCCACTATCTTTGAGTCGGGATATGAAGCGACTGGTAGCTACCATTCACCTAGTTAATCTTTGAACTTCTCATACTATCTTAGGGGATACATTTCTTTGATAGCTTTGATTTTCTTGTGATTAAATTTGAATCCCTGGTACGACACCATGTACCTAAGCAGTTTTCCCGCGTCGACTCTGAACGTGCACTTCTATGTGTTGGAGATGAAATCTTCCTTCTTTTTGGTTTGGATGATGAGATCGTCAATGTAGGCCTTGACATTTCGGCCAATCTGTTTATGTAGGGTTATCTGCATACCCCGTTGGTATGTGGCACCAGTGTTCTTCAATCCAAAGGGTATCTTTACATAACAATATACTCCCAAAGAAGTGATAAAGGAGGTCTTCTCCTCATCTTCTGAAAGCATACTCATCTGGTGATAGCCAGAATAAGCATCGAGAAGGCTTAGATAGTCACACCTGGAGGTAGAGTCAACTATCTGATCTATGCGAGGTAGTGGGAAAGCATCCTTCATGCTGGTTTTATTGAGATTGATGAAGTCCACACACATTCATCACTTTCCATTTGATGTTTTGACCATGAAGAGATTGACGAGCCACACGAGATGATCCACCTCTCTGATGAATCCTGCCTTGGTAAGTCTCTAGATTTCATCTCTGATCAGGCGAGAACCGCCAGAGCTTCTGCTTGACTGGCTTTGCATCAGACTAGATAGCTAATTTGTGCTCAATCAGCTCCCTATGGACACCGGGCATGTCAGACGGTTGCCATGCAAACACTTTGGTGTTTGCCCGGAGGAAGGTGATAAGCGCGAGTTCCTATTCGGGATCCAGGTTAGTGTTGATCCGGACGGTCTTGGACAGCTCCGTTGATTCGAGAGGAATGGTTTTGATGTCACCATGGGACTTCACACCCACCTTAGAACTCAAGTTCTTTGTCTCCTTGTCTGGTTAGTGCTGCGTCGCCATGTAGAGGCTCCGCTTGTCATAGCGGAGACCTACATTCGGGCAGCCCCGGACGATAATGACTCCCTCTAGTCTTGGGATTTTCATGCACTGTTAGGCATAGTGCGTGGCAACCATAAACTTGACTAAGGTTGGTTGTCCTAAGATAGCATTTTATGCTGTCTCAAAGTCAACCACTTTGCACAAAATCTTCTCTGTCTGGAAGTTGTCTTGCTACTCGATGGTAACTGCGAGTGATAACTAGCCACTGGGTCTGGCCAAAGATCCAGGTACTATGCCATGGAAGTCTTGAGTGGGGGCTTGATGGTAGATTGAGAGATCTGTATCACTTCAAGTGCACCTATGAAGAGGATTGTGAGGAACCATCTAGATAATATTCGAATTAATCATTAAGTCAATCATTTGTGTAATCACGACTACAATGATTAATCGGAATATCACCTCGGTAGTCCCAGCACATGTTTTGTGCCCAAGATCGGAACACATGCCTTTCTAACATATACATCATAACAAAGCTTAAGAAAGAGCAAGTAATTAACATTATATTATAAGTTCTTAAGCATTCAACCATTTACACATTTTACAACAAAAGGGATAAACTACGCAGTGGAAGAATTAAAACTTAACAACAAAAAGACCAGTAGAGCCATATGCCCTTAGGCTCTACCCAAACCGGCGGACATGAGTAGACGACACTACTCTTGCCCGCCACTGGCACCGACGGACATGAAGTAGCCAGAAGCTAATCTTTCCTCGCTTGCAAACCTGAAAGAGCAGCGTGAGTACGAAGGTACTCGCAAGACTTAAACCATATAGGACACGTATAAATATCTTGACTCCAAGGGTTATGCTTGAGTTATTAGCAAGAAAAAGGCGATATTGTTAAGTAACTATTCATATGCGTAAGCAACCTAACATCTATGTGTGTGCACCTATACTTAACCAAAACACATATCGACTCTACCCTGTAACCAACCACATGAACATATATGAAATTGGAACCATGACAATCATATATGTAACCAGAACCAATTAGACCACCACCCAACATATCATGCCACCCTCCACTCTTTGTGACTCTACGACTGATGCAGATGGACAAAAGCGTGCTCATAACCAAGAGCTCGATAATTCGAATTGATTTTACACCCTGCAGGGGAGTACTCCTGAACCCACATGATATGAGACCATCACCCACATAACCCGTCAGTTGTGAGTGATAATTCACGTACCAACTATTCATGTACCCACCCCGAATCTTTGTTCCCATGCCCGATGCTTGTAGAGGCCACCTAAACCCCATGCATACGACATCTTACTGGTAGATCTCAAGTGCCTCTACAAGCCCTTGCTCACACCCCGGGTGCATGAGTCAAATGGACATGGTGACTTATGGTACTTTCCTTACCCATCCCATATTCGGGTATGTGGTGAGCACGGAAAAGTGCTAAAGCCAACGACACTGATGGATGGTACTTAAATGATGCAAGCGGTCTATGGCATCCGAGCTCCTCTCCTGACCTACTCCTAGCACCGCTCACATCTCACCTCATTCTCACATTTCATCCAACCCAACATCATAATTATAATTGTGAACAATAGTAAGTAAGCCCTGAGATCGCGAACAAAGGCTGCACCATCGTTCGACTTCTACCGAGGATCTAAGCATTGCTAAGCATTTTGATTAACCATTGTAGTTAGACATCGACAATATCATCCTAGGTTACATATGAATACGGATCATCAACATATCAAGATAGAGGTAATGCAACAATATAGGTTCTACCCACATAATCTGACATCGACTTGCTAAACATGCAAACATACATAAAGCATAACTTATCAATTGAGACTCCATTCAATTTGAACAAAGGATGCAATATGCTTAGTTGCTTGCTTTGGTGCTCAGCTTGATCACAAGCAAGGGAAACAACTTTGGGATCACCCTCGATCACACCCGCATCACCCTCTGGTCCTTCGTTCACTAAAGAAGAACGCGTGCAATGTGATGAACATGAATGAGGTGTTAAGATGTATGCTACAAGATGCACAATGAATGGGGATGCATAACAACAAGTTAAGAATACAATGACACACGAACGAACAAAGAAGTTTTACAATCTGGGTAACATCGGAACTTCCGACTTAATGTCGAAACTTTCATCTAGAATCAGAACTTCCTACTTGGAAGTCAGAACTTCCGATCAATCGGTCTTTCCGATCCTTTGAAATTTTGGACACTCGGTTAGAAAAAATGTTTAATAGAAAGTTCCGGTACTAAGGTTGGAACTTCCGGTGTTGGCTAGAACATCCGGCACTCTCAAAAAATGGGCTCTTGGGTTGCAACTCTATTCAGTCAGAATTTTTGGTCCCAAGGTCGGAACTTCTAATCGGGTCAAAAACTCCAGCTTAGACGAGGCTTTTGGGTTGGGTTAACTCGAGTTAAAATCGGAACTTCCGATACCTTCCAGAATAGAAAGTTTTGCGAATAACTTAGGTTGTTTCGATTTGCATATTGAATCCTAACCCACATATACATGCATTAGTACTAACACATGGGTTCTAAATCTAATTTACTCACTCTAAAAGCACAAACACTAGCTATTCTCATCAAAACTTTTCTTCTAGCTCTCTTGCCTCAAGAACGCATGGTTGCTTCTCCCTTCTTGGATTTCCAGCTACCAACTTAGAATCCAACCCAACAAAACATGCATTTTCACCATGGAAACCCTAGAGACTTACCCAAGGGTCTTTGCCACGATTGGGGACCATCGGTGAAGGGAGAATATCAGAGGGAAAAGCTTGAGAAGATGAAGAAGGCCTACTGAAATTTCAGAAAAACAAGATGTGATGAAATTGATTTGTAACTCCCTCAAATCTTCATGCATGTGAGAACAAATTGGATAAAGGGAAGCTAGAGAGGTGGGGAAAGCGGTGGTATAACATGCATACGTTGAATCCAAGTGCTTGAGGGAGATTTTGAGGGAAGAAATGAGTGAGCTTGAGAGAGAAGAGGATGGAGCAGCTGCTATCTTTCTCCTTGGCTGGTTGAGAGAGCAAGAGAGAGTGAGAATGAGAGGCGTGGGGAGAGGGAGAAGGGAGTGGGGCTGCTGCAGCTGAGAGAAAAGGAGCTGGTGCGCCGGCCAGGTGGGGCCCACAAGCTAGAGAACAACCAATTTTTAGCTACAAAACTTTTCCTTTCTCTCCCTATTTAAATATCCCAAAAAGAAGTTCTAGTGCTCAAAAAATTCTTCCAATTCTTGGTGCCATGTTTACAAAATGAGATTGAACCAATTTAAAAGGATTCACTCATGATGTATAAGTGGAGGTTAAACTAATGTAAAAATCTAATGTTGGGTATTTTTTTCAACTCGAAGAATTTGCTTAAGAACCATTAGAAAAACAAGCAATCAATAATGCTTAATAATTAAACATGATGCTTATGATGCTAAAAACATGTTTATGCTTCAAGACATGATTAAGGAATTTGGATGTGACAAGGATGTTCAAGAAACACCCCCCATCGATAAGCACTTAGGAAATCCTACAGTTCTTGATCATATGATCAAATACTATTGGGAAGCGACCTAGCCGTACTAAGTTCTCTAGGTAGTCATGCTGACTGAAGAAGGTCTTGATGTTTGACCATTTTATGGCCTAACGACCCTTGGGAATAGTAGCTAAGAATTCTTGGGCCATCGTCTTGTACTACCACCGGGACTTATAGGACGTGGAGCCACCGAATGTGGTTGACGGTCCTCTCTTCTAGCTGGTAAGATATCGCTTCTAAGTCATCATTGCTGTTGCTGGAGATGGAGTCCCTGCTCTGGGCCGTGACTTGTGTCTTCTTCCCCTTGGCCTTGTGGATCTCTGCCTAGACCAGTTTCTTCTAGTGACAGGATTGGTGGAGGCTGTGGTTGTCGGTATGGTGAAGGTTGCATCAGGGTTTGCTATCATATTCACCAGTGCCTAGTGTGTAGCTCTTTCCCCAGGATGAGTTGGAGCACTTGTCATGCTAGGTGTTGGGCATATCTGCAAAAACTTTGTCAGCTTTAGTTTTCTTGCCCTTACATCCCCTGGAGTTCTTCTTGAGCTTGCTTTCCATTGTGTCTTTTTTGAGTCTGGGATGAGGGCATTTGATGCCTTGATCCCTCTCATTGACGAACAAGAGCTCCTCTTCGTCCTTGGCTATCTTATTGACAATTCCCATGAGTTCCTTGACCATCTTGAGCTCCTTTCTGGCGATGTCTTCTAACCTCTCGAGTGAACTGCTGGATGACATCATAGTCATTGATCTTAGGGATGTTGTTCTGGATATTGCTGAAGCGATTCACGAACTCGTGCAAGGTTTACTTCTCCGTCTGCTCACAATGGAGGAGGTCATTTTTTGTGTCGGGGTGAACGTATGTACCCTAGAAGTTAGCTCGGAATAGATCATATAGCTACTCCCACAAGTAGATTGTCCCTATCATCAGGTTGGTGAGCTAGGTCCTAGCTGTCCCTTCAAGGGCAGTGGGGGGATAATTTTACATTACCTTCTCATCTCCATTGGCCGCTTGGATTGACGCGGGGTATATTTGGTGGAACTTGATGAGATTCGTACTCCCGTTATACTTCTCAATCGACCCAAGCCAGAACTGGGAGTTCACCCTCCACAATTTCAGAGAAGGCTTGGCACTAGTTGAAGGCACCTTGCTCGGTCCAGTTATCCATGGGTGTTCTACCCACGAGGGTCAGGGATCTGGCCTGGCTTCTACTCGAGTTGCAATAGGACCTCCTTTGACTAGACCGTTGAGGCACAGTTAGTTCCTCCTTAGGGGTCTTCGAGCATCGTCGTTGATTGATGACCTCGTGTAGATCACTGATGGGGTGATCTCTATGCAGCATGGTCCTACGATGGCTAGGAGCTTGGTTATCTTCCCGGGCCATCTTGTTCCAAGGATTGCGCCTCTCTGAATCTGAGTGTTCAAGAGAGGGCTCAAGGCAAGACTTCCCCGATTAGAGCTAATAGCGGTGATGGCTTGATGGGAGTTCACAACCTAGATGGTAGCCTCCTTTGCCATGCCGGTCATTGAATTGATCTAGTCCTTACCGACGGGGGTCGTTAGATTTGCAGTAGGGGCGCATGACTGCCCCCTGTACAAGGAGAAGCCTCTGTGCCATTGTGGATCTGTAGCACTGACCCCCTATTGATTATCAGGAGATGTTAAATCCTGTGCTCTGTTAGGGTTTGGGATCTAAGGAGGTGTTACCAGTGGAGGCTAGCCATTACCATCCGCTGTCAGAGCGATGGGGGTCTGTGTGTCTACAGGATCGTCCTCACGATCGACTAGACTAGCGTCCCCATCTCTGATAACAAAGACTTCTCGGGGGTAACCTCCACTAGAAGAGGATTCTAGATCCATTATGGCTGTCGGGCTCGCAGTTCCTTCGGAGTAGGGCTCCCGGCGGTCCTTGGCTTGTGCTTGATGGCTTGTGATTCGAGAATCGCTTGGCTTGTTCGGGACGGTTTGACCCGGGTGACAGAATGACATGTTGGATGACGTTGGCTATAGGGAGCATTGAATGCACACTGGGGAGAGGTGTAGTCCTACCCTATCAGGCGGGGTGTGAGACACGTGTTGTCTTTTCGTTGGGGGGACAAGGGAATCGGTTTCGCTCCCCCAAGATTTCAGCCTGGCAGGCGAAAGGACGGGGCAAGTTGCTCCCTATTTGTAGTAGGAGGGGGATTTACCTAGAACAACCCTTTCATCAACTCCTCGTTCTCATCTGCTTTAGTCTTTAGTGCCTTTTGCTTTGTGCGAGTTGTCCTTCGGTCCCTACAATTCTCTCTCCCATATTCCAGCGCCTTTCGCCATCCTCTTGCAGTTCCTATGGCTGAATTGAGTACCCCGAGTGAAGCCAAAACTCGGGCGGCGGGGCAGATGGTCGGAGTGGCCACAACGAGGGACCCTCAGGTGGCACCGGCTTTCCCGCTGCTGATGGGGCCACCGCCAAGAGTGGAGCTCTAGCGTGCCGGCAAAAGCTACTCCCAGCAAACCACTGTGCTGGGAGTGTCTGTCATTGGCAAAGAGGAGCTCGACCAGATGGTTAGGGAGGGGAAGATTCCCTCCCGAGGTATCGTTCGGCCTTCACTGGGCGAGGAGGTCCCAAAGCCCCTAGCCCACGAGGTCGTGGTGTTTGAAGCCTTCTTCGAGGCGGGCCTGGGTTTTCCCTCGGTGCCATTGCTTGAAGAGGTGCTCTGCCACTTCTACGTGGAGCTTCTGCAGCTCCACGCCAACGCCATTGCCCGCCTGGCTACCTTTGAGTGGGCCATGCGGGCGGAGGGGTGCGAAGGGAGGGTGGATTTCTTCGTGGTCCTCCACTTCGCTAGCTGCCAACTGAAGTTGATCAAGGTCGAGGGGACAAAGAGGCCCCTTAGTTTTAGGAGCATCAATTTCTAGATACAGCCGCAGTATCGTGATATCGGCTGGTTGCAGTGGTGGTTTTACTATAGCGTCGGCCCTGCATTGCCCCTTCGCTCCACGAACCGGGATATCACGTATGTTCCAGAGCCGGAGATAGGGATTACGGACGACCAGTTTGCCTCACAGCTAGCCCTACTCTGGAGGGTCATCGAGAAGATGCAAATGTGTGACCTCGTGGAGGAGTTCACCATGTTGCGTGTTCAGCCCCTTCAAACGGGCTGGAACTGCATTTTCAAGCAAGGTGCAGAAGAGTGGATGAAGGTGTATTCTGGTCCGCCCGTTAGTGCTGGTGAGTTCCCTTTGTAGTTGGATTCTCGATCTACCAATGTGAGCCATCTTTTTACTTTCAGAGAATTGCCTCCCGCTAGAGCACGCAACAGAGATCCCAGAGGTGATCCTGGGCCCCCTACCCTCGCGGAGCAGGAGCGGTGGGTGGCCCTGGCACGAAGTTGGGAGCAGTACAATCGTGTCTACTTTTACCCCAATGTGGGGGCTCCGGCCTGGCCTAGGGCTGCTGGAAAACATGTGCAAGTCCCCCCATTCGTGCAAGGACGCTCCAGGCCCGGCGGCCTTCAGCATCCATAGGCTCGCATACTGGTTCAACGGTCAAGTCGTCGGAGGTGCCCCTAATTTGCAAGAAGCACCTGAGACTGGTTGGGAGCGTGAGCGATCAGTCTGGAGGTAAGGGCCAGGGTGGCGGCGATGACCAGGGGAAGGACTGGGCCTCCCTGGATATTGTGGGTCACGGCCAGAGCCAACTGATAGGCGTGGCCTCCGTGGACTTTGACTTCGGTCTTGTTGACTCGGATGTTGAGGATGCTACGGGTCCTATTGTAAGAGGTTCGGGGGAACCAGGTGTGATTTGCTTTGTTAGTCATATCCTTTTGGTCGTGTGTTGGGATCTTAATTTGAGTTTTTTTTTGTAGTGATCTTCGAGGTGGATGCATCCTTGACTCCACCCCTCGAGGCCCTGGAGGCCCAGCGGAGATCGGGGACTCATACGGAGGGGTCTCCGAGGGCTATCTTGGGGGACATGCCTTCGTTCCTGCAGGGCCCTGAGTCAGCTGGTGGCCCACCCACAGTGGCTGGTACCTGAGGTGTCATGCCCTTTCGCCGAGAGTCCCTTTGGAGTGGTTGAGGGGGGCCCTAGCCTCGGGATCCTGACCCCGGACGACTTCATGCTGCGCTCGAAGGCGTCAAGGTCTTTCACCAGGGCCTCCTCTCTACTTCGGAGTGGAGAGATCGAGCGATAGTTGGCCCAGTGTCCCCTGGAGGAGCTAGAGGCGCGGTTGGTGGTGGCAGCCCTTCAAGTCGGTAGTATTAGTTATGATCGCCAGGTCCGGTGTTGGGTCCTGAGTAGCTCATCTTGTCCTTTCTCATCTTCTGTGGTGCCTTGTAGCAAGTAATTTTGACGAGGGCACTGGGAGGTGGCAGACGCCAGGCTTTGGAAGAGGCCCAAAAACGGGCGGAGTCCACGAAGGATTGTCTTCATGAGGAGATGGTGCTTCGTGAGTGTGCGGAAGCTGAGGCGCAGAAGGCTGTCGAAGACCTTCAGGAGGTGAAGGAGGTTGTCGATGTGTCCAACGCAACCCGCGTCCATCGAGAGTAATGTTGACACCCTTCGGGCGGCAGTGGTAAATATGCGGCGAGAGCTAGAGGAGGTTCGGGCATCGGAGGGGGCACTGCATTCGTAGTGCCAGCAGTTAACGATGCTAGCGTCGGAGGTGGCCCAGATTACCTCTGATGCCTTGAGCGGCCGAGGGGCTCAGTGTACGCCACTGCCCTCCAACTTGGAGGCATCAGCATGCCACTCTTATGGCTTCGGTCCGCCGCGAAGGTTATGGTTAGGGCCACGGAGGTCTATGCGAGGTCCAACGCTCGTGTGGCTGCTGTGCTTTAGCTGACCTTGCTTCACCAGGCGGGGGTTGGTCCCTTCGAAGCACTGGAGCGGCAGGTGCTGGACTTCGTGGTCGAGGCCTTCCAGCCAGAGGCACCTCTGGTGGAGATTTGCGCAGCCTTAGAGAGCTTCCATCGTGGCATATGGGCAAAGCATGGCCGGAGCGTGATGTTGCACTTCATGGCCAGTCAGGAGACTCCAGGTGCCTCGGGGGGCCTTCGCCCGAGTTCTTCGTTGGGAGGTCCAGTGCTTCACCCGGAGTCTACAGGCGCTTCGCGGCCCTTTGGGGGAGCTTTGTCTGGTGTTGTTGCCTTGCTGGAGCCAAGTGTGGATGCCCTGAAGGTGTAGCTCTACCGCGGCTATCTTTGTTTTCTTTTCTTTCCCAAGGAGAGGGGTTGAGTTCTAGTACGCCTGTCTTCCTGTGTTTTGCCTGTGTTGTTTCTGGGATGTTTGTGCCTTTGAGTTTATACCGGAGCCTGCTCTACGTGTATAGGTATGGCGGCCTGAGGCTGGAGGAGGCCTCGTCTGTACCTTGGATAGTGCCTCTGGGGAGGGATCGAGTGCGTCTGGTGCGTCGGGGGCTACTTCGTTCGTTCGTCGATAGAGTCATTTCGTTATGCCCTGCGATTCCGATGGGTGTGTTGACCCGCAGGTGGCCGCCGACGTTTTGGTTAAGGTCGAGCTGGAGGATCCCCCAGTGTCTACTCTGAATATATGTTTTACCACAAGAGATGACTGGTGTGCAGCCCGAATAGCCCGGGAGGTTGCTGGCTCACACTTCTTACGACTCTTTATCTTGCCCCAGGGCTCTGACGGAAGGGTGCCCTCAGAAATCCTCTAGTCTATCTTGGGTGAGGTGAAGGTCGAGGAGGCACAGGTCGCGGAGGCCTCGTCAGCGGGGCAGGAGGAGGAAGAGTTGGACTTCTCGGCCTTCAACTCGTATCCCTTCCCGGCAGATCCTTCGTCTTCCCGGAGCTGAATCTCTATTTCGGGCAGTAGCCCTTCTCGCGGAGGGGGCTCGCGTTGGCCTCCTGTGCGCAGTTGTCATGGACGACTCTCCAGGTCCCGCGGTGTGTCTAGGAGGCATGGCGGTTGGGCACCCTCATCTTCCTGTAGTGGTAGGAGGGTGTAGTAGGCTAGCCAATTTGCTAGGCATAGATTTGATGTGTAGTGGTTAACTGTATAAAACGACCTTTTGTATGTCATGTGTGTAAAACTTGTGTTGTGTTAGCTTGTTGTTTTTGTTTCTTTTCCTCTCCCTTTTTTATGATTGATCACACCGACGTTTCGCCTGTGCCCCTTGTCCCAGCCCCTTCGCATCCTGTGGTTGCTCTACGGCCACAGGGTGCGAGACTTCGAGGGGCATCGGAAGGGTTGGGTGATAGACTTTTAGTTTTGTTGGGGTTTTTATCCCTTCACCATGTTTAGGGCGGCCTGGCCTTAGAAATGACGGGGGGTGGTATGCCTGTCCGTTATGAAGGCACTACCTTCAAGATGCCGGAGCGATCTTTGCCTATCTGCCATTATAGGTTTGCTAGGCCCAAATGATGACGGACGGAATGCCTGTCCAGCATGGAGACTTTTGTCTTCAAGATGTTGGAGCAGTCTTTGCCTATCCGCCATGTAGGTTAGCTAGACCTTAAAGATGGCGGACGGAATGCCTGTCTAGCACGAAGGCTTCTGCCTTCAAGATGCTAGAGCAGTCTTTGCATATCTGCCACGTAGGTTGGCGAGACCTTAAAGATGGAGGATGGAATGCCCGTCCAGCACGGAGGCTTATGCCTTCAAAATGCTGGGGTTTTTTTGGGTATCTTTGCAGAGGACTAAGCCTGGGGTTCTTTATACGTAATACTTGCGGAGGGTCTCTGCATTCCAACTGTGTTCGAGGGGGTCCCCTCTGTATCGGCCAGTCGGTAGGAGCCAGGTCTGTTAGACCTGAGGACCAGGTATGGGACTTCCCATTTGTTGCGTAGCTTTCCTAGGGCTAGGGCGCGTCGAAGCACTAGTTCGCCGGGTTTAAAGTTTCATGGCACAACCCTTGGATTGTACCAGGCCTTAGTTTTCTTAATATAGTGATCTAGGTTCTAAATGGCGTGGAGCCACATGCCGTCGGTAAGGTCAAGGGAGAGCTCCCTTTCTCTGTCATTTTGTGGGAGTTGTACCCTGAGTGAGCAGGCCTTGACCTTGGTGGGGGTCATGTCTTCGTCTCCGTATAGGAGGTGGAAGGGTGTGAACCTAGTGGCCCACGTGACAGTGGTGCGGAGGGACCATAAAACCTTGGGTAATTCATCGACCCATAGGCCTCTAGTTAAGCCGACGAGGCGGCAATTTAGACCAGAGAGGATGTTGCCGTTGACCCTTTCAACGGCTCCATTGGACTGAGGGTGTCGAACTACTACGAAGCATAATTCGATGACGAGGTTGTCGTAGAACTGTCTAAAAGGCCCGGAGTCGAATTGTGTGCCGTTGCCCACCGTGAGCTATCGTGGGACACCGAAGTGGCAGATTATGTTCTTCCAGAAGAATTTTTAGACATTTTTTGATGTGATCGCAGTGAGGGGTTCGGCCTCGACCCATTTGGATAAATATTCCAATGCGACCACTGCGTACTAGAGGTTTCCCTTAGCGCGGGGAAATGGATCGATGAGGTCCATACCCCAACGAGCCAGGGGCCAGACAGGGGCGATTGGCTGCAAAGGAGTTAGAGGTCGGTGGCTTTGGCGTCCCATCCATTAGCATCCTTGGCATGTGCGGATGAGTTCTTCCGCATCGGACATGATCGTAGGCCAATGGAGCCCCTAGCGAAGTGCCTTACCAGCTAGAGCACGAGGCGTTAGATGATTGCCGCAAAGGCCTTCATGTATTTCCCTGAGGAGGTCGGCTCCTTCTTGTTTAGTAATGCATCAAAGGAGGGGAGCGCATACACTTGTCTTGTAAAGGACGTCATTTATGAGATGGTAGCCCCTGGCACGATGCTGGATGCGGCGGAGTGCAATTAGGTCATCCGGTTCTGCTGTTCCTCTCAGGAAGGATAGGAGGGGGGCCCTCCAATCCGCAGTTTGAATGGGGAGGATGGCGACAGCTGTCTCATCAAGAGCTCTAGCGGTCGGCTGGTGCAGGGTCTCGAGGAAGGTGCCTATTAGTGGGTATTTACCTGTGGCTGCAGCCTTTGCTAAGGTGTCTGCCTGATTGTTGTCCGCCCGTGGTATGCTGCGTATTGATATGCTGCGGAAGTGTGCCTCGGCTTTGCGAATGGCCTTGAGGTATGTTATCATGTCGAGATGCCGGACTTGGAAGTCCTTGTTGACGTGACCGGTGACGATCTAAGAGTCGATTCGGATGATGACTCTGGCTGCTCCTAAGGCTCAGGCCATTCGGAGGCCTAAGAGGACGGCCTCGTATTCGGCTATGTTTTTTGTCATCTTGAAATTTAGGCGAGCAGCGTACTGAACCTGCTGGCCTGTGGGGGAGGACTGCGCTAGCTCTGGCGCCCGTGGAGCAGTATGCTCTATCAGTGTAGATGGTCCAGATGTCTTGGGTAGGTGTAGTGGTGCTTTCGGTGGGTGCTGGGGTCCATTCAGCGATGAATTCCGCCAAGATTTGGTATTTGACGGCGGTGCGGGCTACAAACCTTACCATGAAGGGGGCTAACTCTACCGCCCACTTGCCGATGCGTCCCGTCGCCTCCCGGTCTTGAACATGTTGCCAAGTGGGTACGAAGTTGGGACAGTGATGTCATAGGCAATGAAGTAGTGTTGAAACTTGCGCGAGGCCATCAGCAGGGCATAGGATATTTTTTCGAGCTCAATGTAGCATATCTTGACCCCGGTTAAGGCCTCTGAGACATAGTATACAGCCCTTTGAGTGGGGCGACCGTTACTTCTTTCCTCTCATACCAGGGTGGCACTGGTGGCGGATGCAGAGACGGATAGGTACAGGAGTAGCCTTCGCTGGGGAGGGGCATCACGAGTGTTCTGAGGTGGGAAAGGTGTGCCTTTAGGGCTTTGAATGCTGCCTGGTAGTCCGGTGTCCAGCTAAATGGCTCTGAGCCCCTCAGCATTTTAAGGAAAGGGAGGTTGTGCTCAGCCGATTTTGAGAGGAAGTGACTGAGGGCCGCGAGGTGGCCGGTCAGGCGTTGTACTTCTTTTAGATTGGCGGGGGTGACATTTCTGTGATAGCACGAATCTTGCCCGGGTTGGCCTTGATGCCTCTTTGGGAGACAAGATATCCTAGCATTTTTCCACCTCTAGATCCAAATACGCATTGTTGAGGGAAAATAAACCAGCCTAAGGATAACGGTCAAAGATCACCATCCGGGTCCCTCCTGAGCCTTGATCTCCAAACCATTTGCTAAAAGCTCTATCTCTGATACCATCATATCCTTTCATGGTACCCTTCGCACCTATGAAGCCCTCCCTTGGCTTTGCTGGTTCGACCTCCCGAAGCCTTCCAAAACACGGCCTCCCGAAGCCTCAATCCTCCAAAGCTTTGGCCTCCCTAAGTGCCGACCCTCCGGGGTCCCGCTTCCCAATGTCTTCACCTCCCTATTCTATGCCTCCCGAGGCCTCCCGCAGCCTCCCGCCCCGAGATGATCAGGCCACCTTCCCGAAGGCAGCGAGGTGAGTCAGTAGGCCCTTAGAAGATTTGCAGAGAGGGAAAGCGCCGATCGTACTTTGCCTGCAAGGATGTGAACGGCATTAAAGGCCCAGGCAGAATAGACGCCACTCTGACATCTCGATGTGATATCCTGACACCCCGGACAGTGCGGCGCTGGGCCGCAACTGGCGACCGGCTCACCCCCTTCAGGGGGCAGGCACCATGATAATTACCACAGAGGATATTTATCTCTCGACAGGATAGAAGGTAGTCATTCAGGATAAGGCTTGGTAACTTGGCTGGACCCCAGATATATTGTACATTATGATAACTTGTACGCCAAGCTATGCATGGCCCTATAAATAGGAGGCCATGGTCCTCTGGGTAAGAGACACGCATCACATCTAACCTATGATACTCCTCCCAGATCACCGTACTTGCTGGAGCAAGATGAACTCTTGCTCCAATAGTGGCACCGTTCATGGGGATTTGAACATAGAAGTACTAAGAGAGGTAGGAATCCACCAGGAAAATTACCAGTGAATCGGCTAAAGTTGCCATACCCACCGTTGCAAGCATGCAACTGTGTGCATGGTTGTCTCAGCTATACGCACCGTATGCATGCTCCAGCCCCGGTGCCATGTGGGACACCGTTCCTCCGGCCTTGGCCAACCCAGAACCCTGGGTCGGTACAAGAACTCCAGACAGCACAGACGCCTTCCAGCCCCTGCACAACGAAGACCTCACCGCCTCAGGAGAGGACGTGGCCGAAGCCACAGCCAAGTAGGCCGCCTTCCAATGGTTCTGGGCGGTCCAACCCAGGAATGCTCCCAATTGGCCTTGGTCCCTGGGTATCCCCTTCGACCACACCTGGAATACCTCGTGCGAGCCAACATCTTTGGAAAGTCTGTCCACCCAGCGCCCTCCTTGGGCCCCTCAGGCATGAAAGGGTTCCAAGGAGACGGATGGCTCCGGAGGGCACGGATCCCGCCAGCGCCTCTAACACTGCCCTCGCAACGCCAACCGCGTGCAGGGAACTCCAAGCTCGCCTCATCTGGGGAGGCATAGTTAGAACCACTTTAGCTCCAAAAACTAGTTCACCGGGCGGCCTTGATGGTCTCCCAAGGGGGAAGGGAGCCCTGGGGAAACCGCAGGCTCTGGGGCACACCACCTTCGGCAGCAATCCCAATGACAACTCCAAGCTCCAGTGCACCCAGAGGCATACGGGTGCGTCTTGCACGGACCACGGTGCGGCCACAACACCAACGACTGTCGCACCCTCATTACCCTCCTGGAGGAATACCTCGGAAGGTGAGCAGAATACCTGGTCACAGAAGGAGCCGGTGAAGGACAACGCAGAGTTCGAAGGCCTGAGGCAAACTCCCGGGTGAATCCCTAGCCCCTCAACCTTGCACCATCACCACCAACCCGACGACCAACAGTACCATACCTAGCAACGAGAATTGAATCGGGGACACGCCATCGCCAGGCTCCGGACGGAATACCTCTGGAGTCGGGCAGTGGCTAAGGGCCGAGAGGGATGCAGACCCTCCCTTCCACCTGGCCTTTGGCTTCGCCTTCGATGCGCTATCACGAGGCTCCGAACGGAATACCTCTAGAGCCCGGCAGTGGCTAAGGGCCGAGGGGGTCACGGACCCTCCCTTCCACCTCGCCTTCGACCACACCTCCCACGTGCCGCTGCCAGGCTCTGGACGGATTATCTCCAGAGCCAGGCAACGGTTAAAGGTTGAGGGGGTTAAGTACCACCTCTCCCAGCCTAGCCACAGGCTTTGAGGCCACCAAGCCTCACAATAGAGGCCTTATTCCTACAAAGGTACGCCCACTGTTAACTACCCAATAGTTTACCTAGTGATCCGTCTTTCATGCAGCAAGGTTAGAGTCTGTTGGAGGCCTCCAACCATATTGTTAGAAGTCTTTTTACAATAGATAGCTACTAAGTAGATGCAGTAAATCTTAAGTTACATTCTCATCTAGCATGAGCAGTTGTTTAACCTAGCTATGTTTCATGCTACAAATAGCTTCTTGTTGCCAATAGTAGATTGCAAAACGTAGCTAGTGTAACCATGTAAAATCCCTGCACTCCCACAGATGCATTGTGCCTAGGTCGCCTAGGGGCCGAGTCTGCCCAGGTTTCCTGGAAGGCATTGTGTGTCCTAGGAAGTGTAGTTGCCACGTATCAAGGGATTTCCACAATAGACCATGTTGTGACGCCACCCGTAGGACATCTTCAAGTGGTGTGACAAGCCCACGTATCACGAATGTAGCATGCCTAGGTCAACTGGAAGGCAAGACTGCCTAGATTTCCTGGAAGGCATTGCGTAGTCTCGATAGACAGTGAGGCCCACACCCGCGGGCGCTGCCTATACCTAGGTCACCTGCAAGGTAGATTATGCCCAGGGTACCCTAGAAGGCATTTGCATAGCCTCGGGTCTTGAAGCCACGCCCTGAGGGATGTCCTCGGTGGCGGAGTTACGGTGCTCTGAGGAATGCTGTCGCAAGGAATCCTCGTTTTATGACATACCTACACACTATGGCCGTAGCATGCCTAGGTTACCTAGAAGGCAAGACTGCCTAGGTTTCCTGGAAGGTATTTGTAGCCTCGATAGTGTGTAGATGCCGGTTATCAAGGAACTTCCTTGGTTATATAGTTGCGGCACCCTCGAGGGATTTCTCCAGAGGCATGACAAGCCCACGCACCAGTAAGCATCGCTTGCCTAAACCCAAGGTCACCTGAAAAGGATTCTTGGAGGGTAGGCTTTGCCCTAGTAGGAAGTGGAGCACACACACCGTGGGTGTAGCATGCCTAGGTCACCTGGGGGGCAAGACTGCCCAGGTTTCCTGGAAGGTATTGTGTAGCTCTGATAGTGTGTGGACACCACATATCAGGGGACTGCCCTGATGTGAGGATGTGGTGCTCTGAGGAATGTTATAGCAAGGAATCCTCTCTGCATGACATGCTTATATACTGCGGGCGCCGCTTATGCCTAGGTCACCTGCAAGGCAGATTATGCCCAGGGTGCCCTAGAAAGCATTGCACAACTTCGGTCATATAAATGCCACGCGCCAGGGCACATCCTTGGTGGACAGTGTTGCGGTGCACCCTGGGCGTTTCCTTGGGAGCACGTCAAGCCTACACATCGGAGCGTAGCATGCCTAGGTCACCTGGAAGGTATTGTGTAGCTCCGATAGTGTGTAGGGCCTTCGACATTAATACATGCCAAGGAACCTTACCAAAACCTCTAGTAAAAACGGAGAGCTTCACCAAAACCTCCCGTAAAAAAGGAGAGCTTCACCAAAACCTCCTATAAAAATGGAGAGCTTTACAAAACCTCCGGTGAGAATGAAAAACCTTACCAAAACCTCCGGTAAAAATGGAGAGCTCTACCAAAAATCTCCGGTAAAAATAGGGAGCTTTACCAAACCTCCTGCAAAAACAGAGAGTTTTACAAACCTTCGACAAAAATGGAGAACCATACAAAACCTTCGGCAAAAATAGAGAGCCTTTCACAAACCTCCGCAAAACGGAGAGCCTTTCCAAACCTCCACACAACGGAGAGTTTTTACAAACCTCTGGCAAAAACGGGGAGCCTTTCCAAACCTCCGCACAACAGAGAGTTTTTTACAAACCTCCAGCAAAAATGGAGAGCCTTCTCCAAACCTCTGCATGACGGAGAGCTTTCACAAAAACCTCCGCACCACGGAGAGACTTCCAAAAAACCCCACGATGGAGATGTTTCTTCAAAAACTCCACCGGGGAAACAGATTCTGAAAAGACCTAGCAGGAAAGGTACCCTGGCATCTTGAAAGCTAATGCCTCCGTGCCGAAGGGGTACAATACCCGCTAGCCTCTAAAAAGGCACAGCAAACAAATCAAAGGGGTATAAAAATCCACCTCCCTACAGGGAAAGGTATGATCACGTGACTCAAACACGTATGGTAAAAGGTAACAACATTACCCTACCATCTCCTCCGAAAACACCTTTTACATGTTATTTTATGAGGGTTATACTAACATTTAATAAAAGCTCACGCCTCATGGCATGGGAAACATAGTGGGCCCCCCGACTATGCAATGCAGAGATAGCAAGGCCGGGCAGCGGCTAAGGGCCGAGGGGGTCGCGGACCCTCTCTTCCGCCCGGCCTTCGGCTTCGCCTCCGATGCACCATCGCCAGGCTCCGGACGGAATACATTCGGAGCCAGGCAGTGGCTAAGGGCTGAGGGGGTCGCGGACCCCCTCTTCCACCCGGCCTTTGGTTTCACCTCTCACGCACCGTTGCCAATCTTTGGACGAAATACCTCCAGAGCTGAGCAGCGCCTAAGGGCCGAGGGGGTCGCAGACCCTCTCTTCTGCTAGCCTTCGGCTTCGCCTCCGACGCGCCGTCGTCAGGCTCCGGACGGAATTCCTCTGGAGCCGGGCAGTGGCTAAGGGTTGAGGGGGTCAAGGACCGCCTCTGACACATCATCGCCTTCAACTCGAGCAGTTGCTAAGGAACCCAAAGGGTGAAGGAACACCTCGGGAGCTCATCTCCAAAGGTTTCAGAGGGATTTCGGTGAGTAGGAAATCTAGAACAAATTAGGAAGGAGTATGCAGTAACCAGGCCCGAGGAGTACGCAGTAACCAGAGATGACAAGATCGCCACTACTCCATCCGGTTCTCCTCAGTTAGCATAAGTATCCACTGGTTGTCAGAAAAACTAGCCATCGCCTTCAAAAGGGATGAAGAAGTACAGTTTGGAGGCACGAAAGCACACACGCATGCAGCCACCCGTTCGAAAGGTCCTCTCGCATTCCGATACGGAAGGAGACACAACTGTTCCCAGATATCCATGTTATATTATTAAACAACCAGTACATCCAGGGGATACAAACTAAAACAACCGTACATAAATTGCCACGAAGAAGGTAGATCCCTATGGAGCAAAACAAGGGAGAAAGAGTACAAGCTGACTAAGATCAGCCATGACATGGGTATATCACGGTGTCACCAAGTACGCCATCCCGGTGACTGCCTTCACCTCCTACAGGTCCCGGTAGGGGCCACGCATGAGATGGCGTATGTGCCTCATCTACGGCCCGCCGTTGCGGAAGCCGATGCAGTAGCCGGCTCTCGGGCTGTCAGAGGACGCTAAGGAGTCCGAGGAGGTCACTGTCAAGGTTTTCTCCCTCACCTTCTTGGCCTCTTCCTGCTTCACCGCCGAGCCCACTGATGTAAGTTCACTCTCCCTTAACAGGAGATCCCAGTCGATCTCCTCGTCGTCATCGAAGATATCGATGGTCTCGACAGGCACACCCTCCTCGATCAAAGGTCGGGCTGGAGCAGTGCACAACCGCCTCCCTTGTAGGGGAGGAAGCTATTTCGCCTGCGATGCCTCTACCGAGGACCGAAACAGCCCGACTCCCGAAGGAGCCGTCGAGATCATCGATGTCTCCGAGGAGGATGAGGAGGACGATGATGCCATACTCAAGTCAAGGTTGACTACCTGCTCATGGGATGTGGAGACTCCAACCGGGTAACCCCGGCTTTATACCCGAGCCACGCAGCCACGTAGGTCCGAAAGATGAAGCTGGACGAACATCGTCGTGTCCTCCCATTAAAACTCCTAGGGGAGGGGGTCATGGCCCTATCCGGTTTCCCTCCAACACATGGTAGCACTCCACGACGAAATACCTTGTTTTCTTGCACAGATGTCCCATCACATAATGACACAAACCCCTAGCGACCCCTCGCATTATCCAGTTAGAACGCAGCAGTGGCACATCTTGTCCCACCAGGCGAACGTGTGGGATTCTCCAAACCCACAAAAACCTCTACCCTGGTGACTCCGAAGGACAGAGAAACACCATCAGGCATCCTTGATACGATACCAGGCTGGGATTGACTTTTTCTCTGCATCCTCTCCCCCCACTGAAACATCGGGGCCCGAGAATGAGGGGGTACTGTTGGGGGGGGGGGAAATAAACCAGCCTGAGGATAATGGTCGAAGATCACCATCCAAGTCCCTCCAGAGCCTTGATCTCCAAACCCTCTACTAAAAGCTCTATCTCCAATATTATCAGATCCTTTCACGGTACCCTTCGTACCTACGAAGCCCTCCCTTGGCTTCGCCGGTTCGACCTCCCGAAGCCTTCCAAAACATGGTCTCCCGAAGCCTCAGTCCTCTGAAGCTTCGGTCTCCCTAAGTCCCGGCCCTCCGGGGTCCTGCTTCCCAACGTCTTCACCTCCCTGTTCTATGCCTTTCGAGGCCTCCCACCCCGAGATGATCAGGCCACCTTCCCGAAGGCAGCGAGGTGAGTCAACAGACCCTAGGAAGATCTGCCGAGAGGGGAGCGACGGTCGTGGTTTGCCTGCAAGGAAGTGACCAGTATTAAAGGCCCAGGCTGAATAGACACCACTCTAACATCTCGGCATGATGAGGGCTATCCTGACGCCCCTGATAGTGTGGCACCGGGACGCAATTGGCGACTGGCTCGCCCCCTTTAGGGGCAGGCACCACGATAATTATCATGGTGGATATTTATCTCCCGACAGGATAGAAGGTAGTCATTCAGGATAAGGCTCGGTAATTTGGCCCGACCCCGGATATTTGTACATTATGATAACTTGTACACCAAGCTATTCATGGCCCTATAAATAGGAGTCCATGGTCCTCTGGTCAGGAGATGGTCACAAGGGACACAGAACACACATCACATCAAACCTGTGAAACTCCTCCCAGATCGATCCATTTTTCCTAGCATCAATACATTTGTGGTGTTCCTTCCTCTTAAACTTCGTCTCCAAGCTTGAGTCTCCTCCTTAGAAGAAACTCTCGTGGTACTTGCTGGAGCAAGATGTTCATCTTGCTCCAATAGTGGCATCGTTCGTGGGGATTTGAACACAAAAGTACTAAGAGAGGTAGGAATCCACCAGGAAAACCACTAGAGAATCGGCTAAAGCCGCCATACCCACCGTTGCAAGCATGCAACCGTATGCATGGCTCTCTCAGCTATATGCACCGTATGCATGCTTCCAGCCCCGGTGCTGTGTGGGACGGTGTTCCTCCGACCTTGGCCAACGCAAAACCCTGGGTCGGTACAGGAACTCCAGACAGCACAGAGGCCTTCCAGCCCCTGCACAACGAAGACATCACTGCCTCAGAAGAGGACACGGCCGAAGCCACAGCCAAGCAGGCTGCCTTCCAATGGTTCTGGGCGGTCCAACCCAGGAATGCTCCCAACTGGGCTTGGTCCCTGGGTATCCCCTTCGACCACACCTGGGATACCCCGAGAGAGCCAACATCTTCGGAAAGTCTGTCCACCCAGCGCCCTCCTTGGGTCCCTCAGGCAAGAAAGGGTTCCAAGGAGACGGATGGCTCCGGGGGGCACGGATCCCACCAGTGCCTCTTACACCATCCTCGCAACGCCAACCGCGTGCAGGGAACTCCAAGCTTGCCTCTTCTAGGGAGGCATAGTTAGAGCCACTTCAGCTCCAAAAACTGGTTCACCGGGCAGCCTCGATGGTCTCCCAAGGGGGAAGGAAGCCCTGGGGAAACCATGGGCTCCGGGGCACACCACCTTCAGTAGAAACCCCAACGACAACTCCAAGCTCTGGTGCCCCCGGAGGCATACGGGTGCGTCCTGCACGGACCACGGCGTGGCCACAACATCAACGACTGTCGCACCCTCATTACCCTCCTGGAGGAATACCTCGGAAGGTTAGCAGAATACCAAGCCGCAGAAGGAGCCGGTGAAGGACGACGCAGAGTTCGGAGGCCTAAGGCAAACTCCCGGGCAAATACCTGGCCCCTCAACCTTGCACCATCACCACCAACCCCACGACCAACAGTACCATACCCAACAACGAGAACTGAATTGGGGACACGCCGTCTCCAGGCTCTTGACGGAATACCTCTGGAATGCTCCCAACTGGGCTTGGTCCCCGGGTATCCCCTTCGACCACACTTGGAATACCCCGAGCGAGCCAACATTCGGAAAGTCTATCCACCCAGCGCCTCCTTGGGCCCCTCAGGCAAGAAAGGGTTCCAAGGAGACGGAGGGCTCCGGCGTTTTGAAGACCGAAGGGTATCCAGACGTAGCAGTATACTCCGACCATGTTACGGGCAATTCTAAAGAAGAATTTGAGGATGTTGGAAGAGTGTTTACCACACATTGAATTTACTTACAACAGGTCAGTACACTCCACCACCATGATAAGTCCATTCCAGGTAGCGTATGGATTTGATCCCTGTGCTCCTACTGATTTACTACATTTGCCTACTTTTGAAAGACTTAATTTAGATGCTAGGAAACATACTGAATTTATTCTTAAGTTGCATGAAACAACTAAAAAGAATATTGAGAGCATGACCGAAAAGTATAGGATTGCTGGAAGTAAAGGTAAGAAGGAAATAAAATTTGAACTGGGTGATTTGGTTTGGTTGCATTTGAGGATGGATAGGTTTCCAGAACTAAGAAAGTCAAAATTGATGTCTAGAGCTGATGGACTATTTAAGATAATTGAGAAAATCAATGACAATGCATACAAATTAGATCTACCTGTAGATTTTGGGGTTAGTCCCACATTTAACATTTCAAATTTGAAGCCATATTTTGGAGCAGAAGATGACCTTGAGTCGAGGACGACTCCAATTCAGGAAAGGGAGGATGATGAGCCCATGGCTCCTTCAGATATGATCAATACTACTAATAGTCCTCAAATCATATGAGGTCCAATTACAAGAGCATATGCACAACAATTAGAGCACCAGGTGAACTTATTTTTCACTATTCATGCTTACTTGGATGGATTACTACTAAATTTTTGTGATGTTTTATTGCTTAGGAACGTGGGAGAAGCACCACAACCTTACCCAAACTTCACCCCTTGAAGGCCAAGTCTACTCAACCTCGAGGCTGAGCTCTAGTCATGGTCATAGTCGAAGTCATGGTCGTGGTCGTGGTCGAAGTCGAAGTCATGGTCGTGGTCGAGTCTTAGGATAGCATATCAGTAAAACGGGCATAACTCTCTCATACAAAGTCCGTTTTAGGCAATCTTAGATATTCTGGAAAGCTTATGACGAGCGCTTTCCAATGGATATGAGCTCGACAAAATATTCTTTATAATTTAGTCAAAGCCAAAAAAATAAGGTGTTGTGCTACCGTATCGGACCCTGTTGGGTCTTGTAATCGTGTCGGGGTCGGAGTTCAGGTTGTGTATGCCTCTTTCCATAGCTGCACAACCCTAGGTTGACCTCATCATGTCCCTCCTATAGATACATAGTAGCCGTCATAATTTAGGCTTGGGTTTAGCTTAGATTATTCTGTTTTAGACAATTTTGCCATTTATCGATTTGTTGAACCCCAACTCGAGTACTTCATTAGTAAATAGCAATATTCAGATTGCATCTACCTGTTCTTGCTTGTGTTCTTGATTCGCTCGTAGGAAAAGCCTTCTTGGTGAGGTCAAGTGCATCTTGGCACGGTTGATAACCACGGAGTAGTGGTGTAGTGGTCGCGATTGTTCTCGATCTATTCTGATTGGAGCCTTTGGATCATTAATGTCGAAGCTCCACCAATCGACTTATCATATTACCTTTCGGAAGATCGGGCAAACGCCCATCAGAAGGCATCCCAATGACAACCAAACATGTTTCCTTCACACACATGAGGAGAGAACAAAGGAAAAAAAGTGTCTTGGATGTAAAAAAGTGTGCAGTACATTGAGTTTTGCCCATATCTTGCCAAGAAGAATAAGAAGGACAATATCAAGGAAGAAAAGAAGGAGAAGAGTAGGAAAGGGAGAGAAAAGTACTCACAAGCATTGGCAAATGGGTGGATATGGAGGACGATGATGCATTAAGCTCAAGAAATGACGATGAAGCAATCTTTAGTAAGACATTGACCACTATCACCAACAAGGAATCAATTCCTCCACCACTTTTATCATCATCATCACACATGTGCCTTATGGCTAAAGGTAAAATGGAAAGCAATGTAACTGATGATAACTCTAGCACCGCATATCCTATTTATGATGAGCTTGTTAAAATAATTAATGAGCAAAATAAGGCCTTGGTAAAACTAACTAAGAAGTTTGACATCTTTAAAGATACTCATACTCTATTTTTTTACTAATTATGAAGAATTAGCTAGTAAATACGAATTGCTTAACAAGGAGCATGAAGAGCTTAGTGCAAAATTTAAGGATCTTGAGCAACAACCTAAGGCCATCCATCTTGCATTTTTATGTAAGTTCTAAGATGGAAGCTTCTACTTCTCATGATGATTTAATTGATGCACCATGCTCATCTACTTGCAATGAAAATAGTTGAGTTAATACTAACCTTGATATTAAAAACAATAAGCTCAAGATAGAAATAGAGAAGTTCAAGAAGGACTTGAAAGAAATGAAGCAAAGCAATGTCATACCTGCTCAAAATATTGGTGGACATGAGCATGAGCATGAGTCAATGATCCATGGGATTGACCCATGGCAAGGGAAAGGATACACCGAGAAGAAGCTTATGTAAGGAGAAAATGGTGACTTACTATTTGTACCATGAAGAAGACCGCAATACAAGCAACTCAAGAAAAAAAAGGAGAAAAAGAAAACAACCAGCTCCAACAAGACCAACAAGAGGAATATAAAAGGCTCCCACTATCTCCTCAACAAGAAGAAAGATTTCAAGATGGTATAAGTTGGCATGGAAGAAAGGGGAAGGAACCAAATTATTTGGGTGCCCAAGGGCATCATCAACAATATGAGAGGCTCCAAGATGGTTTGGGTTCCAATTATGACTTAGAGTCTGAGGCACTCGAGAGGATTTTGAGGCTTGGCTCCCAAGAAAAGATGAAGTGGTATTTCAAGCAAAAGAAGTTAAGTACAAGAATCAAGCTTATTGGTGAAATTCTTAATCATCATATACCCAAATCCTCCACATGAAATTAAAATAGGGTAGCTAGATTTATCTTCTTGTATATATTTCATCTAGTCCCTATACATGTCTCGGATTGCATTAGAACGTCTATTTACTTGTTGCATACTTTCACAATTGGTATCCTTTTAAAATTCTTGCGATACCTAGGTGTTCTTTCATATGTTAGGTTGTTATATTTTAATTCTTTTCATTATTAGCAATCTATATGCTTTATTGGTTGTAAGTTAAATTTTGGTATATATGTGTTAATTCATATCTTTTATATGCCATGAGTTCAGAATATAGGGTATCTCCTTAATTGTCGTTCATTACAAGGTTATTAAGATCGGACCAAAAAAATAGTCCAATATATGCTATGTGTTGATATTAGAAATCAATCCCAATACATAGTGACTTCATTGATAATATCATAATAATATCCATATTAATCGACTTAATTTGTGTTATGAAAGAGACATTAGAGGGTCAAAGAAGCCAATAAAAATACAAAGGATCTAGATGTAATCTTTATTCCTCTTAGCGACTATAGAAAAATTCCTAATCACCGAAATGGGACAATGCATCGGCATAGGTTCTACCCAATTCGGTACCCGACACAAGCAATGTATACATAAGCGTAGATAACATATTAGATTTTCAAGTAGACATGGTGCAATATGAACGATGCTTGCCTTGCTGCCCTAGCTGCTGCTCACAGCTACCCGAACCACGATCACCACCGTTAGAACCTCCGGGAATAGCCTCGCTCGCCTCGGTCGTCAAATCGACGTTCTCTGTAAGAATAATCGCGTGCAATGATGAGTATGAAAGCCATGCAACAACGGAGGTGACATGCATTATGCCCTGCGCTTAAAACATCAAATATTTCCTAATTGCAATTAGCGTTAACCATTTAAACATTTCCTAAAATACTTTAAAGCATAAACCAAAGATTAAACCAAACTGGAAATTTAAATATTCTTAACATGAGGGTGTATATTTTTACTGTACATGGCACAATTTAGCAAGATTCACAAAATTGGATTCATCAATTTTGGAGCTACCAAGATTTAATTATGAATTATCAAAGCCTAAACATGTTTCATTTATTCAATAATTTACAGCACACATTTCATGCCCACTGGTATTTTTAATGGGTAGAGCATGCCATAACAAAGCCAACAAAATTGGTTTCACAATTTTTGGAGCTATCTACAATTTTCTATGCAATTTACAATGTTTCATCCGAATTTATACATTGGAAAACAATTCAAAACCCCATTTACCGGATATTAAAATCCATAAAACCTTTTTCTACCCTGGGCCACGCCGGCAGCCGGGGAGGGCAGCAACACCACCAGGGGAGGCACACGGACTTGGTGGGGGCACACGTTGACGCCGGCGATGGCCGGAGCACGGCGAGCGGCGGCGCACAGCGGAACGAGCATGGCGGCGGATCGGTTTAGACCGCCGGCGGCTAGACGGCGGCGTAATAAGCCCGGCCGAGCACACCTACATGTTCTACGCGAGCACGCGGATCTAACGGCGCACCTCCCGGCCGACGAGCTCGACAGCGGCACGGTCGGCGGCATGCACGGGGAGGCGGCAGTGGTTCGACCATCGCGGACCACCGCGCCGGCGACAGGACGGAGGGAAAACGGCGCGTGCATAAGGTGTACAGGAGCACGGGGAAGCTCACCGTGCAGCGGGTTGGGCCGGCGAGGCTGTAGAACAGCGGGATGACGGAGAGGGGCGGAGAGGAGGCTGCCGGCGTTGAGGGAGAAGACTCGGCCGAGCTCAAACCGCGCGGGAAACGCCGGGAAAGAAGGGGAAACTACGGGGAAGAGCTTCGGCGACCCTCCTTTGCGCTTCTCCTGGCTCGGGCTCGATGGAGGCCGTCGGTGGCGCGGTGATTTGGCCGGCGGTCGGTGCTTGTGTGTGATCTGCGCTCTGCCTGTGCTGGCTGTGCGAGAGGAGGAGCAGAGAGAGAGAGAGGAAAGCATAGGGCAGGGAGGGGAGGATAAGCGCACGGTGCCGTGTCCTGGTTTTCTGGTGACGTGGCCTGGCCACCATAGTCAACAAGGGCGGCCACCGCTTGCTCTGTGAGAGGGGACGGCAGAGAGAGCAGAGAAGCCGGGGGGATGACAAGCGGACCCGAGAAACAGTAACCGACCGGCAAAATATCCCCACTACTTTAGCCATCCATTTGAATGCCTTCCCAAGGTCCAAAATCGGTAAAAAAAAAATTAAAACTAAAATTCATAAGGAACCCATTTGAACTTGTTTGACCTAGAATGCTTGAGCCAATTATGAATAAAAATTGTTCAAAAATGCTATCTTTTCCAACTTGTGACAATTTTTATACCTTCTAATTATTTCCCAAAAATTTGGAAAAATTCATTTATATTCTTCTCCTGGCATTTACTAATTTCTAAAATTGTCACCAGCCCTATGTTCCATAGAAGTTTTGGGAGATGCTTTACAACGCATCAGTTAAACCTGGTTTAACCAAATTTGGTTTAATCCACATTGCATGTCTATACTGCTCAAAACAAAAACAAATGATGCTAATGATGCTCATTAGCACTTAATTACGTGTTTAGAAACTCTGGGCCGTGACAAATCTCCCCCCCTAAAAAGAATATCGTCCCGAGAATCGGTACGAGCCGGAGAGTGGACAATGAGCACGCTGTGATGACTTAGCAAGCTGTGAGTCGACATCATGATGCAAGAGATGGAATCCAATGCAGATTTTTATTCAATCATAGAGATGAACACATACATGTGAGAGATTCCAAATATGCTATATTACATTGGCATTACAAATTCTCAAAGAACTTAGGATACTCGGAACGAAGCTGATCTTCCCGCTCCCAAGTCGCTTCGGACTCGGAGTGGTTACTCCACTGAATCTTCAAGAACTTGATTGAACTCCGCCATGTCTTGTGCTCGGCTTCATCCAAGACTCGCATAGGCTTCTCAAATATGTCAAGTCCGGTTGCAATTCTTCGGGCGCAACATCAACGACATCGGTCGGGACTCGGAGACACTTCTTGAGTTGTGAGACATGGAACACATTACGTACCGCGGAGAGGGACGGTGGCAACTCCAATTGATATGCAACCTCTCCACACCGAGCTAGAATCTGAAACGGTCCAACATACCGAGGCGCTAGCTTGCCTCGAACTTGGAATCGATGAATGCCTTTGGGAGGCGAGACCTTCAGGTACACGTGATCCCCCACCTCAAATGTGAGCTCTCGGCGACGTCGATCTGCATATCTCTTCTGCCTCGACTGGGCCATGAGAATACTCTTGCGGATATTCTGGACATGATCTTCTGCCTCCTTGACCAAATCCAGACCCAGAAAAGCCCGCTCACCGGATTCGGACCAATTCAGCGGCGTACGGCACCTCCGACCATAAAGGGCCTCGAACGGCGCCATCTAATTACTAGCCTGGAAACTATTGTTATACGAAAATTCCGTGAACGGCAGGCATATGTCCCACTTCTTCCCATAAGTGAGCACACAAGCACGGAGCATATCTTTGAGAATCTGATTTACCCTCTCCGTCTGACCATCCATCTGCGGGTGATACGCCGTGCTGTGGAACAACTCGGTCTCCATAGCCTCCTGGAAATTTCTCCATAAATGAGAAGTAAACTGTGTACCCTGATCAGAAACGATCTTCTTCGGCACTCCATGGAGACAAACAATTCTAGTGAGGTACAACTCCGCATACTGCTTAGCAGAGTAAGTGGTCCTAACAGGAAGGAAGTGCGCGGACTTTGTCAACTGGTCCACGATGACCCAAATAGAGTCATACCCACTCGAAGTCTTCGGTAAGCCGGTAATGAAATCCATCCCAACTTCCTCCCACTTCCAAGATGGAATGGGCAAAGGCTGGAGTGTGCCGGCAAGCTTGATGTGTTCAGCCTTCACCCTTCGGCAGACGTCGCACTCAGACACATACCTAGCAATCTCCCCGCTTCATGCGAGTCCACCAGAAATGGGGTTTCAAGTCCTGATACATCTTCGTACTGCCTGGGTGAATAGACAGCAACGAATCGTGAGCCTCATCAAGGATCTTCTTCCTCAGCGCCTCGACCCTCGGAACCACTAGATGGTTCTCAAACCAGATAACGCCCTGATCATCCTCAGTAAAGCACATGGCCTGCCCAATCTTCCTCTTCTCTCAAATTCGGGCCATACCCTTATCATCCCTCTGTGCAGCCTTAATCTCATCAATGAGCGTGGACTTGATTTCGAGATTTGCAATAAAACCATCCGGCACCATATCAAGCCTAAGACGTCGCAAATCATCACACAACGTGGAATCCATCGGCGAGGCTATAAGACAGTGACAATGAGCCTTTCGACTCAAAGCATCGGCGACCACATTCGCCTTGCCAGGATGGTAGTGAACCTCCAGCTCGTAGTCTTTGATCAACTCAAGCCATCTGCGTTGCCTCATGTTCAAATCCGCCTGCGTGAAGATGTACTTCAGGCTCTTGTGATCTGTGTAGATACGGCACAAGTTGCCCATCAAGTAGTGGTGCCACATCTTCAGAGCGTGCACGACAGCTGCAAGTTCAAGATCATGTGTCGGATAGTTCTCCTCGTGACGCTTCAACTGACGGGATGCATATGCAACAACTCGGCCCTCTTGCATCAAAACACATCCAAGACCGATGCCGGACGCGTCGCAAAACACATCAAACCCTCGGGTCACATCAGGCTGAGCAAGCACTGGAGCGGTCGTGAGCAGCTTGTTCAAAGTCTGGAATGCGAACTCACCTGCATCTGACCACTCGAACACGTTGCCCTGCTTCAACAACTCTGTCATTGGTTTTGCAACCTTGGAGAAGTTCTCGATGAATCAGCGGTAATAGCCCGCAAGTCCGAGAAAACTCCGGATCTCACTGACATTCTGGGGCTGAACCCAGTCAAGAACATCCTGCACCTTGCTCGGATCCACTGCTACCCCGTTCTCTGATAGAACATGTCCCAGAAAGGCCACCTCCTTGAGCCAGAACTCACACTTGTTGAACTTAGCGTACAGCTGATGCTCACAGAGTCTGCCAAGAACAATACGGAGGTGCTCCATATGCTCTCCCTTCGACTTGGAGTATATAAGGATGGCATCGATGAAGACCACGACAAACCGGTCCAACTCCTCCATGAATACCGAGTTCATCAAATACATAAAGAAAGCCGGCGCATTCGTCAACCCGAAAGACATGACGGTGAACTCATATAAGCCATAGCGAGTCGAGAATGCCGTCTTTGGAATATCCTCCGGTCGAACCTTGATCTGATGATAGCCCAGCCTCAAGTCTATCTTTGAGAAGAGTCGGGCTCCAATCAACTGATCAAACAAGATGTCAATCCTAGGAAGCGGATACACATTCTTCGCCGTGACTGCATTCAGCGGACGGTAATCAACACACATCCAGAGAGTGTCATCTTTCTTCTTCACGAATAGAGCCGAGCATCCCCAAGGTGAGGAACTCGGACGAATGAAACCCTTCACCAGCAGCTCCTGAATCTGCTTCTTCAGCTCAACTAGCTCAACTGGCGACATCTTGTACATCTTCTTCAAAACCGAGGCCGCACCGGGCACGAGATCAATAGAGAACTCCACTGCCCTGCCAGGCGGAATTTCAGGCAACTCATCCGGAAAGACATCCAGAAATTCCCACACCACAGGAATGGTCTTCATAATCCTGGTGGGGACAGCCTTTATGGTGAACAGGTAGGATTTGATACCCTCTAGCTTCAACTGGACTCGAGTACCTGACAGACCATTGAGAGTGACGGTCCGCTGAGCACAGTCCAGCACAGCCTTGTTCTTGGAGAGCCAATTCATTCCCAGAATAACATCAATTCCCTTCGAGTTCATCACTAACAGATTGACAAAGAAGGGCACTTCGTTGACAACTACCGCCGCTTTATTCACACACTGGTTGATTAGAACTTTGGCCCTCGGGGCGTCTATAAGATACGGTGTGTGGGTAGCACTGACTCTCAACCCACTTTTCCAAACATAATCCGAAGATATAAAAGAGTGAGAGGCCCCTGAATCAAACAGAACCACTGCAGAAAAGATGTCAGAGTTGAAACTCATATCCAACGTACCCATCAGGACGGTGTCACCCTCCTGAACCTCGTCGGCGGTAGTGTGTCGAGCTCGACCATGCTTGGGAACGTGATTCGCCTGCGAAGACTGCGGTGCTGACTGAGCTGGCGGGGTCGCGGGGCACTCACCGCGGCTCCCGACCTCGGATACGGGCACTCCCTTGAGAAATGGCCGACGCGGCCGCAGTTGAAGCACGAACCGCCTGAGCCACCAGTCAGGCTCACTTGGGAACCGGCTAGTTGTGAAGCCTGCCCCTGTGGAGCGGAGAATGCCGGACGTGGTACAAACCATATCGGTCGTGGGTAGCCAGCCGATGGCACCTGAGACTATGGAGGCTAACTCTCAGTGCGGGCGCGCTGTGAGCTCCTGCCCACGGAAGGCGAGGAACCCCTCTTCCTCCTCTTCTCCTCCTGATGGCTCTTATACTTGAGCTCCACCGTGATCGACGTGCTCACCAACTCGTTGAAGTCGATGAACTTCTGCGCGGACAACCGGTCCTGCATCTTCAAGTTCAGGCCATTCACGAAGCGGCACTGCTTGCACGCATCCGTGCTGACCTCCTCGGTAGCGTACTGTGCAAGGTGGTTGAACACCTGCACGTACTCCGTCACGGCCCGACCTCCTTGCTTGAGGTCCTCAAACTCCCGCCTCTTAGCCTCCATGAGGCCACTTGGTATGTGAAACGAGCGGAAGGCCTCACGGAACTCTGCCCATGACACGCGGTGATCGGCGGGGTGCATGGCCAGAAAGCCGGACCACCACGCACCCGCTGGGCCCTGAAGCTGATGGGCAGTGAAGAGCGCCTTCTCATGATCCTCACAGCGAAGAAGGGCGAGCTTCTGCTCGATCGTCCGGAGCCAGTGATCGGCATCCAGAGGATCCTCAGCTCGTGAGAAGACCGGCGGCTGAGTCCGCAAGAAGTCGAGAAGTCGTCTCGGCGCACGGCTCCACCTCGTCCATGAGGAGCCGCGTTGCGCACGAGAGCCTCCAGGAGCGCTTGGTTCATCTGGAGGAGAGCGTGATTCACTTGGCGGTTCTCCTCGATTTGCATGAGCACATCCGCCATGGTCGGCGGTGGAGGAGGGTTGTTCTGACCGGAACCCTTCGGAACTTCCCCACCACGCCGAGTGACAACCATTCTGAAACGTAAAACAAAAGGGGAAACGTCAAATTCCGACTTAGCACAACGCATTCGCCGGATATATTGTTAGAATCCCGTAATACATGAATATAGATTATGCATGCATGAATGCAACATGAGAATGACGGTATGCTCGCAACCTAGCTACCGCGTCTTTCTCAAAACACGAATCGCACCTGCAAGCATCAAAATCACAGGCAGTTATAAATTCCAGAACCACCCTTCGCGCTAGAAAGATTAAGAGCACGAACGGCCCTTGTACCACATGCCGTACAAGCGACAATCCATACGTCAATTACGACGTATTCACTTCCCGTAGACCCTACGGGACACCTCGTGTAATCGCCACACGAGTAGACGACCATGTCTCCCATCGCATGGTGGATGTTCATACGCTATCGCTAGCGTATTCACTTCCCGTACTAATCGCTGTACGGGACACACTGGCCCCCGCCTCGCATCCAGTTGAGCCCTCGGTGATTAACCGCCACCGAGCGTCGTGCCTTACCTTCCGACAATGCAAAGCCGAAGATGCAATGCTCCATATGAACCAATGCAAGGTCGAAAGCGAAACAATGTGGTATAAAACATATAAACACCACTCATAATACGCATATTAACTTAGGGGTATAAACGATAGTAGTTCAATACATATTAAACATGAAGAGGTATAAACATAAATTGTGGGTTGTTTAGGTGGAGTTGTCGACTTACTAAACAACGCACTAATTATGTTTAGGCTACTAAATTGAACCAAGCTCTGATACCAAGCTGTGAGGAACCGTTTAAATAGTATTCTAATTAATCATCAGGAGGATCATTATTCATAATCACAACCTCGACGATTAACCAGAATACCATTCCGGTAGTCCCAGCACGTGTTTTGTGCCCAGGATCGGAACACATGCTTCCAACTCAAATATCACAACACAGTTTAATAGAGAGCAAGTAATTAAGCTGTATTACAATACTTAAACATGCAACTGCTTCCACAATTTACAACAAAAGAGGAACAACAACAACTACGCAGCGGAAGATAGACCTATACAACAAAAGAGTATGGAGCCGTATGCCCTTAGGCTCCATACCAAAAGCGCCGGAGTTCGGAGTAGAAGGTGCTACTCCTGCCCGCCACCCTGATCGGCAGGCACAAAGTAGCCGAACACTGCCTCTTCCTCGCCACCTGTGAACCTGAAACTTAAGGGCAGTACCCTTAGTACGAAGGTACTAGCAAGTCTTACACAGTATGAGTATATATATTCTCGACTCCAAGGATCATGCATTTAAAGCTGTAGCAAGGATTAAGACATGTTTAAGTTCATTAAGCGGTAAGCAACCTAGACTCTAGGTGTAAGCAACTGACTTAACCAACCACCAACTCAAACCCTGCCAACCAATTGATCAGAACAGATATATAAACAACAAGTGTATAAAAGTAAACCATTACCACCAAACCACCGACCACATACCAACCAAACCACCCAAACCAACCATGCCGCAACCCACATCAAAACTCTACGACCAAAACATGGTCGCTCGGTGGAGATAAGCGATAGCAATGCTCATGACCGAGAGCGCGGCAGCTCGAACTGATTATACACCTTGCAGGGGGATACTCCTGGACCCACACGACACAGGGACCATACGGCTTGTGCCACCTGTTGAGATGCACACAAGGGGGTACCCGTGACAACCTTTCCCAACCAGGCCTAACCATGTGGATCAACCATAGCTCGGCGGTGGTATTAGAACGACTCCCCGAGCAAACTAATACCGCTAAAAGTCCGGACTCAAACCGGACTCGAACCGTCTATGACGAGGCCCACATGACCACGTCTGCAAAGGTAATCAGCTCGCCTACCATTATATTAGCATGTGGTGAGTAAGGTAAGTGCTAAAGCCGACTACACCGACGGTCGGTGCTTAACCAGTGAAAGCGGTCTATGGTGTCCGGGTTCACTCCCCGAACTGCCTGAGGACTCCTCGTGAGCAGATGACACCCTAACACCGCCCACACCTTGTCTCCACTCACCACTCACCAAGCCGACTCATCATCAACACAACCACAAGTGTGAACAAGTAATAGGCCCTAGGCTCGCGACAACGGTGGACACCATCATCGACTTCTACCAGAAATCCTAAGTACCATTAAGCATAGCGAACTATAATTAGACCTCGATGACACCACTAGGCTCCAAGGAATAACATATGTCACGTGACCGAAATGAGAGAATGCATCGGCATAGGTTCTACCCAACTCGGCACCCGACACATGCAATGTATACCTAAGCGTAGATAACATATTAGATTTTCAAGTAGACACGGTGCAATATGAACGATGCTTGCCTTTCTGCCCTAGCTTCTGCTCACAGCTACCCGAACCACGATCACCACCGTTAGAACCTCTGGGAATAGCCTCGCTCGCCTCGGTCGTCGAATCGACGTTCTCTAAAAGAATAATCGCGTGCAATGATGAGTATGAAAGCCATGCAACAACGGAGGTGACATGCATTATGCCCTGCGCTTAAAACATCAAATATTTCCTAATTGCAATTAGCGTTAACTATTTAAACATTTCCTGAAATACTTTAAAGCATAAACCAAAGCTTAAACCAAACTGGAAATTTAAATATGCTTAACATGATGGTGTATATTTTTACTGAACAGGGCACAATTTAGCAAGATTCACAAAATTGGATTCATCAATTTTGGAGCTACCAAGATTTAATTATGAATTATCAAAGCCTAAACATGTTTCATTTATTCAATAATTTACAGCACACATTTCATGCCCACTGGTATTTTTAATGGGTAGAGCATGCCATAACAAAGCCAACAAAATTGGTTTCACAATTTTTGGAGCTATCTACAATTTTCTATGCAATTTACAATGTTTTAGCTGAATTTATACATTGGAAAACAATTCAAAAACCCATTTACCGGATATTAAAATCCCTAAAACCTTTTTCTACCCCGGGCCGGCTAACTCAGGGACTGACCAGTGGGGCCAGCTATTTGACCCCGGGTCAAAACGGCCAGGCGCCAAAGGCGCGCGGCGCTGAGACTGCCGGCGGCCCGGGTTGTGCCCGCCGGCGGCGAGCGGCGCCACGCCGGCAGCCGGGGAGGGCAGCAACACCGCCAGGGAAGGCACGCGGACTTGGTGATGGCACACGTGGATGTCGGCGATGGCCAGAGCATGGCGAGCGGCGGCGCATAGCGGAACGAGCACGGCGGCGGCTCGGTTTAGACCGCCGGCGGCTAGACGGCGGCGTAATAAGCCCGACCGAGCACACCTACACGTCCTACACGAGTGCGCGGATCTAACGGCGTGTCTCCCGGCCGATGAGCTCTACGGTGGCACAGCCGGTGGCATGCGCGGGGAGGCGGCGGCGGTTCGACCATCGCGGACCACCGTGCCGGCGACGGGACGGAGGGAAAATAGCGCGCGCATAAGGTGTACAGGAGCACGAGGAAGTTCACCGTGCAGCGGGTTGGGCCAGCAAGGCTGTAGAACAGTGGGGCGACGGAGAGGGGCGGAGAGGAGGCTGCTGGCGTTGAGGGAGAAGACTCGGCCGGGCTCAAACCGCGTGGGAAACGCCGGGAAAGGAGGGGAAACTGCGGGGAAGAGCTCCGGCGGCCCTCCTCTGCGCTTCTCCTGGCCCGGGCTCGGTGGAGGCCGTCGGTGGCGCGGTGATTTGGCGGCGGCCGGTGCTTGTGTGTGCTCTGCGCTCTACCTGTGCCGGCTGTGCGAGAGGAGGAGCAGAGAGAGAGAGGAAAGCAGATGGCAGGGAGGGGAGGATAAGGGCACGGTGCCGTGTCCTGGTTTTCCGGTGACGTGGCCTGGCCACCGTAGTCAACAAGGGCGGCTGCCGCTTGCTCTGTGAGAGAGAGGAATGCTTGAGCCAATTTTGAATAAAAATAGTTCAAAGATGCTATCTTTTCCAACTTGTGACAATTTTTATGCCTTCTAATTATTTCCCAAAAATTTGGGAAAATTCATTTATATTCTTCTCCTGGCATTTACTAATTTCTAAAATTGTCACCAGCCCTATGTTCCATAGAAGTTTTGGGAGATGCTTTACAACACATCAGTTAAACCTGGTTTAACCAAATTCGGTTTAATCCACATTGCATGTCTATACTGCTCAAAACAAAAACAAATGATGCTAATGATGCTCATTAGCACTTAATTACGTGTTTAGAAACTCTGGGCCATGACATAAGACATTAGAGAGTTCATGGAGAATGGAACGTTCTAAGGTGTTTCTATGTTGATTTGCATGTGGAGTCATAAGGAAGGATAGAGTCTGTGTTCCGCTGCAGTTTATTTGGAGACCTTCAAAGGTCACTTTTGTAAGGTATTTAATTATGTTTAAGTTGGATATTTAATGATTATCGTCTATGAAGTCACTATATGTTAGGATTGATTCATGGGCTCATCACAAAGATGTGATTGGTCACTTTTCTTGGACCGGTCTCGATACTAATGGTCTATTCTTCCATCTTGAACTATTTATTTAGGTACCTTCCATAATACAACTTAAATTTCCTCACTTTACTTAAATGTTCAATTGTGTATATACTTTGCTTTCCGCCATATGTATGCACAAATTTAGGGAGAGTTTAATCGATGTTACGAGGCTTTATGAATTTTAATCAATATGCCTTACACATCCAAAGAATCATGATTTGTGGAGCTCTCCCTTATGCTTTTAATGTTTTTTTTTTGGTGTTTGATTCCAAAGGTAGAGAATTGTTAGGACCAAAGCAATTAAGGTGCACTTCAGTTGGCATCATGAACACTTGCATGATTAGGACCAAAAGGGGAGAAGAAATGGTCAATGAATTAAGCGGAAGTCTTATATTCATCTTGACCATAAAAGGGAAAAATGAAAGAAATATGTATCAACAAGGTAAGCAGGAGCACATGCATAATTTCAAATTTGTATTTTCAATTGGTATTTTTAATTCTTGCTCCATGCATCTAAGTAAATAGTTGCAATTAATTCCTTTTGTCTTATATCTTGCTTTGGTTGTGTTGTCATCAATTATCAAAAAGATGGAGATTGAAAGATCAATGACCCTAGCATTGAGTCAATGTGATTAACATGATCAATAGGATTAACATGGTTTGCCACATTAGCATTGAGTCACTAATACCAACATAGTCAATGGTACTAACATGGTTTGCCTTATGCAAGGTTCCAAACAACTCATTGGGATGAACATCAAGGTCAAAAAAGAGCCTCATAAAGATACAATGATATATTATTTAGACAAATGATCATGGTGTTAAGAGCATCTCTTGTGTAGATAGTTTGTTTTTTTGGATTGTACTATGAAGAGGGTTTGAGTTTAGTAGCTTGTTATAGTGTCTTTAGGTTAGGAAGACCCAAGACATCAAGAAAGAGAAGCCACAAAGACTTGGACTTGAAATGGATTGAATTGGATAAGTCCCCTGAAAATATGTCACTGTATTATATGGTGAGGTCACTTTGTCATACGCTGGGGTCATCGTAACATATAGTGATGGACAGATAGAAGGAAATAAAGTTTTCTAGAGTCACTGTACCAATGATGATGTCACCATATCATTTGGCTGTGTCATTGTATCATACAGTAGGCACCATACTGTGAGACAGAGAGTTTGTCAACCGGTGCCACTTGAAGATCAAGTCATCATAACATGCGATGTGTAAGTCATCGTAACATATGGTGTGACAAGTCACTGGATCATACAATCGGTCACCATATGATACGATGAGTTCAGAGAAGGCTCCTGTCGGTGACGCAAGAACCAGGGGTCCCCGAGTCCCGAGGCCAGATCAGCAAGTTGCCACATGGCGCCCTCTCGCGGGGATTATCTCCCCGAAGTGCGAGAAGACTAAGTCCCGGGAGAGGGTGCTCGGGGCCATGAACAGTGGTCCCCGAGTACCCGAGTTCCCCGATGACCCGAGAAGACCAAGTGCCGAGAAGAAAGTGCTCGGGGCTGCGAACAGTGGTCCCCGAGCACTCAAGTCCCCCAACAACAAGGAAAGCCGAGTACCAGGAAGGGGGTGCTCGGGGCTACGAACAGTGGCCCCCAAGCACCCGAGTACCTCGAAGACCCAAAGGAAGTCAGTTCCGGGAGAGAGTGCTCTGGGTCACGAGCAGTGGCCCCCGAGCACTCGGTTCCCCGAGGACCCGATCAGTCAGATTCCGGGAGAGACTGCTCGGGGTCATGAACAGTGGCCCCCAAGCACTTGGTTCCCCGAGGGCCTGAGAAGTCCCTTGCCGGTGGCCCCCACAGGGGCCCAGCGGTGAGGTGTCAGCTGGGGAAAGGCCCGATGCTGCATTTAAGAGGGCACGTGGCCTGTCACCTCCAACTGCTCCCCTCACGCTTCATGACAGTCCCTGCCACATTCTGGCAGGGGGCGTGGGGACATTTAATGCGCGGGTCCCATCGCGGGACATCTGGCGCGCCTCAGGATAGCATCGCGAAGCCCAAGGCGCCCCGCCTGCCGCCCTGCTGTGTCAGGTATACAAGACCGAGCGGGCACGCCGGGCTGTTCAGTGGCTGCCCAGTGGGCCCCCTCCGCGGTGCCCGTTGCAGAACAACATGATGACGAACAAGACTAGGCGGGGGCACATTTTCAGCCCTCCCCGTCACTTCACGCAGTAGCCCATGATGATTGCTTTCCATTTATGGCGCCTCGGAACTCGCGCCCTCCCTTTCTGGGCATGCTACTGCCCAGCAAGTATTTAAGGTGGGGCGAGCTCCCCGGAGAGAGAGAGAGCTAGACAAGGCGGAAGAGAGAAGCCGAGGAAGAAGATAGAGGTTTAGTACAAGCGCAGAAATTCAGATCACTGAAGAACAAGAAGCCCGACGCTCTAGGCTAGACAAATATTCTTGTAACCAGCAACAAAGGAAGGAATAAACTGTCCCCTCTGTGGGAAGGCCCCTTTACCGTGATCGGCGTCCCGCGACAAGGCTCGTTCTGGCTGGCTGCGGAGGATTGGCAGCCGCTCCCAAATGCATGGAACATTGAGCATCTGCGCAAGTCTATCCCTAGGTGGAAATGTTTGTGCTCGGGCCAACCAAGCCGGGGTCCCCCCCCCCCGCCCAAGTTGGCCGGGGGCTACCACCAACCATGTAAGTCACCCAATCTTGTACAAAATTATCAATATACATGTACTTTCATTATCCAGTTCTTATTTCAAATTTTATTTTTCTCTCTGGAATCCATACGTTTAATCTGTTCAGTGAGATGCTTGATTGTGCGAGAAAAACACGCTTTCTCATTTTTCCCGTTGATAAAAGAATCCCGATCGGTATGCGCGCAGGCAGTTGCCGCTGACCTAAGTCTGTCGTGGTAGGCTGTGGTGTCTAGTACCATGGCAGTACCCCAAGCATCACCGAGCCCCTGGGGTTCTCGGGTAATCCTACCACTTGAGCAAAGAGCGGTTAAGACCGCCTAGACCCCGGGGGCAGGCTGTCGGTGCTCGGTCTGGTCAGTCCTTCCCGGGTGCCACCGAACTATAAGACCTCTTGGTTATGCCTCTGTCTGTATACTTCACCGGTCCGGGTATTCGAGAGGTCTCGGGTCAAAAACGAGAGTAGATTATAATGAGTACCGCACTAGCAGAGCGCACCAAACAAAGAAGTCTTTTTCTATCTTCTTAAGATCACAGATCGACAATCAAGAATAGAGCAGCCCGACTACAAGGGCCTCAGTGCCCAGGGCGCTGCTCGAGCCTGCGGGGTCCTTGGGCAGTCCTACCGCTCGGGCATGAGTGGTGGGACTGCCTGGCCCCTTGGCTCCCTCTCATGCTTTCGGTACTCGGGCACTCCGTCCGAGGGAACCAAGTTCCTGTGCACCTCGAGCTCGGAGCGCATACCCCGCTTGGATCGGTCGGTCGAAAGACTGACAGCTGTCCGGTGAGTGGCTAAAGTCATACGAATTTACATTATTACATACTCAGTAATCTATTGTTCCTGAGTTATCCTCGGGACCCTCACATTCTAATCTGTTCGGTGAGATATTCTCCTCGCGCACAAAACCCTGCCCACGTGCTCGCTTTTTTCGGAACGACAGAACAGATAGTAGACAGGTGTACCGTATGAATGGCGATGTTTGACCAAAGTCCTTCATGGTGGTCATGGTGTTCGGCCAGCTTCGCAGTACCCCGGGCACTACCGAGTCCCTGGGGTTCTCGAGTAATCCTACTACTTGAGCAAAGAGTGGTCGGGAACACCTAAACCCTAGGGGCGGGCTGTCGGTGCTCGGTCCCGTCTGCCCTAGCCTGAACACCACCAAACCGTGGGGACTCTTGGTTGCATTTCCGCCCGCACGTGTCTCCAGTCTGCTTGTTTGAGTGGTCACGGAGTGGAAAAGCGTCCACTGGTCGTGGCGTGCTCCGTGCTGGATTGACCTATCTCCCGAGCAAGGAAGTTCGTGCCTTTGTCTCTTGACTTAGTAGTTGCGGACTCGCGAGGGCTCGGGGGCTGAACACGCGAATTAGTCTCACTACTCGGACGATGAGTGGTCGGGGCAACTTCGCTCCCGGGGGAGGAAAGGTTGGGCTCGGTCCGGCTAAGTACTCCTCGGGACATCAAGCAAAAAGGAATAAGACAACATTGGAGTTGCGATCCCGAAGAAAGGCTTCTATTATATTCAAAAAGAAACATTCAGAGGGGATCACTCCCATATTTACAACAAGTCAAGAAACAAAAGACAAAAGCCTAATCTAGGTCGGCGGGCTCTGAAGGCGGTGAGGAGTCTTCGCTACTGCTACCACTGCTCGGTACCGACGGCGGCTCCCGCGTGAAGCACGCCGCCACCTCGGCGGCGACGCCCCGGACAGCCTCCCGGGCGGACCTTTCCTCGGCCTCGGCCAACCACTACCGGACTAGCTCCAGGGAGAAGTTGGGGTCTTGGCTCCGGTAGCAGGCCAGGATATGCTCGGCCACCGCTTGGGCCAGAGCGCGCCCCTCCCAGGATGCCAACTCCTGCACAGCCCGGGGAAGAGCCTTTAGGTGCTGGTTGATCTCCTCGAAGCCGAGGGCGATGTGGCCGATGGTCTCTTGGTCCATCCCCTTCTCGCCCACGTTGACTCGCGCGAGCCCAGCCACCCTCACGGACCTCCGTACTTGCCGAATGATGTCTTGCATCATCAGCTTCACGTTGGCCCGCTCGGCGACGATGGTCTCGAGCTCGTCCTCCACGATTTGCAACCGCTCCTCAAGACTTATCTCCTCAGCCGCGCTGGTCGGTACGCCACTAGTTGCCGGGGCTTCAGCTTGCCCCCGCTTCACCTGCTCAGCGAGGGCAGCAAGGGCCCGCTCCCGGGCGGCCAGCTCGGCCTCCCATTTGGCGGCCTGCTCCTCCCGAGCAGTAAGGGCCGCCGACACCGAGGCGGCCTCCGCTTCGCGATGAGTAAGCTACTCCTCCCGGGTGTCCTGAGCCGTCGCTGTGATTTCGTCGGTCTCGTGGATCGCGACCTCCTCCTCCCGACGGTGGACTTCGGCGCAACTCTGCTCGAGTTCGTCATTCCAGCGGGCTAACTCTTCCCGGGCGGTCTCCACAGACTTCTCGCGCTGCCTGATGGCCTCCTACCGAGCACAAACCAGCCGCTCCCGGGCGAGTAGTTCCGCGGCCCGCTGCCATGATGCCTGCTCCTGGCGGTCGGCCTCCTCCTGCGTTGTGACAGCTTCCTCATGCACCTAATCCAGCGCCTCTCGCTCCTCGGCCACTATGCGCATCTCCCTCTCATGGTTTGCGCGGGCCGAGGTGATACGGGCCTCCAAGAGCCGGCTGACCTCTTCTAGACGCCCCCTCTCCTCGACGAGGGTTGCACGGTCCCTCTCGAGCTGTGCTCGCTCCCCCACCACGGCCGCCTCCAGTTGCTTGATCACCTCCCAGGCACTTCCAAGTACGTCTGGGAGGGGTTCTGGGGCTTGGCTGGACGGCGGTCGGGCGCTGGGTCCCCTGCGAACTCTCTCTACAGAGGCGCTCGGGGTCCCCGATGACAGCCACGTTCGTGCTGCCACCCTGGCCGTGAACACTTCCACCACTGCCACCTGCTCTGTCCTCGGGGCGGGCTCGGCCGGCACCGGCTGCTTGGGCGCGGCCACTGCCCTCGGTTCAGGGTAGGGTGGCGCCTGTGGCTCAGGCTCGGCCAGCACGCTCGGCTCAGGCGCGGGCGCGCTCGGCGTGGGGGTGAGAGCCGACCTTGGTGCCTCTGGTCACCTTTGGTCTCCAGCGGGGTCCTTGGGTAGCCTGAAAATAGGGAAAGGTTAGCCCCCTAACTTACATCCAGGCAAAGCAAGCTCGAGAAAAGAAAAAGACTCATGTAGACTTTGGTCCGCGGTACTACCACCGGGACTCCGAGATCTTGAACTCCGGGCCCTGCGGCTAAGGCCTGGGATCCGCCTTCTTCCTCTTCGGCGGGGGGCTCTATCCCTCGGGCCGTTGAGGGGCCGCTGTGGTGCCTGCCTCCAGCGGTGGCTCAGCCCGGGCGTCGCTTGAAGCGCCACCACGCCGGCCTTGGACTTCGAGCTCCCGCGCCCTCGACCATGCCTCCGTCGTGGATTTTGCGCCGGACGACTGATCGCCCCGGCCTCCCTCCTTCGCACCGCCCGCCGACGGCCGCTGCCGTGGAGGCGATGATGACGACGAAGACGACGGCTGAGGCACGAATGACCGGGGGTGTTTTCCTTTATCCCCTGGGGCCGCTGCTCCACTGCCGACGGCACCTCTCCCGCTAGCCTGATGGCTGCTGCCTGCGGTAGGCCCACGGCCGACTTGCGGCCAGACACCCGCGGTACCCCTATCGCCGGCCTACGTCTGGTCGACCGCGGCCTCACTACCGCCCACCTGCGGCCTGCCACCTACGGCGTCCCCACCACCGGTCCTCCGCGCGCCGCCCGTCTCCTCATCTACCCCAGGAATCTGGATAGTCCCGGGGTTCCGGCGCCCCTGCCGGTCGACCAGACCCTGGGCATCGAATTCGGGCAGCATCGCTTGCAGCGCCACCCGGCCCGGGTCTGTGCAGAGTGTCAACTGTTCCTAGGGAAGGATCGCCCAGGTGAGGTCTTCCACGCTGGTATCCACCCGCAGCAGGGTCGCCAGCGCTCCCTCGTCCAGGTTCTCATCCTCGCCGATCTGGGTCCTGGTGATGTCCTGGGGGCCCGTGTACATCCAGCTGGGGCTGGCCTGCTCCCGCAGGGGCGCCAGGCGGCGGTGCAGATAGTCCACCACCACCGTCATCGACGTCAGCCCTGCCTAGCGCAAATCGTTGATGCAGTTCAAGACAGGCCGCATCCTCGCATCCTCCGTCGGGGCCACCTCCCAGATCGACCTCTAGGGCTCCGCCACCGCCTTTGGCAGCGCAAGGTGGTCATGGGGATTGACGTCGATGTAGACCCAGTCGCGCCGCCAATCGTCACACTTGCTCCGCAGCACCTGGGGGATGTAGAGCTTGGCCAGCCCGTCCCGCAACCGGAAGTTGCAGCAGCCGGTGACGTCCGCAGTGGAGGAGCCTCTCTTCTTCCCGGCCGGCCGCAGCACAAAAAAGTGGCAGAACAGGGCCACTGACGACAGCACTCCCACGAACATTTCACAGAAGTGAGCAAATATCGCCAGGATGACCACCGAGTTTGGACTTAGGTGGACCAACTGGATGCCGAACGTGTCAAGGATTTGAAGGAAGAACGTCGAGAATGGCGGCACCAGCCCAGTCGCCACGAAGGAGACGAAGATGACGATGCGCTCCGGCCAGTCCGTCATGGGTGGGAAGCTCGCTAGCGTCACCACCGACACCTCCCGCTGGCCTTCGAGCACCATCAGCTTCTGGACCTTCTCTGCCCCCTCCTCATTGACGATCCATGACTCCAGCAGCACGCTGTCGGGCCCCTTGTCACGGCGACTACTCCCTGCCTTCGGTATCTTGTCGGTGGTGGGGAGTGTGTTGAAACGGGTGGGAGAAAGGGGGGCGCTGTAGGTTGGAGAAAGAGCAAGAGCTCCCGAGCGCAAGGAGGAAGAAGAAGGCAAGAGACTTGATCGCAAGGATGGTGTAAAGGGGCGACGGTTCACTCCACGGTGCATTCGGCGTGGCGTGATTTTTTCCTCATTCTACGCGGGCGCCAAGCGAATCTCCCTCGATCCGTGCGGTTGCCAGGCGCACCATCCTCGATCTGCGCAGTTGCCACGCGCGCCGCCTGCCTCGTTATCACGATCCTTGGGAGTTGGAAGGGCGTGCACCCGTTCGGCTTCCCGCTGGGCCGTACGGAAGGCCTAGGCAAGAGAAACCAGCGCCTGTGAATCGGCCACGTGGCATCGGTGCTGGGTTCGGCCTCGATGAAGACAAGGGCCCCATCCGCAGTCTCTGGGCCATCGCCTGCCAATGGGCCCGGGGGCTGCTATTGGTGACGTAGGAACCAGGGGTCCCCGAGTCCCGAGGCTAGATTAGCAAGTTGCCACGTGGCAACCTCCCGCGGGGATTATCTCCCCGAAGTGCCATGAACAGTGGTCCCCGAGTAGCCGAGTTCCCCGATGACCCGAGAAGACCAAGTGCCAAGAGGAGAGTGCTCGAGGCTGCAAACAGTGGCCCCCGAGCACTCAAGTCCCCCGACGACAAGGAAAGCCGAGTACTGGGAAGGGGATGCTCGGGGCTGCGAACAGTGGCCCCTGAGCACCCGAGTACCCCGAGGACCCAAAGGAAGTCAGTTCCGGGAGAGAGTGCTCGCGGTCGCGAGCAGTGGCCCCCGAGCACTCGGTTCCCCGAGGACCCGATCAGTCAGATTCGGGGAGAGAGTGCTCGGGGTCGTGAACAGTGGCCCCGGAGCACTCGGTTCCCCGAGGACCTGATCAGTTAGAGTCCGGGAGAGAGTGCTCGGGGTCGTGAACAGTGGCTCCCCGAGCAATCGGTTCCCCGAGGACCAAGAGGGGGCATATCCGGGAGAGAGTGCTCGGGGCTGTGAACAGTGGCCCCCGAGCACTCGGTTCCCTGAGGGCCTGAGAAGTCCCTTGCCGGTGGCCCCCACAGGGGCCCAGCGGTGAGGTGTCAGCTGGTGAAAGGCCCGATGCTGCATTTAAGAGGGCGCATGGCATGTCACCTCCAACTGCTCCCCTCACGCTTCCTGATAGTCCCTGCCACATTCTGGCAGGGAGCATGGGGACATTAATGCCCGAGTCCCATCGCGGGACATCCGGCGCGCCTCAGGATAGCATCGCGAAGCCCAAGGTGCCCCGCCTGCCACCCTGCTGTGTCAGGTATACAAGACCGAGCGGGCACACTGGGCTGTTCAGTGGATGCCCGTTGTAGAATGGCATGATGACGAACAAGACCGGGCGGGGGCGTGTTTTCAACCCTCCACGTCACTTCACGCAGTAGCCCATGATGGTTGCTTTCCATTTATGGCACCTCGGAACTCGCACCCTCTATTTCTGGGCACGCTACCGCCCAACGAGTATTTAAGGCGGGGCGAGCTCCCCGGAGAGAGAGAACTAGACAAGGCGGAAGAGAGAAGCCGAGGAAGAAGACAGAGGTTCAGTACAAGCACAGAAGTTTAGATCAATGAAGAACAAGAAGCCCGAGGCTCTAGACTAGACAAATATTCTTGTAACCAGCAACATCTCTGAGAGACATTCTCAGAGCATTTACAGCATACACACAGGAGTAGGGTGTTACGCTTAGTGCAGCCCGAACCTGTCTAAAAATCCCTCGAGCATTTACTACTTCCTGCATCCGGTCATTCCGCACCATCTGCCATCACATTTACGTCCATTTATTTCACCCGCCAAACAGATTCAGAATCACCCCCGCCCCCCAGCCGAATCTCAAAGGGGGTCCCTCCGGATCCCCGCTTGAGGAGTTCACCCTCCGACAGCTCCAATGGTCTAATTTTGACTGTTGAAAAAATGGTCGTTGTATCATACGGTGATGTCATTATAACATATGTTGGGATCACCATATCAGACGGTGATTGGAGTTTCTAGGCAGATTCCTTCAATTACTACTTTTTGGAGTTGGCCTATAAATACTCCACTACCCAACCATTAGAAGTATGTTGAACCTAGAGAGAGTGTTGCTACACAAATTTGAGAGTTCTTTTCCAACAAAGTGAAGATATTGAGATAAAGGCAATTAGCATAAGATTAAAGTCATGTTTAATGCTATTTTATGCTTAGTGTGCATATATCTAGGTGATTAGTCTAGAGTTGGATATAGTGAGTGATTCACACTTATTAATCTTGGTATTTGCCTATGCCTAGATGGCTTGGTGGTGGTAAATCTTGCGAGATCCTCCAACCGAGTTTGTGGCTTGAAGCGTTGTGAGTGAGAGGAGTGTGCCTAGTAGAAGACCAACCGATGTGTGGGCAGCTCTAATGACAAGATCCACGGAGTTATCTGACTGGGAACATTGACTCTTGCGAGGGGCTCTAACGTGGACTAGTGGTGAGAGAAAATTCACCGATACCACGGGAATTATTGTCATGCCGAGTTTACGCTCTCTAACTCATTTACATTCCGCACCTATTTATTGCACCGATTACTTTCGGCATTTACTTTTTCTAGTATTTGCCATATGTAGTTCGCATGATTGGAACCTAGGGTGCATTGAAGAAATGAAAAACGGATTAAAGAAAATAAAAATCACTGTGTTAGAATTACATCACTAGATAAATTTAGAGCATATTTAGATATAAATTGATTCAGGACCAAATAATTTTTAAGAACCCTAATAATCCTCCTTCTCCCTCTCTTAAGATGTCACATGTCCATACAAATATGACTACGTTCCTATTATATTCTCCAGTGAGTTTGATTTTTACTCTTTTTAAGTGGATCAAACAGATGTTCCTTTTCATGCTCAGATCTTTGCGAGGCTCCATGGAGTATCTCTAGGAATGCCACAATCTTTCCAATGTACATATCCAGCTCCACCCTAGGTAGATAATCATCCATTTTTAAAAGCATGCCTACTACATGAGCAGTATAATACATGGTCCTTTCTGCGGGGGCTGAAGCGTAAATTTTTACTTTTTAACTCTTTTTAAAAATATTTTTTACAAATAGATTCTAGAAAACGTTGTCTGAAAATATAACATTTGAATGGTATCACAACTTATAAAGTCGTTAGGCCATCTTCAGTAGCTAACTCAAATTTTTCATCCTAAAAATATTATTACAGCATTTCTTATTTTTTTTATCTCCAGCAGCTACCCTATTTCGTACCTTTACTGCTCTTTTTCTCCCTCAAATGTTACAGTGCTTTGCGGAGTACTGTAGCACTAAATAATTCTGCGGGGTGCTGATAGTCTCTTGCACGATACCGCCTCATTTGGCGTGGTAGTTCATGGAGAACAAAACGATTTGGCGCCGTGATCACGACAGGAGGGTGCATGATATGACATGCAGCAGAGTCACGTGAACCTTGGGTGTACAGGAGACCCGTGGGTGGAGGAGCAACCTGCCGCAGTGCCGCCCGATTAGCATCGATGTGCACATGCTCTTATGCAGGATGTGGCAATCAATCAATTGAAGCAAATATAAGTAACGAACTACTGCTATTGAAAGAAATCTATCGTTAACAACAAACGCATACCTGTCACCATATCCGATCAAACAGGCAAAGTGATGGGTGCTGTAACACTGAGCAGTATCAGCAACAATAGTAGCAGACATACGGAGGCCATTTGAATCAAATGCTGGTGGATGGCACCAACAGCTAGAAGTATTGGTATGGCAGGCCGAGTTGGTTCCTACATCATTCAGTAATTTAATATTGCTATCCATGAAGTGTAGAATTAAAAAAATAAGTTATACTAATAATAGTTTTTTTGGCCACAAGATAGCACAATTTAAAAATAGAAGTTATACTAGATTTAGCAGGGAAAATCATAGGGAGAAAAGGTTGACAAGATTTAAAAAAAAAACTGTTCAAAGAGGTGGTCGGATCTTGTAGTGATGCTTTCAAGATAGAAAAGGACTAGGGAACACTATGTACAAAAGCCATGTTCGTCAATGTGGGAGTGGCGACCGCCCACGAAGGGTGCGGTTCGCATCCACCATGACCACACTCATCCCTTAGGTCCACCAACAAAGAAGGAGGTCACGCCGTCATCAAGAGGTTTTCAACTACGACATGCTGCAACTGGTGGACCACCAGGGTATACCTGATTGGGGTTGGGGTCTGTCACCGAGTGACCCAATATTCCTTGAATCAATTATCGTGGTTCCCGAATAGCAATGCCACAGATGGAGAGTCCCACGACCCCTTCGCCAAAGTACATCCCAACCCCAGGGGGCGATGAACCGGATGCAGATGGAGCTCCAGCATGTAGCCATAGAAGGCGTCCATGGAGACACCCCCAACCAGATGCTCATGAGTCAAGGTGATATTCTCCCAGCAAGCCCGAGAAACCAAGTTGACAACAGCCATGCTGATATCATCCCAGATGAGGTACCTGTGGTGCATGCTTTCATTCAATCTGTCACCAAACTTTAGAGCAACCCTTGATACAAGATGCTCCTCAGATCAACTCCATAGAGCACGCTTGCACAGCTCAAAACGCTGCACAATTAAACCCCACGAAGAAGCGATAGGGTTTCCCAAAAAGCAACGTCAAGCAAAGATACTATGCAAATGCGCAAGAGTTGGTAGCTAACAAATCTGAGAGACGTTCATCCTACTTGCAACGTTTTGAGTAGCCTCTGTCAAAGGTGACCATTGAGGTGATTACCACATCGGTGGAATAGGGAGATGGCCAGCGGAGGAAGAACAAGGTGCCAAAGAGGATCGCGGTAGAATAGCACTTCGTAGTGGAGCCCATGCAGCCATGAAGCTCAGGACGAGCCAGCTAGTTGCAAGTAGCTCTTCTACAATGTTATCGATGTTTATTAGTAAGGTTCTACCGTTGTTTCATTTTGGAGTCAGTAGGTCAAAGTCAGATTCAAGAGTCACCATGGGCCGCCTCTCTAAAGGGCCATTCACTTTAGCGGTTCCATGACCACCAGGCCCATCTGCGGTCGAGCGGAGGTCGTCATCCACATCGTGCCCAGGGGTAGCATCAACCACACACAATGGAAGCCAGTGTATGCTCACTTTCCGCCCAGCTCCTGGCTACTAGGGCCATGCCCTTTGTATCTGTTCGTGAGCATCATGCATGTCTACCGAGTCCAGTTGTCCTGTGCTTTGTTCATGTCACAATGTACTGCATTCGTTTTATGTTGGAAGGTCAGGGGGCTGAACTCAGCAGCAAAATGAGCGAGCGTTAGAAACTTTATCATGTCCACCAGATTCTCTATCATCTGTTTTCAAGAAACTAAAATCTAGAACTAGAATGATGCTCTCGTGCTGGATATTCTTGGCCCAAATTTTATCAAAAACTATGTTGCATTTCTATCGGACAGAGCGAGTGATGGTATATTGATGTCATTGGACAAAAACTTCTTCACAACAGCGCACTCACTATCGTCCACCATCAACATGCTAAATGACAATAAAGCCTAGTCCCTAACCACCGTCTATGGATCACAGGGCCATGACCAAAAAACTCAATTCCTGTCACACCCGGTTTAAAGACCAAAACCAGATGTAAACTATATGTATGCCAGGATCAGTTATTCATACATATAGCGACTTCATTAGTGTAACAGACACAGTGTTTCTTATTACAACGCTAGAATATTACAAAATGACCACCCACGGGTCTAAAGAAAAGAACACCACAGCGGAAAAAGGGAACGACACAGCCCCAAACCAACAGGCAGCCGACCGAGAGGTTCCACAAGCCTAGAACTCGGCGCCATCCTCGGGGAAGTCATCCTCAGGAAAATCTTCAAATGCGTCACCTTCTGAAACAGCAAGCGTGAGTATTTCCAATACTCAACAAGTGGGGGAAAACAAATGAATCAAATATGGTGGCTTGAGACAAGGTTTTCCTAATCTAGGGTTTCATTTGCATAAAAGCTGGTTTTTAGCCCTGAACTACGGAAACAAATTTTTATTTTAACCGAGAAAAGATGTACCAAAGGTTTTCTTTAACCTCCGGGAATTCAACCCAATTCCCAGACCAAGAAAAACACCCACCCCGACTAATCATGCGAGGGTCCAGGCTGCTCATAACCGTGAGCACGGCTGAATATTCAGTTTGACACTCTGCAGAGTTTGTGCACTTTACCCACGAGTCATGATCTTCTCTGTTGCCGGCACCTGATGGTACCTTACACACTTCCGGGGTGTGCGCCAAGAGATCACTACGAGGCTTTTCCAGAGAGTCTCCCATAATGCACTTGCCCACTGAGGTTTCACCGCCGTACATAAGTGGAGTAACCCTCCACCCCAGAGGCCCCCTCTTGTGCCGGGTAGAATCGGGAAGTAACCCTTCCTTATCTACACATCCGATTGGCTCATACAACCCTGGGAGAACATCTAGTTACTAGGCCAAGCCGTACCATATTGGTTTCGTGGTTGCCTTGTTTGCCATGGGTGTTCGCTCCACGAACCGGTCCTTAAAATGGTCTGGGCAAGACCTCCAATAACCCCATAAGGGTATACTACCCAACAACCAAACAACCAACCATGTCGGGAAAAGTACCCCTTTCTTGCCCAGAACCCCAATTATCACCGTTGTTAACTCCCTTAACAACATTAATTTTCCATGATATTCTTCCTATATCAATTCTTTTTAGTTCATAACTCAAGATTTATCATCCTACACGCTACATGTTCATCTAAAGCATGGATAAGCAAAAACATGATGATCTTGTATGGATAAAGCATCTATATCCAACACTAGTATTTGCTATTCTACCCATTTTTGTAAAGCATCATGCATATTTTGAGAAAGACTACTTGAGGTAAAAGCTGGGTTTGCAACATGGTCAAGACACTTGCCTTCGTCGAAGTGTTGCACAGGTCCCTCAAAATCTTCCTCTTGAAAGTTGCCGAACTCCTGGACTGAATCGTCTACACGAGCACACAATCTAACATGAGAACAGTACACCAAACATTCCTAAAACTAGAGAAAAACCCTATAAACAGATTCTACACGTCGCTACGAGAATATGAGCGCAAAGATCACCTAAATCGGAGCTACGAGCAAAAAGTTATGAGATTTTGAAGATTTAGGGGCTATTCTGCAAATTATTTGAATTTCAGAGAATTACCGAATTGTTTTTGTACTGAAAATCCTATTTATTGCACCTGCTGACGTCATAAATAAAAAGAATTGCTATTGGAAAACATGTGAACCGGGTCCACGGGCCGTGGACCGGAGGGAAGGCCCTTGGTCCACCAGACCGTGATGGACCAGAGGGGCTGACAGCCCAGCACGGCGGCGGGCACGGCGGGGGTCGCCGGACTTGGCCGAAAATCTGGCTCCGGTGGCCGGTATGCTCCGGTGAGCGGCGGAAAACGATGAGGATGAGCCGGCGAACTTACCCCGAGCAAAAGGAAGACCGGAGAGCTGTCGAGGTGACCGGCCGACGACAAGGACGGTGGTGGCGGTCGGTGCTGCGGTAGAAGGGGAGTTCCGGCTCCCGAACAACGACGGCGACCCGAAGAATCGGCTCTGGATGGTCCTGCAGGTCCAAAGGAGCGGTTAGCTCAGCCGGAGAGGGCGCGCACGCGATGGGCGACGACGGCGGCGCATCTCACCGGAGCCGAAGAAGAGAAGGGGCGGCGACGGTGTTCCGAGCGGAAAAACGAGGCGCGAGCGGGTGGGCGGCGTGCGGGACCTCGCCGAGGTGGTAGAGGGCGGCTTAAATAGGGGAAAGCGTGAGCGGGGTGGCCAGAATTTGAAGGGGGAGGGGCGGCGGCCATGGCCTTAATGGCCGGCGGTTTCTTGCAATCACCGCGCAATAGAGAGGGGGAAAGAAAGGGAAACAGCCGGGGAACGCTTGGTGGAGCTTAAGGGTTTGAATTCGGCGGTTATAGGGAGAGGAGAGGGCGCCGAGAGAGAGAATTGGCCGGCGGCCATTGAAGCACTAGTGTGGCCAGAGGAAGGAGAAGAGGAGCCGTCGGCTTGGCTCGGCGCAGCCGGCTTCGGCTCGGTGCTCAGCGGGCCCACACGGCAGCGAGAGCGGGCGCTGGCTCAGGACTCCGGTGGGCCGGCTCGGGGAAAGGGGAGGTCGGCGGCCCACGCGGGAGGGAAGGAAAAAAAGGAGAAGGGGGAGGGGGTTTGGGCCGAGGGAGAAGGAGGATTCGGCCCGAGAGCGCTTTCTGATTTTCCAAAACTTTTTCCAATTGAATTTCAACAAATTTTCCAATGGGGTTTTAAAGCGGCGAAACCTAGCGAAATTTTGCAAACTTTTTCCACCCAATAAAACCTTATTGCATCTACAACGGCATGAATGCAATCAAACAATTATCCTAGGCCATGTTAATTTTAGAAATTAATTTCCTATTGAGCTAAGTTGCAACACCTGAGTTAATTCTAAGAAAGTTTTAAATTATTGCAAAAATTTAAATTTTTGGGTGTTACAAACCTACCCCCCTTAGGATGAATCTCGCCCTCGAGATTCGGGTTGATCTTCAAATAACTGCGGGAATTCTGCCTTCAGATCATCTTCTCGCTCCCAGGTTGCCTCATCTTCCGAGTGATGACTCCATTGAACTTTGCACATTCTAATAGCCTTTCTTCTCGTTGTTCGCTCTGCAGTATCCAGAATTCTGATAGGATATTCTGCATAGGTCAGGTCTTCCTTTGGGTCCACTTCTTCCAGGGACAACTGTTCTTCTGGCATCCTTAAACATTTCTTTAATTGAGACACATGAAATACATCATGCACGTCAGCCAGTGCAGATGGCAGTTCCAACTGATAGGCTACCTCTCCACATCTAGCGATTATCCTGAATGGTCCAATGTACCTAGGTGCCAATTTTCCTTTGACCTTGAACCTGCGGAGGCCTCTGATAGGCGAGACTTTCAAATACACCATATCCCCCACTTCAAAGGTCAATCCTCTCCGTCGATTATCCGCATAACTCTTTTGTCGGGACTGTGCGGCCTTCAAGTTTTCCCGTATGGCCTGAACCTGTTCTTCTGCTCTTCTATGAATTTCTGGCCCAAACACTTGGCTTTCTCCAGTTTCGTTCCAATACAGCGGAGTTCTGCACCTTCTACCATACAAAGCTTCATATGGAGACATTTTGAGGCTGGCTTGGTAGCTGTTATTGTAAGAAAACTCTGCATATGGTAAGCTTTTATCCCAACTCTGCTTGTACTTCAAGGCGCAGGCTCTTAACATATCTTCCAACACTTGGTTGGTCCTCTCTGTCTGCCCATCGGTTTGGGGGTGATATGCGGAACTGAAGTTCAGTTTAGTGTCCAAAGATTCGTGTAGTTTCTGCCAGAAGCGAGAGGTAAATTGGGTACCTCTGTCCGACACAATCTTTTTGGGTACCCCATGTAGACACACAATTCTTGACATATACAACTCGGCAAGTTTCGCACTTGAATATGTTGTCTTGACTGGGATAAAATGCGCAACCTTCGTTAAGCGATCCACCACTACCCAGATAGAATCGTAGCCTGCTTGAGTGCGGGGTAACCCGACGATGAAATCCATACCAATTTCTTCCCACTTCCACTCTGGAACTTTCAAGGGTTGCAATAATCCTGCTGGCCTTTGATGTTCTGCCTTTACTCTCTGACAGGTGTCGCACAAAGCCACATATTCTGCAACATCTCTCTTCATACCATACCACCAATAATACTCTTTCAGATCCTGATACATCTTAGTGCTCCCGGGGTGAATGGAATGTGCAGAATCGTGTGCTTCTCGCAAAATTAAATCCTTCAAAACTTTCTGGTTGGGTACACAAATCCTTTTCCCAAACCATACTGTTCCTTGATTATCTTCCGAGAAACCCGGTGCCTTATCTGTTTTTATGAGTTCTTTGATCTCCTTTATTTTCTCATCCTCCCATTGTCCTTTTCGGATGTTTTGTTCCAATTGTGACTTCATTTCTATTACTGTTGCATCCATGTCGGCAATAAAACCTAAATTTAATCTCTCAAATTCCTTGCATAATTCCGGCTGACTTCCTCGCAACATAGTCATATTGCAATATCCCTTCCTACTCAGGGCATCTGCCACAACGTTTGCTTTCCCAGGGTGGTAATGTATTCCCACATCATAATCCTTGATTAGTTCCAACCATCTACGTTGCCGTAAATTAAGATCCGGTTGGGTGAAAATATATTTTAGGCTTTTATGATCCGTATATATTTCACATCGGTTGCCAATGAGGTAGTGCCTCCAAATTTTCAGGGCGTGAACTACTGCAGCTAATTCCAAATCGTGGGTCGGATAATTTTCCTCATGTTTTCTTAACTGCCTAGATGCATATGCTACCACATGACCTTCCTGCATAAGCACACATCCCAACCCTTGTCGAGATGCATCACAATACACTGAGAACGACGTCTGGGTGTCTGGCATGATAAGAACTGGTGCGGTGGTCAACTTTTTCTTCAATTCGTTGAAACTGGCTTCTCGAGCGGCTGTCCATTTGAATTCTGCTCCTTTTCCTAGTAGTTCTGTCATTGGTTTCGCTATCTTGGAAAAACCTTCTATAAATCGGCGGTAATACCCTGCTAAACCCAAGAAACTGCGGATCTCTGAAACATTCTGCGGGGTTTTCCAGTTTAGTACATCCCTTACTTTGGACTGATCTACGGACACACCTCCCGATGAAATAATATGACCAAGGAAGGGTACTTCAGTCAACCAGAACTCACACTTACTCAATTTGGCATAAAGTTGGTTCTCCATGAGTTTCTGTAATACCATCCTTAAGTGTTCCTTGTGTTCTTCCTTGTCCTTGGAGAAGACCAGGATATCATCAATAAACATTACGACGAACTTGTCCAGAAACTCCATGAAGACTTTATTCATTAGGTACATGAAGTATGCTGGCGCATTTGTCAAGCCAAAAGACATTACCGTGAACTCATAAAGGCCATATCGAGTGACGAACGCGGTCTTTGGAATATCCGAAGCGCGAATTTTCAACTGGTGGTATCCGGACCGAAGATCAATCTTGGAGAAAATACACGCCCCTTTCAACTGATCAAACAGACCATCAATGTGAGGCAGTGGGTATTTGTTCTTGATAGTTACTTCATTGAGAGCCCGATAGTCAATACACATCCTTTGCGTTCCATCTTTCTTGGGTACAAAGATGACCGGAGCTCCCCAGGGTGAAGAACTAGGGTGGATAAACCCTTTGTCTAACAGCTCTTGGATTTGCTCCTTGAGCTCTGCCAACTGATTGGCATCCATTCTATATGGTCTCTTATATATAGGTGCAGTTCCTGGCACTAATTCAATCACAAATTCTATTTCACGATCTGGCGGCATACCTGGAAGATCATCGGGAAATACGTCCGGGAATTCATTCACCACACTGATCTCTTCGATAGGAATACCCTTCATTTGATTTAGTGAGCCTTCCCCTGTCGAGGGTATAGCTGCAACAAACTCGACCTGCGTGCCTTCTTGCTTAGTCAGTTGAACTGCTCTTCTGGCGCAGTCTATGATTCCCTTATATTTCGCCAGCCAGTCCATTCCCAGTATGACATCAATCCCATTGGATTCCAGAACTATAAGGTTGGCTAAGAAATCTACCCCCCTTATACAAAGGCTTAGCTTTGAGCATATATACTTTGCCCTCATCTCTCCTCCAGGAGAGCTAATAATCATTTGCTGCTTCATATTTACAATTGGCAGATTATACTTTGCAACATATCTTGCAGTGATGAATGAATGTGATGCTCCTGAATCAAATAAAACTGATGCTGGGTTTGAGTTGACAAGGAACATACCAAGCACCACATCTTGCGCCCCTTGGACTTCTTCAGTAGTGACATGGTTGATTCGCCCACGCGCGTAGTTCTGTTGAGCCCGGTTGGTTGGAGCTGGTGCCGGGTTCCCATTGCGGCCCGGAGCTTGATGTTGTCCCTGCTATGGAGCATACCCATTGCCATGCTGCACGGGAGAGTTTCTGGGTTTCTTCCTTGGGCATTTATTGGCATAGTGCCCTACTTCACCACAGACGAAACATGCCTTTCCGGTGGAAGGTGCCTGATCACCAAACTTCTGTTGAGGCGTCGGGGGTTGGGTCTGACGAGGGGCTTGGAAATTTGAGCGCTGAGCTTGCATTTGTAGCTTGTTCTGGTTCTGGTGCTGGTTCTGTTGACGGAACATGGGTCCTTGTTGAGGTGGGTTATAGCGGGGTCGGAAGCGACTGCTTGAGCCTTGGCCTTGAGAAGACATCTTTCTCTTATGCTCCATCTGGCGGCGTTTGTGTTCCACCACCAGGGCTTTATTTACCATAGCCTGGAAGCTTGCGAAATCTTGGGGAAGCAATGCATATTGGATACCATCATTCAGGCCCTCTAGGAAGTGTTCCTGCTTTTTCTCATCTGTATCGACATCCTCGGGGGCATACCTTGATAGTTGTGTGAACTTTGCCACATACTCACTTACAGACATAGCTCCCTGCTTAAGCTCATGAAATTCCTTCTTTTTGAGTTTCATTGCCCCAGCTGGTATATGGTGAGTGCGGAAACTGGTCTGAAACTCCGCCTAGGTTATGGTTTGTGCGTCTTCATGGGCATTGACGTATGCGTCCCACCAATCAGCCGCGGGCCCAGAAAGTTGGTGTGAAGCAAACAAGACTTTTTCCCTGTCGTTGCACTGAGCTATTATGAGCTTCTTCTCCGTGGTGTTCAACCAGTCATCGTCATCCTTTGGTTCCATAGCCTGTGAGAATACCGGGGGCTTGGTTCTCATAAACTCTCCCAACTTATTCTGCGGCGGAGGAGGAGGGGCTTGCATGCGCACGGGGGCCTGCTACATATTTGCCATAGTTTGAGCTAGTCCTTGAAGGATTTGCGTTTGCATGGCCATCATTTGCTCCATGTTGAATTGAGGTGGTGGAGGAGGAGGAGGCAGTTGCTGGTTGTTGTTGACTTCGTTGTTGACGGCGCGGGGGTTTCTCCTGGTGTTCACCATCTACTGGTTGCCAAGGTATGAGCGGGGAACGGAGGAAAAAGCCAAGACGACAAGATATGACTGAGACAGGAAGAACAAGAGCAAAAAGACTCCCAACTATTTATTATAAGATAACTAATGCAATGTGGAGAAAGAGCATCCACCTTACATCGACAATCACAAAAAGATCCAACTCATAACATGATCACAAAACAGACACGACGACACCAGGACTAGACAACACAAACGGTCTAGACGACTTATTAAACTGGCTTTAGGTACTCTCCTAAGCATGCGACCCGGTAGATGGTTTGGCAGTTGACTGGTCGTCGTCCTCCGAAGACTCCTCACTGGAAGGATCACTGCGGCGCGGCCTCTTGGGAGAGGGCGAGCGAATGGACTGGTCCTCTGAGTCGGAAGAGCTGGACATCCCATTGAGGCTCTTCTGCAGCTCCCTGATCTGTTCTTCGGCATCACGAAGGCGCTTGCGGGTGTCCCGAAGTTCGTCCAAGGCTTCATCCAAGTCCTCGTGCAGTGTGGTGGCCAGCAGCACCTGCTCTCGAGCCACACCGCTGTGCTCGTGGGTGGTTGCCTTCACCTTGATGTCCCGGCTTCCACGCTCTCGACGAGGGAAGTAGTCGTAGGAGGTCCCCCTCAGAGCACTCCTGTGGCGCTCACAGACACGAGCCAGTGCCTGCCTTGCTGCATCTCAGATCCCCGCCTCGAAGCTTGCACGGACGGCCATGGCTTTGTGGATGCCCACGATCTCATAATTGTCGTCGCCTTCCGGAGAACCGTAGAGGCACACCTCCACTGTCCACTCCTCACGTCCTGGATAAATCTGGCGAAGACCGTGGTAGACAGGCGCCTTGGTGTACCCTAGACGCTGCAGCATTTCCACCAGTATCATTGGTGCCTTCCCTGCTTCGAATCCCTTGGAATGGTACAGCTTCTTGCTTCCGTTCTTAGGGATGATGACTCCACGGCTAGGTCCAGCAGAGGCGTTGGGTGCAAAGGTGGCCGGGGCACGGGGAGGAACATAGCCGCCGGTGGTCTTGCGGGCAGTCTGCTTGACACGAGCCATCTACAGTTTGGAAACAAGAGAGAATCAGAAAACATTTTCAATAAAGCAGTAAAATGAAGCTCAAGGGTAAATGAAGATTTTGCAAATATAATTTTTTTTTTTACGAATTAATCCCTATTACGCGACCATTTCTAGCTAGGCTTGCGACCTACGGTCAACACGGCTCTGATACCACTTCTGTCACACCCGGTTTAAAGACCAAAACCAGATGTAAACTATATGTATGCCAGGATCAGTTATTCATACATATAGCGACTTCATTAGTGTAACAGACACAGTGTTTCTTATTACAACGCTAGAATATTACAAAATGACCACCCACGGGTCTAAAGAAAAGAACACCACAGCGGAAAAAGGGAACGGCACAGCCCCAAACCAACAGGCAGCCGACCGAGAGGTTCCACAAGCCTAGAACTCGGCGCCATCCTCGGGGAAGTCATCCTCAGGAAAATCTTCAAATGCGTCACCTTCTGAAACAGCAAGCGTGAGTATTTCCAATACTCAACAAGTGGGGGAAAACAAATGAATCAAATATGGTGGCTTGAGACAAGGTTTTCCTAATCTAGGGTTTCATTTGCATAAAAGCTGGTTTTTAGCCCTGAACTACGGAAACAAATTTTTATTTTAACCGAGAAAAGATGTACCAAAGGTTTTCTTTAACCTCCGGGAATTCAACCCAATTCCCAGACCAAGAAAAACACCCACCCCGACTAATCATGCGAGGGTCCAGGCTGCTCATAACCGTGAGCACGGCTGAATATTCAGTTTGACACTCTGCAGAGTTTGTGCACTTTACCCACGAGTCGTGATCTTCTCTGTTGCCGGCACCTGATGGTACCTTACACACTTCCGGGGTGTGCGCCAAGAGATCACTACGAGGCTTTTCCAGAGAGTCTCCCATAATGCACTTGCCCACTGAGGTTTCACCGCCGTACATAAGTGGAGTAACCCTCCACCCCAGAGGCCCCCTCTTGTGCCGGGTAGAATCGGGAAGTAACCCTTCCTTATCTACACATCCGATTGGCTCATACAACCCTGGGAGAACATCTAGTTACTAGGCCAAGCCGTACCATATTGGTTTCGTGGTTGCCTTGTTTGCCATGGGTGTTCGCTCCACGAACCGGTCCTTAAAATGGTCTGGGCAAGACCTCCAATAACCCCATAAGGGTATACTACCCAACAACCAAACAACCAACCATGTCGGGAAAAGTACCCCTTTCTTGCCCAGAACCCCAATTATCACCGTTGTTAACTCCCTTAACAACATTAATTTTCCATGATATTCTTCCTATATCAATTCTTTTTAGTTCATAACTCAAGATTTATCATCCTACACGCTACATGTTCATCTAAAGCATGGATAAGCAAAAACATGATGATCTTGTATGGATAAAGCATCTATATCCAACACTAGTATTTGCTATTCTACCCATTTTTGTAAAGCATCATGCATATTTTGAGAAAGACTACTTGAGGTAAAAGCTGGGTTTGCAACATGGTCAAGACACTTGCCTTCGTCGAAGTGTTGCACAGGTCCCTCAAAATCTTCCTCTTGAAAGTTGCCGAACTCCTGGACTGAATCGTCTACACGAGCACACAATCTAACATGAGAACAGTACACCAAACATTCCTAAAACTAGAGAAAAACCCTATAAACAGATTCTACACGTCGCTACGAGAATATGAGCGCAAAGATCGCCTAAATCGGAGCTACGAGCAAAAAGTTATGAGATTTTGAAGATTTAGGGGCTATTCTGCAAATTATTTGAATTTCAGAGAATTACCGAATTGTTTTTGTACTGAAAATCCTATTTATTGCACCTGCTGACGTCATAAATAAAAAGAATTGCTACTGGAAAACATGTGAACCGGGTCCACGGGCCGTGGACCGGAGGGAAGGCCCTTGGTCCACCAGACCGTGATGGACCAGAGGGGCTGACAGCCCAGCACGGCGGCGGGCACGGCGGGGGTCGCCGGACTTGGCCGAAAATCAGGCTCCGGTGGCCGGTATGCTCCGGTGAGCGGCGGAAAACGATGAGGATGAGCCGGCGAACTTACCCCGAGCAAAAGGAAGACCGGAGAGCTGTCGAGGTGACCGGCCGACGACAAGGACGGTGGTGGCGGTCGGTGCTGCGGTAGAAGGGGAGTTCCGGCGCCCGAACAACGACGGCGACCTGAAGAATCGGCTCTGGATGGTCCTGCAGGTCCAAAGGAGCGGTTAGCTCAGCCGGAGAGGGCGCGCACGCGATGGGCGACGACGGCGGCGCATCTCACCGGAGCCGAAGAAGAGAAGGGGCGGCGACGGCGTTCCGAGAGGAAAAATGAGGCGCGAGCGGGTGGGCGGCGTGCGGGACCTCGCCGAGGTGGTAGAGGGCAGCTTAAATAGGGGAAAGCGTGAGCGGGGTGGCCGGAATTTGAAGGGGGAGGGGCGGCGGCCATGGCCTTAATGGCCGGCGGTTTCTTGCAATCACCGCGCAATAGAGAGGGGGAAAGAAAGGGAAACAGCCGGGGAACGCTTGGTGGAGCTTAAGGGTTTGAATTCAGCGGTTATAGGGAGAGGAGAGGGCGCCGAGAGAGAGAATTGGCCGGCGGCCATTGAAGCACTAGCGTGGCCAGAGGAAGGAGAAGAGGAGCCGTCGGCTTGGCTCGGCGCAGCCGGCTTCGGCTCGGGGCTCAGCGGGCCCACACGGCAGCGAGAGCGGGCGCTGGCTCAGGACTCCGGTGGGCCGGCTCGGGGAAAGGGGAGGTCGGCGGCCCACGCGGGAGGGAAGGAAAAAAAGGAGAAGGGGGAGGGGGTTTGGGCCGAGGGAGAAGGAGGATTCGGCCCGAGAGCGCTTTCTGATTTTCCAAAACTTTTTCCAATTGAATTTCAACAAATTTTCCAATGGGGTTTTAAAGCGGCGAAACCTAGCGAAATTTTGCAAACTTTTTCCACCCAATAAAACCTTATTGCATCTACAACGGCATGAATGCAATCAAACAATTATCCTAGGCCATGTTAATTTTAGAAATTAATTTCCTATTGAGCTAAGTTGCAACACCTGAGTTAATTCTAAGAAAGTTTTAAATTATTGCAAAAATTTGAATTTTTGGGTGTTACAATTCCTAAACAAGATTGGCACCCTTTGTCCTTTGATGAAACCTCAATGGCTAATTAATGACAATTTCAATCTCATCTATCAGACTTAACACAGAAATAACAACAGGCTTAACCTACACATGATGAGTAAATTTAAAAAAGCAATCAACGACATGAACCTTAACGAACTGAAGCTTCATGGATGCAAGTATACTTGGAGTAATGATTAGCCACACCCAACAATGACAAGAATAGATCGCTTTTTCTGCACCTCTGAATGGGACTTGCTCTTCTGGGCGGCACACCTCTCGGCACTCTCTTCTAGTGACTAACCACAGTCTGCTTTTCCTCAACGGAGAGGCCCTCGAACACAGGTACACGGGCTTTAGAATGGAGTCTTTCTGTGTGACATTGTCGGGCTTACAAGAAATGGTCTACATGGCATTGTAGCAACTGGTCCTAGTCTCTAATGATATTCTCAAAATTCATTTAAAGCTAAATACGATGGCCAAAGCACTCAAACTATGGAAGAAGCAAAATATTGGGGACCTACGACTACGCCTACAAGTTGTGCGAGAGGTAATCCACAGGCTAGACATTGCGCAAGAAACAAGGATGCTCTCAGATGATGAAAGAGGCCTACGTAAATGGCTTAAAGAGAAGGTAACCGACCTCACTTCCTTGGAAAATGCTCGTGCTAGGCAACACGCAAGGATGACATGGATCAAATTGTCGGACACCAATACAAAGTTCTTTCACATTAAGTCAAATGCAAAAATAAGAAAGAAATTCATCCCATAGTCTCCGATGACGGAATTGCCACTTCTCATCAGCAAAAAGAAACTTTGTTGAACAAACATTTCGCTAATCACCTTGGCACAAACAAAACAATGCAACTTGCCATAAATTGGGAAGATCTAAACTATGAACCATACAACCTATCGGATTTGGAAGTCCATTTCAATGAAGAAGAAATGCACACTACAATTAAAGTTTTGCACCCTAAAAAGGCTCCGAGCCTGAATGGTTTCATAGGTATGTTCTTCAAACATTGCTGGGAGATAATCAAAGACGACCTCATTCAAGCTTTAAACAATTTCCATTGATTGGGGTCCGACAAACTTAACATGATCAACGAGGGACATATCATGTTACTTCCAAAAAAGGATGTAGCCTAGTTTGTGGATGATTACAAGCCGATAAGCCTTATTAGTAGCATCTCCAAAATCATGACGAAGATGCTCGCTAACAGACTAGCACCTCATCTCCAAGAGCTAGTCCCTAAAAGCCAAAAGTGTGGTTATAAAGAGGTGTTGCATACATGACAATTTTTTTGTACGAACAGAATGTGATCGAAGAGCTAAACAGAGCAAAACAATCGGCACTCTTCATCAAACTCAATATTTCCAAAGCCTTCGACTCTGTTAGTTGGCCTTTCCTGATCAAAGTTCTACAAGTGCTAGGATTCAGCCAGAGATGGAGAGATTGGGTTACAAAAATTTTGGCGACCTCCTCTTCAAGGATCATTCTAAATGGGATCCCAGGCCCTACATTTCAACATGCCAGAGGCTTGAGGCTAGGTGATCCACTATTGTTGATGTTATTTATTTTGGAAATCGACCTCATTCACATACTCATCCTGAGGCAGCTAGCGCAAACATCCTCAAGCCGATGTTACCTAGGGCGGCTAACACTAGTAGAAAAATAATTTGTACAAACGGTTCGGAAACTCTGTGCAAGACACTTTTTGAACCGTCTATAAAAAAATAGTCTGTACAAATCAGATTTGTACATATGGTTTTGAACTATCTGTACAAATTATTTATACAGATGGCTCGATATTGGAACCATCTGTACTAAGTTTTCAGGAACTAAAAAATCTGGAATATATTTTTCCAATCCACACCAGGCCCCTATATTATATGTTGGCGTAGTCGGTAGTCACACAGTTTTTCATGCGAAATACCATGAGTGTGTTTTCTGGGAGTCGAACCCGCAACCTTTAACCTCGTGCGAACATTCCTTACCGTCTCACCTGTCATTCATTGCTGACCATTGTATAAAAATAATCTATATAAGATATATGCTTAAAACGAGTGGGACACTATAGTACAGACAGTTCTAATAGTGCAAATGGTTCCAAATTAGATTTGTGTGTACTAATTAGTACAGATGATTCTAAACTTAGAACCGTCTGTACTAATTAGTACACACAAATCTAATTTGGAACTGTCTACACTATTACTGCCAATAGTATAGACGGTTCTAAATTAGAACCGTTTGGACAAAAAGGAACAGTATAGATGGTTACAAACTACAATCGTCTGTACTAATAGTATAGATGGTTCTAGTTTAGAACCGTCTGTATTGTAGTGTCCCGCTTTGTTGTAACTGCTATTTTCTCAAATGGTACTAGTTTGGAGCTGTCTCTGGTACCCTTTATATAGGTGGCTCTATAGATCCATTTGTACAGAGGTATCCTACTAAATGGATTTGGTAGTAGTGTAACCTACGTTGCTTCCTATATGCAGATGACGCTGCAATCCTCATCAACCTAAATAGGGAAGAGCTTGATGCCCTCTATCTGATCTTGGATGCATTTGCTAAATGCTCGGACCTTGTAACAAATCTGGCAAAAATAGAAATATACCTAATCCATTGCGACAACTTCAATATGGATAAAATCCTAGCTAGCTTCCTGGGGAAAATTGGAGCTTTTCCATGTAGATACCTGGGACTTCCTCTACACATGAGATAGTTAAGAAAAGTTGATGTTCAACCCCTAATAGACAAGGTTGGTAAAAAGCTACCAGGGTGGCAAGGAAGGCATTTCTTGATCGCTGGATGGGAGACCCTAGTCAAAATTGTTCTCTCCTCACAGAAAACCTACCATCTCACGGTACTACCTTTGCAAAAATGGCTTCAAAAGAAGATTAATCACATACAACACAGCTTTTTATTGAAGGGAGAGGAGCCTGACAAGGTATGTGCCAGCCATTGCTTAGAGAATTGGGTGACTGTAACCAAGACAAAGGAGATGGGAGGTCTAGGGATCATAGATCTTTAGATATTTGCAAGAGCATTGCGTCTCCGATGGCTTTGGTTTCAATGGCAAGATGATGACTGCCCATGGAAAGGACATCCTTTGCCATGTGATCAGACGAACCAAGTCATTTTAATGCATCTTCAATAGTAACAGTGGGGAGCAGAGAGAAAGCGGAATTCTAGAACTCCAGTTGGATTAACAGGCAAGCACCAAGAAACATGGCCCCTCTAATCTTTGCCAAATCGAGGCGGAAGAATTTCCGGGTCAAGCAAGGCCTTCATAACCATCAGTGGCTATAATACCTTGAGGAAATCTCACACAGGAGGAGCTACTGCATTTAACGGATATGTGGGAAAACATCCAACAAATCACTCTCGTGTAGGAAGAACCCGATAAACTCACAAGGCGATGGATGGCAAATGGGCAGTACACAACAAGCAATGCATACAAGGCCCAATTCCACAAAACAACAATGAAACACAATATGAGAGCCATCTGGAAAGCCAAGGTGCAACCAAAATGTAAAACTTTTGCGTGGATCCTTCTGCACCAAAAGATCTTGACTGCGGACAATTTGGCAAAAAGAGGATGGCCTTATAATCTGTCACGTCCCAAATTCATAATCGCATGATTAAGTCTAAATGTGCCATTAGTGTCATGATTAGTTTTGAGGCAATTTATTTTGGAATGCTAGTGCAATTCGTTTAAAGTCAATCGGGCGAGAGAAAGAATTTCAGGAGAGAAAAGAATGGAATTCGTAGTTAAAATGGACCATTTTCTCTAACACGTGGACCCACCAGGCCAGTCTCACCACCTCTCCCTTCACTTGGGCAGCACCCACATGCTCCCCCTCTCTCTCCCTTACTCCACTCCTATGCCCCCTCTCTCCTCAACTGGCCAAGCGAAGGAGCAAGAGCAACCCTCCCTCTCAAGCTCCCTCCCCCCTTCTCCCCCAAAATCCCACCTCAAGAGAAGGAATCGAGGTATGCATGTGGTACTCACGCTATCACGAGCTCATGAGCTATCCATCCATCCAATTCATTTTAATTTTCCTGAAGGATTCAAGCCAGTTTTGATATCTTTTGGTGTTCATGGTTAAAGCACAAGGAGCACGGTCTCCAAGCTTAGCAAAGCATCTTGGGTGAGTCTCCTAGGCTCCCATGCCATAGATGCACATTTTGGTTGGATGAATCCTGAGTTTGAAGCTTCGGATGCAAAGTTCTTAAGTTCTTGAGCTTTGGAGGTAAAATAAGGATTTGGGTGAGTTTTGAGTTAGGAATCGTGTTGATAGGTTGGTGAGTGAGTTCTAGACTCTATAAACTCTCTCAAACATGTTTTCCTTTGATTTGGAGAAGCTCGCAAATCAAATCGGCCGAGATTTCTCCCTTGAAGCGGCCTCTCTAGACAACCTGGAGAAACCCCATTGAATTGTCCTCAATAACTATAGCGATTTAGGGTGCAATTCGAGTCTAGAACCCTTTGTATAGTGTATATCTATGTTTTGGTGGAATAGATTTAGCATGTGAGTTGAATCAGCTGAGGAAAATACTTTAGAACTCAACTTGGCTAGAACCTAGATAGTTTGGATCAACCTGGAGTGTCCGGCCCAATCTGGAGTATCCGGACTCGACCCGGGGGGTCTGGGTAAATAGCTGAGAGCCCCACTCGGAGCCTCGCCTGAAGTGTCTGGCCCAATCCGGAGTATTCGGACTCACCTGGAGATTCTGGGTTATTTCAAAAATGACTAACCGAGAGCCCTCACCCGGAGTTTCACACGAGGTTCCAGAACCCAGATACTCCGAGTTCAACTCGGAGTCTCCGGCCTCCTGTTACTTTTTCGGCATTGTTTAGATTACAAGTTTTGTTATTTCTCCGTATGTCTTACACCTTTAGCTTGTTGTTATGCATATTGTAGCATACATTGTGCATTTCATTCATGCTCATCATTACACCCGTTCTTCTTTAGTGAACGAAGAACCAAAGCGTGTCGCGACCATGGTTGAAGGCAACGTCAGTCTGCCGGAGTTTTGCGAGTGTTGCGCTAGTAGCATAAGGCAAACACCTAAGCAGCAAGGAAAGCATCTAAGATACTTCTCCCATTAATTTGGATCATATACGTCATATGTGATAATTACGCTTTATATATATTATGCATGAGTTTATGTCGATGTCGGGTTTATGATGGGTAGAACCTATGTTGATGCACTAATTCTCCTATCTTAAATAATTGTTGATCCGTATCCTTATAGCCTAGGTTCAATATGATGTTGTCTAACTTAAAATGTTATTCGTGATGCTTAGCAAGTGCTTAGTTCCTCAGTAGAAGTTGATCAGTGAAATGTTTCCTCGTTCGCAAGCATAGGCTGTAATTACTTGCACAATGATCATAATGATGGGTTGATGGTGTCGGTTGGATGAGTAGGGTGGGTGAGGCGAGATGTGGGCGGTGTTAGGGGTGTTTGTCCTACCCGAATGTGGAGTTCCCTTGGGTAGGTCGGGAGAGGGACCCGGACCGCTTGCATCATTTAAGCATCGATCATTGTTACAGTTGGCTTTAGCACTTTCCGTGCTTACTACATGTCATATATTGGAAAATAAGCCAATTACCTTTATAGATGTGGCTTTTTAGCGTGCGGGTCAATGGTGTCGGGTATGAGGCCGGTTGGGGTATCCAGCTTGCTCCGGATGTAGTTCTGGATGACCCACATATGTATCGACACATGATCAAACGATCGAGGCTTATTGGAAAAGGTTGACATGGTACCCTCGTATAGACTTGTGTGATCATACAAGCCGTATGGTCCTCAAGTCATGTAGGTAAAGAAGTACCCCTTATAGGGTGTAAAAATATTTTGAAATATCGCGCTCTCGGTCATGAGTATGCTTTTGTCCATTTGCAGTAGTCGTAGAGTTACAAATGTGGTTTGGTATAGTTGAGATGGTTCGTTATAGATGTTACTACTATGGTTCCTTTTACTTTATATTCAGTTGATGTTTATGGGCTAGTTTGTTACTTTGATTAAGTATAGATGCTCACACATATTTATGTCAAATTTTCTTTCGCATATGAATTTACTTAACTATGTAGTTGTATTCTTGCTAACGTCCCAATACATCATCCTTGGAGTTAGACTATTTATAAGTGTCCATTATAGATTAAGTCTTGCGAGTACCTTCATATTCAGCTACTCTATAGGTTTTGCAGGTGAGGAGGAGTTTTGGCTATTTCACGCCCGCCGATGTGAGTGGCGGGAATAAGTAGTGCATCCTACTCTTGGAGGTCGCGCGTTCAGGGTGAAGTCTAAGGGCATATGGTTTCCCCATCTTTTGTTATCTTTAGCTTTTGTTTTCGCTGCGTAGTTTTTTTTTTCAGAGTTGAGCAGGTTTTAGTCTCTTTATAGCTCTCTTTTGTTATAAACTATATTAACTTAGTACATGCTTAAGAACTTGTAATATAATGTTAATTACTCACTCTTTCTTAAGCTATGTTGATGTTCTATGTTAGAAAGGCATGTGTTCCGATCTTATACACAAAACACATGCCAGAACTACTAGAGCAGTATTCTAATTAATCCTTGAAGTCATGATTAAGAAAATGATCAATTTAATAATTAATTAGAATATTATTTGGACGGTTCCTCACATGATCAGACCCGCCACATATGCGATCAAGAAAATGAAACCCCGACACATCTTTGCAAAGATTGCATGTTCACGAAAGAGGTGTGGTCTCACCTCCTAAGTTGGTTGCAACTCCATAACTTCCAAGGGATGGATCAATTTCACACCCTTTTTGGCTGGTGATGGGCAGCCACAAGAAAGATCCACAAACAGATAAGAAGCCAATTCAACAGACTCATGATCACCTTTTAGCTAAATATTTGGAAGGAGAGAAACGCAAGAACCTTCCAAAATGCAAGCACCTCGCCCATGGATGTGGCCCATAAGATCAAATATTAATCCTACCAATACCTGGTAGCCGTAGGCCTAATCTAGCGGTTGTCGGTCTCGCTATTCCTGGTTTGTTTCTTAAGTAGTGGACATGATGTGTATCAACAGTGTTTGTAACAAAAACAAGTGTTTGTAACAAGAACAACAGTCTACAAATTTCCTCTTCAAGGAGCTTCTAGCCTAGTTCAATGATGTCTTTTATGGGTTTGTTTTACTTTGTCTATTATTATTTTATGTATTTTTTTTTTGTCTCGAATGGGAAACTTAACAGCCCTAGCATGGCTCAGAAGGTTTCCACAACCACATTCAAATAAGCTTCTACAAAATAGACATTGTTCAATGCCACTTGTAATGACAACACATAGCTATCTCTATTTTTATCTATCTCTTTACAATTGGATATATACTAATTCTATATTTCATTCCCTGGATTGAAGTCCATAGAAAGAAGCTTGACCATGACTAGTACCTCTCACCTATGCATTACAAAATGCAAAACACTGATACTCCTGGAAACTTGATCACGAGTAGTACCTACCCCCACAGCCCACAGCTGTCACCTATCTCTCCCTTACATTCAATTGTTTATTACTCATAGATAGTCTAAGACTATCTCCAATCATATTCCCTTCATTTCGTTCCCTTCCCGATTCTCTTCTCTGTTCTCATTCCCTTTATTTCCTCTTATCTCCAACAGTTTTCCTTCGAGGGGAATTGCGAAGGGAACGGAGAGAGAATCCCGTCCTGAAGGGAATGACCCTGAGAATCCCGTCGTGAAGGGAACCGTGAAGGGAAACCGTTGGGAGCGCTGAAAGGAACGGGAATCTCTTCACGATGGGAATCTACCCGTGAAGGGACTCCCTTGGGCTTAGTCTTACATAAGGATGTGATTGTTTGTTATATATAGAAGTAACTTGGTCAGGTAGATATCTATAATTTTATAAAGAAGCATGTTTAGTATTTATATGGAATGTTTTAGTTTAGCTCAGTTTAGATGTAGACTTCTACATCTGCTTATGTAAGCAGGCTAGGTGTCAGTGTCATAAAATCATTTTCATTTGAGCAACCAATCAAAATATTAACTTTTACCACTTATGTGATCTTATATTTGGTCAACCAAATAAAAACTCAACTCAATATCTCAAATAGATACAACCAACCAAATACTCTTTATTTTAACAAATATAATTCCACTCGACTTATTTCTCCTCCATCAATATATACTATCCATACTTATCTAAGCTCCCAACCAATCACACTCTATATATTTTTCTGTATTGAAGGAGCTGATCAAAAGCTGCACTATGTTCCTATCCACCCGAGGTTCACGTGACTCTGCTGCATGTCATGGCATGCACCCTCCTGTCCTGCTGCACGATTGAGCACTGAGCAGCTAGCTTGGTCACTGCGGCAAATTGTTTGGTGATAGGGCTTACAGCGCTCCTAGTGTCAAAGTGTTCATCGTTAAATTAGGTGATGTCCTGTAATAGATCAACAGCATCAAAGTCTTTAACGTTGTTCGAAGAGTCTATTTTCAGATAACATTTCCTTCAAAATCCATTTGTAAAAATTATTTTCGAAAAGGACTTAAAAAATAAAAATTCCACGGCTCAAGTCAAGTGTGTACGCTGGATTGGGATAGTTCGTACTCTGCTACTCCGCATGTCCAATTTCAGGAGATGCAACTTCTCGGGATGGACTTGGGATATGCCAGTGCTTAACTTAAAGTTGAGTTGATTAGCTGCAATTAACGGGCAAACATATTTCACTATATTTTTGGCTTATTTCCAAGAAAATGATTCCGACCAAAAATCAAACAAAAGTGGTAACAATCTAACCACTGCATATTTAGCTCAAGTGAGGATCTTTTGGTGTTGTTGAGCAAAGATGACCTCTTGTTGGGATAGTGAGACTCAAGTCTCAATGCTCGCCACTGAGTAGGGGTGAAAATGGGTTTAATTTTTCGCTAGTACGATTTATATGCTAATTGCATATCAAATATCCGAAAGAAATTTTAGATATCGGATCAGATCTCTGATAGTTTTATCAGATTCGAATATAGAGAGTCAGGTATCCATCGGATATCGAATATCCAATAATAAAATCGGATATATCTTAATACTGTCACATCTATTCGAACCTATCTTCCAAAACTTATAACTTTTTCATACGGAGTTGGATAGAGATGATCTTTATGTGAGAACTGTAGCTCTTGATGACTACAAGTTTTTAGTTGATTATTTTCATTTGAAGTTATCAATATGTTCAAATAATTAGTAGAAACTTCAACTAATATATTGGGCACTCATAACTTCTCCAATTTCACTCTAGTATAACTTCTTCCATGGGAATATATTGTTGATTTGCTTGTTAGACATCTAATGTAGTTAAATTTTGGATACGTGGAATAATCGAATAATCATAATATATGAGATATATATGGTTGTTGCTTGTACTCAATATCCGATAAATATTCGTGACTATTATTGCCTGCATCGGACTTGTCACATATTCAATCCGTATCAATCTGTATCCATGACTGAGGCTATCTGTATCCGTACTTGTATTTGACACTATCCGTATCTAGCTTTTGAACCCAATGAGAAAATATAAGATAGAACATAGGATTGGAATATGTATCTATATCCAATCTATTTTCATCCCTACCAGTGAGTTCATACACGACACTTTAGGTGTGCCATAAGGGGCACTCTCACGTGTAGTATTAGTGGTTTGTATCCCTGTGCTCCTTCCTTCCAATTGAAAAATAACTGCAACAGAGCCACTTGTCCCCCTTTTTGTTGTCTATTAGACTTCTGTTCGATTTAGGCATTTCCATATTTTTATGTATCATAATTCATACGTATAGTTGTATGCACAGTGATGGAACATGATACATGATATGTTACATAACATATTGTGGTCGTACATAAAACCAAATCAACATGGCAAAGCACACAAAATTATCTGATACATTTGAAAACAGAGGGTACTAATCGGATCTCAAAGTAGTAAAGCTTGACAACTAAGCTACTTTCGGATCCATGAAACTCTGTTTAGGAAATAGGACACTCCATTTATTTATTTCCTCACAGGACATTGTCCGATCCATACTGATCCACACTGCTGTGAGCAAACCTTTTTTTTATTTTTTTGGTGAAACTGTGAGCGAACCTTTGGGCGTGCAGTCTTACGGGTAAACCTCGATGATGCCACGAGCTCCTATTTTCTTAACGATCTTATAGTCGGAGAAACCTGCTTTCATAAAGATCTCGCGCCAGTCATTTTCGTCCCGCTGCCTGCCTCTAGTATTCACCATCATGGCCATGTCCATCAGGAGTTGAGCTTCGTACATTATTGGCCCCATCGAAGGGCTAAGAACTATTTCTATAATGATCACCTTCCCTCCCTCTTCTCGGGAAGGAATTGCTTTCCTGCATTGCTCCAGGATCTTCACGCAATCCTCATCGTTCCAGAAGTGCAGTACAAGCTACAATAAATAAAGTTCTATAAATTTAACAAGGCATAATTGAGTATGTAAAGATTTACAAAAAAGATGAGTCTATATGTGACCATGTCAGAACAAACAAAGTCCTAGTTCCTCTAGCTTTTAGGAGTTCTTATTTTCATTTGTAATGAAGCATGTGAGAGTAATAGCCATTGTTTTTACCCAATTCATACCTTGAGCATCACAGCTTGAGCAGGTGGGACAAACTTGAACATGTCCCCCGCGCCATAGTTAACGGCATCAGCTGGTGTGGTCTTAATAACCTTTGGAATGTCCAGCACAGTGCACTTGATGTGAGGGAACGCCTTCATGATAGCACTCACAGTCGTGCCATCACCACAGCAGTCAGTCAGTGATTGCAGCCCCTTGAAAAGATCATGGCACTCCCGAATTATTGTTCCAATTGCCAAATTGTCGTGTGCTGCCACACCTTCATTGACAATCCTATCAAGTTCCTTGTCCAGGAGCGACATATTCTCGTGAAGGAGTGACACACCATGTAAATCCTCGAATGGCGACGGCACTGGTGGCGCCAAATCCTTCTTGAACCAGTCAGCCAGAGACAACCCCGCCTCAATATGATGCCGTGAAACCGTGCCGAGCACGAAGTATTTCTGATAGGTGTGGTCTTCCGCTTCCACACCTTCCACCAGGAGCCAAGAGAGTGGATTGAGGCGGAAGGTCTCTACCTCGGCATTGCTATCAGACGCGAAGATGCCCGACGTGACCAGCAACCGCATTATGCGGCGGAGGAATGGAAGCTTAGCTGGGGGGAGGGACAGCGCGGTTACCAGGTCGGAAAGCGATGTAGCCCCTCCAAGATTATGGATGGCAGTTGGGATGTGAAGCTCGACAGCGCACTTGAGTGCCATGGAGGTGAGGTAGTAGAGGCTGTGGCGCCAAAGGTCAGCTTGAGCCTGCAGCAGCTCAGCATCAGTGGGAACAACGATGGTCTGAGACTCAGCCGCCATTGTGGTTTGTCTCGGTTTCACTCTCTGTATCTTTCTCGGCGATTGTGCTGTGATGTTTTTGATTTGTTCGTGGCTTGCAAGGGATTAAATAGGGTGCATCGGCCTGCTATTGCTGTGCAAAGTATATTTGATTGTGAGGCATTGCTGGACTGTGGCCTCTCATGGACCACAAGTTGGTTAAGTAGGATAGAAATGAGTAAACTGAACTATACGAAAGCACGGAACACGAGCTGATTAAGTCAGCATCAAAATAAATTGCAGGAATGGGCTATTTTGGGCATCGGGCACAACATTATCGCGAGATGCTGTGACAGGGGTGTAGTTAAACTGAATTACTCGGTTGTGTTCAGTGCTATGTAAGAAAAACAATGCACAGAAAGCTAATGTTCAGAGATCCATTAGGAGTTACAAAAACAATCAATAGACCTAGTGTTCAGATATACAATTTTTCCAGTACATCACTTTAAGGAGAAAAAAAAGGAGCCAAACAATTGCCCTAATAAATCTAAATTCTAAATAGAAGCATGTATATAGTGGTTGATGCCGACAACCACATAAAAGGGATATCTGCTAGTACGGCGCAGTATGCATTGTGGTATGCATAATCGCCAATGGTAAATACAGTGTGCATTCGTAAGTAATTAAGTATAAATTCATGCTGATATTAAACAATAGTACTTCATTTACATTGTAATTAAGCACCTCTTTTAGGAAGTCATTTCATTATATAAGCCCATTGTAGATATCTAGGTGTTGTAAGAATGTTTTTAAATATTTTTATTAAATAATTTTCTAACTTACATGGCTGATCATGATAATATGTGCACTATGGATGATCCTAGATTAATGATATACAAAAGAAATTACAGTTACTATAAAGTTAACATTTAAGGGTATGTTTTGTGTGTGCAGTATGTTAGGAGTTCATGGAGGATAACGTGGACTACAAGTTGCTTGAGTAAGTAGCATAAAAATGGGTAATTAAACTATAGGAAAGCGGGGTACACGAGGTGATTAGGTCAGTATCCAAACAAATTGCAGGAATGGGACTAATTTGGGCATCTTGCATAGCAAACCTTGTCGTAAGATGCTATGACTGGGTTGCAGTTAAACTTAATTATTACTCGGTTGTGTTCATCTTTTCTTTGGCATGCAAGGCCTTGTAAACTTTTTTCAGGGTTAGAGTAAGCTTTATGATCAGTTCTCTTTTCTTCATTGGACCAAGACCTTTGATCCTTTTTGTCGAAGCGCATCATCGAGATCAGTATGCGCTAAAAATATCCACATCTTGACTTGTCATAAAGAAAACTTTTTGTCTCGATCTACCAGCAGAATATTATACTTTAAAAAAGCCATGTCAAAGAAATTACTGGGTGCATGAAGCAAAATCAGCCAAAAAAGAACAAAGCACAAAGTTTTTGGTACACGAGTTTGGTGCGCGTAGCATAATTCAGCTGAAAACATAACTCTTCGTACAATTGCTGGGTGCGCGCTATATAATGATGAACAATATCACTGACGTCAGTGATGTCATCAATAGTTATACAGATGAACAATAATGCTAACGACAATGAGGACAACAATAGTTGTATGGATGAATAGTTAGTGTACTATGGATGACCTTAGATTAATGATATACAAAATAAATTACAGTAAATGCAAAGTTAGCACTTAAACGTTTATTTGTACATGCAGTATGTTGGGAGTTTATGGAGGATATCATGGACCACATGAGTAAGCGCCTATTTGTTTTGGCTTCGGATTGTGACTTCCAGCTTTTACAATCTGAAGCTGAAACAAGCAGACAGCTTCTTACCATAGCTTTTTATAATTCACTTGTTGGATTGTGGAAATCTAAGAGGCTGGGTTCACTCAACTTTTCACAAATTGTGGAAGTCCATTTTACTAAACTGTACATCAAAGTTTTTTAGAATCCACAATCTAAAATTTTTTCGTAATCTAGCTTTTTACATTCTAGCTTTTTACAATCTGGAGTCTACAAGCTGCTTTTCAGAATCCCGAGCTAAAACACAAAGATCCTAAGTAGTATAGAAATTAGTAACTAAACTATAGGAAAGCGTGATACGCGGGGTGATTAGGCCAGTATCAAAACAAATTGCAGGAATGGAACTATTTTGGGCGTCTGTCACAACAAACCTTGCCGCAAGATGTTATAACTGAGTTGCAGTTAAACTTAATTATTACTCAGTTGTGTTCATCTTTTCCTTGGCATGCAAGACCTTGTAAACTTCTTTTAGGGTTAGAGTATCATGATTGTTTAGTATGGTATCTCTGAAGTTTGCAAAGGAACTAGGCAATGAGCACAAAAGAATAACACTCAAGTCATCATCATCATATTTTACCTCCAGACTGTAGGACAGCAAACATCTCCTTGAAGACCGAAGGATTATTCAACATTGAACCAGCTTCTTGTAATTTTTACATGAACAACTTCATCTTTAGGTGTTTATTGCTAGTAAGATCCATGGACATATAGATCGAATCCAGAGGTAGCCATAAAGTAGCAGTAGTTTTCTTCTGCAAAACCTCATGCAAAATACTATTTGAGAGATAAAAATGAATTTGGGACAAAGCCTTATAATCGTTTCTCTTTTCTTCATCGAACCATCCTTTTTGTCGAAGCTATCAAGCGCATCATCCAAATCAGTACACGCCAAAACTGCTCGCATCATGACTTGCCATAAAGAAAACCTTATGTCTTAATCTAAGAGCAGAATATCATACTTTAAGAAGCCATGTCAAAGAAATTCCTAGGTTCATGAAGCAAAATTAGCCAAGAAAGAACAAAGCACAAAGTTTCTAGTACACAAGCTGGATGCGCGTATCAACATTCAACCCAAAACATAACTTTGTATAGAACTATCGGGTGTGCATAGCAATATGCTGCATATAGACAAACGGTAACAGTGACGTCAGCAATGATGTCATCAGTAGTATGAATGAACAGTCAGTGCACTATGGATGGCCTTAAATTAATGATATAGAAAAGAAATTACAGTAACTGCAAAGTTAGCATTTAATGGTCAGTTTGTGTCTGCAATATGTTAGGAGTTTATGGTGGATATCATGGACCACAAGTTGGTTGAGTAGGTAGCATAGAAATGTGTCACTAAACTATAGGAGAATGTGGAACGTGAGGTGATTAGGTCAGCATCAAAATAAATTGTAGGAATGAGAATATTCTTGGCGTCTAGAACAACAAACCTTGTCGCAAGATAATGTGATTGGTGTGTAGTTAAAATTAATTGTTCGGTTGTGTTCGGTGCTATATAAGAAAAACAAGACTGAAAGCTAATGTTAAGAGATCATACAAAAAAAAAATCAACCAAACTAGTGTTCAGATATACAAATTTTTCCAGTACATCACTCTAAAAAAGGAGTAGAACAATTGCCCTAATAAATCTATAATCTAAATAGAAGAAAGTATATAATGGTTGATGCCAATAACAATAGAATGGGATATCTCTTAGTATGGTGCAATATGTGTTGTGGTATAAGCCCATCGTAGATATCTAGGTGTTGTAAGTTTTTTTTAAAATCTTTTGTTTAATAATTTTTCTAACTTACATGTCTAACCATGATCCTAAGTGCACAATTGATAACATTAGATTAATGATATACAAAAGAAATTACAGTAACAACAAAGTTAGCATTTAAGGGTTTGTTTATGTGTGTAGTATGTTGGCAGTTTATGGAGGATACCATAGTTTTTCAAAAGACTTAAATAATAGAACTTGACAAGCATTTCCTATTGATTTGGCCGGCGGGCCTAGATGTTTACTCTGTCTTTCCTTCTCGAGAGCCTACACATACAACCATTTGAATACAACTTGAGTATAACTCAAGATCTAATGGCTGAAATTGTAATGCCCCGGATTTCTAGAAACAAGGATGCTACAATATCTCATCTAAAACCTACTAAGTTTAGAAATTATTAGAAATTTTAGTAGAGTTTCCCCTGTAACTGTCTCTTTCATAGACAATCAACAACACATATTTATCCACAGGCATAATATTTGTAAGAAAAGAAGGCATCACAACCCATGCCTAGGATCCGATACAACTGATGGACCGATATAAATGACCAACTTAACCCTAAGTTGTTTAACTGACCAAACTAGCAGTTATAGTTCTAATGCATTATTAAGAAGACTAAGCATTCATATAATGTGCTAAAACGTTATGCTAGTCCCTTCCATCTATGCAACGATCATTTGGTAAAATACTCAGCAAGTATAATATAGAACTGGAAGAACATATAAAACAAAAGGAATCATTAGAAAACCATATCGGGAGGAAAAATGTTCTTCTTGTGAATTTTTTTTTGAAATAGTAGTTTTTGTTTGAAATGGACAACATCTGAATGCATCTTTAGCATTTACTAGTGAAGTCGAGCAAGAGGGGACATTAGTTCCTCACAGGAAAATAAATATAAGAACCAAACTATGCATCCATGGATTGGAATAATCCATAGCACATTAATGATATGAAAGAAACTACATCATGAATATGAATGATTTAACAAGAACATTATGAAATCTAGAATTAGGAAATCGCGTGAACACACAAATTGTGAAGGAATCAAAAATGGAACATGAACACATAAATCATGTGATGCGCCTCTCGAACTATATCGTCCTTGACCTGGGTTATTTTTTGTGGCACACAAAGATGACCATGAAACCACACTGCTCCTGAAGCATCCAAAGTGAAATCTCCAACTTTCTCTTCTCCAATATGCGTTTTCACCTCTTGCAATAATCGATCATGTTGTGCTTGCAACACATGCTCAAGTATGGTAGACTCAACAATGATCCGTGTCTATGCTTCTATCAATCCAGCATATCAAAATAAAATATCCATCAATTCATATTCTGTTATCAAACAAATCAAGGTAGGGGGGAACAACCTTGCGGCACAAAGCATCAGCCACCATGTTGGTTTTACCTGGCATGTATTGGATATTGAGGTCATAATCCTTGATCAATTTCAACCATCTTCCCTACCTCAAATTGAGATCCTTCGAGGTGAAAATGTATTTCAAACTCTTATGATCGATGAAGGTGTAATAAGACTCTCCATACAGGTAATGTCTTCTGGTCACTACTTGGGACACTGACACTCCCAATACATTTCTGCTGCTCTGCAGTAAGTTGAATCTCCAACTCCATTCCTCTAGTCTCATAAACTGTTGTAAGATAAGATGTGGGTGGGTTTCTCCCATCACCTCTCTGTAGCATGCATTAAGTTCTCTAAAGAACTTCGTAGCATTCTCACGCTCATCACACCCCAAACTATGCACGAAACGAATAATATTGCTGAACTCCCTCTCATACTCATCCGCCGTCTTGCTCCCATGTTGGATATGCTTTAGCACATCGTTCATCTTATCCTTGAAAGAGATTGGATAGTACTTAGCCATGAATTGATGTAGCAAGACCTCCCAAGAATGTCACCACAACCAAGGGTCCATGCCTTAAGAACTCCATCCCACCAGATATCTGCCTAACCTAATAGTTAATGTGGTGCAAACTCAACCTTCTCCTCTGGCATCATTTGACACCGATTCATGATCTTCTGTATCTTGTGCAGCTAGTCTGCAACATCTGTTGGAGTCCCCGACCATCAAACATGTCCAATCACATAGAGATCCATCTTGGGTACATCATCCTTTGAACTGTAGGAGCTACTAGGCAGCTTTAGCGGCTTCAACTCCTGTAACTGAGTGGTCCACAAGCTCTTCACCCTCCTAATTCTCTTACACTACTTGTTTTGGTTCCACCGCTTGGCTGGTACGGCCTCAAGCATGGCCACTACCTCGACCTCCATTGCGATCGCCAATGAGACCTCTACGAGCAGCCATTCGAGCACTCCCTCTCACCTGCATAGCTCTACCCAAAAAAATATTAACAAGGATGTGATCAACAACATGTTATCATATCTAAAATAAGCATAGAAAAAGCAAATATATTTAGCATGAATGAAAATGCAATGCATGCCTATGTAACTAATACTATTGTGCAAAAGTGTGTCAACAATTTAACTTTGTTAAAACAATGTCAAATTCTAATGATGGTTTACCTAAGTTATCAATTTACTACCCTAAGAACTATAGCTTGGCTCTGATACCAACTGTAACATCCTAGATTTTTACAAACCCGGATACTACCATCTCTCATCTAAAATCTACTTGAATAAACAAAGACTAAACTTGTTGTCATTAGTTTGTCTTTGATATTGCAGTGCAACTATAAGGAAACAAAGGCTGGGACTATATCTATTATGTGGACCATCAAATAACTTTCCAACGGGTACTCAAAGATATGAAACAGATTCCATATATAGGAGATATGAGCTTTCTAATCCAAGCCTGCTAACTGTGATGAGATCAATCCGAATTGAATTTAAACTTTCCTAATATTCAAACTCCATGTTAGGAATAACTTCAATACATGTCAATCATGAAATGGAAGTCTCCTAAATATTTGGAAACCCATAAGAACAGCTGGATGTCCTCCAATAATGCCTTGTAAGCTTCAGGCTCTCCATGTTAGCAATTCTCACGCGTTGCCATGATAGCATGCACAACATCTAATGAAATCATTGTAACTCTTGGCAGGAACCTTCAAATCACATGCCTTATAATCCATTGGAAAGTATACAATAAACTTGTATGCTTCGAAACGCTTTGAAAATGCACACACAACTTCAGCAAATTGACAAACAGAACAACAAATTGTCTAACAAGCACTTAGTCAACTATTCTTCATCATTCTCCCTTTCTTCAAAATGAGTCATTCTTGTTAGACTCTTAGATCTTAAACCAATAGGATCTTAATTATCCTAATGAACATGAACACCTAAAAATCATTACTGACCTAATTGGAAGATGCTCTGATGGGCCGCGAAGACCTCGTGTCTGCTTGATGCATGCGTGCGTTGTCGGTGTGGGATCATTGTCGAGCTTCTCCTTCTTGCAGTGCCATGGACAGGGAGGACACTGACACAAATAGCAGGCGATCGACTTGGCCTTCAAGTCACTCTGAGCCACCCCTTGATCGGTAGGGTTTAGTTAGGGCTAGCTAACTTGAACGCACTAACTCAAAAACCCATTATTTTTCTGTAGCATCAGGACCCTTTCTTATAGGCTCATGCAACCTGGGACCAAGCCGTTGAGTCAATTATTGGCTGACCGATCACAGCCACTCTCTCAGTCAACTGTTGCCCCATTCTTGTGGGTGGCAGTTAGCAGAGATCACAACTAACATTGTCCCACCTAATCGAAAGACTAAAAAACTTAAGTCCACACTCAACAGAACAACACACCAAGGTAACGTGTTGTAGCAGTTGGTAAAGTCACCACTGAACCTCCTAACATATAGTGTATTAATCTATTTCAATAGAATGTATACTTATACTTATTGGGAGATGGCTCATACTCTTATGCTCCTAAATGTGCAGTTTGCTTTCACTGTCATCATGTGCACTTTTTTAAAATGAAAAGCGAACTTTCTTGTTTCCAGAATCAAAGTTTGAGATCTCAATTTGTCCTAGACATGTCTTATGCCGGCACTAACTTTGAGACAAGCCTTTAACAGGGAATCATTAAAGTAAACATGATACATAAACTTATATATTAAACATGGTACTTAATTATTATAGGTTGAACATCAATAATTTGATTCTGAATTCATCTTTCACAATGTCATGTGTTTGGCAACACACTTGATATGTTGTTACTTGAAGCAAAACTGCACTCTGACATAATAAGCTCTAGGATAGAATCTTAAGTCAAAAGAAAATTTTCTTATTTTTAAACCACAACAACGTAATGTGGATTTCTTATTATCCAGCAGCTTTATAACATGCCACAAGTCAGCTTGTATATTAATGATAACTTAAAAGATTGGTTAAAGTCATTACACAATATGGCTCCTCCTGCAAGGGTGAAGATTTGACTTGATGTGGATTTTTCAATATCAACACACCTTGCACAATTTACGTCTGAATGATGCACAACTTTATGATTATGAGACTTCTCATATGTGAGCTTGTAATCATTAGCACCATGCGTATAACACAGAGTTGTCTTTAGTAGTTTTCTAATAGTTCAGTTCTGGATCAATATTTGGCAAGTATCTCAGTTACATCAATTAATGAGGGCACATATTAATATTAAGTATACATAATATTCATGATAGAGATATCGTAAGAAAAAAATTGTTGCCCTCAATAATCAGAGTAAACTCCTTTAATATTGGACCTATCTTGGTGAATCTTAATAGACAAAACATGAGAGGCATTACCAAGAGAATCTTAATAGTAGAAGATAAGGAATCTTCAGGTCTTAAACATTAATATCCCTATTATTGATAGTCAACAAGACATCGTCTATATGAAAAGCTAAGAGGTTAAACTTACTCCCACTGATCTTAATGTAGTCTTAAGGTTAAAACTTGAGGTATCTATACGTGAGGCTCACATTATTCATAAACTCTAGAATTCGGAGGAAAAACTTTTGGAGATTAAGGGTTTAGGGTCTCTCGGACTTTAGTTATTGGAATATAGCCCTGATTGTCCTTAAGTATAGTTTACCTTGCCTCAGAGCTCCCACTAGAATCAATAACTCTACAAACCAAAGATATGGCTTAGGAAAAATAATAGTAGCAAGTTTGACAATCCCACTAGAAATGTAACTTATTTTTGGGATACCAACTAAATGTATGTGCGATTATCTTTAATCCTTTCATATACTTAATGGAGTAAGAAATTTATTCATGGGGTTTATATCTCACATAATGAACTACTTTATTTCTTAATGAGACGTTTCATTCTCCCCCTCAAATGTGGCATAAGCATCAATGCCACAATTTTGATGAACTCTAAGGGAAGTCAATAGAGTTGGCAACATGCTTAATGCTCTCAAATAATTCGTAAGATTCTAACGTTGATAAACACAAGAAAATGATGTCTCGTAATGGGGACATAAACTACATTATTTCGATAGATGGTTAAAGCATAATTTAGGATTGATGGAAAACTTCAATAGATCCAAGGTAATGTTTATATTTCTAAGGTAATGTTGGCAGCATAAATATAGTCATTTATCTTAGTATATTGTCAACTTTCCTTATGAATGCACTAATTCAGAGCACAATCATATTTCACTTCTCATTCTTCATTATTGTCATAGAAAAGAATGATGTAATAAAGTGAATTAGAAAGGCTCTAATAATTCTTTATGTCTAAGCTCATTATTCTTTGAGCACTCTTATGATCACTGTATTGGTAAGAACTTTTAATGAATTTTATAATACTTTTTCTTATTGCGAGATAATTATAATTTGAACGGAGGATTGCTGTCACAGATCCTAAATTTTATGATCATAAGGGACATTTGCTTGATTTTCTCCCACTAGTCTTTAGCAAAGTACAATTTTATGGAATTTACATCAATGCCTTAATCATTAATGGCTTCTCTAATGAGAGCTAATCATTATCATTATATTTGTGTGCATAATCAATATGCATAACTTCAAGAATGATTAATTTGTAACCATAATATGTTACCTTATTCCTTTATTAAGGTACTAGGAACAGTCAAAGAACTTATATGGCTGAATTGATAATAGGGACATATCACTGATCATTACTTTAATATCTACAAAGTCTATGAATAATTATCTATCATGAAATTAACCCTTTGCTGATCAGATTAATAACATGCTAATGATAAAACTTAACAATTCCAATTCGCAACACCGTTGGGCAGAAACAAAATGTACTTAACATGAGGAAAGAATCCACAGTCCAACTTCGCATCACCTTTTGGCAAAAAAAAAATGAAGAATAACTTAATTCACTAATGGATATAGCTAATGATCACAAACAACGTTAGTTAGTACGTAACCATGAGCCATAAAACATAATTCTTAAATCAACATCAAATCTCTAACCAAAACTTCTCATTGGTTCCATTTCGATTAAATAAACTATGGGAATGACACATGATTACAATCAACGTTGGTCAGAATGTAATTGTGTGCCATAACATAATCTCGAAACATCATTAAATCTTTAATTAAGACTTCTCGTTAGTTCCATCTTAATCAGAGATGACTTAATCATAACAGTCATGGTCACATAAATACTTGAGACGATGACTCAATAACTTAATGAATTAAATGATACATGACCGTAATGACGTTGGTCAATATATAGCCATGAGTCAATTAATCATAAGCATATTGAGTCTCAAACCATAACATATTGATCGGAGACAAGTCTAATCATCATTACATGGTCATAATTACTAAACATTAAACATTAATTACTTAATGCGGAAGCGTGAATATTAAAACAATACCTTAATTAACATGAAACAGATAAACATTGAACTAAAAAAAATAAGGAGGGGAAAACTAATATCATAATTTAGGGAAAACTTAAAGCATAATAAAAAATCTAGACAACATCAAAGGAGCTAATTAAATATCTCAGAACAATCATAATAATTGATCTCATCTTAGCTTATCCCCAAAAGACACATAAACATTATCCGTGGCCCGGCTGAGAAATATCCAAAAGGTTAGTCTGAATCTTATACCCAAAATTGTGTCCATTAAATATGCATGGACTAGGGACATAAATTCAGTGGGTAATAAAATTTTGACAATTCATGGTTATAAACAACTTTGGTTGGAATACAACTATGAAAGGTCAACATTAAGGACATTGATGCCCAAAACTTAGTCATAGTCCCAAATCAAAATTTCCCGTTGGTTCCATTTTGACTTGAGACAAACTTAATCATGATAGGTCAAAAAATATTAATTAAAGTCAACCAACATTAGCTTAATTTGAGAACTCCTTAATTATCATAAAATAATTACATCATTTGGGCTACTAAACATTACTCAAAATTATATAAGTCAGATCATCATTATTTGGGCAATATTCATTAGTCAAGGATGTATAAAACAATACATCTCTCTGGGCAATTATCAACTTGGGCAGTGCATAATAAAACAACATTAATAATGAGAAAATGCACATGAAACATTAGAGCTTAAAAGTCCTAATCACATGATAATATTGGGCAACTAGCATCATGATATTGGGCAATAAATATTAATTTACAATGCGTAAAACATAATTAAGAAGCAAAGCATAATGTGAATTGCACTAAAAATAACATAACTTAAAAGAATAGCCAAAAAAATGATTTTATTCGACCCAATGATGAAACTAGGCCCAGAACATAAAAGTGAAACATAATTTTGGTACGGGCCCATACTGTGCTTAAGATTGGCCCAAGAACTTAGTCGCCTATTCCTCATCACAATAAGTGTTGTCTATCTATTATGGTTCTTTATGTATTCTCTTGGTGTGTGAATTAATTCCTCATCTGTCGTGGTAGAGACCTCTCTTGGTACGGGACTCCGACCATTTATCAACGACATGGTCTCACTACAAATTATACTTGAATCATAGGCCCTGATGTATATACTTTGCTTTCTACATGACTAGCTGTTCTTATGACCATAAGATAAGGTGTTTCCTTGACTCTTCAAGCCTCTTTGCATGCTTCCATTGCCATTGAATAATGTCATGAATTCGCAATTGAGATAACAATGTAAAAAGTCTTTTCATGATAAACCATCTTTGGTGAGAGATTTGCATATATGTTCTGCTGGAGTATATTTGTTATGCCAAAGGTTGTCATTGAACCTTAGCAAATGAAGTAATCCATATTTTTTTTAGAACATGAGAGGGCTTTATCGATCTTTGGTCAAAAAGTTAAGAGGATCAACAACATTTATGAAGCTAAACTGCATGTCATCGACGCCCTTTTTTCATAACAGCTGCTATAGATCAAAGTGTTAAAATTTATAAATTATAATAACTACATATAGAAAAAATATATTTCAAAATAATCAGTACAACAAAATATGTTCTACGAAAAGAAAGGACGGATATGAACTAAATAGCACAAGTTCAGTTGTTCACATTATTCAGAATCGCTATACGAGGCTCAATACAAATTTTTGTTATTTTGGGTTCAATTTCAAATAATATGTTTTCTTGATATTTTGTGCACTTCCACCTCCACCTCCGGTGAGCATACTAACAGAATTGCTTTTGTTAAAGCCTACTTCAACTTGTCGGAATTTTGAGCCATGCCTCTAGCGGAACTAATAGCCTGGTTGTTTGGGTTTTTGTTTTTGGCATCTAGCTGAAATTTATTTTTAGTTTTTCTGAAAAGATATTTTTGAATTTTAGCTGTTAGTTTTTACAATAATTTTTTAACTTCTCAGCACATCAAAAGTCAGATAAGCCCCTCTCAACCAGCTTCTAATTCATTTCCTCGTAAACAAGTTTTTAGCTTGTTCAAAAACTACTTTTCAACCACATATTTATTTTAGCTTCTAACTTCTAAGAAATAAAAGCTAATTAAAATTTAAACAAATAGGCCTAACTCATCCTGCTATGTTTTTTTCTTCTTTGTGCAGATTCTGCTATGTTTTTCTTCTTCTTTGTGGTCTAGAATCCAGTCCACTCTGTCTTGTAGGCTCCATTCAGCAGACAGGAAAACTGTACTGTCATCATGAAATACGTGGAGAGCAACAGCACGAATCCAACAGGCTGGCGCCGCTGAGGCGGTGGATGGCTGTAGCCTGTAGTGATGCCGAGCTCAATTGCGCACCTCAGTGCCATGGACAGTAGTGACCAAGCCTGGGCCTGCTGCAGCTACTAGTACTAGTGATAATTGAAGACTTGGCTATCCTCACGTGGAGCACGAGGTGGGCCATGGTGTTATTAACGGAGCAGGAGAGAAATGTCAGGAAAAGAAATGTCAGCGTACCCATTGAATTTTACGTCACGCGTGTTCGGCGTGAAAATAAAACAAGAGACACGGGGCCATTGCATACAAATGGATTATGCATCGACTGATTAACAACCAAGCCCAAACGACCGGCATCTTCATGCGGTGTTAAATACTAGCATGAAAATAAACCCAATGAACTCTTTCGTTGCTTATGGGGCAATAGTCATCTGAATCTGCCTATGCTTTTTCATGGTCTCTCATGGGGTCACAAACTACAGAATGGAGATACGGGAGGGCTGAAGTACCCATGAAGAGCAAGAACTATGATTGAAATTACAACTACAATCAGCATACAAATCTAATGTTAGTAATTAAAGATATGTTTGTACTTTATGCAACTAAACAACCCCAATCAATATAAACGGTTATAATTAAGCACCACCAAAATAAGTCCTTCTCCTTTGTAGACAATATAAGTTTTTTCTTTCATTTTTCTGATTTAAGCACTATTGAGATGCTCGATGGCACGCCCATGTAATTTCATGTTTAATTATCTATACGATTTTCTCCTAATCTTTTATCCTTTGATTAAGCTTATTATTGGTATTTCTAGAAGTTAATGGTTAGTAAGTAGCCCTACTACAGAAACGAACTTATATGTCGGTACATCACTGTCCGTTACTAATGAGCTGTCAGTGATGTGGTATCACTACCGATTCATAAGCCGCATGTGAAGAATTTGTCATCGTGGCTTATGAACCAGCAGTGATAAGGGTAATCACTGCCGGTCGATGACTTAAATCAGCACTGATGCCTAGTTCCATTATTACTGCCGGCTGAAGCCACCGATCGGCAGTGATATTATGAGCCGATAGTGATGTGTACAGTATAAAATAATGGCCCTTTCTCCCCTAAGCCCGAGTACAACACCGTCTCTTTGGCCCCGGTGACCTTCCTCGCCCTCACCGACGTACCACCGCTTCTGAGCCCTCTTTATCAAATTCCATTGCTCGGTTAGCTTCACAGTGCCACACCCAATCTTTTGCGCACGCTAGTTCGATCATAGCCCGTCATTGCCCAGGGCTCCGCGTATACCGGTCGACCTCCACCCTGAGCTCTTCCACCTCCCCGATAAACTATAGGCTGTGAGTTGCCTCTGCCTGAGTCGAACACACGGTGAGCTTCGCCACGGTCCAAGGAACCTCACTACCCCCTTCCCTTCCACTCTCATCCTCTGCAGCGCACCATCACCGTTAGCCTAGCTCCGCTGCCTACCATGGTCACCGTTGGCCGTGCTTGCCACCGTACATGTCGTCGCCAACCCCTCAAACAAGTTTGTCACACAATCGGAAAATCTAATTCTGAAAGGAATATTAGTTGTATTGATAAATTGACTGAAATAATCTATAATTTGTAGAATCTAGAGCTCAGAAAATTATGAAACAAAGTTTGTTACTTTTGTTTTTATCATAGTCTACATGGTAAAAATACATGCATACATGAAATGTTCAATGAAATGCCTCTATTTCATTAAACATATTGTAACTTGTTAATCCATAATTAAATCTTGAAATATCTAAAATTGGTCAACCAAACTTTGTTAATCTTATTTTGTCATGCTCTGTAGAGGAAAAATATATTTTAAGCATGAAATGCTTTTTTAGTACTAATTCTTTGTTAATCTTGATTAAGCCTTTCAAACTTGATTCATTTCTACAGAAATTAATAAAAATCATAAAATGTGAAACTAATTTTTTTAGTCTTCTCTATGTATACTTACACAATAATTGTTTTTTTTTTGCCATGTTGAGTACTTCCCTCATGTGAGTTTGTTTGAACTACTTCATTTAATTTTGGATTTAAAAATAGCAAAAATGTAATTTGATTAATTAAGTAGGCAAATAAACTTCAATTCATGTAATTCTTCTTGTATTGCATTCATAACCTCACGCACTACGTCCCTACCAAATTTCATGACATTTCATTCATTGTCATTCTGTAGCACTTAATCGCTATTTAGAGAACGATGTCGCGGAGTGTCACGAGGTTGATCCCAAGAGTGAATGTGGTGTTTAATTTTGATAAGTTATAGCTATATATATATATATATCTTGAATGTAAGAGTTGAATAATAATGAAAATTACAAGGGATGGCACCAACAAACAATAATCGGAAGTGGACGCAAAAACATACAAAAGGCAGCTCCTCCAACCCGGGCCAATTGCCGGTAGGAGATGACGAAATAATTTATTTATTGGTGATTGCAAAATCTTCTAGATGTTATGAATTTGGATTTACAATAATGATATAATTGTAGATGGACAGAAGATGGATGTACGATACGAGCCATATGAGCGTAGAGTACAAGAACAACGTGGAGTATTTCCAGGTAGCAGCTATGGTGTACAAGTCAAATACACAGTCTCAATACATGTGTTGTCCATGCATCGATTGCGAGAATAAGAAGCAGTTTTTCACCACCTAGCAGATACATTTACACTTGATGCCAAGGGGCTTTATGCCTGGCTATACCCATTGGACCGAGCACGGCGAAGCTGATATCATACAGAATGAGCAATACATTGGTAGAGAAGACGAAGACTTGTGCACCGATATGTTGACTTACGAATACACTGATATGCCACCTGTTGGATATATGTTGGTCGATGATGATCTAGAGGAGATGTCAGCCAACGCCGACATCGATGATTTGGAGCAGATGTTGTGCAATGGGGAGGGAAACTTCACCAATGAAAAAGAGTTTCAAAAGTTCCAGCGTATGGTAGAGGACTCTAAAACATTGTTGTTCTCGGGCTGTGAGAAGGAGCACACAAAATTGTGTACCGTGCTTTCACTACTACAATTAAAGGCAAGCAACGGGTGGTCTGATACAAGCTTCACAAAGTTGTTATTGTTCTTGAAGAAATTGCTTCCAAAGAAAAATATGCTACAAAAAAATATGTACCAGGCCAAGCAGGTTGTGTGCCCATTGGGGTTGGAAGTACGGAAATACATGCATGTCCAAATGATTATATGTTGTATCGCTGAGAGCATGCAGACTTGGAAGAATGTCTCATATGTGATGCAGCACAGTACAAGTGTGACGGTGATGATATGGATGGTGAAGGAAAGAAGAAAATACCTCCAATCAAGGTGATGTGGTATTTTCCTATAGTCCTCCATTTGGAGCATTTATTCGCGAATAAAAGGCATGTCGAACTAATGCGATGGTATGCCAAGGAGCGCAAGGATGATGGAATGTTGAGACACCCTACTAATTCTACGTAGTGGAGAAATATCAATAGAAAATACAAGGAGCCCTTTGCAGAAGTTATGAGGAATATAAGATTTGGGTTGAGTACAGATGAGATGAATCCATTCGGCAACATGAGCAGTAGTCATAGCACTTGGCATGTGAATCTATGTACCTACAACCTTCCTCCTTGGTTGTGTATGAAGCGGAAGTACATTGTGATATCGGTGTTGATACCAGGGCTGGGGCAACCTGGCAATGATATCGATGTCTACATGAAACCATTAATGAATGATCTTGTAATACCATGGAACGATGGTGTGCATGGATGGATGCATATAAAAGAGATAACTTCACCCTACATACAATGCTGTTCGTAACAATTCAGGATTGGCCAGCCCTTGGCAACCTATCAGGCCAGACTGTCGAAGACTCGTGCATGCGTTCATTACTTGAATGAAACAGAGAGCTTGTGGCTAAAGAACAGTCAAAAAATGGTGTACTTAGGTCATCGTAAATTTCTTCGTAAGGATCACCCATACTGCAGAAATATGAGAGCTTTTGATGGGAAAGTTGAGACTTGATCACTTCCTAAGCATCGCATTAGGAGACAGGTATATGAGATGGTAAAGGGAGTTAGGGTTATCCTTGGAAAGGGACGCGGGAGTACACTAGTTCTGAAATCTAATCTTAGAGCTTATATGTACAAAAACAAATCTATTTTTTATGACTTAATTTATTGGCTAGATTTTGTGGCTCGACACACAGTCGATGTCATGCACATTGAGGAGAATGCGTGTGATTACTTGATTGGTACGTTAGTAAACATACCTGGCAAAACAAAGGATACACTCTATCGGTGATATGGGATCCGGGGGTCCCCGAGTCCCAAGGCCAGGACAACGCGGTACCACATGGCACCTTTCGTCGGGGGCCACCTCCCTGATGACACGAGGGAAGCACGGTCCAGGAGTGGGTGCTCGGGGTCAGGAACAGTTGGTCCCCGGGCACCTAGAGAGCCCCGAGCACCCGGCAAGCCCCATGCCGGTGGACCTCGCAGGGACTCCACGATGAGGTGTCGGTCGATGGGAGGCCCGATGCCGCATTTAGTGGGGAGCGTGGACGGTCACATCCAACCACTCTCCCCCACGCCTGCCGTTCTGAATATGTCAGCCCTGCCACCGTCTGGCATGAAGGCGTGGGCACAATTAATATGGTAGGTCCCATCGCATGTCCCCTCGCGAGGCCCATGAATAAAGATGGCTTGAAGATATCTGTGATGGGCTTGAGGCTTATCGCCCTGTTACATCAGACAGTGTTAGACCTACTTTGACCAAACGAGCATGAGAGAGTACTCAGAAGCTCGCTGGTGGGCGCCCCGGCGCCTGCTAAAGCTAGAACGCGAAGACTGATGGAACCGTCCGAGGGATGTATTTTCAATCCTCTGTAACATCAACTGTAAACCAGTGATGGTCACTTTCTATTTATTGTTTACGGGAACTTGTGCCCTTGTTTTGGGCACTCCCTGAAGAGCCTCCCCCCCAATAGATAAAGGTGGGGGGGAGCACTTTGTAAAGATAGAGAAAAAAGATAGAGAAAAAAGATAGAAGACGAAGACGAAAGGAGAGGAGCATTGACAAAATAATGGACACGCAGGAGTAGGGTATTACGCCTCTGCGTGGCCTGAACCTGTCAAAATTCTTGGTGCACTCATTTCTACTAGCTGACGATCCATCCTGACTAAGTCCCACTAGCATTAATCTCGTGTACGAGGTAGTTCCAGGACCAGCTCCCTGGCCGAATCTCAAAGGGGGTTCCTCAGGATCCCTACTCGTGGTGTTCATCCACCAACAGCTGGCGTGCCAGGTAGGGGGGTTGTATCCCTGAATCCACCTCATTTTTTGCAGAAAAAATGGCGGATGGACATCGTCGTCAGCGCGCTGATTCAGACTCGAACGAGGAGATAGAAAACGTGGCCCAGGGGGCCCTAGCTCCTACTCGTCCTCAGCGATGTCGACAGCCGGATCATACGACACCTCCTTGTGTCGGGGACAATGGCGCTGGGCCCAGTAGGGCCGCGACCGCCTCGGGCAGGCTGCCGAACCCGCAACAAGTAGCGATCATCCCTGCGCAAGATCGGCATCTGGACAATTCCAAGCGCTGATACAGCGCAAACTCAACTTTGGCGATGCCAGTCCTGGGAGTGCCCTGCTTGTGGTGTAAGCACTCCTTAGGCACCCGCCTGTCCAGGCAGCTGGAGAAACGCCAGAGGGCCGTTGGCTACAGGAGGTAGCCGACTTGGTGGGCACGGCTCATCGGGAGTACTTGCCCAGAGTTCCCGTACCATCTCCCTTTACGGTACAACTAAGGCTGGAGCATCTTCGGGTGGCGGTAGAGCTAGCCAGGGGGGCACCAAACGAAGTACCGCTCCCTTGATCACGACGGGAGCTCAAGACCTCCGCTTGCACATTAATGAGTGGAAGGCCAGCGAGGATGCGCGTGTCACCCTCGAGCGCCGTCGGGAGTCCCGTCGCGAGGCTGAGGCAGTGGAGGACCAAAGCCTCCTCTATGCCAGCCCGCCACCGCTGGGGTTCCCCGGCGCGCCAGTGTTCACGCACCAGGGGCACAGCCGGCACCGAGGTATATGGAACAGGCTGCCGAGCATTCACCGGCGAGTTTCGCCAGATCAACTGGCCCATAAAGTTCCAGCCCGAACTACTAGAGAAGTACGATGGTTCCATCGACTCCGTCGAGTTCCTCTAGATCTACACCACCGCCGTCCAAACGGTGGGCAGGAATGAAAAGGTGGTGGCAAATTACTTTCACGTGGCCCTGAGGGGCTCTGCCCAATCTTGGATCATGAACTTACCTCCAGGCTCTATTTTCTCTTGGGATGATTTGTGCCACCAGTTTGTGGCAAACTTTCAGGGCACCTTCGCGTGCCCCAGCCTGGAGTGCGACCTCCATGCCATCAAGCAGTAGGAGGGAGAGACGCTAAGGCGATTCATACAGCGCTTCAGCCAGGTCCGCAATACAATCCCGCAGATCACCCCCCACGCTATCATCGTCTCCTCTGGCAGGGCGCCTGTGATGAGCGGATGCTCGAGAAGCTAGGCACGCACGAGGTCGAGACCACTGCGGAGCTTTTCGCGCTGGCCAACAAGTGCACCAAGGCGCGGAAGCTTGGGCGTAGCACAGTCCGTGCCCTGAGCAACCCATAGCCAACAAAACAAGTCCTTCCCGCTCCGATAAGTGGGAACAAAAGAAGAGGAAAAAATGCGACGCTACCCTTTTCCTGCCGACGGAAGGCGCCGCATGCAGGCTGGCACGCCGAGCGGCTGGCGAGAAAAAGCTCACTCCTGCAAGGCCAGAGGTAGGGAAATGGTGCGAAATCCACTAAACAGACTGGTACGACCTCAATGAGTGCCGGTCGGTGAAGGGTCTCGCGGAGCGGCGCTAGAAGGAGCGCGAGGAGCGCCGCAAGGGTGACGACGACAAAGGCGCCCCGAGAAACGAAGAGCTCGGGTTTCAAGAGCCCGAGCACACCGTTGCCTTCATCGATTTGGGCGCGTACACACCCTCCTCTTGCCACTGTGTCAAAACAATGCGGCGTGAGGTGTGTTCAGCAACCCCGAGCGCGGCGGCCACAAGGCCCCTCAAGTGGTCGAAGACCCCGATCACCTTTAGCCAAGCGGACCACCCCATGAGTACTGCGAGGGTGGGGCAACTGCCTCTGGTGGTATCCCCCACCATCTGCAATGTAAAGATCAGCTGAGTGCTGATCGACGGGGGTGCAGGCCTGAACCTCCAGTCCCAAGAGGCGTTCAAAAAGCTGCAGGTGCCTCCGAAGTATTTGAAGTTGTCCCTTCCTTTCTATGGGGTGATGCCGGGGTACACCCTCCCCCTCGCGTAGGTCGAGTTGCCCGTCACCTTCGGGAGCCAGGACAACTTCCAGGCGGAGAACGTGGTCTTTGATGTTGCGGAGGTCCCTATCCCCTACAATGCGATCCTCGGGCGCCCGATGCTCGCCAGGTTTATGGTGGCAACAAACTACGCCTACCTCACCGTGAAGATGCCAGGCCCAGCCGACCCATCTCCGTGCCCGCCAAAACTGGCAACACCGTCTCCTGCACCGAGCAGCTGTACTCGGCCTTGGCCTCTGCCAGCGCCAAGGTCGAAGGACACCCGGGGGGTCCGGGACCCTCTTCGTTCAAGTCACGACTCGCCGTCGATGCCTCCGCCCCCATGAAGGAGGTCGCGCTGGGCGCAGACCCGTCTAAGGTCACCAGAATCAGTGTTGACCTGGACACCAAATTAGAAAGTGCGCTCATCGCCTTCCTCCGAGCTAACACTGATGTGTTTGCATGGCAACCGTCGGATATACCTGGGATCCCTAGGGAGGTGATCGAGCACCACCTTGCTGTGCGCCCAGACGCACGGCCCATGAGGCAGAAGGTTCGCCGACAGGCACCTGAGCGCCAGGAGTTCATTCGGGAGCAAGTTGACAAGCTCCTCGATGCTGGCTTCATTCGAGAAGTCCTTCACCCGAAGTGGCTAGCAAACCCCGTCGTCGTCCCTAAGGCCAACGGCAGGCTGAGAATGTGCGTCGACTACACCGACCTTAATAAGGCATGCCCAAAAGACCCTTTCCCTCTGCGTCGCATAGACCAAATTGTTGACTCCACTGCGGGGTGTGATCTTTTGAGTTTTCTTGATGCAAACTTGGGCTATCACCAAATTCGCATGGCTAAGCAAGATGAAGAAAAAACTTCTTTTATTTCCCTTATGGGGACTTATTGCTATGTGTCTATGCCCTTTGGCTTGCGCAACGCTGGATCTTCATCCCAGCGAGCTTTCCGCATTACCCTTAACACGCAGGTTGGTCACGACATCGAAGCGTATATCGATGACATCGTGGTCAAGTCCCGGGAAAGGGCCACCCTGCTGGAAGACTTGGCTGAGACGTTCAATAGTTTCCGCAGCACGCGCCTGAAGCTCAATCCCGAGAAGTGCGTATTCAGGGGTACCCGCGAGAAAACTCCTCGGCTTCTTGGTCTCCAGTCACGGAATCGAGGCCAATCCCGAGAAGATCTGGGCGATCGAGCAGATGCGTCTCCCAGCTCGACTCAAAGGAGTACAGCGTCTCGCTAGATGCATGGCAGCCTTGGGGTAATTCATCTCCAAGCTCGAGGAGCGGGGGCACCCACTCTTCAAATTGCTGAAGAAGACCGGTCATTTTGACTAGCCACTGGAGGCTGAGCAGGCCTTCCAAGACTTAAAAAAGTACCTCACCTCGCCGCCCGTACTGGTGGCCCCCGGCGAGGGCAAACCTCTATTGCTCTATATATCGGCCACTCCTCAGGTCGTGAGCATGGTGCTGGTAGTGGAGCGTGATGAGTGCCCGAGGCAAGGTGCTGGGTCCGAGCTCCTGACCGCCCCCAAGCAGCCTCCAGGACACGGGACCGGTCTCGACCAGGTAGTTAAGCTCGAGACCTCGGCAGGCTCTGAACTCTACTTTGAGCTCGGGGGCTGTGGCAAGGTCTCAGGCGAGGCCGCGATCGGGGGCCGTCGGATACAATGACCAGTGTACTTCATCAGTGAAGTCCTCCGGAATGCCAAGACGAGATACCCTCAAGCACAGAAGATGCTCTACGCAGTGCTTATCGCTTCCAGGAAGCTGCAACACTACTTCCAGGCGCACAAAGTCTCGGTGGTGACCACGTACCCACTAGGACCGATCCTGTGGAACCGAGAAGGTATCAGGCGTATCGTCAAGTGGACGGTCAAGCTCGCGGAATTCGATCTGCACTTCATCAGTCGCCATGTGATCAAAAGCCAGGTGCTATCCGACTTCGTGGCGGAGTGGACACCGGTCCCCGAGATCGACAACGAAGAATTGTCCGCGTACCTCGGGCAAGACGGACCCGAGTACTGGGTCATGCACTTTGACGGCTCCCTCACGCTGAAGGGTGCGGGGGCTGGAGTGGTGCTCACCTCCCCGACAGCTGAAGTACTCCAGTATGTCGTGCAGCTGCATTTCTGAGCAACAAACAACATGGCGGAATACGAAGGCCTCATCATTGGACTCCGAGTAGCGGTGGGTCTCGAGATCCAGCTGCTGCTTGTCAAAGGTGACTCCCAACTGGTAGTCAACCAAGTATCAAAAGAATACCAGTGCGCAAACCCGGAGATGGCGGCGTACATGGCAGAAGTCAAGAGGCTGGAGTGGCACTTCGACGGCCTGGAGCTGCGGCATATACCCCACCACGACAACACTGTGGCCGATGACCTCTCCCGCCTGGCTTCTGTCCGGGCGCTCGTCCCGGCCGGAACCTTTGAAGAAAGGCTCACACGGCCATCCGTCCTGTCTGCCGACCAGGATGAAGGGGAACACTTGAGCTTAGCCGATGGGACCCAGGCCGCACCTTCAGTGGGAGGTCCCATCAAGGTGCCGCCGCCCGGCGAGTGCCCGGCGAGTGCGTTGCACTTGCCGGTAGTCTTCAGGAACCCTCATGGTTCAACGAGATCCGAGGGTACTTGAAAGAAAACATCTTTCCCGAGGACGACGCCTCTGCAGAGAGGATTGCACTATAGCCCAAACGCTATGCCTTAGTAGATGGGGATCTCTACCGGCGTGACACGGACTGTGTCCTTCTAAAATGCATCACCCGGGAAGAAGACAGTGAGATCCTCACTGAGATCCACGAGGGCGAGTGCGGTGGCCTTGCATCGTTCCGCACGCTGGTCAGGAAGGCCTTTCGGTAAGGTTTCTACTAGCCAACAGCCCTCCTGGACGCTTCCGAGCTGGTTCAACGCTGCAGGGCGTGCCAGTTCCATGCAAAGCAGATTCACCAGCCAGCTCAGGCTCTTCATACCATCCCCCTATCTTGGCCCTTCGTGGTCTAGGGCCTGGACATCTTGGGTCCATTCCCCCGAGCAGTTGGGGGCTATGAGTACTTGTACGTCGCTATTGACAAGTTCACCAAGTGGCCGGAGGCAATCCCAGTAATTAGGGTCAACAAAAACACAACGGTCCAATTCATCCACGGCATCACAAGTCGCTTCGGCGTCCTGAACAGGATCATCACCGATAATGGCACCCAGTTCACAAGTGCCCTGTTCGGGGAATACTGCGAGGACCTCGGGATCAAGCTTTGCTTTGCCTCTGTTGCTCATCCCTGTAGCAACAGATAAGTGGCGCGCGCGAATGCCGAGATACTAAATGGGCTCAAAACCCAGACCTACGATGTGCTTGCAAAGCATGGGAAAGGGTGGATCGATGAGCTACCCGCTGTTTTATGGGCCAGCCAGACCATGCCAAGCCAAGCCACCGGGGAGACGCCTTTCTTCCTTGCCTACGGTGCCGAAGCTGTCCTCCCCTTCGAGCTTACGCTCAGCTCACCTTGGGTGAATGCATACTCGGAGGGTGAACAAGAATAGCGAAGACGCGACGACGTCGAGTACTTGGAAGAGCGTCGGCGATGAGCTGTCGTCCGAGCCGCCAGATATCAGCAGAGCCTGAGGTGCTACCATCAGCGCCGTGTCCGGGCCCGGTCGCTCGAGGTTGGGGATTTGGTTCTCCGACACGCTCAGACGCGCGAAGGAAAGAACAAGCTCTCCCCCATGTGATAAGGCCCCTTCGTCGTGACCAGTACCCCACGGCAAGGCTTGTTTCGATTGGCCACAGAGGATGGGCAGCCTCTCCTGAATGCAAGGAACATTGAGCACCTTCGCAAATTTTATCCATAGGTAAGCGTGTCTGTGCTCGGGCCAACTAGGCCAGGGGTCTTTCCCCTGCCCAAGTTGGCCGTGGGCTGATACCAACCACGTAAGTTATCACTTGCTATTTAAATTCATCAGATCTGTATGAATCATTAATATTCCCCCAGAATCCATGTGTTAATCTGCTTGATGAGATGCTCAACTCATGCGTGAAAAACACGCTCTCTCTCATTTTCCCGCTGACAAAAAATGGATGCCAGTCGGTGTGCGGCACAGGCGACGATCGCTAACCTAAGTCCTTTATGGTAGGCTGTGGTGTCCAGCTGCTGTGGCAATACCCCGAGCACTACCGAGCCTCTGGGGTTCTCGGGTAGTTCTACCGCTCGAGCATGAGTGGTTGGGACCACCTAGTCCCCGGGGGCAGGCTCTCGGTTCTCAGCCTAGTTAGTCCCGCCCCGTACACCACCGAACCATGGGACCTCTTGGTCGTATCTTTGTCTATGCACTTTGCCAGTCCGGGCATTCGAGAGGTCGCAGGTCAAAAATGAGAGCAAGCTATAATGAGTACCGCACCGACAGAGCACACCAAGCAAAGAAACCTTGCCCATTTGAGCTTGCAGGGAAATGCTCGATAACCAAGCGACCCGAGTACCAGGGCATCAGTACCCAGGGCGCTGCCGAGCCTTTGGGGTCCTCGGGTAATCCTACCGCTTGGCATGAGTGGTCGGGACCACCTAGCCCCCGGGAAATGCTCGGGTGCTAAAAGGACGACCTGGGGGCTAAAGCGCTCTGCATAGGGGAATCCACGTTCCCGAGCGCCCTGAGCACCGGGGCATCCACCCTTTCCTGGCCTGGTCGGTTGGGAGGCTGACACCAACTCGGTAAGTTACTACTTGGGGTATCTTCATAAAAAAGTCATGTGAATTTTTGTTCATACATACGTAATAACTATTGTTCCTGAGTCATTCTTGGAACCCTCTTGTGCTAATCTGCTCGGTGAGGCAATCTCCTCACGCGCAAAACCCCACCTTCGTATTCGCTTTTCCGAAATGACAAAGACGAACGGTAGTCGGTGTACCGCATAGGCAGCGATCGCTGACCTAAGTCTTTTATGGTAGGCTATGGTGCCTGGCTGGCATGGCAGTACCCCCAGCACTACCGAGACTCTGGGGTTCTAGGGTAGTCCTACCGCTCGAGCATGAGTGGTCGGGACCACCTAGTCCCTGTGGTCGGGCTATCAATGCTCGCCCTAGTCAGTCCTACCCCGAACACCACCGAACCATGGGGAATCTTGGTTGCATTTCCGCCTGTGCGTGTCTCCGGTCTATATGTTTGAGAGGTCATGAGACAAAAAGCGTTCACAAGTCACGATGGGTACCATGCCAAGTGGACTCACTTCCCGAGCAATATAGTTTTGTGTCTATTCGACTCAGCAGTTGCATACCTGCAAGCGCCCGGGGGCTGCGCGCCCTGAGCACTACCGAACCCCTGAGGGTCTCGGGTAGTCCTGCTGCTCGAGCATGAGTGGCTAGGGCAACCTTGTTCTTGGGGCTAAATTTCCGGTGCTCGGCCTGGTCAGTGCCACCCCGGGCATCAGTACAAACAAAATCAAGGAAGGAGAAGTACGAAACGGAGTTTGATTCCAAGGATGGCTTCTACTATACTGAAGGGAGCCAATCAACAGGGAATCACTTCAAGAATTACAACTTTCAAAAAGAAGAGAAACCCTAACTCATTGCAGGCTACGGAGGAGATCATGTGTCATCACCGCAGTCGCTGCCTAGGCCCGGCTCCCGCACAAAAAATTCCGCCACTTTGGTGGCAACTTCACAGATGGCTGCCTGAGCGGCAGCTTCCTCTGCCTCAACCACTTCCTGCCACGCTGGCTCCAGTGGGAAGGCGAGGTCTCAGCTGCGGTAGCAGGCGAGAACGTGCTCGACCACATCCTGGGCCAGCGCACGCCCCTCCCGGGTCACCAGTTTTTCGACCGTGGCGGGGAGAGCCTCGAGGCGCCGAGCGACCTCCGAGAACCCAAGGGCAAGATGACCTAGCATATCCAGCCCTTGGGAACCCACTGTCACAGACCCGAGCCCGGTCGCCTGCACGGAGCCGCCCCTACCGGAAGACGTCCTGCATCATCGCTTTAACATACGTCCGCTCTTGGCAGACGACATTAAGATCCTCCTCGGCTTTCTTCAGCCGAGCTTCAAGACCCTTGTTGCTGGCGGGGACATCCTTCGCGGCCCGTGCCTCCTGGAGTTGGGCAGCCACCTCGGTGCGGGCCCACTCTATTTGCTCAGCCCAGGCCTCGATGGCTTGCTCTCGGGCAGTCATGCGTGCCTCCTGGTTGGCGAGGCTCTCCTCCCTTGTAATTTTCAGGGGTGGGAAATGCGGTGGAAGTGGCTGGAGCCAAGGTGCGCTGAAGGCCGAGAGAGGCTCCCAGTGCTCAAGAATGGTGAAGGCAAGAATGGCGATGAAGGAAGGCAACGGTCCATTGCCTCTCCCCTTTTTGTTGCTGGGAGTTCAAACGCCTTATTCCTCGGCACAGTAAGCGAGGCACATTTTCCTCGATCCACGTGAAAGCCTGGGCGTCTCCCACCTTATCATCGCCCCGAGTCCCGAGGCCAGAACAGCGCGGTACCACATGGCGCCCTCCATCCGGGGCCACCTCCCCGATGACCCAATGGAAGCACGGTCCGGGATTGGGTGCTCAGGGTCAGGAACAGTTGGTCCCCGAGCACCCAGAGAGCACCGAGCACCCAGGAAGCCCCATGCCGGTGGACCCCGCAGGGACTACACGATGAGGTGTCGGTCGGTGGGAGGCCCGATGCTGTATTTAATGGGGAGCGTGGACGGTCACATCCAACCACTCTGCCCCACACCTGCCGTTCTGAATACGTCAGTCCCTGCCGCCGCCTAGTAGGGAGGCGTGGGCACAATTAATACGAGAGGTCCCATCGCATGTCCCCTCACGGGGCCCATGAATAAAGACGGCTTGAAGATATCTTTGATGGGCTTGAGGCTTATCGCCCTATTACATCAGACCGTGTCAGACCTACTCTAACCAAACGGGCATGAGAGAGTACTCACAAGCTGGACAGTGGGCGCCCCTGCGCCTGCTAAAGCTGGAACGCGAAGACAGATGGAACCATCCGAGGGATGTATTTTCAACCCTCTGTAACATCAACTGTAGACCAATGATGGTCACTTTTGGTTTATTGTTAACGGGAACTTGTGCCCTTGTTCTGGGCACTCCGTGAAGGGCCTCCCCCCCGGTAGATAAAGGGGGCGAGCACTTTGTAAAGATAGAGAAGAAAAGAAAGAAGAGGGAGACGAAAGGATAGGAGCATTGACAACATAATGGACACACAGGAGTAGGATATTACGCCTCCGCGCGGCCTGAACCTGTCAAAATTCTTGGTGCATTCATTTCTACTAGCTGACGATCCATCATGCCTAAGTCGCACTCGCATTAATCTCGCGTACGAGGTAGTTCCAGGACCAGCCCCCCGGCCGAATCTCAAAGGGGGTCCCTCAAGATCCCTGCTCGTGGTGTTCATCCACCGACACACTCCAAGCATGTAAGGACTTGAAATGTTTGAAACTCAAATAGGATCTACATCCTGAATATATGCAAGAAGGTAACAGGTATCTTGGTCCCTCTAGCTACAATCTGATCAAGGAAGAAAAATTGCAATGTGCATGTGCTTGCATGGAATCAAAGTTTCATCTGGTTACTTCGCCGACATAAAGAGACTAGTAAACACGAAAGATTTAAAATTAACTGGCATGATAACACAGATGTTTTCAATTGCAATTAGAGGTATTCTGCCGCCAAAGCTTCGAAACCCAATCATAAAGCTATGTTCATTCTTCAACGCGATATCACAGAAGGCCATCGATTCGATCAAGCTAGATAAGCTGCAGAAAGACGTGGTCGGGACTCTATCACATTTTGAGGCATGTTTCCGTCCATCATTTTTTGATATCATGGCGCATCTCATTGTTCACATTGTAAAAGAGATACGAATTCTTAGCCCCGTGTTTCTACATCAAATGTACCCTTTTGAGAGGTTGATGGGAGTTCTGAAGAAATATGTTTGTAACCAAAATTGGCCAAAAGGCTGCATGGTCAAAGGTTGGGGAACCGAGGAGGTCATTGATTTCTGCGTCGACTACATGAATCTCAAATCAATTGGAGTGCCTGTATCTTGCTATGAGGGAGGCTACATGGGAAAGGGAAAATAGGTGCAAACTTGTTCCACACTAATGACCATGTTTCATTCATGCAAGCATATTTCATAGTTCTGCAACAATTAGTTGTAGTCGACCTGTATGTCAAAGAACACCAGAAGATGCTATGCACCAAAAACCTAGGGAAGTTTGATGTTTGGATCGCACGAGAGCATCGAGATTATTTTGGCACCTTGTTACATAGACAGGTGATGGATAAGCAGATAGAGTGTGCTCAGTTGAATGTGTTGGCTAGAGCATCAACTACAATCCTCACATTCCAAGGATATGACTACAAATGACGATACATTTTATACGAGAGCTCATGATAATAAGAAAGCCAACCAAAACAGCGGCGCCCGTATATATGCCTATAACTGCAATAGAAATAGGGGAGATTTGGGAGCTCAACTATGGAGTGTTAAAGGTTCTTCTTTTCCGGTGCCAATGGATCAGAATCCCAGTGGGCATGAAGATCGACAAGTACGGTATGACTACAGGGGACCAATAAACCGTTGGATATAGCGAAGAACCATTCATACTTGCTAATGATGTTATGCAAGTCTTCTATGTAAAGGACCTAGACCCGGCTAATAAGGAGGAGTGCCACGTTGTTCTTCAAGGAAAAAGAAGAATTGTCGGAGTGGTCGTTGACGAGGAAGACTACAATCAATTTGATGCACTGTCTCCTTTCGGAGAGAACGTCGACCAAGGTCACATGTAATGAATTCTTATTTTGAGATGCTTGATGATGAACTATTAGTTTGAGATGCTCGATGATGAACTATTAGTTTGAGATGCTCAATGATGAACTATTTAATTTGATATGCTCGATGATGAACTGTTATTTTGAGATGCTCGATGATGAACTTTTAGTTTAAGATGCTCGATGATGAACTATTAATTTAAGAAACTCAATGATGAGTTGTTAGTTTGAAACCAGGCTCTGAGCTAGTAATGCAACAAAGATTGCACTGTCTGTTGCCTCTGTCCAGCCTATATGTTGTCCAAGATTTTACTGACTGTTGCCTTGGAGATGACATAGATGCTATAAGCTAGTAACTAAGATCGCAAAGTAGTGCTTATATGTCTCCTCTATTGTTATGCTCCCTCTCCCTCACGTCTTCCCTATTCCGTGTTGTGCTGTGTTGTGTTGTGTTGTGCTCTCTACCCACTCGGCTACTTCTCCAACCACTCCCTTTGTTCTGATCTCCTCTATTTTTTTGCTCCCTCTCCCTCACATTTGTGATCATGAAGGTCTCACCTGCAGGGGAGCCAAATACACCAGAGAGAGTTCTAGGGCCATACAAGTCAGTCTGTGGGATTGTTGTTAAAGAATGTGTCCATCATCTACAGATTGTGGACTGGCGAACGAGATAATCCACACATGGTTCTTGATTCAATCAAGAACGACATCTTATGGCCCAAGATATTAGAGAAGTTCGACTTCCCTGAACAGACAGATATGGAAGTAGTTAAGCGTAAGACGCTAATAATCATAGGCCCTTCATTTAAGAATTGGAAGGGCACACTGAACAGAACATATGTGCATAAATGTACAATGCCAGATTTCCACAAATGGTCGCAACTAGAAGATCATTGGCAAGCCTTTGTGGAGTACAAGTTGTCGGAAGAAGCACAGAGGTTAAGTGAGGTGACCAAAGCAAACTCAAAGAACAACCTCTACCCCCACAAAGTCAGCAGTCATGGGTACGTGAGGAAAGAACGACAATAGCCACAATAGATAGATGAACTATGAGAGAGAGGTGTCACGTCTAAGACAAAGGGCTGGAGCGAACGATCGACACGCTTCCTTCTTGGGAGAGGGGCTTCTTACTCGGCTGATCGAAGCTTATGCTTTCCGACCTTCAAAGATCAGGAAGTGATGCAAACTCTTACAAAAAAGCTTATAGAAGCCCATAAGCAGCCTGGGAAACATGGGTTAGGGGGGTCGCACACGAGCTCACCTTGGCACTGGGAAACAAGGAGCACGGTAGTTACACATGAGGTGTTGGGGTGATGGGTTGGAAATATAGATTCCCAAATGACGTTGATAGTTACACAAGTCGAAAGAGGTCCCAAGCAGAGCGAGATGCAGAACAAGAGGCAGAACAAGCTAGGATGATGGAAATGCTTGAATAAGCACTACAAAAGGACAGAGAATATACAAACAAAAAGATAGCATAAGCAGTGCAGCAAGCCCTCATGCATAAATGGGTCACCATTTTGAGCGAAAAGGAACGGCCAGCAATGTCTCCAAATATTGCGCGCTCTAGCTCCGATAGTCATCGGAGTAGCTGTGCGTCCAGCGGAGTTCCGGGAGCTGACCCCATCACTTATCCCGTGGACCTCATCACAACACAAACACCGTGTGAACTACACATTGGTGCTAAGAACATTACCATCAAGGTGGCTTTCGGTATGGCTTATCTCTGCGGCTCCCATGACCATTTGCACAGACGTTCGATACCGAAAGGCTACACCATGGTCGAAGTAGATAAGACAGTTGACTAGTACCATCATGTTGAGGTGGACTACCCCGCAGAGGAGGGAGCGAACACTATAGGAGAGAACAAGCACACATTCATCATGTGGGTGAAGGCCTACATCGTGTTTCCACCAGGGACAGCTCCAGAGAACCTATACTCTCCATGACACCACGGCCATTGTCACCTCCTAGATCTCCCTCTCATCAGCCATCTTCTAAAAAAAGTCCACCTCCTCACCCATCTCCTCAAAGAAGTCCACCACTCAAGAAGGCAGCACCATCAAGAAGCTAGCCATCAGCTTGGAAAACACGATCAGGTTCCGCAGCATCCAAGCAAATGACATCATCTAAGAAGTCGGTGCCATCTAAGGTGGTGGAACCCAAGGATGTCTATTCACTCATTGCTAAGAAAAACAAAAAGATTGTGGACGCCAGTGTCATGACTCATTTCCATCCTCCACCACCTCGACCGAAGCCTATTGTTCCTAAAGATACCATGAAAAATTTCATGAATATAGCCAAAGCTAAACAAACGCAGGCGACTTCAAGTAAGCTACCGACTGACTACGAACATATCAGTAAGAAGCAAGCTAGGAGCAAATTAGGTTTAATCATTTAGGATGCTCCAAGCATTGAGGACTTCCTGGCTTCTTCTAGATTAACAGTAGAAGAACTAGCATGACTTACTGTGGGAGTGGATATGTCAAAGTTGGATGTTATATGGCCATTTGAGTTGTGCAAAACTTTGGTCAAACCAGCTATAGAAAGAAACCTTACAACTCAAATATGTCTATTACATCATTGGTACTTGGAGCAATCCAGGTAGGGTATACATGCATTCCTCGTAAGGTACAGAGATGAATATTTCCTCAACGGGGACGACTATTTTTGGGTGAAGTTCAAGTGCTTGTATGAAATGTACAAGGAAGATGCTCTCGACGTGGCCATGATCAGAGCGTGGACTCTGTAAGTGACTTATGCATATAATTCACGTTATATGATATTGTACATTGAAAACATGTGGCTAACTACTCTCTTTCATATAATGGAGATTCAAGCATTCAGAAAAGAATTAGATAATAAAGTAGGATTCATCGATCCTGGGCTTGTCAACCAAAAAATTATACGGCCGAATCCAGATTTCACCGAGGACTACTTATTGAAGTGTCTCCTTCACCACCAACACAAGACCTTCGTACTCTTACCCTACAGCTTTGAGTACGTGTTCTGCAATGGCTTCCTCCAACTCTTGATCCTCCCTCTCCATCTCTTCAATTATGCTAGGGGTGTGCTCCCCCTCATCGGCTACACCCCTCGGTTGCATCTCCTGCACATCCCCAATGTCTTGCTCGTCCCCCACAGTTGTTGGGTCTGCTTCATCCACCACTGCTTGACTTGTTCCTGCTACTGCTTCTGCAACATTTGTCTCTGTTGGATTCTTCTGGTACGCCTCAGTTAGCAGCAGAAGAAAGAGACCACATTCACATGATATATCTTTGTATTGTGACTAAGTAGATATTCCATTAATCAGGATGAGCTCCCCGAAGAACCCCTGAGTAGCACGGCTTAGCATAGCTCTCAACTTAAGCTCATGTTGCTAAGGATCCAGTTGAAAATAACGCATCAGCCACTTGTACACACCCACTATGGTCCTCTCATTGGCTCTACTAAGTCCCTTGACGACATACTGAAATCCAGAGAGATCTACAGTGCTAGCACCATAACCAATTTGATCTTCACTATAATATATTTGAAAAATATAATTTATCAAACATCCCTGGAAATATCCGAAAATATGTCCAACGTTAATACCGGAAAACTATACTTCTGATTATTGAAACTCTAACAAAATTACCGGTACCAATGATCACCTAACAATACATTTAGTTCACTACAATCAATATTGCTCCTAAGCAAACTAACCAATTTAAACTAATTAACCATCCCGTCTACTTAATAAAGTTTCTAATTATCTATAATTATTACTACATCCTTATTCTGTAAAATCAAGATAATCGAAACTACCATAGTCTAGATTCATCATAAAATTTGTCCTCGAAGGAATTCTCTGGATAGGTACATCAACAATCCATCTTGTCGGAAGCCTCAGGGGAGAATCCCGACTTGCGACAAATGTCGCTCACGCGATCATCTTGGCAACCGAGCAGTTCAAACCTGATGTCGTAGTCCTTGGCACATTGATCCATTAAGCTACTTATCTCAAAACTGGAATCGTCGCCAATAAGGTCGTCGTCAAGGTCCACTCGGTCAGTCACCGGCTCGTTGTCAATCAAGAGGGTAAAGTTATTGTAGAACCCCTCGTCCGGAAAGCTGGTCCTCAGTGCAGACTTAGGTGAAGTCGATGGCATGTTGTGTGTTGAAGATTCGATGTTTTTGGTTATACTCCCCACGAACGGCACCAACCATCGATGATTTTTTAACTATTGATTTTACGAACTTGTAGATGGAGAGTTGCTGATATAGAAGGTTTGAGGGCTTAAGACTTCTATAAGGTTGAATTTCTTTTAATTGGCTTGTCTTCCGCAGGGTCCCCTGACTTCGTATATATATGGGGTTTATCATATGGCCTATGAAGTCCTTCCTTATCATTCTTATAGATAAACTTTCCTGTTTACAAGATATTTTGGGCACATACAATCAGTTTTCATACGTATAGGGATTCTCTTCCTAGGCATAGAGATATACCCTAAGAATATAGGAAACTCTACAGGATCCGAATACTTAATGATTCATGAAAAGGCATTTGCAAAATGGATGCATTTAGAGAAATGGTTGATAATGATTCACATGCCTTGTGCATTAAGAAAAGGCACGCTCATAGTTTTATAGATGATATGTTTACGTATGGCTAATTAGTTAAAGTTACTTAAGGACTACAGATGGAACGCTGGTATCCTATGTAATTAAATGTGGTAAAGACTAGCTAGTTTCCAACCGTGCTGGCATTCACTCGTTGGCCTGCACACAGGACACCTCTCTCCTTCTCCATTATCCCCCATCGCTCCTTTCTCCTTATCCCCTCTGCTCGATCCTCTCCCAAATCAATCTCTCATCCCTTCCAATCGTTCTTCCTACAAATCAATTGCTCATTCCTTCCCCAAATTTTTCACTCTCTCTCTCTCACTCTCTCTCTCTCTCTCTCTCTCTCTCTCTCTCTCTCTCTCTCTCTCTCGGACAAGGGCAAGATTAGGTCACAAATCAACCAGATCCAGCAGCTAGAAGGCACAACTGACAGTTGATGATGTTTCCGGCGGTCGGGAGGAGATCCTTACCTTCGTTGGAGTTTGGATGGAGGTCGAATCCATCGCCCTTGCATCTATATTGTCCAGGATGTGGCATCTCTGCTCAATCCTTCCAAATCTCTCTCTCTCTCTCTCTCTCTCTCTCTCTCTCTCTCTCTCTCTCTCTCTCTCTAAGTTGTAAGGGTGGTAAGGGTGAGGTCAGGTCGCAAGTTTACCAAGTCCGGACAGTAGAGGGCGTAGTTGATGGTTGGTGCGGTTTCTGGTGGCCGGGACAAGGTGCTCGTCTTCGTCATCATCCAGACAGAGATAGGATCCGCCACCTGTGCACCCTTGTCCCTCATGAGGTGGAAAGCCACTTCAAATCTAGCGTGACGGTGCCCACGCTCTCGAGTCTAGGTAGCTTGTTCCCACTACGCCCTACCCATGAGTGCTACGGCAGATCATCGAGCTTTGGCGACATCGCCATTTTGCAGCAATTTTCTTTTAGGATTATACAAATTTGCCTAGGAACTGCTTTTCAGAGGTACAAAATTGCTTCAATTCTGCCTAGCTAATGCATCAAATATATTTCTTTTCCAATTTTATTTGTAGTTATCCAAATTTTGCTTCTCAAATTCACATAATTTGAGTGCAAATGTTCTGTTGATTTGGTTTTAAGGTTGTACTGATTTGCTTCTCTTGTTGAAGAATTTTGCTTCTGAGTTTGTATTGATGTGTTTTTTCGTTTTGAATATGCACAGCATGTTAATTGATTTTTGTGTTTTTCCAAGTTTGTGCTAATTCGTTCCCAATGGTACAACCGAATTGCCCTCAAGGTTAGACATTTTTGCTGCTACGAATCCTTTTTATGATCCACCTCTGTGAGCCTTCATAGATTTGCTTATTGTTGTGTATTTTTTTGCTTACCAATTTGTTTCAATTTGCTTTTTTTTTTCAAAATTGCTTGTTACATTGATAAGCATAGTAGATAACGTATGGCCATATCTAATATGTTGCTTTTTCTTACATATTTTCTTCTCCTCCTGGTGATATAATTATGTGGAGTGATTAATGCATGCACGTGAATGCCTGTTAACAATTGGACTAATCTGCACGTGCATGCTTCCATGCGCGGGATGCCTAATATGAATGGTGGCCTGATTACGAAAGCTTCTAATCAAGTATAGTTTCCTCATTAGGGTGTGCATGCCGAAAAATTAATGCGTACACTTGCATGCGTTAGCCTAGTCCATTAAATATACGGTACAATTATATTTCCCTGCAACACAATTCCTAGTATTTGACGGCCGTCTAGGATAATTTAGCGGGAATAACCATCTGTCATGTGTGCTTATCCCAAACGGATCCAAGTGTGTATCGTACGGGATAATACCTGAAACAGTTTGTACGTGTTGAAAACCATCTCTGGGATAATCCATATTATCGCAGATGGTTCCAACACAAACTGTCGGTAATGTATCTCAAATAGCTATAAGTGCGAACTATTTGGGATAAGTAGCTGTCCCAGACGGTCCGTTCTCCCTTAGAGCCGTCTCGGATAAGCTGGAGAGGGTTATTTCTCCTGCCCGAAAGCCTTGACTGAAACAGGGAAGTGGGGGCAAACAACGTTGTTTCTAGAGCGGGACCCTCAGTAAAAGTATATATTATCATAGACCGTTCTAGTTCTTAAACTTCACACACGGTTTTTAGCTTAAAACGTTTGGTTTCTCAACTGGATCTGAGATAAACCTCGATTACCTCTTGTGCTGAATTCCATACGGTTTGGATCTAGCCGTCGTGGGACGAGGTCCTTTATAGTAGTGTTTCAAACATACACCAATAGTCCAATACCACGAAGATGAAAAAAGAAGGATTATTTTCAGCTCCAGTACAAGGTCATACGAACTAATCCTGCGGCAAAAACCTCATCAAGCCCTAGACCTTTTTATCCCATATTTCTTGGTTTCAATAGGACTCCTTATGAGCATTCTTTCTATATACTATTATATAAAAATAACTAAGTTATAATGACTAGACGAACCCAATAAATAACCCTTATGTTCAAAGTTATAGAAGATCCCCTTTAAGATCAAACAATTCCATCGAGTGGAGTTATTATTTCTTCTTTTTCAGGTTTCTTTTGGAAAAATAAGGCTCTTGTCTTTTTTATTCTATGACTTGGCAAAATGGGAAGACAAGGTTAGTTATTCTTCTTCTACGAATATCCAAATTTTTACACCTCCATCTCTAATTTGAATTCAATTCAGGCTCCATTTGAGATAAGACGGGCCACCCCTTCTAGAAGCTCAGGCGAACCCAATTGAGTGATCTCCCGGTGTACCGACACGAACACAGCAGTGCCGACGCGGTCTTCCTGTTGTCTCTCTTATACTGGATGAGAAGAAGGGGAAGGGAGTGATGGCGAGGAAGAAGAAAAAGAGAGGTAACTGGGCTGGTGTACACGGAGATGGCCCAGAGATGAAAGAGATGAGAGGTGAGAGAGACAGAGGGAGATGGGCTAGTTGGCTTGGACGGTGACGGCCCGTGCGAAAAAGAGAAGGGGAGAAGGGGGACAGGCTAGGCCAGCGGAGAGAGAGGAGAGAAAGGTAGAGTGAACTGTGTTGATGGGTTCGGCCCAGGCTTGATTTCCTTTCTCCTTTTCTTTTCATTTTCCTTTTTTCCATCTATTCGTTGTATTCCTATACAAGTATATGACTATATACAGACATATACATCATGTATATTATATAATACTTATAGAAAGAACATATTTATATATTCAAACAATTGAAACAAATATATACACACACACACACATATATATACATATAAAGCAAAAAAATTCAAGAAAGAGTTAATACCATAGCATATATACAATTATGTATATATGCTCTTTTAGGTTTCATTTATCTTATCCTTTTATTTTCTTTTGTGTAAAAAAATTTACTCATGGTGAAAATGGGTTGTTACAGAAGCATATGAGTACTTGATGAAAAGCTTATTTTATGACCTTAAATGGCTCTAGTCCCACACAAAAAAATCATACAGGAAGTCCTTATAAATATCACGAAAATCACATTTGTTTCTATCAGGTGTTGCATCGCCTTTTATCATGCCTTGGGCCTTGTAAATTAGTTGGGACCCAGAACCAAGTTTGTGTGCCCCACACCAGGATCATGCCCAACAGGTGCTCTAGGATGTTCACCCCTTTGGCCGCCTTCTCCTTAATAGTTGCCACCACCTGTTCTCTTATATAGTTTGTCGCCACCATCTTAAACTTGGATTTTTCTTAGATTGCATCTACACATATTAATTTCTTGATATTCATCTCCATACCAAACCGACTAGGCTGCTACTTTGGTTTGTGGAACCCCACTTTATCATGTGCTTAATATTATTTATAATTTTAGATTGCATCTTCTATGTTATAGCTTGTGTTTTCGATTCGCGTGTAGGGTTTAGTCTAATTGGTGAGGTCAGTCATGTTTGTGCGTGGTTGATAACCAACAAAGCCATGGTGTAGCGATTGCAAGGGTTGTGTTAGCTCTAGTCAGGAGCCTTAGATCGTCAATGTCGAGTCTCCACAAATTGAGAGTACTTGAGACTCCTTGCATGTGAGTAACAAAAACTTTACTACAAATTGGCGAGTCTCATGGCTTTCAAGGCATGCTAGGGAACTGTAGGATCGATTACTCTCCAAATAGGCAAACAGATAGGGGTACATGATTGCAAAAGTCAAATCCAAATTTTTATGAGTAAAAATTTATCCTAATAAAAAATCCAATTTAATCTCATATTCCACTTTTAGACCGGCTACAAATACATTACTAAAAATAATGTAGATCTAAATCCGTATCTTCGATTGACCTCAAATTTTAACAAAAACCCAAAAGCAGACTGTGACAGATTTTGATAACAACTTGATTAAACCATAATTTCATGATTAAGCAAAAATTACAAAAGTTTAACCAATTGTCGATGATTGGTGAACCGTCGATCTTACAAATTTGTAGAATAGATGGAGGATGTATCGAGTAGACAAATTAAAGGAAAACACAACGGGATTTTTAGACAGATTGAGTCTCCCATAGGATAATAACCCTACACCATGTTTGTCCTATATTGATCTCAGGGGCTGTTACAGTGGGGTGCGTGGCTAGCCTAGATAGGTCTAACCTAGTCGGATGGCTTCTTGTAACTTGTTGCCTTCTGTCACTAGTTGGCTCCTAATGTTTTGTAGAAAGGCTTCTAGCTTGTAATCCTCTAATCACTTGTCCCTCGCAAGGTCCATAGGCTCCATATATATAGGCGATGGCGTACGTCCTCTAAAATCTTCTTCTCACTCTTAGAGATAAACTTCTCTATTTATGGGATACCCTAGGTACCTATGGATAGTTTTCATTCATCCAGTGATCCCCTTCCCAGAGATATAGATATGCTCCAATAATTACAGAAAACCCTAGGGTATCCAGATATGGTAGTGACCCATTGGTCATCGTCAAGTCCCCCACCAGTACGTGAAATGAGGCTTCTACGGGTCAAGTACTTGGCTAGCAAAGATAAGCATTTTGTCCGACCACATCATCAAGTTAGACTCAAGTTCTCAGTTATGATGATATGTCTAACCAGGTTCTTTGGGTTCTTAGATCATCTATTCGGTGTTACAAACACCTCCGAATTCTCAAGCAAGTCCTCGAGAAGGTGTTTCATCCATGTAGCATTTCTAATCAGCCTAAAAATATCATCATGTCCTTGCCAAGGACTGGGAAGGTAAGACTCGTCGTTGACTAGGCTCAGAAGTTGGACTATCACAGTGGAAGTTTTGCGTGGTGGTGTAGAGATTCTTGTCGCACCCTGAATTTCATATTTCTGAAATTTCTAAAATTTTCCAAGATCAAATTATAGATTGAATAATTAGGATAGGAAAAGGCTCTATTTTCTAAATTCAAATTCAAATTTGAATAAGGTTATTATTTGTTTGAATGCATTCATGCCGGAAATAGGCATGTAGGGTTTATTTGATTTTTGTTTGGATTTAATTTTGTGGATTTTGTTTTGATTTCGATTTGCTTTAGTTTGGAAATCAAAGGAAATAGAAAAGGAAAAGAAATAGAAAACCTAAATTCTACCCAACCCACCCTTCTCTCTCTTTGCACCACATGTTCTCTCTGAGCCGGCCCACTCACTTTTTCCTAGCATGCCCGGCCTACTAGTCGCTACTCCATCCATGCGCCTAGGCCACGCTCCCGGCTCAGCAGCCATGACAGCAGCTCGCGTGCTCTCCAACCTGCTTGTGCCGAAGATGCCTCATGCTGGTTTACACCTGTGCGCATTGTATCCGAGTAGGACTCGACATCGCCGCCATGTCCAAGTTGGACAGTGTCATCGCCTAGAGTCCTAGACTATCCTGAGAGACCTCTCCACCGCCTATATATGTCAGTTGCCGTTCTCGATGTTTACCCATCACCTCAACTCATCGAGATCAAGCCATCTTGTCTCAAAGGAGCTCACAACCGGGCCGCTCTGGTGTTGTCTAGCCTCACCCGAGCCACCTAGCAGATCCGCTGTCGCCCACCGGTGCTTTCCCCACCGTCGATTTGGTTCCCTGGCCGCCTGAACCACCACCTCGACGAGATCTCGAGCTCCTTCGCTGCCTCCATCATCACCAAGCCTTTCTAGAGCTGTTCCACTCATGGTAAGTGTTGGGGATGATCTCCTGCCTCCCCCCTCTTAGGAGAGTAGCTCGAAGTCTACTGGAAAGATCACATGCTTGTCATTGCAATTTCATTTCAGGGACCTCATCTGAAGGTGGCGAAGATTGCGAAGCTCTATCAGTCGAAGGGTGTAGGCGTGCCCACAGCCTCGATTTCCTGTGCTGGGGAAGACAAAGGCGAGCTTTCGACCAAAGGTCGAAGTCCGTGCCAGCGGTCCTGATTGACCGCGGTGGGCGAAGGTAGAAGCCGACCTTCACTCGGGAGCCGAAGGCCATTGGACGGATGACGGGATGGAGAAGACTTCGGCGGATCTTCGGAGACGAAGATCACGACGGGACAGTAGGGTCCGCTTTGATCATTCGGGGTAGAGTTGTAATTATGTAAATATGCTCACTTGTGCCATAATGCCCCCCCCCCCCGGATATTCCGAGAATGTAGTAGATAAAGGGGTAGGACCTGTAAACCACGCCTGGAGTGGTCGAGTACGGTCTATAAATAGGGCCACACTGTACCTGGAAGGGGGATCGAAAAACGGTTCCACCCCAAACACATGTCACGTCGAGGACCGTTCAACATTCCTGTAATCGAAGGTTCATATTGTCTGGGATTTCGGTCCCAACAGTAAGCCCCCAAACAGACTCATCATGTTCCCCTCTCTGTACTACGCCACTCATCGTCACCACCGGCGAGTCAAAACATCATCTCCACGCGTCTCCAATGAGTGCGCCAACGTCATCCCCTCAGCGCCGCCGTATTCTTCTTCCTCGGTCGCCCAAACCTCCAATCCGTTAGATCTAAAATCAAAGTGATGCGCGTTTGCCTAATCTTCCAAATGTAATATGATAAGTCGATTGGTGAAGTTTCGACGTTGATGATCCAAAAGCTCCGACCAAAACAGATCGAGAACTCTCACAACCATTACACCACTACTCCGTGGTTATCAACAGTGCCAAGATGCAGTTAACCTCACCAAGAAGGCTTTTCTTGCAAGCAAATTGAGAACACAAGTAAGAACAGGTAGATGCAATCCGAATATTACTAATTACCAACAAAGCACTCAAGTTGGGGTTCAACAAATCGATAAATAGTGAAACTGTCTAAAACAGAATAATCTAAGCTGAACCCGAGCCTAAACTAAAATGGCTACTATGTATATATAGGGGGGACATGAGGAGGTTGACCTAGGGTTGTGTAGCCGTGGAAAGAGGCATGCACAACTAGGACTCCGACCACGACACGATTACAAGATCCGACAGGGTCCAAAACAGTGACACAACACCTTATTCCTTCGACTCTGACTACACTATAAGGAATATTTGATCGAGCATAGATCCATTGGAAAGGGTTCATCATAAGCTTTCCAGCAAGCCCAAGAGCACCTCAATTGGACTCTGTATGAGAGAGTTATGCCCATTTTATTGACGTAATATCCTAGGACTCGACCAAGACCATGACCATGACTTCGACTAGGATCACTACCACGATTGGAGATTAACTTCGAGTTCGAGTAGAGTTGTATTTTAAGGGATGATGTCCAGATAAGGTTGTGGAAGGTTGTGGTGCTTCTCCTATGTTCCTAAGCAATAAAACATCACAAAGATTTAGTAGCAATCCATCCAAGAAAGTATGAACAACAAAAAATGAGTCACTTGGTGGTTTAATTATCATACACATGCTCTTGTATTGGACCTTGTATGATTTGAGGAATATTAGTAGTATTAATCGTATCTGAAGGAGCCATGAGCTCATCATCCTTCCCCTCTTGAATTGGAGTCGTCCTCGACTCAAGCCCATCTTCTTCTCCCAAGTATGGCTTCAAATCTTGGTTGTGTGGTGTATTGATCTCTATTTGATCGTCAGTCTGAGCATGACATGTAGTAGAAAATAGAAGCCTTGTTCCCGGTTTATTCCAAAGTGATCTCCAAAAGTGACTCAAAAACTTTATGTCACGATCCAAGATGATAGTGTTAGGCACTTTATGTAGTCGAACGATTTCCCTAAAAAATAAATCAGCTATGTTTGTAGTATCATCGCTCTTATGACAAGGTATATAATGTGCCATTTTAGAAAATCTATCCACAACTATAAATATGCTATCCCTCCCTCTCTTTGTCCTAGGTAATCCTAAAACAAAATCCATAAAAATATCCTCCCAAAGTGCACTAGGAACAGGAAGAGACATGTAAAGACCATGTGGATTTAAACGAGACTTAACTTTATTGCAAGTGGTGCAACGTGACACATAGCGCTCGACGTCATGTCTCATCTTTGGCTAAAAGAAATGAACGGCTAGCACATCTTTAGTCTTCTTTGCTCCAAAATGTGCCATTAATCCTCCTCCATGTGCCTCCTGCAACAACAAAAAACGAACGGGTCTAGCTAGAATGCATAGCTTGTTAGCACGATAGAACAATCTGTCATTCAACACATGTTTATTCCATATTTTTCCTTCTTTACAATGTTCAAGAACTTCTTTAAAATCCAAATCAGCAGCATATAATTCTTTAATGGTCTCTAAACCAAAAATCTTATAATCCAGTTGAGATAACATGGTATAACGCCTAGAAAGCGCATCAGTTATCACATTGTCCTTTCCTTTCTTATGTTTTATGATATATAGAAATGACTCAATAAATTCTACTCATTTAACATGTCATTTATTCAGTTTAGCTTGACTTCTAATATGTTTCAACGATTCATGATCAGAATGTGTAACAAATTCTTTGGGCCAAAGATAATATTGCCAAGTTTCAAGCACTCAAACTAAAGTTTACAATTCCTTATCATATGTAGAATAATTTAGATTTGGCCCTAAACTTTTCTATATTTACTAAAACTTCCCTCCATTTTTACAAAAAAAACCCTCTACCTTTCCTGTTTTATTTAAAATAAGTCCTTTTCTTTTTCAGTTTTAACCCTAAACTAGTTTTTAGCTTATCTTGTTCATTTTAGCTCCGATTTGAGTGATTCTTACACTCAAATCTTTCTAAAATCAAGATCTAGACAACCATGATAGTTTCAAATAGTAATTATCATATCTCTATAGTAGTTTTCCCTTATTAACATCTAGATTCCTACAACATGAAGATATTATTTTGATAAGCAAATTTATGGTTGTCACAGTGACATATAGGTCCTAATCAAATCTATATCTTATTGTATCACAAACATAGGTTTATGATGTTAAAATAATATATTAGTTTGTAGATCACACATGTTAATCCTTCAACCAATCTTTTCTATCATTTCATGTGAAACCTTAACCCTAGTTCATATATCTTTATCTTTCTTCGAAAAAAGTTTAGTCAATTATGTCTTCTTGTCCAGCCAACCAAAGATCCCAGTCCATCTTTATGTTAGTTGTTGGGTCGTTTGGGTTATATTCACTTAACAACTGCTTAATGCTTTCGAATTACATTAATATTTTCTTTACTCGTATTTACGCAAACATACCATGTGTTAACTTGTCTTTGATATAAGCATGCATATCATTATTCTCCTATACACTTGTTGAGCACGTCATATGCTCATACTTGCTATTTTTCCTATATCAAATGACATGTGTGGTGCTGCTCAGTGAGTGAAGATGTGGAAGACTAACGAGACGAGGTTGTGATGTTCTAGACGTGTGTCTCCCGATCAGTTTCCTGCGGTGTTGTTGGGCACCAGTGCTTCTATTCCGCTACAGATATCTATATAGAAGACAATATATGTCAATTGCTGTAAGAGTTAAATGTTTATTCTATAAAAGTACTACTTTTGTTATTTCACCTGTGATGTCCTTATGTGTGTTAAACTTCCTGAGCACACATAAGCCGCACTTAGTTTTATCTGTTAAAACCGGGTGTGACAATTCTTTGTCTAATAAAAAGAGTTGCACAAGTATGGCAAAGCAACATCTATCTTCTCAACTACCCCACGCACTTTGAAAAATACAGTGGGTAAACAGCCGCACCAGCTGACTGCCTCTTTGTTTGCGCAAGCTAGCTGAAAAGATGTGACCTCGACGACCAAGCGGCACTTGGGTGCTCATGATCCACTATGTGGTTGTGCCCAAAAATAATGTTTGGAAGGTGAAGAGACACCATCTCCTGACCCATTAGCCTATAAAAGCCCCTGGTACTGAAGCTTGGCTGCACCAAACCTAAGTTCGATCATGGAACCTCCTCCTTCACCAAATAACTCCCCCTCTTCTTCAGAATATTCTCTATCTTCCCCATAGTACTCTCCCATCACACCACCATCATCTTCCATCAAATCTAGTTCAGTAGTAGAGGTCATTGACATCTCCTACGATGAAGAGGTTGAAGAGGAGGCTGTGACAAGCAGCGTCTCCGTTAAAGACGACAAGCCCCTAGAATCCTTAGGGTCACCCTAAGTCCAAGACGGAGTGGACTAGGACCTCCTAGAGGCAGAGATACAGGAAGAAGAGGTGGAGGCTGAGGTGGAGGAAGAGGAGGCGACCAGCCGCGTCTCTGATAAAGATGGCAAGGCATCAGCCGCTTCATCCCCTTCGTCCTTGGGCAATGCCGGCAAGGCTTGTTGAAGGGAGTTGTCGAGACAGTGACACAGGCGAGTTCGGGGAGAAACTAGGGCCTCTCCATCGGCCTCATCCTCTCCGTCGTCATCAGAAATGTTGGTAGTTAGGGACGAGAATGAGGGAGAGACTTCCCTAACTCTCTCCATTCCTTCCACGTACTACATGACATTAAGTAGATCTTAGGACTTCTTATAATCCTCTTTCCCTTAGCTTGTCTATAAAAGAGCTCAAAGTTTCGTTAAATGAAAAAAAAAACATATTGCTCCTATAATGCCTGTGTGTGACTATGAATACAAGGAACCTTTAAACAATCATTCGGCCTTTGAATTGCATCTTCCGATTAGCTTAGGGAGTTTCAAAGCCACTTGTCAGGATGTTCATCGCAATAACCTTAGGTCAAACTTTGAGCGAAAAGCGTCTGGACTGAGTGTCATTGTCAGTAATAATCCTACTCGGGACGCCGAACCTTGGCATTAAGCTTTTCATGATGAACTTATTGGCAGCTGCTGAAGTGATTTTGCCGACTGGCTCATCTTCAATCCACTTGATGAAGGTGTCTATTGCGACGAATATAAACTTGAAGCCACCAAGCGCTACCGGGAAGGGCCCTAGAATATATAGCACCCAACTCGCGAATGGTCACGATAAGGGGATCACCTTTAGGGCTTTAGTGGGTTGATGTACACTTCTGCTATGAAATTGACAGTTGGTACACCTTTTTACCAACTCACTCGCATCATGGAGAGATGTAGGCCAATAGAAACCTTGTCTAAATGCTTTCCCGACCAGGGTTCGGAAGAAAGTGTGAGCTCCTCACACCCCTCCATGGATTTTTTCGAGTAGTTCTCTACACTTTGTGAGTACTCTGTGAGCACCTCTTCAATAGAGGATGCCGTCCGTCAGGGTATACATCCTAGATCGATGGAAAATTTACTCAGATAGTGCATCATCTTTAGGCACAACTCAATCTTGAAGGTATTTGGATTGGGTCCATCAAAGAAATTTTGCTTTCAAGCTGAGCCACGAGTTCCCCCATGACTCCTTTTGGGATGCCAATCCTTGTCGAGCCCCTGAGCTGGTTATAAGTCTCGTAGACCACCACTCCTTCAGTTGCGGCATCTAATGATTTCACAAACGGCTTTAAGAGTTTATCTATGAAAATCCAGGTTTGTCCTAGGGATCATGAGGATGCTAGGTGGGAAAGATCATCGGGGAGACAATTATCTTTTGTTGGGATATATTTGACCTCGAGTCTGATGAATTTCTTTTCTAGCTTCCTCACCTTCATAAGGTAAACTGTCGTGGTCTTATCCGAGGTTTGATACTCCTTACTGACTTGCTTCACCACTAATTGTGAATCCCCTTTCATGAGTAAGTGGTGGATACTAAGAGCAGAAGCTACTCAGAGTCTAGCGAGCAGACCCTCATATTCGGCTACGTTATTCATGGCTAAGAAGTCAATCTACAAAACATATTTCAGGCTTTCTACTATGGGAGAGATCATTATAATCCTAGCCCCCGCATCTTAAAGCGTAAGCGATTCATCGAAGAATAGAGTCCATACATTTGATAAGTCGCCACGCCCGTCCTAGGGTTGATCAAGTTTTGTCCATTCGGCTAGGAAGTTCGAGAGTACTTGCGACTTGATCACTGTCCGAGGCACGAAGCGAACATCAAATTCCCCGAGCTCAACAGACCACTTGTCGATTCGGTCAATTACGTCTCTATTGTGTAGGATCTCAACGTCTATTTTCATGATCCCCACGGTTGGTGTCAGATGTCGACGATTGGTCAACCAACGATCTTACAAATTTGCAAACGAATCAAAGGAACACACAAAGAGGATTTTAGATAGGTTCTGCCTCTCTTAGGATAATAGCCCTTACGTCCTGTTTGTCTTGCATTGATCTCAGGGACTATTACAAGGAAGTGCATGGTTAGCCTAGATAGATCTAACCTAGTCAAATGGCTCTTGTGACTTGTCGCCTTCTATCGCTAGTTGGCTCCTAATGACTTGTAGAGAGACTTCTGGCTTGTAATCCTCTATTCACTTATCCTTTGCAGGGTCCCCAGGCTCCTTATATATAGGGCATGTTGTACGTCCTCTTGAGTCTTCCTTCCCGTTCTTATATATACACTTCCCTATTTACGAGATACCTTGGGTACCTACGGGTAGTTTTCATTCATCTAGGGATCTCCTTCCAAAGATAAAGATATGCCCCAAGAATTATGGGAGGCCATAAAGTATCCGGATATGGTAGTTGCCCATTGGTTATCGTCACCGATGAACTTTTTAGAACCTTACCAACAAGCCCTATGATGGTTTTGGATGGATCAAACCAAGACAAATATTGTTAAACAAAAAACGCCATCAGAAACAAAAACCGGATCTGCAAATCAAACATCAAGGAGAAAACAACCAAATCAACAGCTCAACATATTACAAAACTTATCTCTATTGCATGGATGACTTCACAAGATGCATCTCCACAGCATACTGACAAGGATTTTCATGGAATCCTAAACCCTAGATGGGTTCAACTCTCTCTAGATGGAATTATAACAATTCCCTCAAAACACACTCTTACACATCCGATGCTTCACTTACCACGATTAGTAGCAAACAGGAGACAACAAAAATATATTATCCCTACAACTACTAGGTTGTAAAGGTTAAGGTGGAATCACACACTCTCAAATGTCTGACCACGCTCTTGCAAGTGTCCTTACCAATCACAAAAGACGGCACAACCGGTGGCTAGTTCGTGATACTTTATTAGGTGCGAGTGAGACAGTTGCAAGAGGAGAAATGTTCTGATCAAGAGAAGGTGAAGCTCGGATAGGCAATATTTAGTAGTAAGGAATAGCAATTAATGAAATCATATTAACAAAGCTGAATAAAAGTCCACGGTACTCATCACAGTTGCTGGCCCAAACATGTTCCTTGTCACTTATCATCTCCCTTATAACATTTTTTGACATCTTCCACCCATTGTGGTTCAATAGATACCATAACCTGACAGTGAACATCTAGGTTGTCTGCTGATTCACCCTTTCTAGATAAGGCATTAGCCACTATATTCTCTTTCCCTTTCTTATACTCCACTGTGAAGTCAAATTCTAGTAACTTGAGCAAGAGTTTATGCTGAATTCCATTTATAAGCCTTTGTGAGGTTATATATTTTAGACTTTATTGCTCTATTTTGATAATAACCTTGCTGCCCAATAAATAATGCCTCCATTTCTTCAGGGATTCCAAAATAGCCGGTGATTCCTTATCATAAGCAGACTGAGTTTGTACTCTCGTACTCAATGATTTACTGAAATATACAATAGGTTTTCCCTCTTGCATTAAACTGCTCTTAAGCCTGTGTTACTAGCATCTGTTTTCAAAATGAAGGCTTTGGAAAAAACTGGAAGGGCTAGTACTGGACATGTTGTCATAACCTTCTTGAGTTGCTCAAAAGTTGATGATTGCTCTTCACCCTATTGAAAAGAATTATTCTTCATTAGATCAAAGAGGGGCCTGCAGATTACTTCATACCCCTTGACAAATCTGTACCCTGTCAGTCCCAGGAAACTCCTCAACTTTGTCAAATCAGTAGGTCTTGGCCAATTAATAATATCTTCAATCTTCTTTGGGTCCGTAGTGACACCTTCCCTACTGATAATGTGACTAAGATAGTCCACCTGGTGGATTCCAAATAGGCATTTGCTCCTTTTGGGAAAAAGATGATTTCTTCTCAGAATCTCTAAGGCTATTCTCAAGTGATCCAAGTGTTCCAATTTCGATTTACTGAACACCAAGATATCATCAAAGAACACTATTATGAACTTCCCTAGATATTTAGCAAATATGTTGTTCTTTAGAGCCTGAAATGTTACAGGTAAATTAGTCAATCCAAATGGCATTACCAGGTACTCATAATGGCCCACATGTGTTCTAAATGTTCATTTTCACAATGTCTTCCTCTTGCATCCTAATTTGATGATAGTCAGATCTTAAATCTATTTTGCTGAAAATGATAGCTCCATTGAGAGCATCCAACAGATCCTCAATCACAGGCATTGGAAACTTATTTTTAATGACCAAGGAATTTAATTCTCTATAATCTACACATAGCCTCCAAGAACCTTCTTTCTTTCTCACCAATACTGCTGGTGAGGAGCATGGATTGAAACTTGGCCTTATAGCTTGAGTATCCAATAGTTGTTTGATGAGACCTTCCATAGATTCTCTTATATAATGTGGAACCCTGTAGGGTCTCACATTTAGAGGTTCAGCTCTATCTTTCACGAGTATGGCATGATCTCATGGTTTCTTTGAAGTAACCCAGCTGGTTCTTGGAATATGTCACTGTACTTAGATAAAAGAGCTTCAATGTCAGATGGTATTTCTGCTTCCTCCTCAGGTTCCTTTTCTTGTAACAGATGAGTTTGAATTATACACCACACAGCCTTCTTACTCAGCATATGTTCCAACTTAGTAGCATTTATCAGGAAAAGTGAGCCCGGATTAGTATGATCCAGAAACATCACTGTGGTTCCTTCTTTGGTGGTAGTCAAATATCTTTGCTGCAGATCTAGACATATAGAGCTATAAGTATATATCCAATCAGCTTCCAGTATTAAGTCATAGACTCCTAGCTTCATCAACTTGAACGAGTCTTTGAAGAATGAACCCTGTATCACATATGTCATGTTGTCGACAATAGCATCAGTCTGCAGCTCCCAACCCCCAGCAACTGTTACCTCCTTCAGCTTTACATATGTAAGTTTGCACTTATTTTGAATAGCAGATTCATAATCCATAAAGGAATGGGTACTACCATTGTCCACAAGAGCTACCCCTCTTTTGCCATTTACATATGTTACCAAAGAAAATGTAGTCGGTCCCATGATTCCAGAAATAGCATGAGCAGACACAAGCATGACTTGATCCTGAGTTTCCACAATAGCTTGTTCAGTGAAATCTGGACTGCTTGGGGTAGTGTTATACCCAGTTTCAGCATTGTCTTCACTGTCTTCCAGCTTACTATTCTTAGGATCATCTTCCCACAGAATTGTATGTAGCCTACTTTTCACCTTGCATTTGTGCTGAGGGCTCCAGTTCTCCAGACAATACCAACATTTCCCCTTTTCCCTGTTAACTCTTTCAGGTAGCTGAGGACTTTCTTTTGGTAGAGCTTGTGTCTTTTACCGATTGGAATTGGGTGCTGATCTTGCAGCTATCCAAGGTTTCCTATAGCTATTGGCTTGTTCAATATGGTTGGCATACCAATATGCTTCCAACAAGTTTCCTGGTTGGTGACAGGTAACTTGGTGTTGGCTATGACTCTTGAGCCCTCCAATAAAGCAACTCAAAAAGAAAGTTTCCTGCAAATAAGGGTGTTCCCTCTTAAGATTGGCCATGCATTCCTCAAAAGTATTGGCTCACAGTTCCTTCTTGTTTCAAGTTCTGAAACTTTGCCGCTGCTTCATGGATCCCCATCACAGAGAAACGACCTTTGCACCATTCTACTTAGCTGATCCCAATTAATGAGCTGCCATGGAATTCCTAACACAACAAACCAAGTTTCTGCTTTCCCAGAGAAGTGTGATGTGGCTACATTGACCCATTGCTCATATAGGGTTCCAGTAATCTAAAAAAAATGTTCACAATGCCTCAGCCACCCAGCAGGGTTTTCACCCCCAAAAGGAGAAATCTCCAGCCTAGGCCCCTTAATAACTGCTTCTGCATAATGTGCACCACTATGATTTCTGTTTTCCTCAGATATTTGTACTCCAGTATATGGTGGTTGTCCTCTACCATCCTATGAACTCCCCCAGATGGTGAATTTCCAAGGCCATATGGATTATATTGCAGTAAGCAGGGATGTCTACCAGCACTAAGGGATCTAGTAGTGGTAATTACAGGTGCAGTGTATACATGCAACGCAATTGAACAAGGACTTTGTGACATGTGTGTATTTATAGCCTCAGGCACTGCTGAGTAGTAAACTGAAGGAAATCGAGATGTGGAAGTATTAGGTGGACCATTACTAGAACTTGGAACTTGATCATCACTTGGCGCCCCCCTGAGATGTTCCTCATTTGTTCTGTTGAAGGCCATTTCCCTCTCTCCACGAAACAACAACAATTGCTTGATTTCAGCAAGATCTTATCTCAGGCCTCTCATATCTGCAACCTCCTTCTTCAAATTCTTGATCTCAAGACTCCGAGCTTCATCTCCACCTGAACTCATCTTCTAGGACTCCAACTTCTTAGATCGTTGTGATATCTCTTCCACTAACTGGCCTGATAGGACAGCGGGAGATGCAATCTCTCGCTATAAGCCTCTTCAGGGTCTACCGCCGCCCGAGCTAGAGATCGGCACCAGGAATTTTACGCACGAACTTGTCGTGCAACCTTAGCCTGAATCTAGCTCACCACCTTCTTCACCGGCGACGAATCGACCAAGCCACCTCGGGATTTCACGTGCAGACCAGCCGCACAACCTAAGTATTTAATCGATTCCCACCAATTGGATCCGAGGAGCGTTTGCGCTCTGATACCCGTTGTCAAGCCCCATATCGTTAGGACTCAATGAGTATATGGATTATGATCGAATTTGGTGGAAGATTTGGAAGAAGCGATCGGGAATTGGGGAAGAACACGAACAACCCAAAGATTCTACCGAATATACTATTTACCATATGAAAATACCCGATCAATGAGTAATCTCTATTACTGGGAGGCATATATACCCACCCCCATTCAGTTTAACAGAATCCAAATCATACAGGTTAATAATTGATTACAAGTCTCTTAATCAAAGCTTAAACAAGTCTTAGCACTGCTTAATTACACAGGCGGGAGATTAATGCGGTAATAAGAAAGTTTTGACGGACGCCGTCGGGTTCTCCATCAACGAGCGTTAGTAGGCTTATTGCGCGCCAAGTGAAGTCGACCAAGAGTTATTCCCAGAGCCGATTTCCTCCTCCTCAGCCAATGCGGGTTCAGAAAGCTGAACTCTTCTCTAAACTTTTGAGGTTTTGAGGCCTGACAATACACCTCCCCCCCCCACCCCCAGGGGGCAACTCCATGATGAGGTAGAACATACTTGAGATTTTCTCCCTACAAACCTCAAAAAATGGTATTTCAATTGACAGAATGTGTTACGACAGTATCCATCAGCCGAATCTCAACGTCGTAGTGTGTTATGGCAAATGCCGTCTTGGTAGGATGTCCGTTAAGCCAATTCTGGTGCTACGGTTTTAACCAAATGATTTGGCGGATGTTGATAGTTTAGGTTCTCATAGTCATAAATTGAATTCGTTCCGAACTATGCAGCTCTTCTCCTGAGGTGCATTCTATAGGCTTGTATGAACAGATACAATGCTCAGACAATCCTTTCAGAATGGTACGGAAATTAGTTCATCTTTAGATCCAATCCAATGGGTTTGGAAACGTATAATTCCCCAAACAACCCTACAGAACAACTCCGTTTTCCTAGACACGCTAGTTTGCTGTCATTCAAATATGTACACAATCAGATCATTCACTTAACACCACCTGCTCTGCAATCCTGAAAGATGGACCAGGTTTTGTGCGTCACAGCCTGGACAAAGTGCTTAGCTTGATATCACTACTAGCAAGCAGTACACATGCAAAATACAACCCAAACCTTCACCTGAGAGCATATGATGCGTGATATTCTGCATAACGTGCAGGTGCAACACTAACTACTAGGGCAGAACCAGAAAAATAACAGGCAGAAGGTCCATCAGTACGAGCCAGGAACTATATACACAAAAGACCTGGGTGTTCTCCAGGTACTTACTACTAACTACTCCTTAACTACATGCATAATATGGAGGATAGATTCCTGCGAGGAGGCTCACCACGGTGCTGCAACGACACTCCTGAAGCGCTGCTCAGCAGACAGGTATGATCGCTCAAGCTCGCTGGCTTCTGTTTTGAGCATTGAGATCTCCAACGTATGGTTGATCTTCTGTGAAACAACAGACTGCATTATGCAGCGGAAGAGGGAAGCGTGCAGATCAAGCTGGCAAATAGTCGTATTTAACATGCCAATTTGCGCACCAAGCTGACAGTCATCAATTTCTTTGTGAGCAATCTTCTCCTGCAACTTTTTAATCGCATCCTGTAGCTCAGCGCAGCCATTCTTTATGTGGAGCAGTGTTTCCAACCGTGATTGCAGGTGACTCACATCAAAGCCATGTGCTTCCAATGTAGAAACGCCCTTCATCTTCTCTTCGAACAGTGAATTATCATCCTGAATATTCAGCCTCTTAATGCTTTCTGCTAAACTGGCGAAGGAGAGCATCAAACCTAATGCCATTCCTTCACGGAGTTCTGGAACATGCTGCTGGAACTGATGAAAACTTGGTCGCTGCAGCACTTCACTGAATATTTCCATTGTCTCAATCTGTGCCCACATCAGGGAGGTCTTAACAAATGGAAGATTCTCCACACCCAAGGATTCTGAAGGTTGATCCGCTATGATGTTCTCACGGATAACTAGAGATCTCTGTAACAAGGGGCGGCAACAGTCATGTGTTCTGCTAGGAATGTACTTGGACATTGGCATAATCTCATCATCTTTAGGTACAGTTGATCTATTTCCATGTTCTGCTTCAGTGGAGTTGCTCATATCAACAGAAGACAACTGAGTTAATGCTGATTTATCCATGGATTGGCTACTTTCGGCTGCATACTCTACCATAGGTGAACTGTGATTCTGTTGTGACACTCCATGTTGTTCATTAGCTGAAAATTTCTTTGTTGAACTTTGCGTCATAATTATGTCACCATCAGCACTGGCATGCTCAATTTCAAGCATATTACTAGTGTTTCCTTGATGATCTGCCTTGCCCATACCATCCTCCTTGTTAGCCACGCAATTCTCACTGGATGTAAACAGATTCGGAGCCACACCACTGAACACACCCAGAGACATACTAGACACATTTTCAGTTCGAACATCACCACTTGTGGCGCACTTCACCATGGCCTCCATGTTATCTTTACAAAGCTGGCGATCATCCCCAGTAGTTCCACAACTCTCTGCTGAAGGCAGCAAATCAACATTAGCATCATCAGCAATAACCAAAGACTGCTGAAAAAATTCATCACGAATGTTTTTCTCCATTATTATTGCAGACTTTCCAGCGACAGTTTCTTTGTTTCCAAATTGAGTTGATGAATCAGAAGGAAACACATTCGCAACCCCAGGTTTATCAAATGTTGAAGTGACAGATAGCACCGAATTCTCAATCAATACGCTAACTTCGACTGCACCAGATCTTAGTGCCCCAATATAATCCCCTTGCTGAAGTTCATCTGTTCCAATCGGTATTCCACTAGGTATGATCTCATCAACAATGCTACTTTCCCTCAAAAAAACACTTCTTTCCTGTGAACCTGAAAAAACAGAAGCGTCAGTATCGAAGCATAAGTATATAGTGAAGATGCTACTGACATATCTGCAATAGCAATACACATACCTTTATTGTCCTTTAGTGGCGTTGGGTCAATGCTAGTCACTGTATTTGTTTCCGAAAGTACTCCAGAGCCAGGAGTTGCATCATAAGGCAGTTCATTGTCACCATCATTCTTCGATTTGGTTGCTGTAAAATTTGCGTAGTTAGCTAATTGTAGAGTCTTATGTAGCATGGAAAATTAGTGGTACAAAACTTACGCTCTTCAGAGATAGCTACACACTTGCTGGTTTCCTCAACGTTTTTATCTACTATCCTTTTCCTTGTCAGCATCTATTAATGTAAGAGGCAATCAATAAAAAATAAAAAAAATTATCAATCATAGCACTAAATTTGAAAGACTTGAGAATGCACTAATTTTAAAACTGACAATTTCAGGGTTCTGTCGTAGTCCCTCTCGTGTCGGAAAAGAAGCACACTCCTTTCTTTTTCTGGACAGATCAGTTCCAATAAATGATCCAGCACTGATGTTCTGTTCAGCACCAGGCATCAGATAATAACCTTTATCAGCTGATTGCTTTTCCTGGTCAGTAAATCCTCTTTTCGATCCTCCAATGTTACCAAAATCTGGGTTAAGTGATTGTATTCCTAAAACCGGGCCCTGCGGGAGAGGTCTTAGCTGTCCAAATGCTCCAAACAAGGAAGATTGAAACTTTCCAGTCTGTGGTATAGAGGGCACTGCAATCATCCGAGGAGATGATAGTTGAAGTTGACTACTTAGACACAGTTTAGGATCATACTTCAAATGGCCAAAGCCTGTCACTGATAGCTGTGAAGGAAGAGTCAAAGGGGACTTTAATGCCAAAACTGAATTTTGTTTCTTCACCCCATCTTCAAGATAAGAGCTGGTTTTAGGCTGGACATTTTCGTTTTCATTACATACCGATAAGTCAGGGCAAACTGGTCCCAATATTACATCTTCATTCTTCACCTTTTTGTTAAGATAAGAGCCAGTTGTATCTCTGATTTTGTCGCTGTCATTACACGATGCGAAGGCAGCAATTTTTTCACTGTCATTACATGATGCCAATGCAGGAATTTCATCGATGCCATTGCCTGATGCCAAGGCAGCAGAAATTGGCCTTTTCTGGGAATTTAATGGAGGCCTTATATTAACAGGTTTCTGAAATGGAAAGGGCAAGACATCATCATAGAGATAATCTTGATCCACAAAATAAATACAGGGGAAAACACATCAGTACACTATATTATAGGATAATTATTCGTTGGGAGCCATCGGCTGCTAGGGGAGGGATTAAACCATAGATTGAGGATGCAGAATATTTAGGGAGACTAGATTAATTCTTCTTTGCTTGATTACAAAGGGTGGTAGCCGTGTGCCTTATATAGGCCTACAAAGACCTCATTCAAATCCAACTCTAACTTATATCTAATCTTATCTCTAACTCTTATATGATTTAAACTAACCGATCTCTAATCTTATCTCTAACTGAATCTGATTCAAACTAACAAACCGAATATATAAATCCTAATATGAAGTCCTGCTGCTGCCGTGGTGTGAACAGTAGCCCTGCACATAACGCCATAGAACTAGGAAACTGGAAGTCTATCGTTTATGTTGGTCTGCAATTTTCAAACAGTGCACGAAGTAGATTTTTATTTAAGATTTCTGCTCCTTGAGGTTGAAACTAAGCTAACAATCAATTGATGCTGTCATGTAAAAATAATGCATAATATGGCAAAATTTTAGAGCATTCAATCATTCATTAAAAAAAAGACACAACAAATTTGATAGAAGACAACAGAATATGCATTATGTGCACCTCTGTTAAGTGCCGCACCCATTTTTTACCATCCCAATCATAATGTGGCCTCAGCTGTGTATGTTCAACTGTCAATACATCCGCATATTCCACATCATCCAAGTCTGTCTCACGGCTCTTAATTTTAACAACATATTTCTTGATATATTTATCATCCAAAACCTCCAAAATAACACCAGGCCACCAGCTAACTTCATGAAAGACCTCCACATGAGAAGATGGAGGAAATCTATACTTAGAGTCCATAAGAATAATGTTTCATGCTGGTCGAATATATTGAGAATCTAGAATCTCAGTAGTCAGTTCCCCATGCTCTCTGACATGTCTATACTGTACTAAGAAACTTGTAGCACCAATTACTTTCTGAACAATAGCGGGATTCCAGTACTCGCCTGCCCGTGACAAGAGAATCAAAGTTTTTGCAGACACACTCACTTCAACTTGGCTTCCCTCTCTGAACATTGGACTTTCATTTGCCTGCCCTTGACAAGAGAATCAGAAACGTACAGTAGGATATCAGCAATAACACACAAAGTTAGTGGCAATTGTGATTACAAATTTACAATGCTTTACCTTCCTTTTTGTGATTACAAAGTACTTTCTGTTAGCTCTAATTCAACTCTTCACACATTCCATCTCAGATTCTCAATCAAAAAAGCCTGGGAGTTCATCTAAACTGCCATTACAACCTATTCTACAGATTGATCTTATCAATGGTGTATTTTCTCCACTTGCCAAAAAAAAGGCAAGCCTACACACTCTCACATGAATTTGCCACTGTTTTGTAACTCAGTATAATCACCAAACTGTGAACTACAAAGGAGTAAGTAAATTTATAACTCAAGGTGCTTTACATTTTAAAACTATCCTAAACTCAAGCTCACAACTTTTGGGAACTATTATTCTATTTTTCGGGACCCCAAATTCTCACCAAGTCAAATGATTCAAATCATCATTTTCTAAGAAACTTCAGCAAGCAGTTTTACAATTAAACATTGATTATCTTAGCCAACAAACTGTTCGTTTGACTCAAATGTACATGTATGGGGAGCTCGCACAGCGATGACTGCGCTATGTCAACTTCCTTATTATCAAGGCACGCTGAAATCACAAATTTGCAGTATGAACCAAATAACAACAAAATTAAATGACGAATTTTCAGTGTGTACCTAGTTAAATCTTAGACAGCCAAAAAAATACAATTACACGTTCCAATTAGTAGCATTCCAATTTATGCACTTGAAAAGACAAATCTTTTAGCACAATTTAACCAAAAAAAAGAATTTAGCATTGTAGACATGCACAACATATATTCTTTCTCCAAGTGTCCCAAGTAGGAGGAGGCAGCCTGCTTACAGCCTCTGCAGCTGGGACCCACCGCTCGCCCCGAAAAAGGCGGCGGGGGCGTAGCGCCGTCTCCTCGAACTCCAGCACCTCCCGCGACGTCGGGAAGCATACCGTGTACACCCGCCGCGGCCGCCGCTCCCCGTCCCCCGCCAGCGCCATCAGCTCCGGCGGCACGGCGCAGATGACGCCGGCCCACCACCCCTCGTTGTGGAACGCCTCCACCATCTCGTGCATCGCCAAGTTCCGCGGCGGCTCGTCCGCGTGCGGCGCGGGGGGCCGCGGGCGCACGTCCTCCGCGGCGGCGTGCTCCCGGAGCGGCGACCCACCGTCCTCCCGTCTCGTAAGCGTGGAGTAGGCTACCACGTACCCGCGGCCGCTGGGGTGGTACCCGGCGATGGTGGCCTCGTAGAAGGAGCCGACGAATCCGAGGTCGTCGCCGCGCACCTCCACCTCAGCGCCGAGCGGGAAGAGGGCAGGCTCTTCCTCCCCCAGGTCCACGCGGGTCCGGTGCCGCCTCCTGGGGCGGGCACGCCCCATCGGAGCTCGTGGCAGAGCAAGCGAGGCCGCTGCTTCTCGCGCTCGCGCGGTTCTTGGAGTGCGTTCGTGGGATTGTGAGAGGGTGGCAGTCTGGCGGAGGGCGGAGACGACGATGGATAGGGTAGGGAGGTGTGGGTTTTGGGGGAAAAAATTCTCTGGTGTCGTACTGCACAGGCCGTCTCGATTGCAGCCACGTGTGCGCATCAGACAAACTCAAAGCACCAGACCGAGCGAGCTGTCTGGAGCACAAAGTAGGGTTTCAAAATTCGACCGTTACCGGTCGAAATTTGTGTTAACCGATCTTACTGCTCTAAATCAATTTTGAAATACGAATTGTTATCGAATTTTAATTTAAAAATTCAAATTAGATTTTTAAAAAATAAAAAATTCAGAAAAAATTCTATAAAAAACTAGTTACAATTCTAAGACTATCTGTGAAACAAATTTCAAAAAAAATATTTGCATCAAGAAATATGTGCTCAAGTATTGTAACATTGGAAAAATGCCAAAAAATAAAAATACCGAAACAGACCGAATGTACAATGCAAACGGTCCCTTTGAACAAGGTACTTGTTGTGCTACGTTGTTAACTTAGTATTTTAATTATTGTATATTTATTTAGTTGATTCGTTTATACAGGAGATAAGATCAGTGGTTAATGATGTGAGACCATAAAATATTGTGCGGATCGTGACTGATAATGGGTCCAATTATAAGAAGGCATGTCAGGTTCTCAGAAGGGAGTATCCTTGTGTGGCGCATACGATAAATTTAATGTTGAAATCAATTGGTGGATTTAGAGATCACTATATTGTCATTCAAAATGCAAGGTTCATATCGCGATGGCTGTACAATCATTCAAAGCTCCATGAAATGATGAAGACCATGATTGGTGGAGAGTTGGTGAGGTGGAATGTCACAAGATTTGGTACAAACTATCTATTTCTTGAAAGCTTTCTATGTCGAAAGGATTGGTTCATGCAATGGATGACATCTAGTGACCTGTAGCAGTCTCACTACATGGGTTATGACATTGAGAGATACGCACATGGTTGCTTATCCAGTTTAACATGGTGGAACAACTTTAAAATGGTTGTCGATTCTATTCAGTCATTGTATGTCTTCCTTCAATTTGCTGATCAAGACAAAGTGCCGACATTGAGTGAGGTGCTCCTGAGATACAATATTGTCAAGCAGGAGTACGATTCGTTGTATTACAATGATAGAGATACCTTTGAAAAGTTCATGGCAGTTATCGATCATAGAATGTATGATCTAATGAATGAGACCTACTTGAATACCGATGATACACTCTTACCAATTGAATTCTTATTGTATTAATTCTTATGGTACTAATGTTTTGATCACCAACTTGCAGCGGCCGCATTGAATCCCCGAACACACTACATATGGCATGGGTCCAACATTGTTAGAAAATCTCTGAGAGGCATTCGAGAGGATACCGATGTTAGTACTGCCGTGGAAGCACTTAATGAGGTTAAAATGTATCGAACAAAGTCTTGGTCATTCGCTGGTATGCTCGCTTCACAGATGTCATGTGACGGCAGGACTCCACCTGGTACAAATTGTGTTGACGTATCTAACCGTTACATCTATTTATCAACTTTTCTAAACGTTAGATCACTTTACATACTTGCAACGCAATGGTGGTCTATGTTCGGTTCATCTGCACCTACACTAACAATACTTGCCAGGCGCCTAGTGTCTCATTGTGCTTCATCTAGTGGGTGTGAGAGGAACTGGAATACATTTGCATTTATCCACATGAAAGTTCTCAACCGGTTAAGCTACAAGAAGCATCATAAGTTGGCATATGTAAACTATAACCTGATAATACAGAATAATTTGGATGCATGCATCAGATCGACTATTGATGATGATCCATTTTAGCGGTTTATGGAGCTCATATTGAATGAGTAGAACAATCCGCTCTAAGACTGGATCGAGACCGGTAGATCAAATGCTATCCCAGAGCCCAATGAGGAGGACACAGGCAATGACATACTTATGCCAACTCACATGGTGACATACATAGTGAACCCACATGATTTGCAACGTACACTATCACAATGGGCTGCTAAAGTGGTAAGTGACACACACAGGAAAGAGGAAGAAGCAATATGCGCATCCAAAGAAAAAGAAGAAGATTAAGGGTAAGGGCAAAAGACAAGTACAAAGCGATGAGAGCACGGATAGTGCCTCAAAGAGCCTAACTTACCAAGAGTCTAATGACAACAGCTCAAAGATAGATAGCAGTGACGATGAGAGTCAGGGAAGTGGTGCTCCTCCGCGCCCATCCTTTGTCGTTGCTCCCGTGCAATTTAATAGTGAGAATCAGTTTATACATACCACACAGGATGAGGACCATGGCACCCCATCCACACAAAGGCATGTCATATGGGATGGCCATAATGGACCACAAGAGAGTGCGAGCTATTCCAGCAACTATGGCATGAAGAGTAGTTCTAGATTGTATCCATATGACTATCATGTCCCCGATGCTCAGTTAAAGCCTCCTATTTAGTAGGTCTATGAGTGGCAAGACCCTAAGTTTTATGCCATATTGCAAGAACAATGGTCAACCACTTCTGCATAGATATGGCAAAGTAGGACGGAGTTTAAGGCAGAGTTCCTATCTACACGGCAGATAATGCTCATATCCACCGAGGAGTACATTACAGCCGAATATAATGGCCCCTCGTTAGAAGCTTGTGGTACTTAAGTTACTTTCTATAACTACTTTATCTATATACCATGATATTGCACTAATTTTTTCCCATCTCGTAGGTTGCATATGGCGTAGATACTATGCAAACTACATTTTAAGTATTGATCATCACTTTGTTAAGTATTGATGGATGGTATGTGATTGTGTTTCTAGCTTTTGTATAGACAATTCAATAAATTTATTAATTTGAGGTGCTACTTACGTAATGTATATATATATTCGATGAAACAATTATATGGTCATGCTCGTATTGCTATCAGTATCTATTTGTTTCCTTGAAAATGTCCAAAATATAGCAAAGGTCATGCTAAAATTTTCTCTTATTTTTAATTTTTTTCCCTATGTATGATATATGCAAGGAGTAGATATTATGATTAAACAAAATATAGCAAATCTCATGGTATATTTGTCTCTATTTTTCCTAAATTTTTTGTTATTTTTAATGTTTTTTTGAATTTCCTTGAACTTCATGAAAATTCAAATAATGCGTTCGGTAACCGCCAAAATTCGATTGGTTATCATAAAAAAACACTCGAATTTCGACTAGTTCGATTATCGTCAAAATCTGTAAATAAATCGTAGAAACCACTCGGTTACCACTCCAATTCGCTCGGTAACCGACGGTCCAATTCAGCCGGGTTTTAGCACTGATATGCAAATTTGCCCAATTGAATTTGTATGAATTTTCACCGAATTTTGAGCGGTTATCACGATAACTATGATTTTTTGGTAACCGCCATGTCTCGGTTTTCATTCGCCAAACGAATTTGTAAACCTTGGGCCCCTTTCAGCTCTGCTTCGTCTCAGCAATACGAGCACCGCCGCCGGATAGCAACGCCCCAAATCGGCAATCCGAGACGCTCCTCTCCAACAAGAGGCAGCGCAAGCATGGCATGGACGACTTTGACCACAAGCTCGATAGGTGCCTGCCTCTCTCCCCTCCCCCACGGCCTCATGTGGCGAGGGTTTCGTAGCTAGTAATTGAAGTTCACCGTGATTTGCTCTATCTGTAGGTTTATGTGGGATTTTTGTGTGATTAATCGATCTCTCTATACTCATTTCATGATCTGGGGCGTGCTTCCAGATCATGTATTGTAGGGAGTTTTGTGTATATGTATTGTAAAGAGTTATGGATGATAATTATAAAGATTTATGGATCATAGGTTGTGGTTGACATGTTCTCTTGTTGATCCAAAATATCTTCAGATGTAACATTAGGAGACAATTCATTGTGAATAAACTGGTGTATCTCATATTCCCAGCTTTCACCTACTGATAGTTGCGTTTCGTCTGAATATCAATGTAGACTGACTGACAGTGCAAATGAACGTTACAATTTCAATTCCAATTAAAATGCAAATGAACAGTTCTGGAGCGAATGAACAGTTTTAATTTCAATGACTGTCTAGGCTGGAATCTAGTTTATTTCTGAAACGTCTGTATTACAATTTCACGAAAATAGTGCAAATGAACAATTATAATTTCAAGGTTCCATCAAACTTTATTGAAGAATGCCTACTCCTTAAATGCTACATAATTTGGTACTTCATCAAAATATAATTTTCTGGTAGTGAACCATGCTCTGGCATCTTGATCGACTCCAAGTAAAAGACTTGTGTATCCTCCTTGGATCAAAAGAGCAACATTGGTCAAAGAATCCCCATACATATTGGCTGAAAAGTTTGGTATTGTAATACTAACACTGATGATAGCATCAAATGATACCTGTGCTAAACAAAATACAAAATTATTCATAACAGAATAGATGTAAGTTAATCAGTAATTGTAAGACAATAACGGGCGTAGTTAATGTTTCTTATAATCAATTTCTTTGGATCTTCTCCACCTTGTATGTTATTTGCGGCATTCATTGAATTTTCTCCTACAATTTGGACATGTAAAGGCGAAACAAAATTATTACTAGCTATGCAAGAATACGATGGGAAAAGGGAATTTTAAATGGGTTGCACTACCTTTTTTCTTAGTAGTCTTTGTATTGCTCCCTTTTTTCTTTTCAAGTACATTCCTTAATCTTTTAGTCTTTGAACTTTTTATCACCTGAGGAACTCTAATTGATACTTTACCTTTTAATATATCTCCAGCACATTCATTACAACTTCGAGAAACCCTATAAGATTTGGTAGGTTTTTGGCTTAGTGAATTATCTGCTTCTAGGTCCACCTTATCTATAGCGTTCTCTAAATCATCAAGAAGTTCTTTCGAAACTGAATACTTCAATACAACAGATGCCACCTTTTGAGAGATATGTGCATCATGTGTTCTCAAAGTTTCCTCACTGTTTCCTTGTTTCTCATAATAAACCCTCGTTTTGCATATTTTGTCCACTTGTTTAGTATATACTTACTTGGCAAGACGAAAAGTTCATTGATATTGAAGACTCGCAGAGCATGCTTGCACAATAGACCTGTAAAACATTTATAATAATTTTTAGTAAGATGAACTGTGAACCAGTGTAATTTTAAAATATGTATACATACCAATGGATTCATACTTCCTGCAAGAACATATTATGGTCATATCCTTATAGTTAAATACAACTATTGCTTCATCTTAAAATTCCATAGGCATAACCTTGTAAGTCATGATTTCCCCCTTAGTTGGTAACAACTTGCATGAGAATAAAAATTGCTCTTTAAATTGCTCCTCGAAATCTGAATATAGCCTCCTTGTATATGACTTAGCTGCAATCTTCAACATAGGTAAATCTCGGATATAAGTAATCGAGTTAGAGTGTCGTGACTTATAGTTTGCATCCAACTCATTTCACGGAGGCTATTAGTGCACTTATCACATTCTACTAGGAGTTCAGAAATACAGAGTTTTCTACGAAACCTCTTCTTAAAAAACATCGTTCATACCTTCGCTCCTTTGAGTTGAGGTCATATCAGCAGTAAAAGAGTCACAAAAGATACCAGCCCACTTCTCCCGCAAATCATATAGGTTACTCATCCACGAGTTCTCAAGTTTATACGTACTTAACAATTCATGCCATATCTTGTTGAAGTATGTCACTGACCTTTCTTCGTAGATACATCTCCTAAATTCAGCAAGAAACTGAGGATGCTTAGCAATTACATGACTAAAATGTTTAGCTGCATTTATATAAATGTGCCACAAACAAAGACGATGGCTTGTACATGGGAATACAGAGCTAATTGATGCTAACATGGCAGCACATTAATCCACTGAAATTGTGCTAGGATGCTTGCCATATATTGCTGTTAATGTGTTGAAAAACCAAACAAATGATTCAATAGTTTCATTATATAACAGTGCAGCCTAAAAAAATTGTCTACTTATGATGGTTGGTTCCAAGGAGTGGAGAAAAATGCATTTCAAACTTGTTAGTCTGAAACGTGGTGTCAAACGACATGGCATCACCAAAGCATGCATAATCCATGATAGCCTGACCATCTGCCTAGAAGAAATTAGCTATTTGACTATCCTCCTCATCCAATTGTATGGCATAAAAAAAGCAGGATCCTCTATTTGCTTATTCTTCAAGTATTCCAGTAGCGTTTGTGCATCATCGGATGTCAAATATTTGTGCTCACGACCAATCTGATTATTGCAATCCATCTGCGAGAAGGGTATATTCTTAGCTCCTCCATGCCACTACTTGAGAAACTCATACATTTGGACTGGCTTCATTCCAGCTTCCTGTATTTTACCAATTACTAGTTTATCTACCTCTATAATACGTCTTTAGGATCTCAACTTGTGTGACTTGTTTGGACTAGCAAGATAATGATTGTGTTCGAGCATAACCTTTTGCACTATCCAAATTCCCTTTTAACAAATATTGAATTGAACACGAGCATCACAACACGTCCTAGTAATAACATTTTGTTTCAAAGTGTCATGTGATGAGTGAGCATCTCGTTTTTCTTAGTTACTGCAAACTATATGCTTCAGATATATAGTTTTATCTCCTCTCTACCTTGTGTAACTCTTTCTAATACTAAACCCAATCTTTTTGGTATAAGAGTTGTATATCTCATATGCATCTTCCTCTTATTTAGAACTCATTCTAACTTGAGGTACAATTAAAGTTTGACTATGATTACCTTCAACCTGTGGTACAATAGGACAAAAATTAAAATAATCTAAATACAATAAGAAATATTATGTTAGTCTAAAAATTGTTAGCTCAGGTTACCTCAATTGGAGATTCCTCTGGTGCCACAACTTCAGGTATTTTTAAAACAGACATGGTCAAAATTTGTGGCATCACCGTAGATGAATATTGCGATATCATCATCAGAGTGGACTCAGCTAACGTGGACGTTGACATTGAGACCACTAATGCATGCATCGCAACTAAGACTGTCAAAGCAGCGACGATCGACTCAACGGTGGGGCTTGATGATGATGTAAGTGTTGCAAGGGTTGGTGTAGGGACCCGAGCATCGTCTGATCAGCAGCGGTTGGCTTAGCGATCGATGATGGTTCATGGCAGCAGCACACGAAGCGTGATATCGACGGCTGTTGCCGGATTAGCATGCTGTCTCTGGAGTTCCTGGAGACGACGAAAGGCAGATGCGTCCTCGCGAGGTGGGGCGACGATGGCGAAACTGCCTTCGGGTGGCGCGAGGTGGGGCGTGGGGATGGAGTTCGGCGGCGACGTGTTGGATCAAGGAGCCGGTCAGGGAGGCAACATGCGATCAGGCGAACAACGTGCGGGATCAGCAGTGGGCCGCCTGGATGGCACGGTCAGGGGCTCCATCGGTGCTATTTGGCTATGGTAAGCTCGGTTCGGTGGGATTTCTGGCTTGAGGAAATAGAGAGAAGGGAGCCACGATTGGTTATGCTCGGCTCGTGCTCCAGACAGCTCGCTTGGTCTGGTGCTTTGAGATTCTCTGATGCGCACACGTGGCTGCAATCGGGAGTGGTGCTGCAGAGTCGGCTAGTGCAGTATGACACCAGAGAATTTTTT